>NC_064601.1:86165261-86810976 GCF_943734735.2 Anopheles gambiae | reverse complement strand
GATGATGGGAGGCGGAAACGGGCGGCAGGGCGGGCGTGATGGTGAGGCCGGAGTTTTTCGCCAGCGCACGCAGATCGCGCGCCGTGGACGGTGTGATCGTGATCGAGGAGCGCCCGGAACCGAGGCTAAGGTCGACCACGGCCGAATCGTCCACCTCCATGCGCTCCATTCTGTTTGGAAGGTGGGCGGAAGGAGCCGAGCGGATTTTCACTTTTAACTTTTTGCTTTTGTGTTGTGTCTTCTTTTTGCTTTACACTGCCCTTCCCTCTAAACCGCTCTTAATCACTAAAACTTTTCCTCACACACAAACACTTTACAAACTGCCACCTGATGGTGAAATAGAAAACGAAGATGAAAAACATGAATTTCCCGTTACACACATCCACACAGCTACACAAACAGAGACACAAACACACACACACAGGGGTACGCGTACGGAACACCGGGCTGTGTGTGCACTGCACTGCAAAACTAACTGAGTGACGGGAAAAGCCTCCCGCAGCCCCGCACCACCACTTCTCCCCAACTCCCCTTCACCCCTATTTAACATGCACTTGTAATGGCTAGACCAAAAATTAACCAAATTCTTCTTCGATTTTGCATTTCACGGCTATCGTTTGCCTCCCATCCCCGTCCCACACACAGGTCGATTTAGTTTTCCATTCATACCGCCACACCATCCCTCTCTTCAACGCCTGCTCTTCTTGGCTAGTGTCTTCAATGCGTGGCCACCCATTCCCCACCAGCAGCGACACACAAACGCACCAACGCAACAACACGACGCAAAGGGTACTGCTGCGCTGGTGTTCCTCTTCCGCACCCTTCCCTTCTCCTATTCCTCTTCACTGTTCACACCAAGAACTACACACCACAGCACCACCTTATCCATCGGGGTTCAAGCGCGCGCGCCCTCTATCTCTCTATCATCACACGAAATTCTGCCAACAAATCACACCCGCAGCCGAAAGGTTAGGAAACACGGGCCAGGAAGCGAAGGAAGGCAATGTTGGTGGAACAGACACGCAGCGGGCAGCACTGGGGGAGGTGGAATGCAGGGCGATGGGGTGTTCTGCAATTACATAGTCACTCTATATTATCTTCCGCGCCCGTCCGCATCCCCTCCCCCTGTGTACCTAGCAACCACTGTCGGGGGCTGTTGGGCTTTCTCTTGACGGGGCTGTGTGGCCGAAAAATCCGACAAACCGGAAAAGCAGCCACACTGCTGCTACTGCACACACACACACACACACACACACTCACACGATTTCGGGGCGACGATGAAGATGATGGGCCTTTTATCAATGAACGACCGAATGCAATAATCCACAATCCATCGAGCATTTGTAAACACGCACACGCACAATCACACGGAACCGAGGGATGAAGAGAGCTTGCGAGAGGGAGAGAGACACAGAGTGTCCCTTAAAACGCACCGAACCTTTTTTTACTCGTTTGCTGCTGCTGCTTGCTCGCCTACTGTGTGTATGTGTGTGTGTTTCTCTCTTACGCCATGATACTTTTCGGTTGTCAACTTTTCTAACCCCCTCCCGCTTCCCTTGTGCACAACACCGCTGGCTACCGCGCACCCGCACCCAACTGACACTCCGCTGCTGATGTGTGTGCGTGTGTGCGTGTGTGTGGGTCGAGCGCGGTGTGCTCTAGATATCGACGAGACGTCGGAGATTCTTCCTTTTCCTCCGTTTCCCTTTCCCCCCCCCCACCCCTTCACGGTTGTTCCACACTTCTGCACCTTCCCTGCACCCCGTTCAATGGACCTTTTCGTGGCGGAAGTCAATCGTTTCGGGAGGGTTTTTTTTTTCTTTTTGTTTTGCAGCCGCACTAGGTCCAACTTTTAGTGCGCTTTGGTTTCCACAACAACAGGGACCGCCACCGTCACCGTCGCTGCCGCACGACCCTTTTGCTTTTGCTCGGCACACAACACACAGCCTAGAACGGGGAATATTTGCCCCGTTGCACGCACTTGCACTAGGGGGGCAGGGATATTATCACGCGCACACACACACACACCTTCTCTTCGCACACCTCCTGATAGCGATGCGCGCTAGGTTTACACGCGTACGCTTTTCTTCGCAATAAAAATACACCTCTACTGCACGGTGGAATGAGCGAGGCCCGAGCGACGTAGGGAAAAAACAGACACACACACACACACAGCGCCACTCACTCTTCTTCCTTCATTTCGGCGTGCTCAACAAACAACTTCGTGCTCCCGCTGTGGGGCGGGACAGCTCTGTGCGCGCACCTTGGGCATTGTTGCGCGTTTGACAGCGGCGCGTGCGGCGTGCAATTTTGTTGTTTGGGCCTGACGAGGCGTTGCATTGCAAACATTCGAGCAGTTGCGCGCACACGGTGAAGGTTTGGAAAGAGTTTATTTTAACAAAAAATTAGTATAAAGTAAGAGAAAATAGGGGAATCATTCACAACATGAAGCATTTTCAATTTATTTTTTTATTGATTTTTTCAGATTGCCACTCGAGCAGATTTGCTCGAACGGGCGGTTTGATGTAAATGTCAAACTTCAACGCATTATCTGTATATACCTTGGTGGCACAGTGAGCATATGTTTTTATTTCGATTTTAAACAAATTCCATTTTATTGATCGATACAATTAAGCAAAAAAAGTGTTTAAAATGAGCAATTATCATATTATTGCAATAGTGTATGCATTCCTCAAGAAAGCATGAAATTGTCCGCATGATCGAGCGATCGAATGCTGTCTGATGATGTGTTTACAAACACCTCTCTCAACTGACAGCATTCTGGAAAGAACAATTTTACAGCCAATTTTCTTATCAATAGCCAGCACCAACAAAAAATATACGTTCTTGAACCTGCGCGCCACATTCCTTCGCCAGTTATCAATTTCATCGCCCGTGAAGCTGCTGCGTTTGATTGGTGTCCCTCGTAAAATCTAGCTAACACAATGGTGCGTGCCTGGTTTATGGACAATGAGCCGACCGATCAGCGTCTGGAGCACCAGCTCGATCCGCCCAAGTTCCTGACGCTTGACGAGCTGTTCAAAAGCACCGGGGTGGAATATTTTAAGGTAAGCTAGTGCGACAACCCGGTAGCCAATACATCCATCCTTCACAACACGATTGCCTTCCGCAGATTAACATTCCAACGTACGATACGGACGGGGTGCTGGGGAAGATCCGCAACGATCGGGGCTACTCCTACGAGGACGAAATCACCTGCTCCGAGGCGTGCTTGCCCGATTACGCCAACAAGCTGAAGTCGTTCTTCACCGAGCATCTGCACACGGACGAGGAGATCCGGCTGGTGCTGGACGGTTCCGGTTACTTTGACGTGCGCAAGTGAGTGATCAATCCCGGTGGGGTGGGCGGATTAGCTGAAAGTGGGTTTTTTAATATTGTCCTTTCCCGCTATTTTAGTGGTCCGGATGATGCATGGGTACGGATCGAGGTCGTTGCCGGCGATTTGATCATTATTCCCAGTGGAATCTATCATCGCTTCACGCTGGACATGAAGGTAATACTCTAAAAGGGGACTTACGGTGCAGAATATTAATACGCAATACAATTGCTATTACAGAACTACATCAAAGCCAAGCGTTACTTTGTTGGTGAACCGGTCTGGCTGCCGTACAACCGCCCAGCAGACGAGATGGACTGTCGCAAGGAGTATTTGAAGCGGTTGGAAGCTGGCTTCGCCGCCTAATGCGTACCTGTGCGTTTTTATGATGCGATCTGATTTTGTTAACCACCCTCTTCTTCCATAAATCCAAGTGCATTCAATGCAATAAGTTGTTTAATAAATGTTATACCATTCCCCGCAACACTGTTGCATTCGGACGTACCAGCACCATTGAAACGAATGCTCTCCACCGTTACTTAACCTTTCAATATTATGTCACACCATCGGGTTTTATTCTTGTAGAACCATTATTCTCGCTTCGCGCGCGATTTCTCTCCATTACATGCCCATTACATCGTAATAATGTTAATGCTTTACTTACTATTTGTATTATCGTTCATGTTACTTGGCTTCTTTCTTCGAGTGGCCACACACACACTACCTCCGTATTCGTCCGTGCTCCACAAAACGCCAGCCAACGGTCATCACCACCACCATCTTCCCGGGATTCACATTTCATAAATCATCGTTCTTAGAGAACATCCGAACATGGCCGCTTGCGGGTTTCCGGAGCCACCGCGTGGCCACTATCAATCACACAGCAGTAATGCTTCCATTCCACCGCGATCGAACACTAGAGCTCTGGTAGTGATCGTACATTAAAGGTAATCGTTATAATTATAATAATCATAATAGTAATTCATAATAAGTGTGTACTACTGCTTGGATGCTTTTTAAAGAGCTACAAAAAACGCCAATGCCAATGCAGAACACGAAATCGTCTTCATGCTTGTTTGTTTGTTTTGTTTTGTTTCTCTCCGCTTCTCTTCTTTTATGCCTAGCGCGACAAAACAGCAAAAACCATAATTGCATCAATGTGTACCATCATTTTCAGTATATGAGTGAATCGTGGATCCTTTTAAAGCGTTCCCCTTCCTTTCGTAATTTACTTTAATGTTTTTTTATACTCTAGCCCTACTTCTCTCTTTCTCTCTCTCTCTCTCTCTCTCTTCAGACCATCTCTTCCTATGGTTATGTTTGCTGATAAGTGTTGATGTAGTGTTGTATAACGGTTAAGGTTGATGTATGGAGTAGACTTAGGTTTCGTATGCCGGAAGATAAGATACAGACCCTTTGGAGCCCTAATTTGTGTGTGTGTGTTTCTGTGTTGTCCTACCAGTTAAAAAAGGATTCTCTATTATTGAAGCACTTAGCAGTGTGCTCCCTGTATATGTGTGAAGCGGATAATAGACGTATTAGTACTTTAACTATTGTTCTTACTTATCGTACCTTATGTGAACTTGTGAAGTGATGATGGTACTGTTGTTTTTCCCGTAACATTCCGTTCTCCTACCTCAATCGGTAGAATGATCGATCGGAAAAACAAGTAACCAGTTGTGTTTGTGTAAGAAATAAAAAAAGCGAATTAAACAACGATTTCGAACAATGTTTCTCCCGCTTTCCTCTTACCCATCTTTCTGCTAATCTACTATCAAAGGTTTTCCAAAGAAAAAAAGAACATTTGGAACCACTTCTTCTTTTTCTTCTTCTTCGTCCGCGATCGCTCACACGCACACAGCGTTCGTATTCTTAATTTTGTAAATATGTGTATATAGATTTTGTTTGTTCTTTGTTTCCATTGTTTTCTTCTTCTTCTTCTTCTTCTTCTTCTTACTTCTTCTTTGCATCACGTGTTCATTTTCCATTGTGTTGTATCGTGTCTAGGGGGCTGTGTGTGTGTGTTTGTGTTCTTTTCTTTCATTCAGTTGCTCCCAATCTCAACTGTTTTCTTCCTTTTTCTCTTATTGAGCTATAAAATGTATTTGTATGCATTTGTTTTGTTTACTTTTTGTATGTTTGTTGTATTTGTTTTCTTATCCTTTGTGTTTAATGTCCCCTTATTCCTCCCCTTTTTTTCTTCTTATTTTATCTATTTTTTCTCAACATTCTTATGCTCTTCTCATTCATGCTATTGAAAGATTGCAGCGCGTGTTTGTACTGCTTCAGTATGGATGTGTGGGTTTTTCTTTACTTACTAAACAGCGTTTTTTTGTATTGTTTCGCCTCACGCACTGTTGACCATCTCTGCTATTGGCCACTTTTGGCCACTCAAAACCAGTACTACAGTTTGTTTTTTAACGTTGTTTGCTTGTATCGCTCCATCCTTTTTGCATTCACTCTATCTCTCTCTCTCTCTCTCTCTCTCTCTCTCTCTCTCTCTCTCTCTCTCTCTCTCTCTCTCTCTCTCTCTCTCTCTCTCTCTCTCTCTCTCTCTCTCTCTCTCTCTCTCTCTCTCTCTCTCTCTCTCTCTCTCTCTCTCTTTCTCCTGCACTCACACTCAAATATACATACACACACGCGCGCGCGCACATTCACTCGTCCTCACCTTCCTTGCCTAGCTCTCCATTATAGAAGAGGGCGCCGCGCTTTGTGTAAAAATACTTAAAAACAATGCAATAGTCTTTCTAATAGTTCAGTTAACAGTTAATAGACACCACGTGAAACGAAATAAATGAAAACAGAAAGAAAATAAACTCGCAAACAAAACATTCATTCCAAACTTACGAAAAACTAACGAACCGATGAAAATAACATAATATTTGTGTTTAAAACCAACAACAGCAGCAGTCTAATTGTTTGCCAACCATCGGTTTGCTTGTGTATATAATGTGAGTGTGTATGTGTGTGTGTTGAGCTTAGAAAGTTTCTTTCCTGCCAACAGTGTGTGTGTGTGTATGTGTTTTTGTGTTTGTGTAATCCTACTACCTATTTCGCATTTTCAATGCCTTCTTCGATATTCTAGCTTCTCATTTGCTTTGCGATACAATTAATGAACAGTGATAATAGTGCAGCAACAGAACTGAAACGATCAGCAAAACGAAAACGAAAAGCACGAGCTGTAACAACCGCGCACCACCGTGCATGTAATATATCCTTAAAAAGCCCGTTCGTCGGCGGATTGCCGGAAAAGATTCGTGTTTTTGATTAAGTTTTCACTTTTGGGTACGCGTTCGGTTCGTTATTTTTCTCGTTTGCCGACTGTTTTCGACAGGGGTTGTTCTTCTTCTCGTGCGAGGATCGGCAGCTGCGCAAGACAACAGCGTGTTGTAATCATCAAAATCAACATACGACATCAACATGCTCTTTTGCCGGCATAAACTACAAAACAATAATACCAAAACCGGCCCGGCATCGTTCAAATCCCGCACGACCGCAGCACCCAGGCGCTCCCGGCTCCTAGACGGCTTGCATTTGCTTCTTAAAGAGCGCATCGATCAGCCGCAGCTTGGCCTTCTTCTGCTTGTAGAGAGCGTACGTGTCCTCGATCGATTTGCGGTCCGATTTCAGCATCTTGCGCCCGGTCGTCTCCTCGAACTGCTGCTCAAAGTCCTTGATCGTGCGGCGCAGCTCCTTCTTCTCTTCGCGCGTCGCGTCGTAATGCTGCCACAGCTCGTCAGCCGTCATCGAGTGGATGTTTTCCGTCGCGGAACTGCTGGTCGTGTTGCCGGCGGTGCTGGTGGTGTTCGTCGTTGCCGTCGTTTCTTCGGAATCGTCTGCCGCCGGCAGCTGGTTGGATGTGGAGATGCTGCTGCTACTGCTCGGCGTGGTCATCGTGTCCGTGGGCGACTGCAGCATGGAGGTGGCCGACGGCGGCGAGATATCGGTGGACGGTGTCGTGGTGCCGACGATCGCGAGCGCCTCGTGCTCGAGTATGGTTGGCATCTGCGAGTTGGCCACACCGCACGGGCCACTGATCGAGTTGGCACGGTTCACCAGCCGCTTGATCAGCCGGTAGCGGTCGTACAGGGGTCGGGCCGCGTCACGCTCCTCGCGGCTCGCCGGTCGACCGTACATCGACTCGAGGTACAGCAGGGCACGCTGGACGGAGGCTTTCTCCTCCGTCAGCTGCTCGTTCGACAGCAGCTCCAGATTTTCGCTCCGTTGCTCCGTGTCGCGTTTCTCCGAGAGGCGCTAAGAAAAGGAAAATCGGGGGAAAACACACGTTAATTTGAGAGTAGTGGAGTGGAAATATAATAATTATTAATATTCAAGCTGACTACATGAAGATGACCAAAGCAGCAAAATCATCTCTTACGCTTCTCCCTGCCAAAACAAAACAATGGTAGGTGTGTCTTTCGTTTGCTTAGTGCAATCGTTTTGCAAGCAAGAAATACGAAGAACACCCCACAATAAAGCTCATGTTTATTCGTTTCCACGTACACGATTAGACGAGCCGCGCGTCATCGCAGTGTATTCCTCTCGCGCGCGCGTCATAAATTCTTCTCCTTTCGAGTGCGATAAACGAGTTATCTCATAAAACCTTGTTCAACCATCGCCATCATTCATCCCTTGGCTTTGCCATCCAATGTGCCCATTTTGCCAGCTCTCGCACTGTACTGCACATGCCCTTATGTAGGCAAATAGGAAGAGTTTGCTCCGATAGGATGGGTGATGATGGTGATGGTGTGTATATTTCCACTATTGTCCACTAGCCGCTCCACCAGCCGAATGGTCTTCCTGGTTCCCCATTTGGCTCGGCTGAATTGATCTATTCATTCACAACACACTCCCTCCTTCCGCCTTTAAACACACAATGAGTGGAAGACGGCAAAGAGAGGCAGGAAAAAAAGTTCAAGGTTCTCTACCAAACCGTCCACCACAGTTGAATTGGACGAAGGGAAAAGGGAGGTCCGAGGGGAGAACGAATCCCAGGGGACAAACTGTCGCAGATTCTATTTTCAATTCTGCCGCACTCACCACCACAAAGGCTGAGGGGGAGAGACAAGTTTCAGTTTCCGCTCTTACGAGTGCTGTTCACGTTCTAATGAACCGCCTTTTGTTGGGTTGACCGCACAGCAGCACGAGGGCGACGGCACGTACTGTGCCAGCCGCGAACGGGTATCAGTCAACCGGGACCGAGATACGGTTGGGGGAGGAGGAATGGCCACTTCCGTCAGTGTGCCGTGGCGGGCCCACGAGGAGCTTTCGTTTCGCTCTAGCATGGTGATCACTACCGCCGCCATCATTCGCCAGCATATATTGTTGATTGTGTTCGGTCAAGAGATCAACTGTCGCAAGTGAGACAAGATTGATTTTCAATCGATAACGGATCGGCGGACCATCATCCGCTGCACCATGGGCTGGTGAGGTGAAACTGGTATGTGTACATGTGACGACGGAATCGAATAGCAAAACGATACGCGGAACGGAAATACACAACCAATTTGTGATCATAAATTTAAAAATAATTAGACATTTATATAGCATTCCCATGAAGGTTAGAAATTATAAAAGCACTATATAAAGCATTTAGGTAATAAAAATTAAGAAATAAAAGAATATAGGCACTAAAGCCTATAAGAATGATGTCATAAAGCTTGTCACGTGTTCCATAAAGCTTGTCAACTTTGAAGCTGAACAGCTTGTGCCGTCGGGAGAAAATGGCTGCTTGAAAACAGTTAAAAAATAATAAATCATATTAATATACGAATCAATTTGCTTTAGTCGACTGAATAACCGGGTGTTTGTATCACTTCTTCTCATTAATTTATATAGCTACAATTAGGAAGAAAATTACTTGAATGAAACGCAATAATAACCTATAAACTATCAATATCCGAAAGCTTAGACAGTTTAAATCCATAGCAACAAATTAGAATGCCAATTGATCACTTTGTACCACGCATGATTCAAACAACGTGCGCGCCACGTGCATGCCCCGATAGTGAACGGCGCTAAACGCGCTGCTAATGCGACACGCCGGCAGCACTGCCACCCGCTCGATCATGTGAACGATCATCTAATTGCCCATAATTATCAACCGACCGATTTGCGGCATTCAAGCGTGGCACGCTTATCAGCCCCTTCTGAAACAAAACCGACGCGTCATCGTACCATTGTCATTCGCAACACACACACACACACACACACACACACACACACACACGCAAAAAAGAACCCAAAACCAGGCACGTGTAAGACGCAATGGACAATTGAAGCGAATGATTGATGAAGAGCTGTGGTGTGCCGCCCCCTTTGCCCTACCTTTTCAATGTCAGCGATCGTATCCTTCATCTTGGCCAGCCGCTTCTCCGTCGCCGTCTCGTCCTCGCTCAGCCCACCGTCACCGGTGGCGGCCTGTTGCTTTTGGCCGGTCGTTGCCGTCGTCGTCGCCGCCGCCGCCGCCACTTTCGCCGAAAAGACGGCCAGATCGGCTTTGATTTGATTCTTCTCCTTGCGCAGCTTGTGTATCTCCACCAGGATGCTTTTGGTCGGCGCGTCCGCCGACTTGTCGCCGTGCGTCGGCCGGTAGCCGTGCTCCAGCTCGAACCGGTCCTCGAACTGCGACAGCTTCTTCTTCAGCCCGCCGAGCTTCCGGTTGATCGCCTTCACGCGCTCGTCAAACATATTGTTCGCGGCCGGCGTTGCCTTCTGGTGATGGTGGTGATGGTGGTGGATCGTCGAGGGTGGCGCATTTTCCGCGCTGCGGTGATGAGCACCGTACAGCTTGAGTGAGTTGCCGGAAGAGACTGGCCGCAGCTTGGCGTGCGATACCGAATCCATACGCTTGGCGTACTCAAAGTTATCGTCCGCAAAGCGCTGACAGACGAGGGCCGGCGTATCGTCCGGGTACGTCTGTCCCCACGGGAGCTTTTCGCGCGGCGAAAGTGGTTCCTCCGGTTGGACCTCCTCCTCCTCCTCATTGTCGATGAGTTTCGTCGCTTCCTCGACCGCGTGGTTCTTTTCCAGCACGTTGTTGTCGTTGTAGTCGGACAGCGGCACTACACCGTCATCCATCACCGTATCGTCCTGCAACACTTTCTGCTGCTGCTCTCGATGCTTGCTGCTGGAACGGATGCGCCGTTCCGACTTGCCGCCACCGCTCGGGTGCGTGTCATGCTTGGAGTAGAAGTGCTCATTTCCGGCGAGCAAAACGGCTCCCACGCCCACGCTTGCCGCCTTCACGGCGAGCTTCGAGTGCTTGGAGCTGTTGCGCGCACGAGGCGACACCGACTTCCTGCCGGGCGGCGGGCGCGTCTTCGAAAACCGCTCACAGTGCCGCCGCCGCTCGTGCTCACCGTCCTGCTCGCTGTCCGAGTCGCGCCGCGACTTCAGTATATCCCGGCACGGTGACAGCCGATGGTGGGACGGCTGTGACTTCCCGCCAGCATGATGCAGATGATGGTGGTGGCCACCGAGATGATGGTACACATGGTTACCGTGATGGTGGTTGTGATGGTTGTTGTGCGCGAGATGGCCGGAATGGTGGTGGTGATGATGATGCTCCTTGCCCCCGACGCTCTCCACGCTGCCGATGAAGAATTTCTTCAAATCATCCGCACTGTTTTTCAGATTCTTCTCGAACACCTGCTTCTGCTGCTCATCCACGCCCTCGAGCGGTTCCTCCGCGATGACGTTCTCCTTGTCGATGGAAATCTCCACCGACACGACGGCGGCTGCCGCCGACCGCTTCTTAAAGTCCTCGTGCGACGAGACGCGCCTGATCACCTCCTGACAGTTCGGCAGATGCTCCTCGCTGTTCGAGCGGATCAGCTTCCGGTCCTGGCTGATGGAGGACGTACTGTCCTGGCGCTCCTTGCGCTTGCGGCAGTTTTGCCACTCGGACGAATTGATCAGATTCGGTAGATACTGGTTCACGAGCACCGTGGGTGGTGGTAGAGCTTCGGACAGCTCGTCCCGACCACCACCATGACCACCCGCCGTACCGCGATCATCGCATTCACCTTTGCCCTTGCTGGTAGCGATCACTTTCACCCCATCGCTGCTGGTGCTGGTGCTGGTGTTGATGCCATTGCTGCTGTTGCTTGTCGTGCTGCTTCCCCCATCAACACTGCCGCGGCCGGCCGGGCCACTGACACTGTTGTTGCTTGCCGGGCAGTTGCTGCTACTGTTGCTAGTTGTGTTGCCTGCGCCATGGCTGATGCTGGTGCTGCTGCTGTTGCTGCCGCTGCTGCTACTGCTGCTGCTGCTACTGCTGCTGCTATTGCTACTGGTGCTGTGCGCTTTCGCTCGACCGCAGCTAACGACATCGTGATGATCCACTACCACCACCGGGTCGGACTGACCGTTCGACGATAGGCTGATACTGGTCGGGGAGATGATCGTTGTCAGACGACTAAGGTCGTCTTCATTCTGTCCCAGTGATGGGCGACGCATGCCGCACTAAAGAAAGGGGTAGAGAAAAAAGGAGGAACATATTAGAAAAAAAAACACTTTTAATATTGATGAAAATGGTTGATGGAGACGCCTAGTGCCTCTTTCGTCACAACAAATCCAAATCAATGGGTTTAAACATACAGAAATCAAATACATTTTCTATGTATACAATATTAAGCTAATTCTTAACACCAACAAACAATTAATATACTCCTAGCAATTATTTTTATAATTTTAATACACTTTCTACAACCCACCCCAGCGCAACGGTGGAGCAGCCTGGTCCGTTGTAGCTTACAACATCGACGACCGGAGCAGTGCAAAAGCTTTCACCTTCGCACCGTCGATTGATTAAACAAAGTGTGCATGAATGTTCCAATCCGAGCACAATACATTCGAGCAAGTTTGATAACCATAGCAACCGCCACGATAAAGTTTTCCCCAAAACGTCTTCTTTGCCTTTGCAGCATTGGAAAACAGTCAATCAAATGCAATATTTTATCGATCCAAGGTCAGTATACTGCTAAAACTGGAAGAGAGAGAGAGGGGATGAGAGAGAGAGAGAGAGAGAGAGAGAGAGAGAGAGAGAGAGAGAGAGGGAGAGAGAGAGAAAACACGCACCGGAATCGAAATGGAATTGATCAAACACTTCAGCAATCAAGCGTGTTTACAAAACAGTTCGCCGCCGTACCGCTTGAAATGGCACTCGAGGGAAAAAAAAAACAATTGAAAGAAAAGCTTTCACTGACGATTCGCTTTCAGTGCGAAACAAAATAAATAATAACCACTACCAGCAGCGAGCAGCGGCACCACACCTAAACAGCGTGATAATAGATAGGGTTCAGTCACAGTGGAGGTGGGGTTGGGAATTCTCTACTCCTCGCTATTTTTCTATTTTGCTCCCTGTCAACCCCCTATCGTGACCTTCGCAAAAAGGGGAGGAAACCGTGACGTAAATGTTTTCCCTAACCGCGGAAATGCAGTTCACGCGTCATTGCAGCCCCAGCACAATCCGGGGGTAACGCCATAACATGCATGTTCACACTTCTCTCGCGCTCAATCACGCTCTCTCTCTCTCTCTCTCTATAATTCTAACACATTGTTTTACATTTGCTCGTGTGTCCTGCCATGTGAGACACGATGTGTGATAAAATTTGTCCAATTTAGCCCTCGACCGCACCACCCCTTCTCATTCCCTCGGAGGTCGCGCTTGAGCAGGGCAGGGCTTAAAGCCAGCCTTCAAAATATATTCACGTAATTCGTTCGTAACCATTTAGCGATTGGCTTGAGGCGCTCACACGGAAGGAGAGGGAGAGGTTTAAACTGGGTCAGGAAGGCAGGCAGGCAGGCAGGCAGGCAGGCTGGTCCGGTGCAAATTGTTTCACGATCAATAGATAGAAAATGGCGCTAAGCTAGAACAGAACACGGACACAAAAACACGACCGCGAACACGGGCCCCTCGACGGGTGTGATGACGCGCAGTGGCGGTTTTAAATTGTTCCAATTGTTTACCGCCCCGGAACCAACCCGTGAACTACTAGCCACTCGTGATGATGTGTAGAGCGCGGACGGACGCGGCGGCGACGGGTGTTGAACGTGATTTTGTTTTATCGTACTTCTGTCGCAGATCTAAAGCTCAAGCGTTACGAAACGGTGCACTTTTGCACTTGTACTACAAGCATCACCATCACCCACCACCGTCTGGTGCCTTCGGGCGACTAAAGTTTGTTGACAGAGATGCACAAGATGCAAAACGAGATGCATACCGTCCTCGTGGCACGAGTTTTCGATCCCCCAATTCACACTTTGCCCACTGGCGATCGTATTAAATTGTCAATCCACAGCGGCGCACACAACACAAACACTTTCTAGCGAGATTGACGAGTGATAGGGAAAATGCGCTGTTGTTTTCTTCTACACGCGCTGCTATACTCCCCCCCCCACCATTATCTTCCAATAAATGACGTCGAATTTTGGTCCCCAGCCCCCTACGCCTATCAGATCTCAATTATCTACCACATTGGACACACGCCGCTTATCGCACGTCACGTCAACAACAGTGGTCGTTGTGGCGCTTTTCTTTCGCCTGCGTGTCTGCCCCCCAAGATTGATACATTAATCGCGTTTTGGCACGCGCAATTGTTTGACTGTTTCTCCCTGGGTGCTGTATAATAAAAACGTCCAGCGCAGTTAATGAGCGTATCATAAAACGGAGAAGAAATGATTGGTTGACAAAAGAAAGGCGGGCGGTTTAGGGAGCAATTCAATCATCCCCGGAATGATGATCGAACCACAGTTTTATCTGGACGAAACAATGTCCCGTTCGTTGATAGCGAGACACGTTACAGGATAGCATCTTAGCGTGTGACGTATTGCCTTAAGACGGGCTTGTCTGTTTCTAGAATGTGCCTGTGATAATGTGCCGCGCGCCCTTCGCTCCGATAGCTGTGCTGTGTTCCAGTTTCTACGCCCAGCACCGAATCAGTAGGTCAGTAGCAGCATGGTGATGGATGATTGGCGATGATCGGCCGGAGCGTCTCCAAGGGGCTCTAGATCTTGTTCTACACCCACTGCCCCAGCCAACGTCAGCAAAGGGGATTTAAGCGAAGGGAGAATGTAACAAGTGGTATTACAGCAGAATTCGAGCTCGAGCTTAATCCATCACAAGAGCCGGAGCAGCCACTTCATCGAACATTGAACACAATGGCCCAGGCGTGCCGTCACAAACAATGTAGGGATCATCTGGGCGAATTTTCTATCGACGATTGGTTCCCTTTGGGTGAATCGAATGCGAAAACAACATCACCGTGTACTTCAACGAAGGCACGTTAAACTGGCACAGGTACTTGAGATATACCGAAACCACATTATCTAACACAAACAGTGTCGGGTCAGCATGGTATGACAAGAGCGAGTGGAGTCCCATGACATGCAATTCTCACAAAAGAATAAAAAAAAATTGTGTGCCACTTCAGATCACCCACATAAATACACAAAAACATACACATAGAGACACTAAAAAAGCTATCCTTTTTATTGGACCCAATCGAACTAAAACCGGAAGCCGCTACAAAGCTCACTGGGTGGTAAGGGGACTTCTTCTCTCTCATAAAATCCTCCCACCCCACGCTGTTGGTCACTTTCTTCACACTTTCAAGGGCCACTTATAGGTGGACACTTTCCACCTTCCACTTCAACGCGCTTACGATTTTTCAACAATCACACCAATAACGACGACATCTCGCCGGAGATGTGGAATCTTCCACCAGCAGTTCTTCGATGAAACAGGGAAGCACTTACTTTATTTTTCCACTCCCGAATGTGGCAGGCGTGTGCCAGCTTGTAGATCAGTCCCTTTCTACCAGCGACATGATCGGTGGGCTGTACGCACAGCATGATGGCAGGCACCACTTTAACAAAGGTCCTTGTTGTGCCCCCGCGTAAAACCACTCCCTTTACGATCGCCTCACTTCACAAACGACTTCCGAGTGTGTCAGCTTCAGCTGGCTTGGGAAGTACTGGTCACACTTCAAAGCACGGATTGCTTTGCACTGTCCATTGGAAGACCCCCTATAAACGTCAAGAAATTGTCTGTCCCGTTGTCTCTGCTTGGAAACCGAAACGACTAATGAAATCACAGTGCACTTGTGTGTGATCACTTTCGCGTACGATCCGCTTGCGATGCCGGTTGCAAAACTTGTGGGAGCTTGCCAGTCACCCGGGATTGGTTTTATACACGACAGTGACACGTATACACACAGGCGAGTGATAATGGAGGTGCCATCGTCACACACATACATACTAGACACTCTCTCCAACAGACAGATTGTGCGCTGGCAGACTACGCATAGCCGCGCGCCGGAGACTGTGAGATGATGTCTCCCATGTACAGGGACAATAGTAGAGCGAAACACCGTCCCCGTCACCGGAGAGAGAGAGGTGGGTTGTTTTCGCTGTTCTCCAGTCTTGTGCGCTAGTGAGTGTCTTGCGCTTATCACCTGCGAGCACGCTTGTTGTCGTCGTCGTCGTCGCCGTCGTCACGCTTATCTTCCTCTCAAGTGTACTAAAACACCAACGAGAGTGGTACGACACAACAATCGCGCTTGCAATGCCCAGGCAGTACACATTGTTTCTGTTGGCGCTAGAGTTGAGCCGGTAGAGTATGCGCCGCCATTGGAATCTGTTTCACTGTTTCCGTGCCCTAATTGGTTCTCGCGCTAGTGTTCGCAGCCCGTATTATTTTACAGCGCTAAGCTACTTGTGTCCGATTGGAGAGCAATTCCACCGGATTAGTGGGTTACAGCGAAAACAACAAGGCAGTACAGCACCTACTATAATAAAGGAATGCTAATATTAAAGGGCCTCGCAGGGAAAATTGCGATCAGTTCGCGTGTGTGTATTCACTCGTTAGCCAAATATTGACAGAAATCGTTCAAACAGGGCTTTCCTGGGGAGTGCGGTTACTTTTGCCTGGGACAATACATTCCAATATAGTACACAGGGGTTAGCGCTGTGGGGGGATAGTAAACAGCTGTTTTCCCCCCAGCCTGCTAACAACGCCATTTCTCGGATGGTGACGTTTCCTAGGATGATGGTGATCTCAGTGTTAAGTCTCTTTACAGAAGATGGCGAGCTTTGTAGTGAAAAAGCTTGGGCTTTTGAGCTTTTTTTTTAAATCCTAACTAAGTGATCCATTCAGATGTTTTAGATTTATTTAATGGATGGAAGTCGGCATATCTCTTTGGAAGGTTCGATTTTCCTTCTTCTTTACATTCTTGAAGAATCCTAAGCCATGTCTACCATCCAAGTCTATTGTCTTGTCTTGCAAGACTATATGTTTTTCCTTTTATTTGACGCTACAATTGCAGTCAGTGGTATAAACAATGGTTACTAATGGACTTAGGTTATGTTATCTACAAGCCTACAGATTTACCGCATAAGCAAGAGATATAGAGGACCCGGATCTATACAAGTTTTGAACCCATGACCAACATGTTGTTAGTTGTCGATCGAGTTGATGATTGTACTATGGTGCCAGGTCAACAGCATAGAGATATAAAAGCTACAGATTAACATTTTTTGAGATCAAAGCCAAATGAGATCCAAGTCTGACTACAGAAGACAGCAAGCCACTTTTTCAAGCTTGATCGAAACGGAATCGAAACGATTGTCAAAAATAACAAACAAATGATGTTTTCGTTTGAGTTTTTAGAACCTTTTTGCAACAAGGTAAGTGCTCTCGGCTCTTTTTAAAATGCCTGAAATGAAATATTTTAAAGCACTTCGCACATCCCCGTGATTTCTTGGCCGGCTACATACAGATGTGTTAATAAATGCTACTTTCCACAGTCAACAGCCATCTTTCAGCCTTTCGCGTAGATCACGCGCGATAAGACCTGTCAAGCGAATCCCACCAGACACCGCGGCTCTCGCACAATACTTCGCACTCCAACTGGCTCACACAACCTCCTCATCTCCCATTAAATCGCTCCCAAAGACAGAGATTTAAATGCACCAGGCGCACCAGTACCATCCGGAACGAACGGTACAGCACCGATTTAATCTGAACCGAACTGATTCACGGGCCACGGGCAAATGGTAGAGGCGAATGTTAGCACCTAATGTCGTCACAGCTTCCCCTTCTTCTCCCAGCGTTGCCGTTTTCCATTTTGCACAAAGTACTGCAAGGTCGTTGTGTTTGCTGGCCCCGTAGGTATGCGACATCTTCTCTCAATCTTGAGCGCGACACTCACTTGCCGCTACTTTTAATTGCACCGTGTGTGAGTGTTGTTGGAGGTTCCGCAACGGTGTACCGTTTCGCACACCTCGCGTCGCGTTCCTCCACCCAATTTCTCACGCCTCCACAGAAGATGGACGGGCAAAAACTGGAAACCATCTTGCAATCTTGCCGCTTTCTTATCAACCTCCAACAAACAGTGATCAAATTTGTTTACATTCGTGTACGGCTCTTGGCCTTTTCGTTTCGCATGGTCTGGCAAAAATCGATGCTTCTTGATGATTGCTTGTCATCTTGTGGGCCACGGGAGTTCCCGATTGGTCCGGTCGGGCATCGAACATTCACGGTCAAAGATCGGATCATTGATACCGGGTGTGATTTTGTTTCAGAGAATCCGTTTCGACAGACAAATGGCAATATCCTCTAGCACATTCACCGCATGGTAATATTAATTAAACGGAACTGCACCGGTAGGCAAATTGAAAACCCACTAATTGAACTGATAAAAACCGGTATGTGCTCATCACTTATCGGTTGTTGGAGACAGTGGAACGCTATTGCAATTTCTTTTTCCCACGCATCGTAAGCGTGAAGTATGTAAAGTGGCCCCCCCAAGATGGCTTGCATCAGTGAGTGGTAGTATCTTATCGTAATGAATTTAATTTACCGGCAATGCGAACAGACGACGCTCGTGAGTCACACCACGCAATGTAATAAACCTTTGTTGTTTTGTCCAGCCAAACTGTTGTGCGGACGAATTATGAGCAAAATATCTTTACAGCTGGGTATTTGCATTAGAGGGGACGAGTGGTTATAAATAGCCACTGCAAGCATTTTTATTTTGGTATTTTAAAAATAGATCATACACCGCATTTGCAAAAGCTTTGGTTAGTCACCTGTCATAATATTATTTTTTTGTAACGACCTTTGGTTATGCCAAGAATTAAAAAAATTGTTGTTATCTTGCATGTACTTGCAAGTGAAGCAGCGCTTATATAAAACTGCTGCTGTAATACAAATTTTAATAAATTAGTTCAATATTTAATCAATTTAATTGGATCTATTCTAAGCGACTATTCTTACAATGGAAAAACGCCCCAAATAATTCTATCCTTTCAATCGATAACGACAACACAAACACACCATCGCTCATTACCATTAAACAATTTTCCAACGTTTAAATATGTATCATACATAGTCGGTGAGCTCGCCGAGAGGGCAACCCTGCCACACCTTTCCTCATACCGTATGCCCACCGCAAAGTGAAGGCCGCACTCACACAAACGCACGGGGACAGCCAGAGCTGTGGCACCTGACAAAATAAGTGCCATGTTTGGGCATTTTCCCAAAATAATCTATATGCGCGCCCCAATGCACCGCGCCACACACTACTGCTGCTGCTGCATTATTAATCATTACCCGTGTGCGCCAGTTTTCCATCATCGCGAGGGAAAGGAGCAAGCGTGTAAGTAGTAGCGCAAATGAAATGGAGTTGACGACCAGCAGACGAGCAACATTTGCGTCAGAATAAATGACGTCGGAGTGAGAGAAGGAAAAGAAAAAACGAAATAAACCCCAAACGCAAAATTCCACATCTTGATCTTGGCTTCTTGGTGTGAATATGTGTCAAAATGAGGCGATCCTCTTAAGGACCAACATCCAGAGTCACGCGCAATGCGAACGAGAGAAGCAAAACGGCAGCAAAAACACCACGACCGAGTCGACGGAGAGACGCTGACGAAAGATATGTGTGATCGTATTTTTATTGGTCGCTTTTAAGATTCAACACTTTTGGTAAAAATACCATTGCTGACTGGTCATACCTTTACAGGCGAGTGTCTTAAGTACGTCATCTGCGGTCGGTGGCAAACATTACGCACAGATTTCAAAGTGCATCCTGAGACGGGTCGGGCAAGTGGGAAGGAACACCATTGCGGAAAGATTACGCTTTATATGAGGATGCACTTTGGATGAGCGACGGAGGGAATGATAATCCTAACTTATTGCTAGCGATGAGCGATGGTTGAGGGCTTTTTTGAAGGTCAGCTAATGCGAGAAATGTTCCACATTAATCGTTTAGTTATTTGCCTTTTTTGAAGACACGTGGATGAAAACTGCTGCCCAACGTCTCTTGACGATTGTAGGCGGGGTTTTGGCTCGACAAGCAGTGCATGAACAGTCCATACAAACATTCATTCAAATGATGATTAGTATGACAAATCAATTAAATTGTCAGTGAAGCTACCATCATTCAACGACCCATTGCATTACGCATCATATGCAAAGCTATCTTTACCTACGCCTATCGACCAAAACACACAAACACATTGGTCACACATTTGCTTTTACAATATATTTGAAAACCGGTGAGCCATGCATCATCACACAAACGCTTCCACCCTGCTTTGTTGTTTATTTACAATTATTAACCAACAACCACGAAAAAAAGCCCGAAACAAGACGCCACACGTTTATCGGGACGGTGTACCGTCGCAGGAACGGGGAAACACGATAAGCAATGGGACGTAACATCAGGGAACATCGCCAACCAAACAACATGCCCGGCCCTTCGCTCTCTGCCATTGCTCGATGTGAACCGCGGCCGCAAGACCGGCCTGTGCGGCGGAGATTGGCGACGAAATTGGCGCATTTCGAAGCAACAAAACAAACACCTCATCAGCCTGGCCGGTCATAACATGACCAAAAAAAAAGAGGAAAACAAAAAAAAACGCCTGCAAAATGCCACTGTATGGCAGAAGTGCCGACACATGTGTTGGGCCCCTGTGCTTTCTGGGATTGATGATTGCGGGGCCGCGACCGGCTGGCTAAAAATATAAACGCGGTTTAATACCCCGGCTGGCGCGGAAGATGGTGCGATTTTCGAGCGACAACAACACAAATCGGTTGTTGTTTTGTGGGATTTTGTTTTGCTCGTGTTCTTGGTTCTGGGTTGAGAATATTGTTCTGGGTGGGAGTGGTGCGATGTGGTGGCATCCATCTAAATTAAAATGTACAAGATTCAGCACAGAGTTAACGCGGTTGCTTAACTACGGCAAATTGGTGCAGGTTGTTGTTTCGTTGAAGGGTTTTAAATTTTGATAATTTGATGCTTTTTTTACATTTTATTTTGCATTAAATTTGCCCTTAATTCTTTCCTACTTTAAACATAATTCATCACAAAGGAATGACATAATGCAATGCTTCGCGAGACGATATCATATGATGCCCAATTAGCTTCACAGCGATAAGGTAGCTGTATAGTGTAATGTGATAATGATCGGTATATCACATAACAATGCATGGGATCGATTCTACTCTGGACCATAACTTCAAGACCGGAGAACAATTTAAGAGATTTTTCTTAGAGGTACGCTTTTTCTCTCCTAAGTGTGTAATAATAAAACGAAAGAATATAAAAAAAACTAAAACCAGCTCTCCTTTCATAACCAATACCCGGATTAGATTAATTGATTAATTAGGATCGTTTCAAAACAATTCTGCATTCAACAAATTCGTATCGTCGTCACCTATTATTATCCATCACTTCCAATTTTTTTGCGCCGGATGAAATATCATTGCAATTTGTACGTACGATCAACTGTTTTCTACCCTTCCGATGGCAATCTGCCAATCGAAACCTCCGCCCCAAATACACCAAACCTTCTCGAAGGTCAATAACGATCGAGCAGGAGGGCAATAAACCAAACGGACCTTCGCAAAGATCATCGCCACTTGGAGCCAAACAGAAACTACTTCCGAACGTTTTTAGCAATATAAACGGCAGGTAAGAGTAGAGAAAGAGAGCGATACGATATTTATGCCCTAACGATAAAATATGTTTACACTTACCACGCAAGCGGTTACAGTTTCCCAGCAGTTTTTGGCAAATGCTTCAATTTTGGGTGGAATCTTCGCGGCTTAACAACGATCAAAGCGACAGCGGTTGTGAGTCGCTGTTGCTGCTGCTGCTGATGTTGCACTGCTGATGTTGATGGTGGCCCGAGCTTCCGGATGTGTTTGATGGTTCTTCCGGATGCGCGGCGGTACACACTTGGGAATTCGGCACAAATTAGCGCGTGTGTGTTTCGAACTCGTTGTTCTGGCAGTGTATCACTTCCCAACAACAAACAGAAGCAGAGACAGCAATTTGATCTATCTTCCCGTTGTTGATCTCGTTTCCGTTTGCGAACAGTGGGATATAATTATCCCAACAAGCAGGCCGATCACACGATGCGTACACGGTCCGCCGATGTTATTGTCCCCGGGACGTCTGTAGAGATACTCGCGAAGGATGTGAAGTCCTCGGATGACATCAAACTACTACCGAGCTGTTCAGCCGCTTCCGAAAGGATCGCCCGTGTGCTTCGCGCACACACACTCTCTGGTGCAGGCGGCCGGCAAGCTTTGGATCAACACGCACACATACACGCGCAAAGCCAGCAAAGGGTATCGCGACGCGTGTCGTGCGGTAGAAGGTGATCAGTGGTAGTAGTGTAGTAAGTAACCGAAGTAGTAGTATGAAGCTAACTTAGTAGTACTAATGCAGCGGCGCTCTACTCTCACCACACACGCTCTCGCTCACACTCGCTCTCACAGGCACTCACACACACACGCTCGCTCGTTGGCGCTCCCGGCACTCTTGCTGCCTGGCTAATGCACTAACTAGATATTTCCCCCAATCACACACACTCGCACGCACGCAGTGGGTTGGGTCGTGGTCGGCCACTAGGTAACGATGCTACTAACGATGACACAATACAGTGTACTCACACACACGCACTCACACACTATAACAACGCGACAGAGTTCCGTTCATCGAAGTGGCATATCCCGATCTCTGCACATTTTTACGACCTTTGCCCTCGGAAGGGGACGTCCTCTGCCCGCCAATGCGCCGGTGTCTCTACTTCTCGCTCTGTATGGCTGTGCGGTGGTAGGCCGCGAAATCTATGGCTGCTTCAGGAAGTGCGTTGACACGAGGCGGTAGTTCAGCATGGGAACCGCCTGCGCTGCCCCAGATTTAATGCACTTACCCTCCCGGTTACGATCGCGCTCGCTTGGGGTTGGTTGGGGCGTCTAGCTCCGAGATGGAGAAGGACGAGACGGGGTAGGGAGAGTGAAGGAAGAGGGTTTGCTTAATTCGCGACGATTACGTATGAGAGAGAGCGAGAGTTCGGGTTTTGGTGTTGCTGGGTTTTGAACCGCTTTTAGCTTACAGAGGTATTCTTCTTCTTCTGTTCGTTAGTGTACGCGAGAGGCGATCTTCTAGAGATTCGATCACGCTTTAGTTGATTCTCAATCTGCTTAATCCAACAACCAGCTCCGTCTTAGAACACTTCACCTCTTTTGTTTAATGCAAAAATCCGCAGAAGTTCGTCCGGCCTTCCTAGCACACTCGAAAGTATATCACGATCACCCCACTCAGGCTCACTAGCCGCCGACAGATGCAGATTCTATCGGCGACCGGAGATCACGCGAAGAAGCGTTGCGCCTACTTGTTGCTCACAATTTACAGTATCGTCCGCGATCTCACAATTGGCTTTAATAAAAAAGCCTTCACACCCCACACCGTTCCAATGGGCGGCGCTCTGTTGGTGTCGCTTTCTCGTGCTGAAGTTGCTGTTGTTGATTATTATTGGTCGACGTCGCACCGCAACTACGCAGTTGCCCGCTGCGACGATATGGTTCGCTTACAACGTTTCGGAAACCTTCCTTTTCCTATGTCTCTTCGGCGTTCGATTTCAACCTACAGCAGTGGCACTACTGCTGTCTGACGCTGGTCAGAACTTACTGAACCCCGTTGCGCTAAAGAGCGCACACGACCACAGCACGCTTACTTCTCTTTCGCGCTTCGCGAAACTTGCCCCACGAAAAAGGCTTGCTTGCTGCTACCCTCTTATACGAACGGGTAGGGGCAAAAGCCAAAATCGATTCAACGGCGATGATGAGCGACCGAAGACTGTCACGGAACGCAACTTTCGGTACCGCTGCTGCTGCTGCTGCTGCTACTCTGGCATCAATGGCTGCACTTGGCCGATTCGGCGCACTGACTGACTGTCCACACACGACGCCGAAATCGGCTGCTCACCGCGATGGGTGTGAATGTGGGGAATCGCGTCGCCACACACACACAAACACGCCCAAGGGTGGATTAGTGTAGTGGCGTGTTGTTGTTTTTTTTAATGTTTTTCGTTTCGGTGCGTCTTTCTTTGCCGCCCCTAGAGTTTCTTTGTCCGCGCACCTATCCGCTTGTGTTGCATACGCAACACATTCCTTTCGACCGACCGTTGTGGCGCGCACGTATCAATTCTTTTTTGCTTTCGGCAAAACTGCAATTCAGCACTGCAGCACTGTGGCGTATGGCGCGCGCGGGTGGGGCGCGTTCCCTATTTCCGGACCGCGACTTTTCACCGCGACTTAATCACTCTGTTTACGAGGGTTGCGAGCTTCAGTACGCACCAACTGGCGTTCGGAGAGAATAAACATCCGGTTTTGGGAGTGTATGAATCTGCAAGACAAAACAAGAACAAACAGGAATTAGTGAGCTGTTGAGAGGGATGCGTCTTGTACATGACATGGTAAAGGGGCATCTCTTCATAGTTCCAGAAGCATGAAGACAATCAATAAATCGATGCCCCTTCCTAATGACCTCGAGGTAGAACATTGTGTCACAATAGGAATTCCAGTCCCAACAGGAAGGAACCTTCACGCATCGCAGAAGCCATACAACATGAGGAGGAACCGTGTCTTGGCACAGTGCGGCTTGGCAACACCCGCGCGCATAACCTGTTGCCCGGTTGCGTGTGCTTGAGAACAAAAGGGGAAGGTCTTCAAGGTCGTTTACTAATGGAGTTCTTTAATTACGGTGCGACTTTTAATCTCATCGACACCGTGTCTCGCCTTAGGTGGCAGGGTGTTGGATCATCACGACCTATGGCAACAGTGGCGCAGGCGGGCTAGGGTTGGAACTGCATTTTCAACCGGTGCGTACAGGAACATTATACAACTTTTGCATCAGTTTTGCGCTGTAGGGATTCCGCTGTTGGGTTTCGCAGTTTAGATGAAACCGAGAGAGAGAGAGATAGCCATTTATATCGCCTACTACCCACTCCCATTGGAATGCAGCAGAGCTTGCAAACTTCCTGCCAGCAAAACTCAGCGTCAACGTCTCCAGCATTTGCCCATTGCCGTATGCAAACGAGAGCAAAAGTGTAAATTGCTTTAAGAGATGAGAAGCGTGTGGGAGAGTCGTGAGGTGTTCATTAATTTTCATTCACATTCACTGCCACAAGTGGGATTTTTCTAACCGCCACCGGGTCTGACCAGGTCCGTTCGGTGAACCAGAAAATGTTGTCCAGTTACACCCCCACTTCTCTTTCCTCAGCACCTGCATGTGGTCTCTATATCTGGGCTAATACATTTCAATATTGATTTCTAGGCCAAGCAGGTGCAAACGATTGAACATTGACATTGGCAGCTGTTTAGAAAGGGAGAGCAGCGTACACTATTACACTGCCTTCATGCACCTCGAGTTCATTGCTCCAGTTCCAACTGGCAAACGCGCCCAAGAAGGCAATGGCGGTGGGAGTGGAAGGGAAGGGGAAAAAACTAGAATTAATCATAGATGCTCTTATAAACAAAGCAATCATTGCTGAACTGAACGACTTTATTGCAACGTTACTTCTCTAACAGAACTCCATCGAAATGGTGCGTGACCAAGACACAAAAAGGACGCAACACACACATCACTTAGCAACTGAACCTGAAGGATAGTTACCAACAGGGCTCTCAAGGACAGATGTGCATTGTCTCGTACAATAGAACAGAACAAAAGGACAGCTCCCATGCAGAGTGCCTCTACTACCACTCTCACACAACGCAAAGGTACGGTACGGCGGCGAATAACAATCGTTAAAAAGTTTTACAATCAGATTGCAATAAATTTACCCCGCTTCTTCGGACGCTCCCCTCTTCTTTGCATTGCTGGGAAAAGCGGAAAAATTATCATCAAATCGTTAGCTATCGTTACCATGCGCCCCAATCGTTCTGGTCGTGCTGCGTGTGCTGGCTCTTTCCTTTGGGTAAACGGTTCGCGTGTCACCATGCAACACAGTTTTATTGGCAAAACGGTAAGCAAATAAAATCTGTGGCCAAGACACGATCGGTAGATTTGATGCGGATTGATATAAATCATAGAGCAATCGAAAGAAGAAAAAAAGACAAAAACAATCAATCAATACCATTAGAAGCATAAAAACGGAACTGTAAAGAAGGGAATTCAGTGCACTTACAGGGTTTTCCGAGTTAATTTAAATTGCCTACAATATTTTTCATTAGGTACGTTCTCACAAGCCATATCTTTCTTCGCGAATCTTTCTCCTTAAGCCAGAAACAAATGTCAAAAAAAGACTCACCAATATTTTTGCATTCATACACCACGAATCTTCGCATAAAAACAATTTTCGTAATTCAACAAAATAATTCGTAAAACACGAGTTCTTGTTGTAAAAAATGCACACTATACAACCGTTAGAACACATTTTACATGGACATTGGACCAATCGAAAACTACTGTTTAAAAAACGAAAAACACGATATTTATCTCGGCCTGTCAAACGATTGCAAGCAGTTTTTCAACAGCTGTCAAATGTTGTAATTGCATCACAATAATTTTTAGTTCTTCCACATGATTTTCAACACATCTCAAGTTGAATTGAGTTTGACAGCTCTTTGTGATGTGTTGAAAATCATGTGTAAGAACTGAAATTTTTATTATGATGCAAATACACCATTTGACAGCTGTTGAAAAACATCTAGCAGGTGGTGAATGAATAATGTGCACATTCGAAAGTGACTTGGAAAACCCTGTATTGATATGAAAAGTTATGATTTGCAGAAAACAAAATGGATTTTGTGTTGTAAATGTTTGATGAATTTTAGGTACAGAATTATGTAACTAAAGCTCATTTAAAAATATGGAATATAAGGCAAATTTATATTCTTATCATACTTGTTACGCAACTCAATTAATTCCCCTTTTCATTACAGCGGTATTCTGTTGTTCACCTTGTTGCGTTTAAATGTTCAATCTGCACATAATGTAATGCAGCTCTTTTTAAGGGAGCAATTGGACTCCCTTTCCCCCCAAAGCCGAAGCTCTCGAACTTTCCACAACGCGCACTACAAACACGCGCTACAGTGTATTTCTGTGTTGTTCTGTAATAATCCGGTTTTCTCTCTTCGAAACGACAACAACGCCAAAAAAAACCAACCAATGCGACCCAAAGTACGCACAACAACGGAAAGGAGATTGAGAGTGCGTACCGGCCTCACCACCCCTTAAAGCATAGAACACACACCGGTGAGCAGCGGCCCACGCGCGCAACCCCCGCGTACCGGCAAACATCGGAACAAGCAGCCCGGCGAGATGAAGAATCAGTATTTATTTAAATAAATTATCTTCTCCCGAAAACAAACTCCCCACCAAACGAACCGCGACGATACTTGGTTCCGTCGAACCGGTTTGTCCAGTTCATCCTGATCCGATCGACCGGGCCCCCCTGCCGGCTGCAAGGGAAACGCAATAACCGGCCCGGCAAGATGTGCGTGTGCGTGTGTGTGTGATCTGTGCGCTTGTACACACTGTTGGAAGATTTTATTCTCCTCACCATTCGGCCTTCGGAGGAGACCCTCTCACTCCGGTCGGGTTCCCGCGACCCACAAAATAATATGCCGGCCGGTAAAACCGAGGTTGCCACACCCAGTGGCCCCCGGCCGTGTGCAGTGTTGCAGCAGGGATGTGGATATATGCCACACAAACACACACATGCTCATAGAGATGTTTTCACCAAAAGTGGGTTTCTTATGCGTCCTTTTTGGTGTTTCACAGTATTTCCACAAACTTTTTTGTAAATGGGATTTTAAGAGATGAAGAAAATTCAGTTAATTCTTCACAAACATGTCTTTTTGTTAATTTTAATATTAGGTTTTCTTTGGTTGTTTGGTGCCTCTTTCATGACACACTCAAGGCATCAAATTCGGAGTTATCCAGTGATTGGAAAGTTGTTACGCATTAATTCTACCTCACACCGATTATATCGATCCTTTTGCGAAGTGTTTCTCCCGATTCTGGGTCAAGTATGATGTTCGTGACTGAGAGGCTTTTGTCACGTTTAGATAAAGATCTCCTTCCAGTGTCGATTTCACTGTACACAAGGACGTTATTTTTAGCGATACTTCTAGATCTTCAGAGCGAAGGAATTGGCTTGTGAGCTTGTTAAATTAATGCTTATTTTTATGTTTAGCCTTAGCCCTAGCAAGAAGTTTAAAATACATTTGCACAAAACGTTTGCAGTGACGCTCCAATTTGCACCAAACCATCCAGCAGCAACCAGAACCAGAAGGGAGTGTTCTTGCGGTGGGGACCCCCACGCTTTACGTGACTTTCAGTTTCAACTGTCTCCTCTGCCGGTCACGTTGACGTCCATCTGGTCGCAGACGACGAGCTGCACTTCCCATAAAACGTTGTTTATTAATTTTGGCTTCTTCTTTGCATTTTGCAGCACGACGACAGGCGCCTTGTGAACATGACGAGCCGGAGAGCAGGAACACGGCTGATGGTTGGTGGTGACTCGCATCAATTCGCTTCCAATATGTTTCACTTTACCCTCAATTGGTGGCAATATTTTTTCCCTCTGCTGAGTAGCGGGATTCTTTGCTATTTATAGGCGTCGCAAAAATGAAACCTCCATCACAATGCATACATACTGCTGAGCCGCAAACTTGAGGATCGATCCTCATCTTTCAAACACCACTCAAGTAAAGCCGACGGAAGCGTCCGACGTCATCGTTTCGTTTGTTTTTCCTTTTTTTTCGAATACCCTTCCCTTCTTTTGTTCTGCATTCTGGCTGCCGCAAAATCCACTACACAAAAGAGGTGCCAATGAGTAGTGCAGTACTTGGGGGAGGAAGGTTTTAGCAGAGAGGATCACTTCTCAAGTTCGATACAGGTACTCTTCTTCCTTCGACCTTTTTGCGTTGAGAGAATGGATGCATCCGGTGGAAGGAAACGGCGAGTTTGTCTTGTGCACCATCACACCATCATCGGCACGAACTTTTACCAATTTCCCCGTTGGAACGAACTCTGGGCACGCGTAGAGTCCGGAGAAATTGAGTTTATAAACAATCGATCGCGTGCGGCAGCTGTTGATGACTCTGGCGAAGGAAGTATGAGCATAGGCCTTGGGGGCAGTGTAGAAAGCATTTATGAATATTTTGTGCTGTGCATTAGTGCCCTCTCGCGACTCGGAAGCGGGGTGTGCGCGCGTGTTCTGACGCAAAACCACAACACACCACCAGGGGCTGCTAATGAGAGAAACTCGTTAGAATTACGTCAAAGCGGCAGAAAGCGACGCCTGCGACTTCTTGGTGTGTAACAGACGAACACCTTACCCCAGTGGAGAACCATTATCGAACGGCATATTAATCATCGAAAGAGCATGGAAAGAGAGAGAGAGAGAGAGAGAGAGAGAGAGAGAGAGAGCGAGGGAGGGAAAGAAAACAACCTTGGAAAATGAAGTTTATCAGCAGCTTAGGTTGATTTGCTTTCTATTTGGTGGGGTGGTGATGGGAGGTTCTAATCAATACTTTCCCCGATTGGTTCAACTCATATTCGTAAGACTTCCTCGGAAAAGCCTTGTGAACACAACGCGTGTTGCTGGAAGAAAGAATCTCACTAAATGCTTTCCATTGGAGCAGCATTGGAAAACTGCGTCGGAGCAATGGAGGCGAAATCGTACAAACGTTCTGTTGCTCTTAATTAATTCATCCATACCCCCCCCAAACGGTTGATGGATTGATTTGTATCGATTGCCAGCTGCCGCTGTACTGGAATGTGTGCTGGATGTGGCCTCAAGGCACCGAGGCACTGCGATGACTAATTGTTTCATTATTCTTTCACTGCCGGCGGCGGCGTCATTTTTGTATGATGCAACAAGTCGTATGGTGCAATCGGTTCGCTTCCATTCTGCCGGTCCCTGGTGGGCGGTGGGAGGTGGTACTCTCGTTAATCCGACTCTTCATTTCTATCGTCAACCCTCGGCTGTGCTAAAAATAGAGCATGAACCAATCGTCCCCGGGACACCGTACGTCTTCCCCCCTGCCCGTGCTGTTGAAGCGATTTCTGAGCAATTGAAACAAACAGTATTAAATTACTTGTAAATAAAGGCATCATACACAAACCCCACAGTGAAACAATTGAGTGCAGTAGACAGTCGAGCGAAGCGAAAGTCCGTTTGGCACGGTATTAGCAAACAGTTTGATTGCCCGATGGCTGGAAAAGTATGACACACACACACCACCGCCATACGACACACGGATTTCCGTTTGCAAGGTAGACAATAAGGTTTCGATGTTGTTTACACTCTGCAGTACCTTTTACAGCTGTTTTTTTCACGCAGATCACAGATAAGCTTGCCTCTAATCGTTAACTCCACACAAAGTACCAGAACCAATCTGGCAGCAATCTTATCAGAGAGGAGTGTTGTCGCAAAACAGCAACACACGAGGGGGAAAAACTATACCTTTCCCCAACGGTTCTTAACTGATAAAGCAATGGGGAAGGGGGGTGGTTATCTTGCTGCGCGACCGACTCAATTGTAACCGAATGTTGTAATCGATAATTACTGGCTGGCTGCTGTCAACTGGCTAATCAACTGATATACGATACGGACATTCCTTCACAGGGGGCATATCATATGGGTGACCAATCGATCGTCGTTCCCGACGCGTAATGATTGCTGCGGAATTTTTATCAATTTATTTTTATGCTCCTGCTCCGGTTTAAAGGGACTGATTGCATATGGTTTACGGCACCAACAATAATTTCCCCTAAAGAGAAGCCTTAGAGGGTTATAAACAGCATAAAAAAAAACATTGTGTATTCCCACGAATAGTTATTGCCCGCAGACATCGCAGCGTATCTTGTTTACGCTCCAACATCTCCTACTCGAACACAATGCTCGAAACAATGTTTTTCTAAAACGAGAGACTATTCTTCTCCCTGTCCTTGAAACCTTTTTTGCGCTTCAGGATGACAACGACATTAGACCGCCTTCACCTTCCACCGAAACACAAACGGCTCTCAAGAAATGGCGCCGTAACTTGGCCGCGTGTCCTTACAGGGAGCTATAGGACCGTGTCTCGGGGAGCCCAAACCCAGACGACGGCAGGCGCGGACGAGGATATATTGATTGTGTCGACAGCAATTATCCGTTGTGAAAATCCTCCCATCTTTCTGTTTCCCATCCCAGGTGTAATTTCGTCTGATTGTTCCGAGAAAACAAGAGGCAAAAAAAGGGAATGCCGGCAAAGTGTACTTTCCCTCTCGATAACGACGACATTGCTTTGCCCCACACGGACGAAACTTTTACCGAAAACTTTCAAACAAAACTGCGGCAAGACGACCTGACAGAAGAGATAGCCAGGAAGCTTTTCCATGGCTTTGCCCTATGAGTGCCTTTCGTTCGCACACGTTTCTGGCACGTTTCTGGCAGACACACAAACACCGGAACGGCCCCTCTTTCTAGTACAATCCGGTAAACGTATCATCACACCATCGAATCGATGATGGCACAATTTCGCTTCTTGGCCTTTTATTTTTGTTTTTTCTCTCTCCAGAAGGGGGCGTCGTCATTTTGGGTCTTCGTCGAACACAGTCCTGCTGATAGATAGTAGTACTACCAGCCACCCTCTCCCTAATATGGTGAGATAAATATTTGTTGTTGGACATTTGTTTACCAACACACACACACATTGTGGTGGCGCTCTCTTTATCACAAAAAAACGCTCACACGGAAGGGCTTCTCTCTCTCTTTTCGTGCATCGGTCTATAGCTCCATTTGATGCATAAATTCTCGTCACGACGCTCTGCCCGAGACGCCCATAGCGGCATATAATAGCAATGGACATCCGACACAACATGTCACATGGAGACACAACATGAGTGGAGGGACGAAGAAAGGGGGATGGAATGAGCAGAGCATGAGCGGTTTTATTTAGGCCTACGTGACTTAGGTCGGGCATGGCATTAGTTCGGCGACGATTTGGATTTTAACTCGCAAACGTAACAGCACAACAACAATTCGTGCTTTGAGGGGGGTGTGATTTGGGAGCGCGGCTGCAGTGTGGCTGGCACTGCGGATAGGAGAAGCACAGTTTGAAGATTAATTAATTTGTTTACCTCGTGGCGAACAACAATCGCCGGGTTGAGCGAGCAGCAAATTAGTATATTCTGATGCAAAGATCGATGTCATAAAACGGGGGTTCGCTCTGTATGATGTAATCTTTGCGTCTTTGGGACAACAATACGGCTAGGCTTTTATCCAAGAATTAATGTGAATTATGTAAAGAATAGATAATGTTTTAAGTAAATTGAATGATTGCACTCCAAAATTAAAAAAAAATCATCTTAATAAGAAATAAATCTTGTAACTTCAATCAGTCATTATTGTGAAATGAAACTTCTTTCTCAACGCAAAATCATCGACAAACAAAGAGTATACAAGAAGCTGCGTCCTTGAAAGGCTGACGGTTTCAAACCGATACCTTATCTATTATACTAGTCATTTTTTGTAGTTCATTATATTTCCAGATAAAACATAAGAAACATAAATCAATCAGCCTTCTTGGCAATCAATCCAAAAAACAAAGCAAAGATCACAATTCTGCGAAACATTAACCATAAATTTTCCTTCGTTATAAATTTAGAGAGAGTGTATGTGAGTGTGTGTGTGTCTGTATGTGAGAGAGAAAGAAAGAGAGAGAGACAAAGAGTGAGAGTGAAACTCCGTAATCACTTTCCAAGATTACAACATCTCCTAGTTCTAGTGTGGGTGTGAAATACACACACCAACGGACGAAAAAAAAACATCCCGGATTTAATTTATCCTTCTACACCCCACTTTCCACATCCCTCAGTACCAAGAATCCTGTTCAATCACAGAAATAATCCTCCACACAGCAGAACTGTTTATGCCCCCCTCCCCTTCCTTGCGTCGTCGATGTCTCACCCCGACAGGGACGAAAACTGGACAAATTCGTTCACCCCGCCGCCTTTCCGGTTCACTATTTTTAGTGGGTGGAATTAAACAGCAACAAACACGCAAGCACAAACACCAGAGCTTCCATTGCCCACGACAAGGAAAAGCTCCATGCACAGACACACACACAAGCAAGAAACAAAGAGCATGTAACCGATGCGTCGTAGTAGGCTAAGGAAGCAATGGTATGGGGAGGAAAACAAGTAAAGGGGCAACACTTTACAACACATCCTTTTTTTGCCCAGTGCCAGTCTCTGTTCGAGACCACATCCCATCCCCCCCCCCCCCACACACACACACACACACACACGCGTATGCGTAGCAACCTCTTTTGTCTCTTTTACGCTCGAGTAATTCTCTAAGGCCCGCTTCCCTCTTCGCTCGATAAGGATGAGTTTGTCTTGGCTGCTCCATCACGTCCTCACTGCAGCAGCATGCAGCAATAGGGAAAATCAATTTCACCAAAATACCATCTCCCTCCCTTACTCCCCTTCTTGCTCCACCAGATAGCAGAAAGATGAGTTATTGTCTGTTTTACTATCGCGAATACTCACATACACCTTGAGGGTCGTCGTCGCCTGATGCAATAACTTTAATCTCGTCGTTGATGTTTGACACAATTTTTGCACATGTTTATTGTGCACAGTAAAGCGTACACGTACACACAGGAACACACACACACGTACGTTGCCACACTCACTGTAGCATAATAGCAGACTCTGCCTGCAAAACCATTCGTTGGCGAAGGTTTTCGCGTAAATTATTCCACATATTAAATGCTCTTTCAATTTGCATGGGCAAGAGATGGCAACCCTTTCTATCAACACCCTCCCCTCCTCAGCTAGAAGGGATACTACACACACACACACACACACAAACTCTTTCTGGACGCACACGGACCCGGATATATTTCGTGACTGGTACGAACTGACTTCCAGTTAGGAATATTAGAGCTCTCGATCGGTTACTACTTCCTTCCCAAAGGCTTTTCCTTTTCAACCCAACACGGACGAAAACGGGCACGATTGAGAACGATTGTTGTGTCCGGCTGCGAAGAGAGAGAGAGAGCGGGCTTTTGGTTGTTTTCAGCATTCTCGATTGCAAGGCTTGCTTGGGATAAGTATGGGTCCTTTTTTATCTGAACTGAGAACGGAGAACTGAGAGCAAGAATGAGAGAGAAAACGGCGAAAATTTGGCGATGTGAAAAATGCGAGAGAGCATTTGCCCCACATATCCTGGAAGCTTTAGCTGCCCCCAGCTTTTCCGTTTGGAGCTGCTACCACCGACATCAACAATGCGCGGAATATTTTCAGCAAATAGCGAAACACGAAATTCTAGAGGAATGCGTTGAAAATGATGTTTACATTTTGGAAAAGTTTATGTATATTATTTTTAACTTTGGATATAACAACTTATGCCTTATTATATAGATTGAATTCATTTATACTCCCAAAAACTAAAATAGAAGCATTTTTCTATCATTTTTCCTCTATTAGGCAAAATTCTTCATTAGGCTCTAAAGCATGTCCTTCCAATAAAGCTGTGGCATTATTCAACAAAGAAAGATAAAATCTTCCAGCCATCCTTTACGACGGGACCATGATCTCATTCGTTCAGCAAGGACCCAATTCCTCCTTTTTACCGCGCCAAAGCGCATGGCCGCCTGCCTGTCGGGGGATGTGTTTTGTCGATTTTCGCTGCACCTCGTTCGTAAATAGTCGCTCTCTCGGAATGGCGAGAGTTTTTCATTCGTTCGTGCTTCGGAAAATTTAATTTACAACAAAACCCGACCCGATTGGCGTCCAGAAAAGCTTGCCCGAGAGTCAACAGCCCCAACCTAAACGAAGATCATAGATATATCTCTCTCTTTTTCTCTCTCTCTCTCTCTCTCTCTCTCTTTCTCTCGTGTGCTGTTTTGCCCCCGTCTCGGAGCTCGGAGCTTTTCCTGCGTTCCATTCATACAGGTGCGTTACGCGCACAGACGGAGAGCACTCGCTCCGAACCGAGAGTCAGCAGGACCTCCCGGTGGTCCTGCGGCGACGACACCGCCTGAACAATGTCCTGAACACCGTTGCATAATCAATAAACGTGAGTATGCGCCGTAAGCGCACATGCTGGTTGTGTGCTTTCGCCACTGCACACGCTCCGAGATTGCGATCTCGGCGGAAAAGCGGAAAAGTCGTTCGTTCGTGCCTCGCGGAGGTTATTGATGAAGTGATTCCTCGTCGACATGGGGGGAGATGGTGTGGTGAAGTTGGTCCTTCACTGGATCGACACAAGTAGCACACACAAAGACAGATACACGCCAGTCGCGTCTCTTCTGTGTACCAAAACAAAGGGAAAAGGGGAAAAAAGCGTGAGAAAAAGCGCTGGTTCTGGTACAGCACAGGTGCGAAGGAAATTGTCAAGGTTCCTTTTTCCGGCACAGGCATCCGTAGCATATCGCGCCATTGGGTAAATGATGGGGTAGGGGATATGGGAAATCATGGCGTGGAAACAAAACGAAAACTCGGCGACACAGAAAAATGTATGAACAAAAGTGAATTTGTGGGAGGACCACTAACAAAAAAAAAGTCCGCGGGAAGAGGAAAACTCTTTGTAACGTGTCTCTGGTGTCTGGTGCGGTGCGACATCATATCGTCACATAAGCTCGTATTAGCCACCACCTGTCTGTAAAAATTGTCACAAGGACGAAACTAATCGAAATCCGGAGAGAATAGAATAATGGAGCTTTTCTTTTCGGAAGAAAAATAGGTTAGAAAGGAGGACACAAAGGCGCTTGAATCATTGTATTTAATTCAGCATTTCAGCAGTCAACTTTTGTAGCAAGGTTGAGAGCCTGCAGCAAAGGTGATCAGATAAAATATTTATTGATTAAATGAAAAATATGCAGAAATGTTAGAAAATATTCCAAAAATACACGGTTTACCAGGAGTTCTCATAGCTGTGGGACACTTTGTTGCCTCATTCTTACTTGAAATGAACTTAATCAAATGTGAATCTATAGCACCCTTGTTGGACAAATCAAATAAGATTTTTCAAGGAGCCTGTTCGAAAAAGGTGCCATATAGTCCAATTTCCATCATATGAAGTTCACTTCCCATAAGAAAGAGACTAGGAAGTGTCCCACATCTATGAGAACTCATGGAAAACCCTGTAAAAGGATTAGAGTTAACAAATTGTAACTTAATACAAAACGTTCGACCCATTCAACACGACTAAATGATAATCAAAATAATAAATTAAAATGAATAATAATAACAATAAACTATATTCGATAGTTAATACCAATACCAACACCAATTCAATCGATAATAGAAAATGAGAAACAAAAAAAAATGCTAATACATGCGGTTGACGCACAGCCGCCCTTCTCCACGCAGATCAACGCACGATTAATGTGCAAACAGTTAAGTGAAATTTAATCCATCGTGCGCGTCCCTTGCTTGCTTCCCCCACGGCATTGGCGACACATTGCCTCCTAACTCCCCTGTTACCCCCTTTGCGAAATATGCAAATTACCAACTATCACATTACCACCACGATGACCGCAATGATCGTGCACGAGAGAACACACACTCAGTATGACGCAATCGAGAATGCATCCAGAACGGAACGTGCTGAATATATTTATCAACAACACGAGTCGTGTATCTCGGGTGAGAAGCGACAAAGAGAGATGAAGAAAACAGAGCGAACGAGTCATCGGCAGAGCAGCTTCGAGAAAAGGGGTTAAAGCGATTAAAATGCTGTAAAAATGAAGTTGTAAATAAAGGGAAAACGGGAATTTAAATAGCAAAAATTGACACAATCCTTAATATTTTTCTTTTAGATCAGGGGACTCCAAGCTTTTCAGTTCGCGGGCCGCATTGCTTCACAATCAACGTTGTCGAAGGCCATTTCGACGCTACCATTAGAATGAGTGGAAGTTCAAATCTCGTTTTAATAAGAAAATACTAACAAAACATATCAAATTTCTGCAGCTTTATTTTATTGAATCTTGATTTTCGTCTTTCAGCAGTAAAAAAAATAATTTTGATAAAGTAGTCAGAAAAGACAGCCTTTTACCTTTAGTCATCGCGGGCCGCATTAAAGGCTCTTGAGGACCGCAAGCAGCCCGCGGGCCGTAGTTTGAAGATCCCTGTCTTAGATAATTCTCATTTTGCTACAAACGCACAACTACACACAAAGAGGGAAGTAGATCAAGAACTTAAACTCCCAAATATCAATGTGAAACGATGAATGGAACTTTTAGTATTATACACAAATCGTAGTTTTGATAAAAATGGTCACAGACAGTTAGAAATGCATCTCAATTGACATGAATTGCACAACAGAGCACAATGCAATCAATTTTACTTTAAAACCTACAGTTGTTGCCACCAACTCTAAGGCATCATTTTTAACAGTGCACATAAATTTTTGACTCTAACGCACCTACTTTTGTCTGTAAGTAATCAATGTTTGACACTTATGGGATTCATGATAATTTTAAAAAGTATTTGAGGAGATTTTTGACAATTGTAATTTAAAATCACATAAACAATACAATAACTGTATTGTTAAAAAAACAATCAAATTACACAAATTTTAACAAATTCAAACAAATTCTAAAGTCATTGTTTACACCTGAAAATACATGCAAATTTTTTATAACTGCACGAAAACTTCTAAAATAGGTTAAATAGGAACAATTTTATATTTTAAATTCTCTCAATGAATTTATTCACTACTTAACTTGATTTCAATGATTTCGGAACACGCAGTTTCAGAAATTACGTTAAATTTTGTCAATAAACCGATTGACTCACAGTCAAAAAATGATGTCTTAGAGACATAAATTGATGCGCACTGTCTACTATTGATGCCTACGAGGCAAAAGTTATGACACGCTGTCAAAAATGGGTGCCTTCGTGACAAAAATAGGTGAGTTAGAGTCGAAATTCAGCGACAACGACTGTAATTAGAAATTAGCTGATAGCAAACAAGAGTGGGAACCCTTTCTTCACTTGATCGGTCATTATCATTTTTGGCAATGATTGTATGCGCTTTTACTTATTCGGATTTACTGTACTTTTCTTCTATCAAACTTATCAATAGCTTTTGAAATTAATTTGCACAACCTTTCTACAGTACGTGTGGAAGGCAGAGTGTAATCACATTAGACCACAATGTGCAACTTTTATTGGATTATTGAAGCCTATACCGTATCAATATTCGTTTCCATAGCGATGAAAAACGTATCGATTAATGCATAGTAGAATCGTTCGTCCAGTTCGGACGACCAAACTTTCCTCGTGCAGCACATCCGAACGGTGCCACCACGTGTGTGTTTGCATTTTCCTCTCTCTCGTTTTTCCTTCTCCCATTTTTTGGCATGCAAATGTAGGGCTTAAGCTCAGCAAGGCACAATCGAGTGTGTGAGCGCACCTGTGCTTTAGGACAGTCGGAACAGTCACAAACAAGACAAGGAACAAGGAACAAGACACAAACGGCAAACAAAAGGACAACCACCTACGACGGCACCTCGCCTGCAATGTGCTTCGGTCTATTGGGTGTTGCAACATTTTTCCTGTTGTTGTTGTTGTCTTAGGCACGTGTCTTAACGGTGCCGGTCGAAACCTGATACGCTCTTGCTTCCGGTTTAGGTGTGGTGTTGTTTTTGTTTGTATTCGGTGACTTTTTGCGCCGTAGAAATGTACCAATCCCCTCAGTGAAAGGAAATGTAAATGTCAAGGAGCAGAGAAAAGTACAAGAAAGCAAAACAAAAACGGACGACGGTTTCCTCCGCTGTGCAAAAGTGCACTGATGAATATCGACAGAGCAACAGAGAGCTAATCGATATTGCATACTTTGCTTGGTAAGGCAACGAGAGGCAACACCTCGAAATAGACCTACAATAAATGGTTCCATCCCTTGTTATGGAGTGGGCAAATTGAAGAAGGCAAATTAAAAACAGAGGAAGAAAAAACACAACCCCTCCAACCGGAAAGCGGTAAATAGATTTTGCGTCAGCAACGCCGCACCAATCCGTACAACACACGAACGAGCCGGGACACGGAATGGATCGGGACGGAATGGATGGGAATTAAAAATAAACCCAAATACGACATAACCAAACCATGTGTCGCCGTTACACGTTAAATGCACGATTAATTACTGATCGTAATACCAAATTTTTGATGACCGGACCGAGACACCCAGGGTTTGATTTGCCAATGTGCAGGCCGTCAAACGAAACTTGTCTTGTCTCTTTGGTTTTGGCAAAGGAAAGAGCGAATTATTGAATTGCCACTGGGTAGGTAGCAAAAAAGCTGGCAAACTGTCAGGGCACAGATCGGACGGTCGCTCGTCGTGCCCCATATGCTTTCTAAATGGTTGGTGGTCTCGCTAATGGGATTACGGATCAATGAGCCTTTTTCCGTTATTGGTCGAATGATAAATTGATTTGTTTTGCCCAGTCAGCCCCAAAAAGGGCACATGTTGCCGAGTTAAAGATGCGCCAAACACTGTCGTCGATTCAAGTTTAAAAACTGCTAAAACGAAATGAAGAATAAATTGGTTCTGTATTATTAGAATGCCAAGGCATCAAGTGCGAAATGAAATTCTTTCAGTGTGTCTGGTCCAGAAAATTCTTTTGAAAGCAACGTAAAAGAGGCGTAAAACACATTGCCGCAAAAAGGCATAATACACAATTCCAGCCCCGTCTCCAGCGCGCGACCTTCACCGCATTTGCATTCGCACCGAGGTGCAGCTTAAAATAAACGCATCGCGCAAAACGGAACAGATTCGACCGACCGGGGTGGTGGTGCGTGCGATGCATTAAATATTCTGGTGCCGTATGTGTTTGTGCGAGCTGACGGCTGTCCTCCGGAGAATGCACCCGTACTGCTCGCCTCCCTTGCGTGCGACATTGATAAGCTTGGGCAAACTAACCCGCTAAGCCCGCACATGGGAGCGGACAAATGCGATACAGAAACAAACGGGGAGACAGCAGGGCGGATGGTAGCTTAAAAGCAGCTTCTAGAACAAACAGTAAATGGCTCGCTCTGTTGGGGGGTTTCATTTATAGTCGGAGGTTTATTAATGGTGTAATATACTTTTTTTTATATTTAGCCTCATTTTGCGTGAACTGAAATAAATAATTAAAGTTCATAAAAAATGTACTAAATTGTTACTCTTCTTAGCGATTAAACGATACTCAAAATGAATTTATATAAGCGAGCAGATACAACACGGACCATGACCGAGAATGGGGCCGCTCTTTACATTAAAAAGTAAATAAACAACTTTTAAAGCTCCCTGTCGTAAACAACCGCCGTCGCCTAACGATCGAGGGTAAAAAGCCTTGAAAACCGTTCTCGACGTAATTTCCAGCCAAATCAATCAAAGGTGATCTCGCACCTCGTACCAAACGTGCGAACGCGTGGAGCACAACAAAAGCATCTAGTAGGGGAGGTGGAGGTAGTTTCGATACCTTATGGCAATGCTTTTGCCATTATAAACTTATCAGTAAACATCAAAAAAAGCTTTTTTAACTCATTATGTACTATCTTACGAGAAACTACGGTTCGGAGTCAGCATCTGGTTTATAGAATGAATCGTTAAGATTCCTTAAAAAAACCTTGTAACCAATATCTTCCAGCAATCTACTTCTTCTTTTTTTTAAATAAAATCCAAGGTTGTTCAATTTTATTTTTCTCTGTCAACTCGAAAGCCAAAAGTCGAACATCGGCCAATGAGATTCCATACCAGCGCCTATTGTTTTCTTCAGTTAAGCCTAAACCGACATAAAGTAAGCCTCAAATACGGTCGAAGCCATAAACATATAGTAATTTTAATAAGCTTAACCCATACATTAAGTACATGTTTTTTTGAGTCCGAGTTTTCAGACGTTGTATGAGATAATGATAGCTTAATTCCGTAATTATAAGCTCCTTGGTTTGTTGACATCGCGAATTTTAAAGATTCTAAGGTATTTTTAAATTGAGTGTTTGCTCTGTAGAAAATATATGCACTTTTAAATTACGATATAAAAAAAAAACAGTTAACAAACTGCAAATAGGCATTACACTACTACCAAGTGTGGTGTCGATTTTACCCCCATTGGCCACACAAGTTTTGGGAACATTTTATACTAACATTTTTATTAAAAAAAATTACGCACTTTGATACAGAACTAATCAATAGCGTTTATATAACAATAATATTAACACGAAAACTATATATTTTGTTGAATAAACTCCACAATTCCTGAAGTATCAGAAGTAAAAATTTGCATCGGCTGTCAATCAGAACTACCATGTGTTTATTTTGTTGTTTTATGACAATTGATAGATTTCTGATCAGTGAAGTGTGACTCAAATATTCAAAACAGTAAATATAAAAAAGGTGTATCGATTATTTTTCTTTAAAAAGTTCCATAGTTACTAAAACGGCAAGGTGTCAATGCTACCCACAGTGTCGAACCAACCCTGACTTCCCCTACAACTTTTTGATTCACCCGGTACAATTCATCAATAAATCGCATTTAAAATGCATTTTTCTTCTTCGTTTTTTTCTTCCTACAGCTCACAATTGGGGAGCGTAAAATTATAGTTTCGGTACAAAAAATCAAAACTACACGATACGCAGCGTGGGCACACTTCCGATCTGCAGAAAAAAAACCCGAAAAATCGCACAAACAACCCGTCCTGACCTGACCGGCCATGCTTTAATTATCTACCGCGCTCGGACAGCACCGGGTGTCCGGCAGAAACAGCGAGCATGGGATGGTGGGCACCGATGATGAGGAAGGGAAAGTAAAAGTCCTTGAGTTGGACCATTCGGCCACGAAATTGTGCGCGATTGTGCGCTTCGCTTCTTTCTGCGTTAGATGATTGCAGCGCAAAAACAAACGCTCAAAACGCGTGTCGATGAAGAGTCGAGCCTCCGGGCTTGGGTCCTATTTTTTTTGGGGGGCACTTTGGGGTGGGAGTGATAATGATGAGTTTAATAATAGAACCAAACAACCGCTATCATCCCCCGTGCAAGCGTGTCGCTGGTAATAGGCGTGCGACAGTGTGGTGGTTCCGTGAAGTGCCTCGACTGCATGATGAAGCAAGTCCCCTTCAGTGGGGAAGGCGCTTATCAGTGGTGCTGGTGTGTACAATTGAATGTACCTCTAATGCTGTAAGACAGCGACACTGAAACGGATCATAACTGAGAGCGGAGAACATTGATTCTCTCGATTACTTAATAAATACAATACAACTTCTACACATGGTGCGGTGAGACACGCGCGTCATCCGATCGATTACATCGACAATCCGCCGTCGCTTACGTGTTTAATCCCCATATACACACGTGTCGTGTCTAGCCCCGCGACCTTGCTAATCTCATCCGTCAGCCGTGCACTTTTAAACAGTGCAACCGTCGGGACGTGTTCCCTTCGCTTTCGATGAGTCGCAAAAAAAGATTTCCATCAAACTCCAGCTGTAAAATTTCATCTTTATCGTCTTGCCGTTCAATCACGATTCATACAAGTCGCTCTTTTTGCGCACATTTCGTTTCGCCGCATGTTTTGGCTCCAATTCGTTGTGTTTTTCTGGTTGCTTATTTTGGGGAGTTGGCGGTTGGTGGGTTGGCCGGCATGCTATGATTTGTTGCTAAAAATAGAAGTAAAAGTAAAGGCTGTTTGCTGCGTACCAACCGGCACAGATCGCGATCGTGCCACCGGGTGGCGGGTAAGCGATCGTGTATTAGCTTTTGTTGTGCTGCCGCGGGCCTAGATGATGGCCTCGAGCGGCCTCGATTATGATTGGATCGGATCTGCAACCCGTGTAGCGGTGCGCACGGTGACAGCAAGCGGGGGGTGTGTGTGTGTGCAACTGCAACTTTCTTTCCCCTTTCCGGCTCGCACCACACTATCCGAAAACGTTCATTAACCTTTGGCGAGTTTGAAGGTGGTGCTGAGGAGAGCTGAGTGGGGATGAATGTTGATGTCGAAAATAATTGCGCAATAATTTGTCGACACCCCTCCGTTCAGCTCTCCCTCCAACACGCCGACCACCGACTGGTTGTGGCTGGCGCGCATTGTTTACAGTAGGCGTGTTGCTTCGAAAATGTCACACATTTGGAAGTAATCCAAGTAGCCCCGGGTGAATTCATTCAACGAATTTGATATGCATTTAGAAGTAGCGTTTTGAAGGTGTTTTTGGGACACTTTCATCTTCACTGTTTACATTGTGACGCGCTGCAGTCATACACTTGCTGCAACCATGCACTTTCCCCTTGTTGGTGGGGGGACACATATTTCACCCTTTTAGCTACATTACATACCTTGCGTTTAAAGATTCTCGTTCCGCCTTCACTCCACCACACACGATGGAACGATTCACCTTCTGGTCGCCTTCAACACACGTCTCGATGGTTCGTTGCTGGTTCTTTTCTTTTTGTTGTTGTTTCGGATTCAACATTCAACCTTCGAGCTGGAAACACTTTTCGTTTTCATCGAATCTCACACATAAAATGCTTCAAACTGCTTTCCACATTCCCCAACGGGCACACGCACACACAATCTTCACAATCTCTCCCACGCTACCGAAACTGTACGGAGATTTATCGTTATCATGCCGCTAATAAATCGGCCAAAACACGTCGTCGACCAGGCTCAAGCAGATTAGAAGAGGGTTTTGCAAATCTGTTTGCCAAATACGCACGCACACACACGTACGTAATGATTGCTACTTTTTCACTGCAATTGTGTGTAGTGTGCGTACGACAGCAGGGTGGTGGTGTGCTATGCCTTCTATACGTACGATTTGACTGTGTGTGTGCTTGCTGTGCGTTTGCGTGGTTTTGGGGGTGTGTACGTGCGTGACTACACTCACGTCACCCGAAGCGCAAGGCGAGCGTTTTTGACGTTCCAAAATTGTTGCTTCTCGCTCATTTTCACTACCCGTCCTTTGCTCGCTTAAAGTGCTCGTTTCGAGGCGAGATTTTGTGCCCCCCTCTCCCACTTCGTTCCAAACACTTCGTCCACCTTTCTCGCTCGATTTGTCGTGCCGTCTCTTTCGCTCATGCGGAAACGTGAAAAAACGTAAACAAACTCGTGATATGAAATACAAATGCACAATTTTGTTGATTTTTTGCATTGAAATTGACTTAAGTCTAGTGCAAATGTTATTGAAATTGATTGGCGCGTGGCCACGGAGGTAAAAAAAAGTTAACATTTTTTATAACTTTGTCAAACTTGCTTTTCAACTGCAAACTGCAGCTTTTCTCGTGTCCGAATCAAAAATCTACACATGAACGACAAAAAGCTCAAACATCTGAACATCATAGATATTTTATTTAAGAAGTGCTTAATAGGTACATAAATCAATTATAAACATGCATTTTTGCATTATTATCATAGCAATAGGTCACATCTGCGCCAAATAGCTGTTTGTTTACGCTTTTTGGCGAACGTAAAATTTTGTCACTTTTTGTCAACTTTTGTCAACTTTATTTCCTGGCTGCTTCAAGTTACGAAATTTGGACAAAAACTCAAAAAAGTGGCAAAAGCTCACGTTTTGAAAAATTTGTCAGCATTTTGTCACTCCCGTGGCCTTGCGTCCAAGGAGTAAAGACCGTAGGAATGCTGCGCAACGCCGTTTAAAGCGGCCGCAAGCCCGAAACACCGCAAGAATGTGACCAGATATGCACACCAGCGCGAGCTTTATGGCGACCAACTTGATCCCTAAAAAATCCTCACAATTACTTACAAAAAGCATCCCCAGCGAAGGAAAATCGCACCGATTTGGAGTGTTGGCCGATTTTTGGCCTGCGGTTTGCTTGCAAGCTACGACGTGTTTACGATGTGTGGTTCACTGTTCCGATTCTTCCATCGCTATTTGTGTACCTTTTTACGGCATTCCGCTTCGTTTCCGGTTTCGCAAGATAAACACGCACTATGGGTAAGCGTACCGGCACTTGGTGGCCAAAAATGGTGGCCAAAAAAAACACAAGCAAGTTGAATGCCACTTGTTGTGTCAACATGTGCTACGCGATCGTAGCAGTCAAACGGCGAGCAGACAGGAGAGCGAGACAGCCTATGCCACAGGTAAAAAAAACCTGTATACGGTCGCCCGTGACGTTTCGATTGAACGCTCTACCATAAAAATAACATTCCATTGGCCCGTGGGAATCACGGTCGATCGTTGTCGTCGTCGTCTACAGCAGCCTTTTTGTTTTTTTCCCTTCTCGGTGGTGAACGATTTTGCGACAGTGAAAAGTGATCGTCGCGGTACGATGCAGATCCACAATCCGGAATAGGCCAGTTCCCCCGAGCCCCCCGTTTCGTTTGCTTGGACCCGTGGCGCCTCGCACAGGTTCCTACCCATTCGACCGACCCCCCTGAGCATCCGAAAAGCCTGCTAGGCGAGCTGCTCCCATAATGGCATTCCTCTGTCCCGTACGCATAAGACGGGGGAAAAAGAAGAAACGTAAGTATGTTTTGGAGCTCAGCCACTCCGTGCGTGTGTGTGATGATGATGATGTTGGGCGAACGCGATCGCTCACACCCATATGCCCTGTGGTGATTTGGTTGGAATCCATCCGATCGATCATCAATGTGTTTTTCCTTTCCTTTGGTGATCGTATGCACACTGCAACCTAGTTAAATTGGTCGTTTTCTCTTTACTTGATCGCAGCGATCGGAAGCGATATCGACAAGGATCTGTCGAGCAGTCTCGGGCTGAATCATGGCATGGGCCGCATCACTGGATCGGCCAGCATCGAAACGCTCGTGCGGGTCGGCATCGAGAAGGAGCACGGTCTCAGCCCCGACAGCAAGATGGTGGTGCTGCACGACTTTACACCCTGCGTGGACGACGAGCTGGAGGTGAAGCGGGGCCAGATAGTGAACATACTGTACCGCGAGAACGACTGGGTGTACGTGATCGGGCAGGACACGCGGCAGGAAGGCTTCATACCGCACTCGTACTGTGCCCCGTTCAACACGCAGCTGGCCGATCTGGCCATCAAGAAGAAGCTGCCGCGCGATCTCTCCACCATGGGTGCTCCAGGCGGCGGTGGTGGTGGTGGTGTTAACGGTGGTGGAGGTAGTGGAGGAGGCGGTGGTACTGGCCCGGGGACGACCGGGCTGGTGGTCGGTGGAGGGGGCCTCGGCAATGGTGTCGGGCTGACGGCGGCCGACCTGACCGACGGCGGTATGCCCGACATCAGTATAGACGTGCTGGACGACAGCACTGGACCGGGGCTGCTCACGAACGCGCTGAAGCACTCGCAGGCGAGTCTCAGCTCCGAGCCCGATTTCTTGCCATTCGCCAAGGACCCGAGCGGTCGGTACATCGTGCTGTACACGTTTATCGCGCGCGACGAGAACGACGTGTCGGTGGAGCGGGGCGAGTTTGTGACCGTGCTGAACCGGGAGGACCCGGAGTGGTTCTGGATCGTGCGGAGCGACGGGCAGGAGGGCTTCATACCGTCCGGGTTCGTCTACCCGGCGGAGAACATTTTGCAGGGCCATGCGGGGAAGCAGCAGCAGCAGCAGGGCGGTGTAAATAGTATGGGATCGATCGGTAACGACATGAACAGTCTGCAAGCGATGGGTGGAGGTAATATGACGCTCGGCGGAGGTGGCGGTGGTCAACATCAGCAGCAGCAACAGCAGCAACAGCAACAGGCCCAGCATCAACAGCAGACACAGCAGCAGCAGCAGCAGCAGCAACATCAGCAACAACCTGGCATCGGATCGGACGATCTACGGTACCATGGCACGGAGCTGGTAATGCTCTATGACTACAAGGTAAGGACGATCAATTAAAAACGTGATTTATTCTTGCTGACGGTGTTCTACCTCTTCCCTTGTTTTCAGGCACAAGCACCAGACGATTTGAGCGTACGGAGAGGCGACTGGATCTATGCCGACCTCAACAACCAAACCGTCGACGGATGGTTGTGGGCCTACGCACCGAAAACCCGCAAGTACGGTTTCATTCCCAAAGCATACGCCCGCCCACCTGCCATGACGAGTCTGTAGAGGAGTTCCGTGTTTCGTCGCGCTTCAAATCCCCTTTCCTGTATTGGTTAGTTTCTAACTTATTCGTAAACCGCGCGCGCAAGCAACGTAGAATGTAATAAGGCAAACGTTTTCTTCCATGTCGAAGTGTGAGACAGTTGCGAGAATAATCCTGTAGTTTAAGCATTATATGTTTTCTGTCCCCTTTTCCCTGTCCCGTCCACACGGTTCGTCGATTCGTGGCACCGGTACATTCCTCATTCCCCCTTAGAAATGGTCCGTAGTGTAACCGTTTTTTTGAATTGTGAACGTTTGTATTTTATTTTTATATTTTTATACACGCGCTCTAGCTCAAGTCTATTAACTTTATTCGTATTAATGTATTTTTTTATACAAATAAAAGTGAACGGAAAAGAATAAACCCATGGTTGGCGCATTCTCTTCCTTGCTCAAACAACAAAAACACCCGCAAGAGGGAAGTTTTAAGAATCTTCGGGCTCTTTTAAGCTTTCCGCTGCTGCCGCTCGCTTTTGCTTCAGCTCTTCGTATTGCTTGCGGACGGCTTTGATTTCATCGCTCGATACTGTCACCGGTACCTGGCATTCCGTCTGCTCCTTGCGGATGAATTCCAGCGTTTTCAGCTTGTTCTCGAGAAAGTCAATCTGTTGCGATTCCAACTGCCGGCGGTACTCTTCCAGTCGCGTCTCTTTGATCTGGTCGCAGTGGATGTTGGTCAGCTTGCGCAACGAGTCTTTGCGTGTGATCCAGTGGAAATGCCTTGAAATATGATGCCAGCAAAGGAGGTTAGATTAAATTTTCCTCATAAAATAGGGCATTTCAAACGCTCTCTTACGTTGGATAGGGTTTGTACACGAGATCAAGCTTCTCCAGCATGTACTCGAACCGCCGATAGTCCCATCGGCGCAGGTAGCGAAGGAAGCGCTTGCGTTTGTCAATCAACTCCTTCAGCTGAACCTTCACCACGGACTGGCGGGGGAACTTTTCCATGTAGTCTTGCAAGCTGCGAATCCTGGCCGTCATCAGCCCCACTGGAAAAGGGAAGCGAAATAGCGGTATCAGCACCAACAGAACCTAAACAAACCATCTCACCCTCGATGCTCACGCTGTGCCTCGATGGAACCGTAGTCCAGCTCGTGTCGGTACACCCTTCGCACCATGTCCTCCTTAAAGTTTTCCACCATCTCCCGGCGCCGATTGTGCTGTATGGTGAACAGATTGCGCACATGCTCGTTGGCCGTCTCCAGCTCCTTCGAGTCACGGTAATCCTTCATCAGCTCGGTGCCGGCAAACGTTGGCAGGGACTGCAAATCGCCCGACTTCTCCGGCTTGTAGCACGGGATCTTCTCCGGTCGGACCCATTTGATTTTGAGGTCCGATTTTAATGCGTACGTGCGTACGATTTGATTGACGCTGGGGGTGAGCGTTTTCAGCTTGGCGAGCGCGTTCATGGTTGGTAATTATTGAATATTATTATTGTTACGAAAGACCGACACCACGATTTCTTTCCCCGATGGGGACTTTTTTTCTTTTCTTTTTTGTTTACGTTTCTTCCTGTCACTGGATGATGGGAATGGCGAAGGTACGGTCATGTTCACGCAAAATGACAATAATGTGACAGGAGTGAGGGAGGCAAATTAAAAACTACATTCAAAACACTCGATTACTTTTACATAATACATTATTGCCATTTGTATGATAAATTACATAGCAGTTTGCCTAAAATTAGCATAATTTTAAGCGCGTTAAATTAGGAAAGTCGAACAGGGTTTGATCTTGCCATAATACAGTGCTGCCACCTAGACGAGAAATTGCGAAGCTTCGCCACTGTACAGCACTCGTTGCAGGGGTGCTCGCTAAAGTTATTTAGTGTTTCCTGTTCGTGTGTTGTTTTTTTTATTGTATTATTATTGTAAAAATGGTTCTGTATGTTTATTGTAGAGCAAACTTACTACGTTTGGTAAGTCCAGTTCTATATTTGTAATGGTCCTAAATAATGGTCAGTCTAGGCACGCTATAGCCTCTGATGAGATTAACTGTTGTCTGTGATGCTATTGTTTGCTATTGACTATTGTTGATGATTTATTAGTCAGAATATATCCGGATAGCCGGAAAGTAAGTCAGGCCTAGAGCCCATGTGAGTCAACAACTGTACCACGACACTATAGTTTGGCAAAATTAACAAAAACACGGAACTGGATCCGAACTAGTGATGTGCTCTCTGGAGCGCACCCACGACTCCGATCCGACTCCAACTATTGTTAGTTCGATTCCGACTCCGGCAAAATGGAACCACTAGATCCGCCGGAGTTGTCCGGAGCCTTCCGTAGTCGTCCGGAGTCGTCCGGAGTCGTCCGGAGTCGTTCGGAGTCGACCGGCATCGGAGTTGGTCGGAGTCAACAGGAGCCTTTGTGCTTGTGATCAGATTTTTCTTTTCGTTGTGTTTTTGTCTTTCACTTTGCGCGTGCACTTCTTATACAGGCCTGTGTTTCCGGATGACTCCGTCTGTAGCCGATTTCGGATGAATTCAGACGACTCCGAAAGACTCCGGACGACTCCAGACGGCTCCAGACAACTCAACTCTGGTCGATTCCGGGCAATTTCGAACGACTCCGGATGATGTAGGGCGGACCTACCTTCCGGAGTCGGTTCCGAATTTATCGGAGTCGGATTGGAGTCGTGGAGAACTTTACCCATCACTAGTCCGACCGGTTCCATCAAATTTCGGAACTAGTACCGAAGGGTAGGTTAATCAATCCCGCCGGAACCGTGCGGAATCATTCTGAATCATCAGAAATCGTCCGGAATCATCCGGAATCTTTCGGCCTGAATCGTCGGAATCCTCGGAATCGTGCGGAATCGTAGTTGACCGATATTAGTAAATGTCAGAATACACATCTAACATATCTTACACTTTCTCCGTCATTGTGTTGCACGCATCTTTGGCAAGTATGCCCTCTCTAAAATGTTTGGAGCGTTGATGAAACCTCTTAGTATACTTCTGGCAACAAAAGGATTTGCCCGTTTTGCGATGTTAAAGTGTTTCGAGCCGATCGGTTGGGTGCACTCCGATCACTCCATAGTAGTTTCTGAAATTAAATCGGATCATTTTTCTTTATATTTTTTCGTTGTTTTGTTGCTCTAAATATGGACAAGAAAAAAACAGACCCATGTTCTAAAATTGCACGAGCTAAGGCGCAGTTAGCTTCACACTGCGATCGATTAATATAACTGTGTCTTATTGTAGTATCCATAGTAGGTTAGTGGCTGCGGTTCATTCAGGTATCAAACCTTAAACGGTCATTTAATTAAAGTCCGTTAAAGTACGCACAGACACTAATATCGGTCGACTACGATTCAGGACGATTCCGCCAATTCCGGTAAAGCTATCGATTCCATTTCTCTGGAGTCGGAATCGGTGTCAACCTTGCCAGAACCAGAGCGGAACCATGGATGCATTCCGGATAACCCATCTCGGACCAACTAATTCTTTTCGATAATATTGCCACTTAATGTTTTTTCTTGGCCGGGTAAACTCGACCTAACTTCAGCTACAGTTAGAACTCAATGGTAGAACGCTTTTCAATTGGTTGTCCAATAGTTGGCTGACAGTGTCAGGCCGTAAAGTACGCTCCAAATCTAGGTTCTGTTGTAGTTTATTGTATGAGTTATCAATAGATCTCTTTTTTTCGATCTATTCATAGGTAAGCACATCGTATTCCAGCATCTCCGTAAGATTTGTTTTGCATCTGTTCTAACCACTGAACTCGCTGCGCTACTCTGCAGCTTACAGCTCTGAATGCCGCATTCATTCCCTCACATACACTAAACATCGCGGCGTCCATCTCTCTAACACACCCTAAGCGCACTCCGCCAAACGAACGCCTGCTCTGATCGACTGCACCTTGACCGGAGCTGCGTGACTCTCCGCTTAAGATGTTCGATCCATTGTTTACTTTCGGTTGCGGATGTGCTTGAAATGATAGCCCCGTGTGGGGATTCCCACAAAACAGATATCAATACCACCCATACCACCGCGCCTCTCCACAATTAGAATTTGCAGTGATAAAAGTCTCAGACATGCGTAAGCACTGTGATTCAGAATAATTTAATTCTTTTTTCTTCTTCTATGGAGAACGCGACAAAACTAAACACAACAGGACAAGAATGTAAAAAATCTAATCCCCAGCCGGATGTGATCAATGGGAGAGCATCGTTTGTTTGTGCGTAAAATAGGAGTAGAACAGGTTTATGGTATGTTTTTTTTTTACAAAAACGTAGATCAAAACAGCTTAAATACAAGACGATCATAAAACTGATAGCGCTAAGAAGCGCGAACAGAGAGTCAAGAAGATGATGAAGCATAATCATCAATTAGTTACGCACTCATCATAGCTCATTAGCCACCCTTTTGTTGAATGCTGTTGAGATGATGTGCAAAGTAAACATTTTTTGTGTGATGAAGTTCCAGAAATCTTCAGAATAGATTAACTCAAACCCCAACCAGGAAGTGATCTCCTGGTTCAGAACCGATCACACCAAAAGGGCTAAAAACGAATCACAAGGCAACAGAAAAGAAATGGAAAGTGAATAAAAACAAAAGTGAAAACTCTACGCCACAAACAAACTGACCTTGAGGTTTCGAATGTCCTGTTTCTGTCCCACCAGTAGGGTAGTGTATGTACCAATTATGCTTCGATATAGGTGAGCCCCTTCACTGGATTTCCTTCAAAACCACTTCCAGGTCAACGGAGCAGCATGTCACCAACGATCACCGAATGAGTGGATAACATAACAACAAAATCAGAGCAAAAATAATGGAAAGACACTCGAAGCTTTCGGTTACTCACCGGCCGGCTTCTGCTACTATTGCCGCCGCCGCCGTCTCCGTGAAACCTTTCACGTAAGCACAATGTCACGGCTTTTTGGTGGCTTTTTAGAAGCCCCCGACGACCCGTTTTACCGCGCACACTTGATTGATCGGCACACACCACCCAAAGCAGTAGGCCTTGTACTTTGTGCTGGAATCGATCCAGCTGCAGGGTACACTTTTGGAAGATCTTTTTTTATGTATATTCCATCCCTTTCCGTACTACTAGAGTGCGATTAGTGTTGAAGGATTTTGTTACATTCTGTTGTGTATCGGGCGTACGGACGAGAAGACATGTCGCGTGATGGAGAGCGAAGGTCACGATCATTATTTTCTCTTTGCAGACAATCGTGGCCGGGCAATGCTGGGGTCGTTACTGATCGGTAGGGACCTATGTGAACAATGCAATAAAAAAGGAGTAACACTGGGGAAATACCCAGCCAACTATCTCTTTCATTGTAGTCATTTCCGTGTCACCTCTTGGACGGGCCCATCCAGCCACAGACAACTGTAAAACGATCATAGCAGCGTCAGCGTCTGTGCTCTTAATGGGACAGCTTGAACGCTAGGCACTAGGAACAGTTAACCATTTCTAGAAACCTGCCCGAAGAACATCCTCCAATCTCGTCTGTATACCGCTGACCCATGCCATCTTCAACCGACACTCATCGTCTGTTCCACCCATCCCACCCATGCACCCAAACGGTCAACGACATTTGAATAAGAAACGGCGCTTCTCAAGGATATGTTATGCTCGCTTCCTGACCTGACCCGTTCGGAAAACTTCGGAACATCGCGCACACAAACACAACCCACAACCCGATCGGCAAGTTGTGCGTAAAACTTGAACTTGAACGTGTGATCTTCAACGGCGTCCACCGGCCAGCGCGACAGCCCGAAAATAAAATCAACGTGACTCAATCAAGTCACCTTGCTCGACCAACGCTTCCCGCCGCGCGCGTGATCTTGTAATATCGTCCAAGCCGGCCGAACTGCAAAACATTACAACTTCTCCCCCCTAATGTTCCATGGGCGTTCGCGAGGAGTTGTTGTTTTGTTGGAGCAGGGAAAACCCGTGGAAGGGATGCTGCGACAACAGTGAGCTCGCAGCGCTAGGGACGACCGTGCCCAGCGCAGCATAAAAACCATTATTTGTCTATCGATTGAAAGCAGTTGCGCGAGCGTCGTCGGACGGAAAGCACGGAATCGCGTGATCGTGAAGTTACCGTACCACACTGTAACCCGCTGTTCGATTGGTGTTGTTTGATTGTGAAATCTGTGAAAAGTCACCACCGTACCCCCCCGTTTCAGCATGAAACTGTTTGTTGTGTTGATGGCCCTAGTGGCCGCTGCGGTTGCTGCACCGGCGCCCCAGTTTGGCTTCGGATATCCCGGCTTTGGAGGAGGTATTACATCGTGAGATGGTTTGCTTTTGCCGCAAGAGGGCGCGCAGTGTGTAGCGAAACGCAGTGTGTAGTGAAGCCGCTGATCTGGTAGTTTGGTATCGCAGTAGGCGGTAGGATCGTTGTTGGTGTAGCTTTTCCAATCCCGAGCGCCATTGGGAGTCAGTTGTGTGGAAAACAACCTTTTAGCTTTACTACACTAACTGCTAGTTTAAGTAGTTTAATATAAGTAGTGAGTTAGTGAAAATTAACACATATTTTCCTTGTTTATTTTTCTGCCCGATGTTGCCGCTTTTGTAAAAATGGTGAATTTGGTGTGTCGATCAAATCGTCGGTAATATTTGTGTGATTGCAAAATTGTTTGCTTGTTCTACACCGAAGGAAAATTCTATCGAAAAGGTATTCTCAAAAAAAAATCTGAGAAATGTCAAGAAAATAATACACTGTAAAATTGTCTCTATCCCCAACGATTATGATGCTGATTATGACGCGTGTTGCGGCTTGTGCTAATGTTTGCTTCAAACCAACCGTCTTTACTCAATCGTCTACGATCTGCTTCTCGAACACGATACACGAAATCGATACATCTCGCGCATCTTTTGTGACCTTCCTGGCTTTCGTCGTGTTGCTTCGACATGCGAACACATGCAAACACAAACACACATGTCTATAAATGGATTCACACATTTAAACGCACACCAAACAGCACTGCGTAGAGGTATGATAGTGTTCTTTGGTTACTGTAATTTTCCTTCAAATCCATTCCTACTAACAAACGGACGCAGTACGAATCTTCGACATTTTTAATAATTAAGTTCTCAAACAACTTTGTTTTCCTCGCAAAACCAAATGGTTCTTTAGTATTTATTTTCAAACCGCCATTTTAGCAATTTATTTTGCAACCACGTTTGGGTTTGAATTAAAAAAAAAATCTCCTCTTTCGGCTCTCTCATCAATCATTTAAAAATAACAAACTACTTGACCAAGAATCACTTGGCAGAATCTCTTTCGCTGTTTCTCTTTGTTGATCTTTACGCTTCCGCAAACAACCTGTGCTTGTTCGTGTTGTCATACAACCGATCGTCGCCGGGGCGAAAACGATAAAATCCCACGCGTTGAATAAATTTCGTAAAAAAATCCCCCAAAATTCTTCAATATTTCACACCCCACCTGGCATCATCTTAGATACGACAGTGATGCTTGCTACCTGTGGATGGTTATGGCGTGTGATGGAGCAATGAACGATGTACATGCCGCTCCTTCAGGGTGCTATATGATTGAGTTACCAATCGTCTTGACATCTTTAGCATGTCGTTTTGCCATCGTTTGTACGCATTTTTACGAGAGAATATGTTTACCATTCCATCGAAAGAATACGTTACGAGCAGACAGTGACCTTCGCACACAAGAAGGTCGGTTTGAGATAACGGGCATCTTTCGATCCCTTTTTGGATAAACCGTTTTATGCAAAGTGTTTGCTTTGTTGTTCAGTGTGCAAATTTATTTATTCTTTTACAAACTTGTAGTAGTCAAGATCAATTAGCGACTATATTCCTGAAACTGTATTGGTGAAGATCGTACTGCCTCGCAACCTCCCTTCCCCAGCTCACAATCCCTTCCAAAATTCCTCTTCCCTAATTCTAGCTAAAAGTAGTTTGCTACTAATCACTCCGGTGTAACGGTTCGGTTCTTTTAGGCTTTATTCCGGTAGCGGTTCCGGTTCCAGTAGCGGTAGCACCGATCGGTGTAGCGCCGGTCGGTGTACTAGCCCCAGTCGGATACGTAGATCCAGGTAATGGGTTTGGGTTCGTCGTCCCGATACTGTTGAAGTCTTTTTGCTCTTTGCGCTGATAGCAAATACCTGACGGAGGGGGAGTGATCACCCATTTAAATGAAACTCAGTATTAATCATTTCGTTTGCTTTGGTTTATTTCTTCCTTTTCAAATCAAAAACAAAACCCTTCCGTGGGATCGTTCCGTGCCGAAAAGGATACCGACACCATCCACGCTACTATCGCCCGTATCCAGGCCCCCACTATGGTGGACACTACGGTGGTCCGGTCGGTGGTCTGCTCGGTGGTGGTGGTGGTGGATTCTCCGGCAGCCAGGCTAACGCACAGTCCGCCTCCTTCAACATCGGTCTAGGCGGCATTTCGGGCTCGTTCAGTAACTCGAACGCTAACTCGTTCGGCGGTGGCCCTGGCGGTGGTTTCGGTGGATCCGGTGCACAGGCGTCGGCACAGTCCGCCTCGTTCGGCGGCGGTCTGGGAGGTTTCGGTGGTTCGGCCTCCAATGCCCAAGCGTCGGCTAACTCGTTCGGTGGAGGCGGCGGTGGTTTGTAAGTATCGTGTGCGAGTATTCAAACACTTTCCTTTCCAATGTTCGCTAATATTAACTAATTTCTTTGTGTTCGTGGTGCATTGTTGCAGGTTCTTCTAAGTGAAGCGACCCGTTTTGGAGTCTGTAAATAAGCAACGTCGCTAGCGGGTAGCGATAGATGACACAACCCCTCATTTACATCGTCAAGATATTGGCCGTGAACGGAATCGGTCGTTCTCGGCTGCGCTGAAGCCATTTTCGTGTTGTAAGCTATTTCTATATGTTTATTTATGAATAAAATATCGTGGAAAAATTGAAACCGCCCTTTTGCTGCAAGTTTGTTACACGTCAGCTTTTTTGGTGTCGTGAGAGAGAGAGAGAAAGAGTGGGAGAGAGAAAACATACACGAAAAATACAACGAAACAGGTTAACAGCGTTACGCCCTTCGAATGTAGGCCATAGGTTTGTCCGGATCAAAAGACTTCAATGCGCTGGTGAATGTCACAAGAGACGAACCTTTTGTGTGCATATTTTTTTTTTTTTGAGAAATGATTTTTGTGTCCTTGGTAGTTGTTAAATGTAAGCTGTCATCAGCTGATCAACAATTTAGATTTTGCTATTCATGGATATCGTATATGATAAGGTACATTTTTTGTAGATACTTTGAACCAATTCACCTCATTTGTCTTTTTCAATCGGTTGATTAATGCTAAGCTTAAAATCTAGCGTTCTTCTTTGCAAGCCATTTGTGGATAAGGTACATTCAACTAAAGATTTTTTTTGCCACTCAACAAGATTGCCACTAAAACATGCAGAGCTTCACATAAGCTTATGACTTTTTCTTAAGGTATTACACTACTTTTAGATGTTACTACTGTTTTTTTTTGTCTCACCGAATGTTCACCGAACCAGTCAATATATCGTGGAGCAAAATCTAAAGAATATAGGGCAGTAGGATTCAATCAAAACTGTTAACGAGACAATTAAAAGCCTTGAGGTCACCCTGTAATCGTTTTATCATGTAGTTTTAAAATAGCCCAACGCTCAGTGCTAGACTTGTCAATTATTGAAAAGAAGGCAGGAGGTGATTAGAAGGGATATATTTTGGACTCTAGTGTTCGAACTATGGTTAACCTCGACCACCACAAATCGTTCAATTGATTTATTTACTACCGTTTACGCTAAAAGCTTCCTCCTTAGGTGACATTAAAAAATATAAACCCCTAAAACAGGTTATCGATCCGCATTACTGACGTGTATCACCTTCACCTTCCCCTACATAGGTTAGAGTTTACACGAAAGACTGAAACACCTTCAACGTGTAGAACAAGCGACGAACCCTAAAAATGAGCTTGATTCCCAAATCATTTATCATGTGATTTGAAATATTTATTATTCCATTTAAATTTTATCGTTTTTATTCCAAACTATACATAGAGAGACATGAGCAAATTCCTAAAAGCTTGCTTTGAAAATCCCCCAACAGCGCAACAAATAAATAATGCATCATGTTGGGTGTAACATTCTGAGAGCATATTTTTATATTTCCTATTATTGAATTTAACATGTGATGAATTAATTTGAATTCAAATGAAATGTCACGAACTATAAATCATACTTAGCATCTGTTGAACCACACGCTTGAACCATAAGCACACTATTGTTCGATTGATCTGCTTCGCTGGTGATGGTACCGGTGCTAGGTGGCCCCATTCCTTTCATTTAACCAAACAATCCACCGGTAAGCGCTCGTAAGCCATTCGTGAAAGCTGAAAATAATAAGGATAAATTACTCATTGGACTCATTACACACTAACAAATTCATACGTACTGGATAGCAAACCTGAAGACCTGCCGCCGGAAGTGTTGGATCGGCCGGTACTCGGCTGATAGTATGGCTGCTGCTGGGCCGGCTGCACATAGTACGGCTGCTGTTGGACTGGCTGTGCGTATGTTTGGACGTATTGTGGTTGGGGTTGGTAAACTACAGGCGCTGCTGTTTGGGCCTGATAAACTTGCGGCGCTGCTGTTTGGGTCTGGTAGACTTGAGGTGCTGCTCCTCCTGTTTGTGCTCGGTATTCAGCCAGAACCTGGCGATACTGGGCCAGCTCACGCTCGTACTGTGACTGAGCAGGGACGCTTTGCACCGTTTGAGCCTGTGTGTATTGTGCTGTTGCGATGGGTTGTGGCTGGCTTACTACCCGTGGTTGCTGTTGCTGCCTTACCACTTGTACTGGCTGCACTCTAGTCACAGTGGGCTGCTGCTGCTCGGTCTGCTGTCGCCTGATGGTTTGTGTCTGGGGAGCGTTTGTCCTGGTAGATTGAACTTGCTGCACTACTTGCTTACGTCTTACTACTTGAACTGGCTGCACTCTTGTCACGGTGGGCTGAACCTGCTGCACTACTTGCTGTCGCCTGATGGTTTGTGTTTGGGGAGCGTTTGTCCCGGTCGGTAGTACCTGTTGCACTATTTCCGTTCGCCTTGTTACTTGAACTGGCTGCACTCTTGTCACAGTGGGCTGTAGCTGCTGCCCTATCTGCTGTCGTCTGATGGTTTGTGTCTGGGGAGCATTTGTCCCTGTGGGTTGAAACTGCTGCACTATCTGCTGCCGTCTGATGAGCTGAGCCTGGGCAGCATTTGTCCCTGTGGGTTGAAACTGCTGTACTATCTGCTGCCGTCTGATGAGCTGATTCTGGGGAACATTTGTCCTGGAGGGTTGAATCTCCTTCACTATCTGCGGTTCCGTGATGACCTGTTTCTGGGGAGCGTTTATCCTGGCTGGTTGAAACTGCTGAACTCTGCCAGCGGTGGGCCTAATCTGTTGGAACGTAGTCTGCTGAGCACGTGCCAAGTTTGGCTGAGCATTCTGATTTGGTAGCGGGTTCCTTATTCCTTGAGGTCGCTGAATTTGTTGGTCTGGAGCTTGAAAAACGGTTTGCACTCTGAACTGATTACGCAATGACGTAATCGAACTGATGGCATTCGCCGTGCTGGGATCTGTAATCGGTTGAAACTTGCCGTTAATATTTGGATCTAACTTACTTTCACATTTTAATTTAGATCATTTAAAAGTAAGCTTTTCGTATTTCAAGGATCAATGATGTATATAAAACACACATAAAATAACATAAGAGTTCAAACTGACTACAGATCATAAGTGTTCAATGAAAATTAAGTTAAAATCTACTTATTATTTTCCACTTACTGTTATTATTTATTTCCACTTTGGCCACACGTGCTACCGATTGCTCCCTCACCACGTACTTCGAACTGCTTGCCTGCGCGAAAGCTAAATACAAGAAAAGAACAAAGAGTATAAGTTACTCGTGCTCACGTGCACTTGCTATCGGTACCGTATCTGTGATACCTCCAAACTGTGGTGCACAGTTCGTCCTTTCGAGCAGCAAACACAGTCCTACAATGGCAAAGGCATACCAATGCTTCATCGTACGAATGAAGTTGGATGTGCCGCACGGAGATGTCGTTCGCAAACTAAACCACGATCGAGAGGCGACTTCAACACCGGAGGTCAGAATATTAGAAGAATAAACCGGTTTGTCTTGAAAAATTATGTCTAAAATATGGCGGGGTGCGATTTTTGGCGACTATCATCCACCCGAACTCACACGCAGTTGATGTCGTTTAGCTATGGAATTTACATTTTCCGAACCGGGTAGATAAAATAAAGTCACGGGCATTTTGCTGCTGGGAGGGAAATCGAAATTGGCCAGTGTGTGTATGTGTTTTAACTCGTTCCCCGACTCAGGGTACGATATCGGATGAAGTGCTGGCATGATAAGATGCTCACAGAGAGCCGATTGACGGTGATACTACCCCACACTGATAGTATGTATGTGTGTGTGATATAAATATGATAATAATGTTATGAACGTAAAAAACCAGTTTCTTATTCTAGAATATTTCTTTACAAGCGTAGAGCTTAGCTTAATCTTTTCTCAAGATTAGCATATCGTGGGCGATCTGTAGCATACGCCAATTTTGAATGGATGGATAGGCTCTAATTTCAAAAGCTTTCTAACTTCTCAGAAGAATCCCTTGTACCTACGATCTTACCATTTTTTTGGAATTTGGAACGGAATTTCTTTCATCTCGAGTTTATATTGGACCACAATTTTGTATTCAGAGGACATTTTTTGTGTTTTTTTAAACCAATAATAGCAATGTAGGCTATTCCAGCAAACTGGTTCGGAGTTGCGACCAAGGTCACTGGACTGTGTTTGTCCTTGATGTTGCCAATAAACTGATCACGTCATAATTTTGTTTTTAGACACAGTACAATCACAGTCGTCAACTCGTACGACTTAACAACATGCCCGTCATGGGTTCAATCCCCAAATAGACCGCGCTGCCATACGTAGGACTGACTATCCTGCTATGGGGGGGAATCAATTTGTCACTGAAAAGCCAAGCCCACAAGTGGGCACAGACAGGCCTTGACCGACATCGGTTGTTGAGCCAAAGAAGAAGACAATCACAGTAGAATAATAAGTAGTCTATTAATAAGTAACACAGTGCGCACGTAGCAAAACAAAAAAGTTCTAATTGCTGGTTGTTAACAAACACGGGATTATTGGCTCGTTAATTTGAATTATGCTACGATTGTGGCATACATTTAGGCGTAAATAATCACATGATAAAGTGAACTAAGTAACGAATCATTGCAGGTTCACGATGACATGATGACTACATTCCAAAAGAGGCTTGTCATTTGTTAGATGTTATGGATTGGATAAGTCAGCTCTCAATGGATGACAACTCACCTAAACCCGAGACGCCTCCCAGGACGATCACTATCGTTCATAACACTATATGGGATATTTTGGAACATTTAACATTAAACACTTACCAATCCATGTTTCGATCCATGAGAATCCATGGGGCGGGCGCATGGTACAGTCGTCAACTCGAACGACTCAATAACATGCCCGTCATGGGTTCATGCCTAGAATGGACCGTCCCCCCGTAGCAAGGATTGACTATCCTGCTGCGTGGTAATCAACTAACTCTCGAAAGCCTGTATAGGCCGGCATGTCCGCGTAGGACGTTACGCCAAATAGAAGTAATTCATGTTTAGCTACGCACATTCGTTCAGTTTATGGCTTGACGATAGTCAAATTCAGAACAGCTACGAAACCATTAAACCAACCGCACCATCCGACTGGTTCGACAGATCGTGTATACTTACAGGGTTTACCAAGTCATTTTTCTTTATGAATAGGATTATTCACCATTTGCAATAATTTTTATTACGCAGACTTTGAACCTACTGGCTTAAATGACTCGCAAAATGATACAGCCGTGAAATAGTATGTTTATTTTTGCAATTATTTTCCAGTTTTTTCAACACGAACAGGCCATTATTTGGAATGCATTTGATAGTGTTTTTACACGACAAAGCGATACTCGTGTTAGAGAAAATCGTATGGGGTGTTCTATTTACAAAAATGGCCTATATGTAATTCCTAATAAAGAATTATAAGGAAATATTACGACTCCGTGTAGAACAAATTGCGCGTAAGAAATACTTATTTCCATGTAGAATCATTAACAACAACTAAAAGCTGCTATTCTACTGTCAAACACATTCTGTGAATATCTTCTATATCTCCTATATAATTATTTATTTATTTATTTATAGATTTGGATTATTTTGGCCTTATTATGTTGTATTATGCTGGCCTGTTGTAAGTAGATTTGAGTGCGTTGAGCGTTTGTACCGGTTCGCAGAACCTGCTGCACACGTTGTGGATGTTGTATGGTGATTTGAGTCATGATAAGAAGAAGGTGTTTTTTTTCAGCAACGCGTCCTTATTTTATTTCCATCACAATGATTAAGTAGTTCCTCAACATGTCACAAAGCGCTGTCAAACTGAATTCAGGTTGTGGCGTATTAAAAACTAAGTAGAAAAACTTAAACAATATTGTCATGCAATTTGTCACAGTCATTATGATACAGCCACTTCCCTCAAAGTCGATCGATAGGAGGAACGATAGTTGTAGTTAGTTGGGTACAACGGTTGCTTTAATTTATTTTACGATCATCTTGCTCAGTAATCTCTACAATATGGCAAAATCTTCCAAGAAAACCACCTATTTATGTCATTTTTGATAACCACTTCGATCGTCCCCGTATCGATCAAGCTTGGGAAAGTGGCTGATATTGTCACTTTGCAAACTGATACGAAAAACCCTGTAACATTTCGTTCGCAACTGGCCCAGCGGTCTGACACCAATCGAACAAGACATCGAACATGAAAAATGTATGAAATTTTACAGGTTCGGGACGCTGTTTGTCTTGTTTGTTCGAAATTCCTTAGCCAGACGAATGCAGATCAATAGCCTTAGACAGTCGCCTTGTGCTGACGCTGAACTGCCATAAGCGGTGGTGTGGCTGGTGGCCGATCCATGCTTTCCCGAGCATTGCCTGTAAGCAATAGCGATCGCATCGTCATTGGTGCTACCAAACGTGTTCGGGAACATAGGATCAACGAATTCTTCGGCCTATTCTACTAATCGTCGTTGACCGATGCCTAGGTTAGTATTGATCCTGCGATTCACCCCTGACGGTACTGGACCAGCACGCGCTTGTTCTGCGACTGAGCAGGCGCATATTGCGCTGTTACGATGCGCTGTTGTGGCTGGCGTATTACCTGTGGTTGTTGCCTGATTACTAGTGCTTGTTGAACTTTTGCCGTTGAAGTGGGCTGCACCTGTTGCGACAGCCTTATTACTTGTGTTTGTGGAGCACTTGTAAGGTAACCGATACGCTGAACCTGCTGCACACGTTGAGGCTGTTGTATGTAGACCCGAGTCTGCTGAGCGTTAGTCCCAACCCGCTGAACCTGCTGCACACGCTGAGGCTGTTGTATGATGATTTGAGTACGCGGAGTGTTTGTCCCGACTCGCTGAATCTGTTGCACTCGTTGGGGCTGTTGTAAGTAGATTTGAGTGCGTTTAGCGTTTGTCCCGGTTCGCAGAACCTGCTGCACAGGTTGTGTTGAGCGTAGTTATAACACAGTGGAATAGAAGAGGAGCAGAAACTAAACAATGAACTTGTATGTAATGTATTTTAAACTAGACTGACTATATTAAACATTTTCTAAAGACTACTATGATGTGTTCATTGCACACATGTTGCTTTCTCAACACTCCTCCTCAACGTGTGCCATGAAGCCCTAACATCTCCGTAAATTTTCTTTGTTTTGTTGCTCCTAGTGGTTTCGTTAGAATGTCCGCAACCATCTCTTCCGTGGGACAATATTCAAGCATCATTTTTCTAGATTCACACTGTTGTTTGACAAAGTGTTCTTTTGTTTCAATGTGTTTCGATCGACGATTGGTTCTATCAGAGTTGACGAAACAAATGCAACTCTGGTTATCCTCAAAGATTTTAACGGGGTTTTCAATATGTTCTCCTAAGTCTTTCATCAATCGAGTAAGCCACATTTGTTCTTGAGTAGCTTCACTTAAGGAAATATATTCTGATTCCATCGATGATAATGCAATGCTGGTTTGTTTGCGACTGGCCCATGACACAGCTCCACTAGCATAGAAAAACACATATCCGGAAGTCGATTTTCTTGTTATAGTATCACCTGCCCAGTCAGCATCAGAATAACCAATCAAATCGCTACCAGCTTTGTTGAAAGTGAGCTTAAAATGTTTAGTTGCTTTTAAATATCTTACAACACGCTTAGCCGCAACCCAGCATGATTCAGTAGGATTACTAACATTACGACCAAGTATTCCCGTACTTACAGCAATATCTGGTCGCGTACACACCGATATGTATAGAAGAGCACCAACTAGACTTCTATATTGAGTAGAGTCTTTCAAAATAGAGCTTGAGTCTTGCTGCTTCAAAAATCCTTCATCCATCGGTGTTTTCGCAGTTTTTGCTTCGCTCAATCCGAACTTACGAATCAATTTTTCAATGTAACCTTCGAGGCTAACGCTGTAGTTACCTTTTCCATATTTAACCTCCATTCCCAGAAAGTAACTAACTGGTCCCAGGTCCGTCATTTCGAAATGTTCGGTTAAAGCGTGATACACAGAATCAATGAGAGTCTCGTCCACACAACCGACTATCATATCATCCACGTACACTAAAATGTAGACTCTTTTTCCATCTTCAGTTTTAATGTACAGACACTGATCAGCAGCACTTTGTTGGAAGCCAATCTCTAGCAGAACACCGTGCAGTTTCTGGTTCCAACATCGAGCTGATTGTTTCAGACCATAAATACTCTTTTTCAATCGACAAACCAAATGCTCTTTGCCTTTTATCTCGTATCCAGGTGGTTGTCGCATAAAAAGCTCCTGATCTAGATCACCATATAAATAGGCCGTTTTAATATCTAAATGCCGTAATTTCATCTGTGTTTTAGAAGCTATAGCGAGCATCAAACGAAATGTTGTATGGCTTGTGACCGGAGCAAATACTTGATCATAGTCTTCGCCAAATTGCTGGGAATAGCCTTGCGCCACTAGACGAGCTTTGTGTTTGATTACTTGTCCAGCTGCATTTCTCTTCAACTTAAAAATCCAGCGGCAACCAACAACCTTTCTGCCAGCAGGTAGCTCTACCAATGCATCCCATGTTCCGTTTTCTTCGTGTGATTTCAGTTCATTTTCCATTGCCGATATCCATTTTTCGCGCGCTGCACAGACAAAAACTTCTTTCAAATTTCTGGGTTCTTCGTTTTGTTCAGAAGATCCCGCCATATAACTTTCCTCCCTGAATCGAACAGGTGCGATGCCTTTTGTTGTTCGCGTGGACCTACGTACACTTTGATGCATTTCAATAGCCCCTGGTTCATCTGATAGTTCGCCATCAGATGCACTGTTGTATGGTGTAACATCAAGTTCATCTACAGTATCGTTCATGTTCGATTCCCTAATGCAGGAGGATTCAGCAGAAGCCTCCATTTGAACGATGTTTTCTCTCGTGGTAGTTTCTTCTGCGCGACATAATGAAGGAGTTGATCCAAGTGGCAGTACCACTACTCCTCCTGATGTCGTTGGTTTCGGTTTTGTTCCAATTTTCTCAATCTCGCATTGTTCTAAAAATTTTGCGTCACGACTAATGGTAATTGTTTTCGTCTCCAGGTTTACGAATCGATAGGCCTTCTGATTGTCCGCGTATCCGACGAATACCAACTTTTCAGCCTTTTTATCCAACTTACGCCGTTTTTCTTTAGGAATGTGTACGAAAGCTTCTGAACCAAATACTCGAAGATGTTCATACGAAGGATTCTTTCCGTGCCACATTTCGTAAGGTGTCGATTCCAGTAAGGAGGATGGCAAGCGATTTTGTAAATAATTGGCAGTGGTGATCGCTTCACCCCAGAACACCTTGTCCATGTTCGATTCTGCCAACATGCATCTCATCATTTCAACGAGGTACCGGTTCTTACGTTCAGCCACGCCGTTTTGTTGTGGAGAATATGGGGCAGTTTGTTGATGCACGATCCCGTGATCTACAAAAAATTCCTTTAAAGAATTGCTCCTGTATTCACCACCACCATCCGATCTGATGACTTTCGGATAGTGTCCAAACTGTGTTTTCATCATGGTGCAATATTCTCTGATCCGGTTTTCTATCTCACACTTGTTTTGCACCAGGTAGATAATTGTATACCGACTAAAATCATCAACCATAGTCATAAAATATCGGCTTCCTCGGGCTGTTGATACTTCAAACGGTCCTCCCAAGTCCGTATGTATCAGTTCGCCAACACCAGATGTCCTTGAAGATGAAGAATTTGGGAAAGGATCACGGCTCATCTTCCCTTCACAGCATGATCCACAAATGGATTTCACATGACATCGGTTGATGTTCAAGCCGCTTCCCAAATTGTTCCGCGCAATCTTCATTATGGCTTCTATGTCACGATGGCCAAATCGACGATGCCATAGGTGTATACAGGAAGCTTCATGGTTTTTATCTACCAACATGGCTTGTTCAGTCTGTTTTAGATAATACAGACCACCTTTACGTTCACCAATCAGCAATACTTGTTTTCCTTTCAGGACACGACATCCATACCTATCGAAAAGCATTTCGAATCCATTATCGGTAATTTTACTTACAGATAATAGGTTTGTCGTCAAAGATGGTACATGACACACATTGTCCAAGGAAACTTTCTTGCGTTTTCCGTTTCCATCCATGGAAAACAATTTGCAGCTTCCGACACCAGCTGACTTGATGGAATCTCCGTTCGCTAATGAAATCGAGGATTGCTTCGATTTATCTATTAATTTCAAAATAGACGTATCGTTCGTCATATGAGAAGTTGCACCAGAATCGAAACACCATGGTCCAGTTTCGTTTCTTTCTCCAATGAACAAACATACTTCCTCTCGATTGTCTTCATTAGCAACGTTGACGCTTTCACCATCTAGTTTACTTCTTTTGTCTGCAGCCCATTTTCTACAGTCTTTTCTTATGTGCCCATTCTTCTTGCAATAATGGCACTGTTTTTCCTTGTTGGTTGTTAGTTTCCTGTCCTTCCAAAATTTCGTGATATTCTTTCCTCCAGATAGTAACGCTTTATCTTCATCTGCACCATCTGCTCGACGTCTTCCTTCATCCAACAATTTGCCTTTTACATAATCCACCGTAAGATCTTCATCAGGCCTACTTTCCAAAGCCACGATCAAACCATCAAAGGATTTTGGCAAACTGGACAACATTAACGCGACAAAGGATGGATCTTTCATTTCTTCTCCCAGCGCAATTAAACGAAGTCGCAGAGAACATAGTTCTTTGAGATGGTTAGAAATGTCTCCACCTTCAGTCATTTTTGTGGCAAACATTTTTCGCATGACGTGTATTTTGCTGGACAAAGATGAACGCTCATGATAGCCTTTTAGGGCATCCCACATATCTTTCGATGAACTCGTTTGCATGACATGGATGAGTTGGCTGTCGTCCAACGACAGACCGATCAGTGCCCTAGCACGTTCATCATTCGCAATCCATGCAGCGTCGGGACTTGCTGGTTTCGAATCTTTCACGACAGTCAGCACCTTTTCCCTTGCTAACAAAAGTTCCATCTTGAATTTCCATATTGCGTAATTTTGATCGTTTAATTTTTCAATGGTGACGTGTGATTCAGACATGTTTCTAGATTTAAGTTTTCAGTGTTTCTTCAAGATTAAAATTTTCGATAAGTTATTACTTCAATATAACACAAACTTAACACTTGTTCGACAGTACTTCTGGGCCCATAACCTGTTGAGCGTAGTTATAACACAGTGGAATAGAAGAGGAGCAGAAACTAAACAATGAACTTGTATGTAATGTATTTTAAACTAGACTGACTATATTAAACATTTTCTAAAGACTACTATGATGTGTTCATTGCACACATGTTGCTTTCTCAACAGGTTGGGCCTGTTGTAAGTAGATTTGAGTGCGTTGAGCGTTTGTACCGGTTCGCAGAACCTGCTGCACACGTTGTGGCTGCTGTATAATTATTTGGGTGCTCTTGGCGTTTGTCCCGGTTCGCTGAACCTGCTGTACACGTTGTGGCTGTTGTATGATGATTTGAGTCCGCGGAGCACTTGTCCTACTGGGCTGGACCTGTTGCACTATTTTCTGCAGCTTAATAATTTGAGTCTTTGGAGCTGATGCTACGGTTTGCTGAACCACACGCTGTGGCTGTTGTATGACTAGCACTTGCTGAACTCGTTTACTCGACTGTGCTGCGGTGGGTTTAATCTGCTGCACTAGTGACTGGAGATTCTGTATTGGTTGTCCGTTAATTAATATTTTAGGTTGCTGCACTGTCGGTCTTCTGGCAGTCGCCGTGGTGGCTTTTTTAGGATCTGTAATCGAGAAAAAGGTTTTATTGTTTGTGGGTACAATGTTTAAAAATGTAATTGTAGTATTGTTCATTGTTGGTCGAATAAAGTTATTGAAATAATTTTATATTTTAAGATCTTTCTTATGGTTGGATTGCGAAACCCTGTACTTTCTTTAAAAGAGAGGAAGTTGTTATAAAAAGCTTTAATATTTCTAGGAACGTCCGGCAGATCCTATTCGACCACTTTAACACTTCAACTTCACTGAAGATCATTTTGTTGCATCATTGAAACTCACCATAATTAGTATTTATTTCCACCTGGCTTACACGTGCTACAGAATTCTCCTTCACCAAATAATTCGCCGTTTTTTTCGGCTCGATAGCTGAACATAAAATCAATAAAGTATAAATCAATGGTGCTGCGGTTGGCTGTTGTCAGTGTTGTTCACTTTACCTCCTTTCTGCAACGCACAGCTCGTCCTTTCGAGCAGCAAACAAAGTCCTACAATGGCAAAGCCATACCAATGCTTCATCATGCGGATGAAGTTGGATGTGTGCCACACAAGGCCGTCGTTCGGAAACTAATGCGCGATCGAGAGTGTTGTACGAATCTAGCGACTACGGAGCTCAGAATGTAGGAAGGATAAACCAGTTTGTGGTGAGGAGTACTGATAAGTTCGAAGTGTTTTTAAGCTGGATCTGGTTACACTCTTATTTTGAAGTGTCAGCTTTGGGATTTCTTCCCTACTATAAGTAATTTCGCTACAGTGGCTTTTTCGTGCAAGTTTATAGAACCGAAAGATCCTGATCGTCACAAAACATTTATGATGGGCAACTAGAGATAATGCTAGTTCGTCTAGTGTAAAAATGCATGAAAAATACACTTGAAGGATCTCGGCAACTCATTCTCCATCGAATAAAAACAAAAGGATTGATCCAAAAAGTGGTGAATTCCATCACATATGGGTACTGGCAAACAGACGACGAACGTCGATAGTTCACTTGTAAGCAATTACTTCTACCACATTTGTACATAAGTACCAAGAAACTCAATTATCTTAGGTATCTGGAGGGGGGGGGGGGTGTTTAAAGGTTTATCAGAACAACTTAACGATAACCCAATTTTTTCACAAAATTCGTCAATCTTTGATTGAAAATGCTACAAACTTATTGGTACCCCTATTGGCGGTGTGCAATTTTGGGCGAATCTCTTCCGAATCCGAACTCACAGGTGGTTGATGCGTTTAAGCTATAAATTTTCCGGGTACCCATCCAAAACGGGTTGATAATATTAGACACACACACTTTGCCGTTGACAGAGAGGTTGGAATTTGCCTGTAGAGTTGTGAACGTGTGTGTTTTACTTCGTTCTCGGACTATGTATACGATCATGGATGAAGTCTTGGATGGCAAAGGTGACGAACATATAAAACGAGTTCTTTTGAAAGAAATTTTCTTTGTAGTAGTATGGCCTAGCTTAACATCCATACACATGTAGAATGTCGGGGGGCGCTCGTGTGGCACTTTTGAATGAATGTATCAACAAGTCATACACATGTGAAAGCAGCTTATATTAAAATGTTGCATTCCAACTTTTGCCTGTGATGTTGTTGTTGTTTTTCAGTGTCAGTGGTCGTAAAGTCAGTGAAAGTATTAGAAAGTGCAGTAGCTGTCATTATGGCAGCCTGATAAGTTTGCTAATACAGACATATTTCAATCGGTTTTGGAATTTTTGTCACACATATACGATCACATTTAAGATCAGGTGTCTTTGGTGATTGGGTGATGCTGGACAGTCTAAATTGTGGACTGCTTCGAAGCTTTGAGCATAGTCACTTAACTGTGTTTGTCCTTCTTCTTCTTCTTTGGCTCAACAACCGATGTCAGTCAAGGCCTGCCTGTACCCACTACTTGTGGGCATGGTTTTCAGTGACTAATTGATTCCCCTCCATAGCAGGATAGTCAGTCCTACGTATGGCGGCGCGGTCTATTTGGGGATTTAACCCATGACGGGCATGTTGTTAAGTCGTACGAGTTGACGACTGTACTACGAGACCGGTGTTTGTCCTTAATGTTGCAAATAATGACATTGAGAAATTTGATTCACCCAAAACAGAGGCGTTGGATGAATTTATTATTAGGTATTAATTCATCAAAAACAGTGAGTTTTTGCATGGCGATATTATTTAACCGTGCATCAGAGTTTTTTCGATTTCTGTTTGTCTAGGTCTTATGCTTAAAGAAAGACTGCATTTGACATAATACATCACGTATATTAACTAAAACTCTGAATAACCTTACAGATCCATCAGTAGCCTCCGTTCTGTTTTACAAGCTGCAGTCATAGTTTATGCTAGTTGTCATCAATCACGCGTATATTGGATCATTTGGATTTCGAATTTAAATTACGCATCCGTTGCCTACATTTAGGCGTAAATATAGTATGCGATGGACTAAGTAACGAACCTTTTTACACCCTAGCTTACGAAGAAATAAACACTCAAAACATGGGCTCGTCATTCGTTAGATAAAGTAAACATTTATTAGGCCAGTCACATGCACATGCGTTCGGTTTATCGCTTGACGATCGACAAACGTTGAACAGCTAGGAATAAATTAAACCAACACACCGACAGCACCATCTTGCTGGTTCGACAGTATGCGCACTCTTAGTGCTTCGTTCGCAGCTTAGCCGGACGAATGCTGCGCTGCTGTTGCTGCTGCTGCTGGTGCTGCTTCTGTTGCTGCAGCACAACAGCCCGCCGACGTTCCTCCGGTACCGAGGCGGGACTGCCGTAAGCGGTGGCATGGCTGGTAGCCGATCCACCCTTTCCCGTGCTGTAGCTGTTAGCAATAGCGATCGCACCGCCATTGGTGCTGCCAAACGTAACAGGGAACATGGGTCCAGCAGACCCTCCGGCGGGACGACCGGCCGAACCGCCACGACGCGTACCGAAGCTCACCTGCTCTTCATCCTCCTGATCGTCTTCAGCCGAGGCCGAATCGAGCTGCACGGTAACCTTCTTCTTGCGCTTGTCGGTTGTTGTCGGCACTAGCGGCGCAGCAGCAACAGCCGGCACATCCTCCAGCGGCTCCTCGTTGTCTAGCGCAAAGTCTAGCTCGCCCCCAGCATTTCCATCCTGCTCCAACTGTCCACCATCGTCGCTGAGCGGGATCTCATTCTCGGGCAGCGCGTCCGCTGGGTACGCATCGGCAAACGACTGCACCGAAGGGTAACCCTCCACAGCAGGATCTGCGGGTCGGCAGTCAGCTGTTAAATGGTAGCGAACGAAGACGAATGCCGCAAAAACGCGTTTGCGAAAAGTTTCTTATCTTGCGTCACCAACAAAAACTTACCCTTGAGAATCGTACCGGTGGCGATGTTGTCTCCGGCGGCAAATGCGGCCACCCCGCTCGTTGCCGATCGACGTTGATAGTTCTGCCGTAGCCGCTGGTTCTGGTACATTGCGTGCTGATACATGGCGGTTTGCTGCAGCTGAGGGTACGCCATCACCGGAAGTGCATTGCGGTAGTACATGAACGCTGCAAGCCCAAGGAGGAAAAGAGAAAAGACAGTTGAATGGTCACTGGTTCGGAGCTAATGCACGGTACACCAACGCCGCAAACGCACCATTCTGCGGATAGGGATACGGATAGGCCAAGCAAAGCCCAACGCCACACAGCAACGCCAACACGGCAACGCTTGAGAACGACATGACGCCTAAATGTATGCCACACGCACTACACACGCCTTAATTCACACCGGGAACCACTCACTGCCGTTTGAAACACGTTTGAATGCGAAGCTACGCGAGCACGTTTGGAGAAAACTTTATTCTAAATCGTTGATTGGCTTCTGTTTTTCTTTAGCCTGAAAGTCCCGGGCAACAGTAACACACGTGGCTCGAATCTCGTGTCCACCGAGACTGATCTCCCAGCACCGACTGATAACCATCATGCCCGGGATCAACGCCTTTTATACCGATGGTTTGTGCCAACCGTCCGGCCCATCGGTGCTTTGGCCAGCCTCGTTGGTATGCAGCCCATGGGTAAGAGTATTATTGCCCATGTGTGTCTTCCTCCCATCCGTTCCGTCACACCGTCACTCACGGCGTACCGTGCAGATGTCGCCGGTGTCTGCCGGTCGCTTCATTTCGTATGTACGGCTATTGATTTTATTAGATTTAGGAATAAATTTAAAACAAACGAAGCTGTCCCAAAGTTGTGTTGCAGTGTTGTAATGACCGTGTAGGCGATGAGGGAGTTGGGCGGGTGTGCGGGTACTGGGAAAAACGAGAGCTTTAAACAAACAACAACTGGAGATGATCTTTGAACGATCTTCGGAACATAGAAAATACGCTTTGAGGTTACTTAAAAGAACAAATTGTTGCATCATCTAATAATATCCTTAATTCTTGGTCCCTCATAAACTCCCGTTTCCCCGTCCATTCCGTCGATCACTTGATCGCGAAATTCGACAGAACTAATTGTGCATGAATGTCTCGTCGCTAATATCGATATGATTGAAGATATTTCGTTGAATTCGCGACCGGACTAGGCCGCGCACGGCGCAGTGGCCGACAACCAAAAACGATGTCAATCATTTCGTGACATCTGTCGCCGGGACGGCCAGCTGCCACCGGTCGATCAGAATCATGCTCGCTTGCTAGTATCGCCGACCGGCCGTGCTAGTAGCTCGCATAGGATTCCGGATGCGCATTCCACCAGCGAACTGAGGGGAGCATTGTATGATAATTTTGGCAAAATTAGCCACCGATTGATTCTAGCAGACGAAAGCGGACCCATGAGTGGGGTGAGTGGAGAGGCCCCCGGTACCTGAGAAGAATCACGTGCGCCTGCTGGGTGCGCGCACACACACCGAAGCTGTCAGCATTAAGTTAATTGCTTCATTGAAATAAGATTCATGATGTGATGGTAATAAAACATAAATAAAAAGCGTAAATTATACGACCTAAACGCTCTCGGAGCTTGAGCTTGAACGGTTTTTTAAATCGAGAGTAGGATGACCCACTACAAAGATGACTTTAAGACGGGACAAGAACAGCAAAAAGAACAAACAAAAGAGCTGTTGGGTGCTATCGGCAAACCGTGCTCTGGGTAAATGGGGTTTGATTCCCGCGCAAGAACGATCGTAAAACTTTTTACAACAATTTATGTGTTTTTATGACACTTTGCTGCAAAATGTACGGGTTGTTGGAGAGTTCAGTTACCGGAGTACAGGGGACTGCAGGTCCGGCATCAAACGATGCCGCACGTTTTGGGCAAGGTGTAGAATACAGAACAGCTGCGTGGCTGTCGCTGTTGCCAATTTGCCAGATTTCTTGAAGTGACACTCGAAAAAAAGAAAACGATCGAACGCATGAGGAACGATCTTCGACCTCGCGCGATCGTCGCGTACGCCGGAGGTCCACCTAAATCATGGGAAACAAAGCTTACCTTTGCACATAAATCTGTAACATTATGGTGGGATCGGTGGCTCTTTGCATGCTGAACAGGAAACAGAGCATGCGAACGTGATGTTGCAGATGAGGTACAGTTAGCAAGATGGGGGAAGCAGCAATGGAAACCAGCATGTGAGCTACTAGGCAATGATTGTTTTAGTGTCATTTTTTAATGGGAAAAACCATTATGATCCTGATGTTGAGATAAATCGCACGGCAAGTAGAACGAATCATTTAATAACCAGAAGCAGAGCAGAATCATTTAATAACCAAAAAAATAAATAAAAATAAAGAATAATTATTAACGAAACATTAAACTTCGGGGAAACCAAGCAAGTTTTAGTGAATTCGCACTGAGCGCCTGAATGTATGCAATTCTGTTTTTATGTTTGTGTACACAAATTTACTATCAACTCTAATATTTGAAAATAATCTTATTATTTTGATAAAATAACACTAAACCGATGTAATATAAAATGCTACATAAGGAATCAAAATTCTTAAATATGATTTACAGAAAATTTAAGTCAATATTAAACATATTTTTTAATTAGTTAGTTACAAACAATAGTTTTGCTTCCTGTGTACGAAATTTTATTTATCATCATGAGAACAGCCTTTTAGAAGTTTGATAGTTTGTGATAACAAAGTCATACGGTAGTCGCATTAATTTCATAAAATAATATCGATCAAGTCAATAACTCTATCCCGATCACGTGATCAGGCTTCACAAACCTTCTATTGTAAACAAAACAAACAAAAAATCATTCCGTTGTCATTGCCCTTTTTTTATTTCTTGTTATAGTTCGCAACTCCTCACTACGTAAAAGCAGCATGGGTCGATCTGAAATTTAAAAAAAACAACTATCCAAGAACTACTTACCATCCCAATCTGGGACGTGCGAACAAGCTCGAATTCGGCACATGCAACGTCAATCGCGTCAATTTATATGGATCGCGGCAACCGATCACGGGCTCAAGACCCAGTTGTTTGAGCTCGTCATCAGAGTTTTGGGTTTTTTTGGATCCTAGCATATGCCTTCACAATCCTCCCTGAGACCTCTTCTGCACCGAGGGGAGAATAAAACGTCATAAAAACGATCATACCTAGTATGTACGAGCTCACGGATGTGTTACAGATTCGGGGCAAAATTCAAAACCGATAAAAAAGAACTATAAATATCCCCCAGTCTCCGTGGGTTTGTGTACGATTTTTCATGCAGAAAAAACGCCCTCAGTCTCGCGTTCATCCGGGATCTTCTGCCGAGGGTGTATGAGCATTTCAATCACAGCTTGTTCCGCGTCGGGACAACCGATCCACCGATCTCGGCACAAAAAAAAGCGTGAGCAATAAAATGTGTCCGCTGATTGATGAATGCCAGGCGAATAAATTATGCTACAGAGAAGAGCACACACACGCACACACCCTTACACTCACGCGATCACTTGTGCTCGCGATGAATCACAGCGCCATGAATCACGCGGCCCGAAAGGGAGTTGCCCGTCGACGCAAAACCCTATCCTTTTGGGGCCCTTCTCGTGCGCGCCTACCGCTAGAACGATTCGAGGAACGAAAGGCGCAGTACGGGCCGAAGCTGAAGCACTCAATGGTCAATTCGATTATGCAAATGCGGACCAGCCCTATCTGCCAGCTGCTGGTCCCGATTGTCCGCGTGCAAACGTCAATCGGCCGAGGCAGGCGTAAGTCCGGCTTGCGTGTGACGCGTGGTGAATATCAATCAGCGCGCGCATAAAGCTCATTCTTGGCGAAGAGGTTACGATCGGGCGTGTAGACTGCTTCGCCTTGCCCAAAATTCGAATGTCCCGTAAACCATTACCATGAATGGCGCCGTCAAGGGAGAGCAGAGGGTGGTCTTAATGAGCAAAAAATGCATCTCAGTGAGATAGGAAAGAGGCGAAGAAAGAAAAAAACGCCACCCCAAAATAGGCCACTTGAAGACAAAGGTGAAAAGCTTGCCCCAAAAATGAGGATCTTCCCCCTGGGAAGTGTACCTTTAAGGAAACTTTAAGTCACGGGTTGTTACGCAGAGACACCTTTATTTCCATTGCCGAGACATTAAGGTTCCTCTCGCGTGCACTTAGTTCTATCCCGAGTCATTGTCCGCTCGTCTCGTGTTGCCGTATTTGTTGTCGTCGTTCAGCACTGTTGTGTGCTGCTAGTCTACTTCTTCGAGAAGCTGATCGAGCTGCCCTGCGATACGCTGGGCTGGCCGTTGGCGACGGAAAATCCACCACTGTACGACAGGTTCACGTCCTTGTTGCCGGGAAGCTTGTAGCTCTGGCTACCGGACTGTCCAGCGGAGCCCTAAAAACGCCAACGAGAAAAATACATTGAGGTGAGTGCTGTGTGTGTGTGTGAAATGATCGTTTGTTGGAGCTTACCGAGAAACCGCCCGGACCGGCCGAGAAGCCTTGAGAGGCGGAGTTGGCTGCCGATGCACCGAAACCACCACCCGGTCCCTGGTTGTAGAAGGACTGTGCGCCCGCGTTGGCCGCGCTCGCTCCAAATCCGTTCGGGCCGTAATACTGGTTGAAGGCGTTAGCATTAGCATTCGAGCTGGACGCACCGAACCCACTGTAAAGAGTCGGGGAAGGAAGTAGCCAAAGGCGAAGAGGTGTTGTCAACATCAGTGCGATTTCGATGGGTGCGATCGTTAATCTGTGGATGTGTATCTTGTCATACAAAAAGAAGAACCCATCGTACGTGGATCGAATTTGGGACCGTTTTGTTTGTCTCCTTGGAAGTGTAGTACAGTGTCTGGGCGTTAGATTCTGTACGATCATCTTCCGGGTTGCGTGTGTGTTTTTGGCTAACTCTTTTACCAAAAACACTTGCTTCTTTCTCAATCAATATCTGCACATCTTTTTCGCGATCGCCACTGCACTCCCCTACTAGCAGCTCCGATCGAACCCGGCCGCATCTAAACGATCGTTAAGATGGCGCACAAGATTAGCATGCACAATGAACAAATGGACACCAACGCTCATTCAGATGGAGCACCCTCTCTCAAGGTCAGCCGTAAAAATGGGGAGTTCTTTTGGGGAGAAAGAAACGTACACATTGGAGTGGGTTTGGGAGCTTACTTGAATTGGCGCTTTTGGCGCACGAGCACCGCTTCCGGTGGCACCAGCAGATCTAGCACGCTGCGCACGTTGCGTCGTACGGCCGGGTTTGCCTTTCGCACGTGCAGGGAAGACTCGACCAGGACCTCGTACCCATTGCCGGCGCGATCTCTCACCTCAGCATCTGAAAATGGGATGATGTTAAGAAGATGTTAAGCTTTAATTAAGTCGAATTTAAGAAGGAAAGACGCAAAAACCAACAAAAAAAATGGAAGGCTATTTCACTGTTATGGTAATGATCTTCGCTGACCCGTTGGCTCAGAGGGTAGGGTGTGGATTGCTTACGACATCCTTCAAACATGCAAACAAGTTGGTTGGGTTTTGTTTTATTTACACACACTTCGGAAAAGGCCAAATCAAGGCAAAAATCAAATAAAATTCAATCGACTTGGGTAACTCTAATTTACATATAGAGAGCAACGGGAAGCAATTAAAAGGTTTGTTGTCCTCTCCTGTTCACTTTGGATAGCATCGCTTTCCCACCTGTGTTGCAGTGCTCTACAGCTGAAGAGCTTCCCCAGTTTCTTTTTTCAGCAAATTTGCGTACCACAGCTCTCAAAAACCAGTTCTTGCGTAGCGAACCAGACTCCGAAGCTTCGGGTACGGATGTTGTTAATTCGTTTGTCCCGGCGAATGAGTGTGAAACCGGACGGAATGCCATCCCAATTTGTACAGTCTGGGCTAGGCTGTGTTTAGTTTGCCAGCCATTCGAAGCGCACAAACGCACAAATAAAAGCGAAACCAGTATTTCCGGTTTGCGAGGGTATCGGTTCAAAAACGGATTCTGAGGTTGTATGTCCAAAACATCTCCGAAAATAAAAGAAGAAAAAAAAAAAAAGAAAAAAACATGATGCTCTACCAAAGTGCACAAGTGGCCTCGCAGAAGGTCAAGACTGACTAGCTGACCTTAGCTAATGGGTCCGTCTTTGGGGAGGTGTTTTGCTGTAATCTACCGATCATGGGGAGACACACTGTCTCAAGGAGATTTGGAAGGAAGACAATAAACAGTCACCAAGGTTGATAATGGCAATTGACAAGAAACAAACAACTGGGACAGATAGTTCGATGCTTTAGGTTGACTGTTATCCTACACACAAGGTCTAGACAGAGTTTCTAGGATCCAGACAAGAACTAGCTATGATGATATTAGACATCTTACCTTTTGGGCATGACTGTTAGCTAATGTAATGCAAGGTCCTAAGCTACGAACAAGATCATCGCTTCGAACTATTTCCAAACCTTTACTTTTCTAGGTCACAATTCCCATTATGTAAAAACAAAACACCATTATCAAGCCTAAAGCATTAAAAAATATAGCCTCCAATCCCTTAATCACTTACCGCGGCCATCGTTCTGACCTAAGGCACCGATCACCAGTGCCGAAAGTATGATCACTCCAACGAATCTGTTCATTGTTCACTCACACACACAGGGTGGATTATTTGTTAACACTACCGGTCACACGCGTTGCTCAAAACACTCTGAACAGGCTCCCCGATCAGGGTCTGGGTTTGGTCTACTCGCAGCAGAACACTCGAAACCCCCCCGGACAAGTTCAAACCAGCACGAATCCACGAAGATGCTGCGTCCTGTCCTTCGGATCTTGTTTTGCCATTGTCGCGATCTTCGGCTGGGCGGGGAGGTCGAAATCTATACTTCCCACCACCACCATCATCATCATCGTCATCAGCATCATGATCGACAGTGCGATCTCAAACTCTGGTTCGGTTTTGTTTTGTTTACTTTGCCTGCGATCAGCACTGGAGGGGATCAACTGATAATGAGGAATGGCAAAACGGGAAACAGCGTTTGCCATAGAGGGTGGGGATTTATGATTGGGATTTCCCCCGAGCACGATGAAGGGATCAAGAGATCTTTTATATGTGATTGTCGCACCTTTGGACGGTGATTCCTCCCCTCACCCTGAGCTGACAGATGATGGAAACGCATGACGATCGTATTACTTGGACGACATCTAATAAGATTATTCGGAAGGGACAGCAGGACTGCTGGTTCGTTCTTGACCATACAGGAACTGGATCTACAATGTGCTAATTGCTAAAATTCGTTAACCTGTTTGATTTCAGATCTGCTCGCTCTACCGATCACGGTACGATCGTCATTGCAAACCGACCGATCCAAAGGTTATCGCCCAGCGGTGTTGCGGTGTGAACTAGGAAATTGCCCGCAATCGTGAGTGGGATTGTTTGATTACTATTGAAATCGTATTCGAGCAGTCGGACAGGCAGTCGAGCAGTGATACAGTCCTCTACACAAAAAAGCAGCTACACACAAAGATCGATGGACATGCCTCCCAAGTTGTTGGTAGAGGGGAAATCCCATGCAGACGCATCGGCAACAGCACCAGAACTGGTTTTCTGGTTTGCATACAAAACAACAGTTGGACTGACGTGTGTTTGTTGCTCGACGCACAGAAGTATGGACCGGTGTGGACGTAGTCGAAACACTAGCTCTTCGATCCAATTATGTATTTTTATCTGGAGAGTTTTATGACTTTGCTTTTAAGCGATCCTTTCTCGATCGGTTAATACAAATGAAGCAAGATTGTGTAATGAGCTGGCGTGCTGGTTGGTTTAACCAGAAGTAGTTCTTATTTCCATAACCAGAAGCGCCTAATTTACAATTTAATATGAATAAGTTGGAGAGACAACACCGGCATGCTGATCGTTCAGTACAACTCAAGTTTATTAAACCTTTTTTTGCGAAGTATAATTCTACCCCATGTAGCTACATATACCTTACGCTCTATTACACTACGTTCGTTCTAATTTACATACAGCAACGAACTATCTTTCATCTCTCTCTCTTTCTGTCTCGTGCAAATAAACGGGAAATTCATTGTGTCGGTTCGACATGAAAGAGTTGTTCGTCGCTTGATCCACTGGTAACGGACCTCACAAAAACCTGGGAAACTAGTCAAAGGTTCACTGTTTTGCAATAATCTATGACTTGATTGATTTGCGTACGAGCTTGATCGGAATGATTGATGGCAAAAGAAACAACAATAATAACAAGTAAAACCCAACTTCACAACTTTCTTCTCCCCTCACACGAACAAACACTGCCTACTCCTTGCGGAGGCCCACTTTTGATGACGCCGCTCCGTTGTCGTTCTTCCAGTTGGTCAGTACCTTTTCGTGCTGCTTGCCCAAAAACGGTTCCCTTTTGCCAGTGCCTGCCCCATCGAACCGGTTCGTGTGTGACGTGCCGTGCTGAACCGTTACGTGATTATTCCTGGCGAGTGGAGAAAGGATTCATTGTGTGGTTGATTATGCAATGGATGGGGGCACAGCAGTGCCAGCAAAGGGCTACTACTTGGGCCGCTTCTTTGCACTAACCGTATTTCACGCTTCTGCCGTCGCAGCGTAGTAGGATCCTTCTTGCGCACGTACAGTGCGGCTGCAACGACGACCTCCTCATGCACACTGCCAGCGTCCGGCACTCCGCCGAGCGGTTTGTCCACCCGGGTGTCCTCTTGCGCGGGCATGGACAGGACGCATCCGACAACCAGCAGCAAAAGACAGATCACTGCCCACCAGCAGGACGCGCTGGCTCGAACTGAAGCGGACATTGTGTTTTGGCAACAGCAACTAAAAGCTCCAAACAACACAAAAAACCAACTTAAAATTACAACTCAAACAAACGAAACACTCCTCCAAACGTGCACTTAGTTCGATCGATTGCAGCCCGCAAAGTGTGGCACTTGCGTTGCGACTGAAAACAGAACGGCGGCGCAACCGTTTGCGTGGAACTGCATGGCGATCGGGGAGTGGCCGGAGTGTGACCCCCGGAGTGGCAGGGATTTGCGCCGCGCATTTAGGTTTTTTTTTTCACCCTTAAAGGGGGAGCTTTTGGGTGGGAGAAAGCAGCAACGGTAGGGAAGGGGGCTAGTACGCATAGCTCTAACGGGCAGCATAAGATGTTGCCAGATGCATGGTACACACACACTCACAAGAACGGATCGTGTGAGAGTTTTGGTTGCGAATGCAACTGTGCTCGTTATCTCCAATTGCTCAAAGGTTTTTTCATGTCGGGGCAGTGTTTGTGTTTACTGGCTGAAGGTTAGGTTGTTTGAAGTATTTCTAATGTAGCCTATAGCAATAGAATGTGTGTGTGTGTGTGTGTATTTGTTATGAATAATTTATAAAATATTTATGCCCTAGAGATGTGCGCTACGCGTGAGGGCGAGTGAGTTGAATGCTACGAATGAATTAGAGATGGCCGTTTAAAAAATACAAAAAGTACCGAATGGTACCTTTCGATGAGTAGCTAATAAGAGCAATTAGATTCTACTAACTGGTCTTCGGAAAAAAAGGAATGATTGAAAGTAAGCAGTAATAATAAAAAAATACATGTTACTGGAAAGAGTAGCTAGTAAGAGGAACTAGATACAAGAACCGTATTTTAGCATGTATAACGGCCTGAAAATAACAGTGTGGAATGAGCGCAAAGGGTAAAAGTAACTATTAACAGTAACTGCTTGTCTGTAGCAGGCAAGATTTATTAACACTAAGTAAGTAACAATAACAAGTAACTGGTTGTCGGAATGAAGTGATTTAGTGAGTTTAAAAGAACGACAACAAAAAACTAGTCGTTCTATTTTTTGTAACTGAGTACTAATTCATAACAGAGTAACTGGTTATAGATACCAGTGACAGCAAAACATTCTCATCTTTAAATATAATTAATTTTTTATTATGTTTTTTTACTACTTTTTATCCATCAAACTGTTGGGCTTATACTCAGACGGATTTAGAGTAAGAAGAATAACAATTTATAAAATTAGGCACTATTAGACTCAGAGAGTTTGTGAGTTGAATCTGAAAAAAGAGTCGACTAATGATTCGACTCAGAGCGTGAGTGAGTTGAATCGCAAAAGAGCAGTAATAAATTGTGCATTTGATTGTTGTGTAATTTTAAACAGTGAATAAAAGATTCAAATCCGTTTTAACACGTATCTGCTCTGATTAAATTCACTGTAAAGAGATACGGCTATTGTCACCTCTAATATGGTACAATTATAAAAGGTTTTTCGTATGTTTTTACTTTCTCTTGGCTATTGGACTTTTTTTTTATTTCGTTGAACGTTTAATAAATATTTTAGAATTTGTCCCATAAATTAGTATAAAAAGATGAATTTTTTCGCAACATTTGCTTTTGAAAATTTGGCACAGTGTCAATAGCACATTAAAAAATATTGAGAAACTATGAATACATTTTACGACGATTTCAATGTTTTTAAATTTATGTCCAAAAAAGTGAGATGGAAACATAAATATTTACAAAAATCGTTGGGAAACACTGACGTTCTGGGGAACACGATACGTTAAAATAGTTAATGATTAATTACTATTAATAAAGTTTAATAATGCTAGGAAACAATCCAACCACTTAAATAGGAAATGAATACAACATAAGTATGTATTAGCAACGGTACATGCTATAGTAGTTGTGATTAGCTTCAACACTCAACCCATCATTTGTGTTGGTGATCGTGAAGCGAATGGAGTAGAATGAACGACAACAACTCAAGCAGCTGAGCGATAAGACAAAGGGGTTTTTTTTTCAAACTTTATTTGTTGCTAAATAAAGGCAAAATGGTACGATCACCTCTATGACTAAGTCACTGTGTACGTTGAGCTTCCCGGGAAGCACACACATGTTTTGTACATACATGTTTCACTATTGTTGCATTGCAGTGTGTGTTTTTGTGAACTTTTAGTAGTATGGTACGTTGTAAGTAGTGCTTTAAGGGTACAATAAATAGTTAACATTATGCTGCACCTATCCACTCAACTATGTATAACTTTCTCTAGCCATTTACGTATATTTTTCGTCCGTAGGATGGGATTCTTTTTGCTATGAGGGAGTATTAGTTTTTTTCTGACTCTTTTTTGCTTTAAATACTCCTCCAGACAGGAACAATACTCTCAGCTCTGCGTAATACTGAACCCATTCGAGCCCGTAGGCCGCCCCCCGTTGGCGAGGGAAAATCCGTTCGAATAGGCGATCGAGATCTTGCGGCTGCCGGGCAGATTGTACGTCTGGCTGCCGGAGAAACCGGCCGAACCGGCCAGCCCACCCGGCCCGGCACTGAAGCCCTGGCTGGCGGCATTGGCGGCCGACGCACCGAACGAACCGAACGGTCCGTCGCTCTGGAACGATTGGGCCTGTGCGTTGGCGGCGGACGAACCGAACCCGCCGAGTCCGAACTGCTGGTTGAAGGCGTTTGCGTTCGCGTTCGAGCTGGAAAAGCCAAATCCACTGCAGGGGAGGGGAAGAGAAGGGAAACAATCAGCACTGAATGTAAGCGAGGGGAAAATTTGTATTTACAAACAACACTTACCCCACGTTTTGACTGAGCGCGTTCGAGGCAGCATTCGCGCCGGAAGCTCCACCAAAACCGCCACTGAAAGCATGGTCAAGAACAAAATAGAATTAGTTTTTCTTACGCAGCGATTGGAATAACTATTCGAAAAAATCTAACTAGAAAAGCCGTTGGAATTCCAATAGTAAATAGTAGAAGTATTTTCACTACATTTGCTAATCTCATTGAAATCATTTCACAACTTTTCCACCCTACTAAAATGAAAATGGCGTCTTTGCAAAATCATAATCATTTGTAACTCAATTTGTCTGTAAAAAACTTGATTTTCCGTTGATTAATTTTTAACAATCATTTTAGCATGCGAATTTCGCGAACACGAATTTCACGCCGTCGTGTAGAAACACTCAATACAAATCAAATACAGAAGCACGGTACGATCCACTTCAACTAAAATTAACGAAAATTCGCCACCGCATACGCCACCACGAAGTACCCATACCCAAGAACACGCAGCAGCTCCCGTTTGCTGCGCACCGCCACCTCGGCTGACGCTTCCAGCTTCGCCTGCTGCTGGTCTTTGCTGAGCTGCAACACTCCCGCTATCACAATGCCGGCAAAGAACGACGCCGCCAGCAGGAAGTAGATCGTGTAAAGCGTCCTCATCTTGCGCCACTTAAACTGCAACTGCACCGCAATTGACAAAAAGATGTAACTGCCGCTACTACTACTGCACCACCTGCTTCCTCAGCGATGGGAAGTGGAAACAGAATCTAGTTTGCCACAAATAGGAAGCGCGTACTTCCCTAGCCGTAGCCTTCTGCAACTGCTGCTGCTGCTGCTGCTGCTGGGCCTTCACCACAACAGTGCGGTAATTGTTGTTTGTGTTGGCGCGCAAATGGCTTGCGGCAAATGACACGCGTGCTGAAAAACACGAAGATTTGCCCGTGCCGCTGGCCATTGTATAAAGGTTGTTATTGTGTGTATGTTTTTGTTTTTATTGTGCACGGTACACGATGAATCAATGCATTTAATAAAAAACGAGATGACTTTTTGTTCTTGCGCACCGTTCTACACAGCCGCGCATCGTGCTAGCGCGATACATATTCGGTTGCCGACGATGCGGAAAGAAACACGTGGCGGCTGCACGCTACGTCTATGATTTACGTTGCCAGGCAACGCATCGGCACTTTGTCACGAGTGTCGAACGACGCTTCGGGGCACGATTCACTAGCAGAGGTTTTGGTGCCGTGGTTCGTTTGCGTATGTTACGCCAGATTGACGCTTCCCCGTTGATTGTTTGATCAATCGTGACGGAGTGAAACGATCTTTATCATTTACAAAACGAAGCCTTTTTGTGGAACGATGATAAGTTTTATTCCTGATTTATAAGTTTTTGCACCAATTAAGCAACTTTGCGTACACATTAATCTACTGATAGCGGTCTAAACGTGTCTAAAAATCTTTTTAAAAAAACCCTCTTTTACACACTTACAATTGTCGCGGTTGGTTCCATTGGAAGGGGAACTGAAAAAGTGGCGAAACGCCTGCCACCACACCGGTAACCCCCAACACGAAAACGATCAAAGTCTTCCTGCTCGAAACACGCGCCATTCTGGAACGAACGCTAAACACCAACTAACCGTCCCCGGACCGGAAGATTGGGCATATCTACCACCTTTAATTCGCAAACCTCCCGCCCATCCCTGGCCCAAGCCTCCCCCCCCCCCGCCAACGAATTATCACCCATTTGGAGGAATCCAGCCCCACAAACGCATTAAGAGCTTTCAAACTCTTCCGCATACCGGTTTCCTTCCTTCAAGCCCATCTTGCCAATGATCCGGCGATGGGCGAATTGAATCCAGCGATGGATATAATGTAGCACACGTGACACACGCGGGAGGCATCATTCGTACGCGTTACCACGCACGTACCACCCAAGTCCCCAAGCCCATGGTCAACGGTGGTTGTGATTTATGCACCTTTGTGTACACGTTGTGTGCGCACAACACCTTAATGCCGGCAATTTGTCGTTAGGTATCCTTGCACCACAATCCGCTATTGACGGGGGGACGGGGGGCAGTTTTACTTCCATCGACAAAAAGAAGAAGAAGAAGAAGTTGGTGAAGACATGTAAATTCCATCCATTCCTCCTCGGAACCCAACACTCTTTTACTAATGAGATGATAATCAATTCGCATTTTTCCGACAGTGGTTTTAAGAAATTATTAAAAATACACCTTATCTGTGACGTGGTTTCTTTCAGCTGCGACCGTTTCTCCACCGGTGAGAAATCGCATTTTTAGAGCGCTCAGCCAGTCGGTTCTGATAATTTCGACTATCGACTATCGCCAAACTGGGCGATGTTTAACGCACGAAATGGAATACGAATTTCCTTACATTCCATAACCTGTTTACAGTGTACAGTAGAGGCTTTATTGTGTGTATTTCAACAAATCGTACGCATCACATCTCCCGTTTTTCCCCCCACGTATCGCTTTTTAAGTGGTTGGGTTTTCCAGCTTATAACCGTTTTTTTCTGTTTCTATCTCGTACGCGGAGTTTTAAGGATAGATGCTACGGTTTTACAAAAAAATGTACAAACAACGCAACGACATTTCTTTACTCTCTCGTTTTTAAGCATCCCTAAAATGGTAAACCGGCTTGATGAAACGTGATCGCAGAACATTCTTCGCTTGGTTTACAGATACTGGAGAAGGTGGGAAGGAGGGAAGGAAGAATATGGAATAAAGAGTGGCGCCTAATTCAAAGTGTTCTCTTCTGTCTCAAGGTATCAAGGTGAGAGAGGATCGGTTTTCCCCAAGTGCTACGCTTTCACTATCTATTGAGGAGGGAGAGTCTAATGTAGAAAAATCGTTTCTGAGATTGAAGCAGTACAGGATCAATTAACGCTTTTTTGTTTCGATCTTTTCTTTACCTAGCTGGAGCCTAGTGGTACATTTCTAATTGTTTGCTAAATGTTGCAACGTTTGCTAATGGGTCTAATAATATAATTACTGCGCTGCTTGCTATAAGGCGCCATCGTGGGATGGTTTGACGATCCTTCCCTTAACGCGAACGTGGAATATATGGGAAAACAATTGAAAGTAATAAAAAACAAAGCCAAGGCACACAAAAAACCCTAATTCTTTAGAGCAACGGAAGCAGTAGAAGACACAAAAATATACAAGCAACATAAAAATATCTAAAAATCGTAAAACATACTCTTTTCTACCCTAAACGGATCGAATGCATGGACACAATAAGAAACAACCAGAAGTAAATGATATCGGCAAACGGGCTGCTTGCTTCCAAAACCTGCACTGCACTACCCTGCACTATGGAAATGGCAGCGGACCGTCGAACAGAATGAGCGAGAGAGATGCACAGGCCTTGTATTTCAATAAACGACACTTTATAATACACATCATAGATAAACTAAACATACGCTAAACAACCAACGGAAACCAACGGAAGCCCACCCCGTCTGGTGCTTCCCATGAACCGTCTCTAAATCAAAGTATATAACCGCGAATGGTCCTGTTTTTCTCTTAGTTTGCTGCTGCTGTTAGCCTTCTTCTTTTTTTAACAATAGTGTGTTGTGATTGTGATCCATGCTGGAGGAGGAGACACGTCCGTGTACGACTTCCACAGCATTCGGGATGCTGTTGTACACACGCACGCGCGCTTCAGTAGCCATATTTATCCTGAATCGAGTTCATCACATCGCTGGCGAGCGAACTGAGACGTCCGGCCACCTTCGTAACGCCCTGCCGGACGCTTTCCCTCACGTCCTCCAAATCGGGCCCATTGTACTGCAGTGCCGGACCGCGCGGTCCGCCTCCTCCTCCTCCTGGGGAAAGAAAAATAATGGAATGGAATTATTGTAAACGAAAAGCTCCAAAGGTGGGGCGAGTGCACCCGTGACGCCGATCACCTACCGGATCTAGAACCGCCTGATCCCATAGATGACGAGCCGTGGCCAAAGTAGTCGGCGGAAGAGATGCTGGTAGAGCCCTGGAATTTGGAAAGATTGGCCGACCGTTCGTAGCTCGACTGTTCGTCGCCGAAGAACTGGTCGGACGAGATGCCCTTGGCAGAGCCGAACTTTTTCTGCGCAACGTCACTGCTATCGACTGGTTGCGGTTGACCGTTCCTTCGACTGCTACTGTTGTTGCTGCTGCTGCTGCTACTGTTGTTATTGTTGTTGTTGTAGTTGCTTCCGCTGCTACTGCCACCTCCGCGGCTGTATGTGGGTTGATCTAAAAAGTGAAGAACAAAAATAGTCAAAAACATGAATAAAAACGTTCGCAGGCTAAAGGAAAGCTAACGGACACTTACCGCTAATACTGCTCGATCCACCCTTCAAGCTACCGCCTGCCGGCGAGAACATCGTCTTCACCGTGGGACGCTTGCTGTCGATCGGCTCGAGCGTATCGAACCCCATCTGTGTCGCTTCGCTCATATCCGCCCCCTTGCCACTGCCCGAAAACCCGTAGATTATGGAATAGTCATCGAAAAAATCGTTCCCACCACTGCCGCCGCCGCCACTTCCACTTCCTCCACCACCACCACCACTGCCACCACCACCGCCGCCACTGGACGAATCGTCGCGATCGTACAGCGCCTTGCTAAGGGACGCCGCACTGCTCCGGGTCGCTTCCTCGGGCGTGAGCGTCTTCATGTCGGTCAGGGCGGAGTGGGAAACACCGGCCGCCCGCCCGAACCCCATTCCTAGCCGCTCGATTTGTTTCGCCTTGTTCGGATCGATCGCTTTCAGCTTTTCCTCCTCCCTGTGCTGCTTGATCGATAGGTCCTGGTAGGCTAGCCGGACGCTGGCGAGCGTTTCTGCCTTTTCCTCCTCGGTGATGGGTTTCTCCGGGGCTGGCGCCAGCTTCAGCTTGTCCGCCATGTTGGCGCGCTCTTCGATTTCGGCAAAGTTGGTCTTGACACGGGTTGCACCGAGGCCGCCCTTCTTCGCACCGAGCCCACCCTTTTTGGGTTGTATTTTGCGCACCCCGATCGTTGACTTGACCGGCTCGACCGGCACCTCGGAGGTGAGGAAATCGACCCGCGGACCGGCGGTGGGGTCAACCGTGGCGCTCAGCGAAGCCAGCTTTGGAATCTGCGGAAAGAACGACAGGAGAAAGTGTTTGAAAAGGGAAGCTTTTCGGAGGAAGATCGGGCGAATAAGATCAGCACAGAATTCACACAGCAAACTAAACAACAAAACAGGCAAATGAAATGCAACATAAAAACGATACCATGCTGCTTGCTGCCCGTTTCGAAGGTGTCGTGAATGTTACTTACGTTTTCCAGCTCCGCATCGACCTTCGGCCCACTGCTGGGATTGTTGTTCCGTTCGACCGTCGCCGTGTCGTTGTCGAAGTTGTCGCAATCCGCAAAAAAGTCCATCTCCTTCTTCTCGCTGGCGGTCGTGTTCAGGTCGTGTGCATTGTCAATGTGCAGCTGTTGTTGGAGCCACGTGGTGGGCACGCACGCGGAAGGAAAAGCGAAAATGAAAAATGCCAAATTTAGCCAGCTAGTATGTTGCAAGACAAGTCTCGGTGGCGTCCTTATTCTTGGGTGTGATTTCAATCAGTGACAGTGATTGTTTTAAATGTGTGAAACTAAAGGCATGAGTGAGGGGTGTAACACAAGGTTGCATTAACATAGAAAGTTAAAAATTAATTAAAAAATAACAATTCACACAGGTGTCGAATTAAGAACCACTAAAAGGGAATGCCAAAACAAAGCGGTACTCTATCGCTGCAAACACACGCAGGGAAAGGGTTAACGGTCATTCCGCTCCTTCCACCTCGACACTCACCGTCGTTCCGTATAGCTGCAGCGACTGTTGGGCTTTGTTTAGCAGCTTATCCTTGTACAGCTGGGCAGCACGTGAGTTGTACTTCTGTTGCGCATCGGTGGTGTTGCAGTTATGCTGGCGGAAGAATTGTGCCTACAACAAAAAAAGGAAACCCCCAGGGGACATAATTTAATTATGACTTTAGTGCAAATGTGTCTCTTTCATGACACAGACACGAAATACATACCGCATTTGCATTGCCGCCGACCTGCATTTGACGAATTTGCAGCCAGGTCCAGTTCGTGTCCAGGTTGGTGGACCGGACGAACGTCAGATGCACGCCCAAATTCCGATGCACGGCCGAGCAATCGATGCAGATGAACACGCCGTACGTCACCGTGGACCAGGTGGGATTTTTCGCTCCACAGTCGAAACAGGTCTGCCAGGGGATATTGCATCAAATAGAAAGAGGAAAGCAAATTCTCGTTACACACTCCCGCGTGAAGGACGCGCGCGCGACCACGTCATGGTGCACGGGAACGGTGAAGGTGAACGGTGACATTGACCAGAACCATTAACCCCACCCTCTCCCGCTGTACCACTGTGTATATCGCACTTTACCTTGTTCGTTGCCTGCGATCGTAACCGATGGAAAATGGCATCGATGTCCTCCTTCGAGGGCGAACTTCCACCTGCCATGTTCGGGGGTGTGTGTGTGTGTGTGTCGTTACGGGTTGAGGCCAACTAATCTTTCCTCCCCCGGGGGTCGATCAATGGCAGCAAACACGTATCACCTTTTGGAAGGAGGGATGGGTTGGGTGTGGGAAGGACAGTCCGCGCTACCGATGGGGAAATTCCAGCGTAATCACAACGCGACCAATACGTGGAAAAACAAGGACTGGAAAGATGCGTCCGTTGTGGCGTTACTGTGGGGCAAACATACGGCACTGGTTTTCCACTATTGCACTGTTCCGTCCGCTTTTGAATGGGGAGAAAAGGCCCAACTATTCCAGCCCAAAAGGGGAGCTTTTGATGAAGCAATACAATCAGCACTTTAGTTTTCTCTTGCTTTTTTTCTCGTTTTTCACACACAGTTTGACGTGACACGCTCTGACGTTGCAACGTGTTTGACAGCTTCGGGACGGCACAGGGTGACACAAGGTGAGTAGAGCGTAACGTCACGACGTCGCACCAGCTACCTTGGTGGGCAAGGTGCCACGAAGAAGGCACGGTGACAGACCCCCGTCTCCCCAGAAAACATGACATCAAACAACAATCACAATTGACTTGCTGTTCGGGTGAGCAGCAGCTGGGTAGGTACGTGTTCTTTCGTGCGGTTTCTGTCGCAACATTTCGTCAGCCCATTACCATTCGCCTGCGTGAATGTATTTAATGTGTCTGGCGTTAAACAAACAGTGAAAGATCTTTTCTGGCAGGCGTAGCAGTAGCACCCCTTTTAACACGAACTGGAAGTTCTTCCAGCTCCAGTGGCCTTGACGTGTGGGAGATTACTTTGCGCTACTCTTCTAGTTCGATTTTATTGTTATTTTGATTGGCAGTAAACTTTGACACAGGCTCGGTTATCGGTTCCTTATCTTACGTGTAGTTTACAATCTCAAAATCGATTTGCAGTGGCAACGACGTTGAAATCTCAGTCAAGGCAATTCCTGCTTTTACGATCCAACGCGGAAGTGAAACCAGCTCTTCGTTCACGATGAAGGGCAATGGCAGCATACTGGTGCTGCTGTTGGTAGCCGGGATGCTGCCAACGATGCTGGGACTTCCGGTTGTGACACAGCCACCAAAGCCCGCCGAAAAGGAGGAAAAGCACGAGGACAGCAACGTGGAACGCATGGAGGTATACGTTTGGGCGGAGGAGGAGGAGAGTCAGGCGAAGTCTGGGACTTCATGTTGGAATGTTTGTTTACCTTTTTCAGAACATTATTGAGTACAATAAGTATCTCCAGGAGGTTGTGAACGTGCTGGAAAGCGATCCTGTGTTTGCTGAAAAACTGCAGAAGGCGGCAGAGTCCGACATTCGGGTATGTTTTGTTTCTGGGTGAATAAGCACACGGAATGTACCACATGAAAGAAGCTTTCTTTACACTGTTAACTTCTTTTTTTTTGGTGTCTGCAACAGTCCGGTGTGATCGCGCAAGAGCTCGAGTACGTTGGGCACCACGTGCGGTCGCGGCTGGACGAGCTGAAGCGCATGGAGCTGCAGCGGCTGAAGGAGCTAGCGACGAAGCAGTTCGAGCTGACGAACGAGATCGATCGGGACCATCTGAAGATTAGCGAGCACGTGGACCACTCGAACCCGCACACGTTCGAGATAGACGATCTGAAGAAGCTGATCCTGAAGACGTCGCAGGACCTGCAGGAGAACGATCGCCGCCGGCGGGAAGAGTTCAAGCAGTACGAGCTGCAGAAGGAGTTCGAGAAGCAGGAGAAGCTGCGCGCACTGGACGAGCAGCACCGGAAGGAGTACGAGGAGGAGCTGAAGCGCCAGCAGGCCAAGCACGACAACCACGAGAAGATACACCATCCCGGCAACAAAGCCCAGCTGGAGGAGGTGTGGGAAAAGCAGGACCACATGGATGGGCAGGATTTCGATCCGAAAACGTTCTTCATGCTGCACGATCTGGACGGCAACAACATGTGGGACGAGAACGAGGTGAAGGTGCTGTTCATTAACGAGCTGAACAAGATGTACCAGGCCGGGGCGCCCGAGGACGACATGAAGGAGCGGGCGGAGGAGATGGAGCGTATGCGGGAGCACGTGTTCAAAGAGGCGGACACGAACAAGGACGGGCTGATCAGCTACGAGGAGTTCATCGAGCAGACGAAGCGCGACGAGTTCCAGAAGGATCCGGGCTGGGACACGGTCGACCATGAGCCCCAGTTTACGCACGAAGAGTATCTGGAGTTTGAGCGCCGACGGCAGGAGGAAATTCAGCGGCTCGTTGCGGAGGGCAAGCTGCCGCCGCATCCCAATATGCCGCAGGGTTACCATCCGGACGCGAATGTAAGTGGTGTGGTCGAATGATTTTAAGACTTTTAAGTAATTTTGTGTTTTTGTATGATTTTTAGGGAGCCTATCAGGTGCATCCGAACGCTATTCCGCAGCACCAGGTCCCGCACTACCAGCAACAACAGCAGCATCAACAACAGCAATACCACCAGCAGCAGCAGCAGCATTATCAGCAACAACAGCAGCACCATCAGCAGGGACCTCCTCCACCAGGATACAATAATCATGGCCAGCAGATAAACGTTCATCCCAACCAGATCTACGACAATGTGCAACCGCATCAGGTCCATCCTAATCCAACCTACACCGGTCAGCAGTCTACGGTATACACAGGACAACAGGCGGCACCACAGCACCAACAGGCTCAACCTGTCCCAGCGCAACAACATCCTGGACAACAGCAGCAGTACCAGCAACAACCTCAACAACAACAACATCCTGGACAGCAGGCACATCAACAGCAACAACAGGCCCAATATCCTCAGCAGCCGCAACAGCAACAGCAGCCACACCAACAACAACAACAGCCGCAACAGCAGCCACAACTGCAACAACAACAACAGTATCAGTCGAATCAGATCCCACAAAATCCACAATATCAGCAACAGCACGCTAACAACAATGTACAGCCAAACCAGAAGCCTCCTTCCCATCAGCAACAGGCAGTCCCAGCCCCAGCACAACAGCAGCAGCCACCACAGCAGCAACATACCGGAAACGTTGCATCTTCCCCACAACAGCAGCCACAGCAGCAGCAACCACCTGCAGCACCGGCACAGCCATCCGTTGTACAGGTGAAACACTAGAACGACTCCTCCTTGAAGCGACAAGCGTTGGATGGATAAACTGCAGCCAAACGAAAGCATGAAACAACCGAATCAAACTGAATCAACAACACACACAATGACGCGCCAATGATGAAACAACATTCTCGTTTTAGTGTTCCGAAGCTTCCACACATAACCAAACAGCGAGAACACTCCGTTTGCGAAGCAAACGATTACACACGACTCAAAATGTAGATAGGTAACGGGGGCTGAACGAAATGTCTAAGGTATTACAACCAACCGTGCTGATTCCGTAAAAACACATGCCCCACGTTCCCCATTTGACCTGACCCCTTCGTCCTTGGAACTTTGGACAGAGAAGAGACTTGGTCGGTCTGTCGGTGGGCGAAAGGGGGGCCATGTTCGTATTGTCGTAAAACTAACATTACCATTTATCAGCAGATTAACGCAATTATCTTGAATACTACTTTGTGATGAAATGACTGTAGCGTGTAGCGAATTACCCGTGTAATGTTCGTTTTTTTTATTACTCTTTTTTGTCAAATATATATATGAAGTAGTCTAGCAAGAGAAAAACAATTTGCCAATAAAACTATATTTGACACGTGATAAAATTTAAAGTGTTCTACACATGCTGTATCTTATGCCCTCCTTTGCTTTTGTTGTAAGGTGATATTATCATACACTTGATGAAAGAAAGGAAAACATTCAACCAGCTCACTAATATTGTGTTCCAGGATGGAAGGTTCTGTTTTAATGTATAAATATGTTGTATATCGTTTTGCTTTACACAGTTCAAACGGAGCTACTATAGAGTTAACGTTTTACAGTTTCAGGCTTTCAGAAACATAACAATTCCTGTCCATTTCCGCGTGATTTGTTCATCTCGTCTTAAGGTCTATATTCCTTTCTTTTTTTTCGCAATAGCTCAATTCAAAGCGATACTTCTTCTTCTTATGCTTAGATCTTTAAACTAAAACGTTTGTCAGGTTCACGATCATTTTAACTCAAGTACGAAGGAGTTTACGAGGAGCAGCGTGAATAATGAGTGAATTGAGTGGTTCGAACCGGATGTTGATTTAAAAGTCAATTTCCTGTCTGCTGGACGATGTAACGAATAAGAAGAAAAGAAAAGCGGATTGATTCTCCCATAATACGTAAATCATAATTGCTGTTACGAGGACATTTTACTTGTAAAAACCTGACAAACTATACTGTGTCTAACCCAAAAGTCTTCTTTCGATTTGTTCGAGCGCTAACGTTACGTCTACTGCACCGTAAGACTGTCTTCCTTTTTAGTCTTAACCCTCACCCAATTCGCTAGCTGCCTTTAACTTAAACGGATTTTACCAGATGGGATAACATTACAGCAACTATGTAGCGTACCCACTGACCGTATAACAACAAGGTCGCGCTCCTAGGGTACTCCAAGTGTGTGAGTTTAATATTGTTACGTTTCTGTTTTTTGTTTGCTTATACACTTACACATTAGCAAGCTTATAGGTAAATGAGTTAAAGTAACATACATTTTCCTGTGCCTAGAACAGCTACACATTTGTTGAAGGCTCTTTCCTTGTATTTTGATGCTGCTGCACGACCCTAGAGCACACTTCGACACTCGCACATGACAAAGTCTGACAAAACGTTCCTCCAAAATCAAAGATTACTAACAGTCAGCAATGGGGGCAGGGGTGTCTCGGGGATCGTCGTATAACAAATGTACGTATATTAGAATTAGCAACAGAGACGGGGAAGCAGAAGAACAGTATTTTTAAAGAAACAATTAGGATATCACAAATTCTTCAATTAATCGCCTGTGAGGATCAGAAAGCAGCATTAGAGTTTTCATAGTTCAATAGGTTGTATAAAAAAGATGGGGTTTAACAAACTAATCTGCATTTAACGCAGCGATTAACGCGCAATGTTCTAAGAGCTCGCTCGATTTCAATTCATAAAGCGTTTGCTGAATGGAAGAACAAACAACCCCCGATGGTTTCGTTCGTCTTCCTGTTATGTTAATTAAATAGAACATTAAATAGCAAATGATTTACTTCAATGCTCACAATGAGAGAAGTATTACATAGACTGTCCAACAAAACACGGTAAACGGACAAACGGTATTGTACAAACAAATAAAAGAAAAGAGTAAGATTCCTAAAACAAACGTTAACAAGTAAAGTGATTATCGGAAGGTTCGAGGGACGAAGCTGTTCGCGTAGTAAATACACACAGCAGTAAAACAAAGCGTGACCGGATGGGAATACTTTCGGCAGAACACAGTTGTTACACACTATCGATAGATAAATACAATGTGGGGAAAAAGGGTTGCCAAAAGCCGACACGTGACACATTGCAGACGACGGCTTAATATTACAACGATCTGGTTGTCTGCGCTGCGCTCTGCCCGTATTACACGGGCACACACACACACACACGACAGGGGTTTTCTATGGCTCGTTTACCTGCCCGTGTGTTGTGTTGGGAGCTGGGCCCTTATTAGCTAATCATCCTACACGAAAAATCACGCACAATCTATCGTCTTATGTAGCTCGTGGGACGCGGAAGACCACTGCGCACCGTCGGTGGTCGTATGGCGGACGGTGGCCTCAGCCCGGAAGGTTTCGCTCCACCGGTCGCTGCCGTCGGTTGCTTCAGCCCGGTCGTTGTAGGCGCCGCCGGCATGGAGGAGGACACTGGAGGGTTGTTCTTCGGTAGCGGCGGCTCGATGGACGCGTACGCGCTCAGCACTCCCGGGCCCATTCCTGCACCGGTGCCATTAAGTTTCGTTAGCAAACCGTTACCACTACTACTGGTGCCACTAACGTCCTCGACGCTATTGGTTCGCGTAGCGCTCGCGAACTGTGGCGGTTGCGCACCGTTCGCTATGCTTTGACTATCTACACGATAAAGGCTGCCCCGTGAGCTAGCGGATGAGGATGATAGGCTCTACGGTATGATGATCATCACAGGGCGCACACACAGGGGATCGGATGAAACAACAAAAAAAAAACGTACACACACAAAAAACATTATAAAAAACGTCAAAAGGGAAGAAAACAGGGAGAGAAAAATTGGGAAATAAGTACAAAATTTCAAAAACTTTATCCTGTGAAAGGTTTTAACGATCTGTGAAGTATGGGAGAAAGTATGACCCTTCCAACTCAGATAATCGCTGTCGGGTAAAACACACTACTAAACCTGTTTCTACTAATATACTCTATAATTTTCAAAAACGTGGGGCTTTCTATGGATCAGCTAAAGAAAATTAATTTCAAAAATGTATATATATCACTCACCAGAGTAAGTGTTGAATAAGATAAAAGGAATAATGTTGAACTGGTAAATATATCTAGCCTATTCTATTTTCTATTCTATACATACAACTCAGTGCTTTGGTCCTTCTATTGACCATTGGTTTTACTTACATTGACGGACTCGTTATCAGAGTCCGGGTGCTTGCGGTGCGTGCTGTAGCTAAAGTATCCGGACGAGGGGCGAATCAGCCCAAGGCGGGACGTTTTCGCCAACCCGCTGGCTGTGCGCATCTGTACACCACCGGAGAGCTAGCGGAGAAAGGAGGCAAGGACAAATAAACAGGGGACATGACATTAAAATGCAACAATATCTGTACAAGCGATCAGAGGGCAATACATTTTATATACATTCTTTTGCTTAAAGGGATCATGTGGAGCTAATTTTTTTTTTGTTAAATATATGTGTGATAGCCAAAGATAACAGAGCGTGTGTTGGGTAAACAAACACCGTAAGTTTTACCAAGCAGCTTACACACGAATTTTGCACCAAATAGGATCTGAAGGTGAAAGAGGCAGCTATAAAGCTATAGGAATGTTTTTGAAAAGAGCCTGTGGTTAATATGTACACACTAAACCGTGTTTGAGTACTGTTCCTCTTAGCCAACAGAACGTTTAACAGATAAAACAAGCAACCACACTAAACAATGAACATATTTGTTTTAGTAAACGAAACAATAATTAATAATAGCCTCAAATTAATATCCTATTTTTGTGTTATCCTCTACCATCTCTTTCTCCCCTTGACCAGACCCTGTAGCTCAAAACTTAACAACAAAAGGTAAAACATTATAATTACAAAAACAAACACGTACAGTGGTAGTATTCAGAGCGTTTTTGTTAGCCATTGCAGCAGCGGTGGAGCTGTTGTTCAGGCCGGTACGAGCTGCATTTGGCTGAGCGGCGGCAGGTGATCGCCCCAGCGGCAAGCTGGCACGGCCCACCACTGCTCCTCTTCCTCCTTCTCCTCCTCCTTCGGCACCCTGATGCTGGTTGGCGCTACTGGACGCTAGCCGCAAGTTGGTAGCTGCCTGCTGCTGCAGCGAGAACCGCTTGGATGTGTTACTTTTCAGCTACAAAACACAGGTCGGACGGACCGGGGATCATCGAATTAGCGTTAGTGCACACGGAAGAAACACACACACACATACATAGAGATACAAACAAATAGAAAGAAACACACATACACACACGCACGCATCTATGAGACGGTTGCATAAAATCTAGATTACGTTTACACCGGGTGGATGTGACTGAGCGCATCCTCCTGTCGCACGATGGTGGTGGTGGAGCAAGTGTTATGCAAGGATTGGGTGTGTCGGACAGAAAGAAACTCTCACCCGAGGAAAAAAAGAAGAATCTCACACCAATATAGTGCATGTGCGATAAATGAGCAATGGGATTGATGGGGATGTGTGTAACCGTAGGTATGCGCATGATACGAAGAAGATGGGCTTAGAGTGCGGATTGCCAAATGGTAGTGTTGTCCTTTTACATGTGGGACATGGGAAAGAACATGATCGATACATGACACTGTAACTTCCATCCGTACCGTTTTGTCTTCTCTACTCATGATTGGATCTATTAAACATAAGCTAAATAACACACAGCTACAATACTGTTTCCAACCAATAGTATCTATGGTTTAAGGTTGTAACTATTTCATGACCTCACAAACAATAAATGGGTAATGCAAACAAACAAATACAACGGAAATGGCAAAATAACTGTCACGAATCGATCAGTGTAAAAAATATGACACGAAACATGATTCTATGGTGAGAAATGCATGGAAATGGATGACAAAAGAAATCGAAAAGTCGACGAAAAAAATACCTCTGTGTTGCTGGAATTGTGCTTCAGTTTCAGCTGCAGCGCGGACGATCCGTGTAGCTTGGAGAGATTGCCACTGGAGCCACCGTACCCGCTGCTATTGTTTGCCTGCGCAAACGTAAGACTATGGTAGGACTTGGATTTCGTGCCCATCGGGGACTTGAGCGCCGGAGCACCCATCGGCTGGCCGGCAACGGTTTGGTTCTGCTGCAGCTGCAGCTGCTTGTTCGCTAGGCCAAACTGTGAGTACCTTCCGGTGCCGAGCAGACCGCCACTACCGCCACCCAGCTTGGACATGGTCGCTAGCCGCGAGGTGGGCTGCTGCTGCTGGAGCGATTTATCCCCGGACAGCCGCGGTTGCTGCAGCAGATACTGATCGTCCTCTTCCCGCTGTTCCAAGCAATCGGCCGAGCTGGACTTGTTGCCGAGCGGAAGCGTGAGGTCTTTGCGCTGTATTCCTCCAATGGTGCCCTGCAGCGGGCCGGCGGCGCCATAGTAGCGCGGCTTGGAGAGGGTACTGCGCAACCGGCTTTCACCGGGACGTGCCAGCCCGGACGGTTGCTGCATCATCGTGCTGGGCTGGATTGCTTGCGGTTTCTTAAACACGGCCTCATCGTCATCCCCGGAGGGTTCAGTCTTCATCGTGGGCAGATTGCTGCCGTTACCCGCCGCCATCCTGCTACCACCGTTCGCGAGCGATGGCGGACCGCCAGCCATCTTTGCCGCGTTATGATCTACCCTGCTAAAGGCACTGCTGCTGCTGCTGAGGCCGCTATCTTCCCCGGATCCGTTCAACAGTGGCTGCGGTCCGGCCAGCTCCTGGTCCACGTCCGGCAGGACGGCACCGAGCGAATCGTCCCGCCGCCTGCCCAGCCGTATCGTTTTGAAGCGGTCCCGGTTCTTGCGATCGTACGTCTCTACCTCGCTGTTGGTAGGGACGGGATCAGCCGATTCAGCGGGCCCTTCTTCGCTTCCCCCGTTCGCCATGATGACCGTCGCGTTCATCGATGGCGACTGTTGCTGCTGCTGCTGCTGCTGCTGCGGCGATAGGTTCAGGTGTACGTCCTCATTATATCTACTTCTACGATTTAACAGTCTTTCGCTTCCACTCGACGAGCACATGCTGCTGCTGCCGCCACCACTTTTCGAGAGCAGCGAGTCCGCCAGCTTATTGTCACACTGTGCCTCCGCCGGTTGCTGCTGCTGCTGGTGCAGCTTCCGCTTCATCTCGTCCTGCTGCTGCTTCTCCAGGTTGATGCGCGAGTGGCGCTTCTTGATGTTGTCCAGCGACTGGCGCAGCTTGTCGCTCGCCTCGTCCGACCGGCGCACGTCCGCCGTCAGCGAGTTGAGCATTTCGTCGAAATCGATCCCGCTGTGTTCGCTTTCCAGTATCGATTTCTCAAACTCCTCAAAGTGCTGCAGCGAGATGCGCTTCTCCGCGTCGAGGAAATTCGATATGTCCGTGCCGGTGCCCGTGCCCGTGGTGGCCGTCGCCGACGGTAGCCGCCGTATCTGGACGTCGAAATCGTCCGTCTCCAGCTCGAGCAGCATGTCAGCGGCCGGTTCGGCGGTGCCAACCACCTCGTGGGTAATGTTCCGCAGGTCCTGCTCCAGGTTGCGGCTGCGTCGCACCATCGTACGCCCCAGCCCGCTGGTAGGGGTGGTTTTCTGCGTCTCGGGACCGATCGGTGACAGGTCCTCTAGCTCCGGCGCCACCTTCGCCCGAGCCGACGGTCCGTGGAAGGGCGTCGACTGTACCAGCATCGAGTTGGCCGGGAGCTGCTGCGGCTGATTGTACGTTCCGTTTGGTGTGCGCTGCCCGTGCGGTTCCGCTTCATCTTCCAGCTGTGGTTCAGCTGCCGGTCCTGCCCCGCCACCGCCTACCACCGTCGGCCGCAGCGGGCTATCGAATGGCAGATGGCGTACCTCGTCCTCGCCGCCGATAAACGTGCCGTTGCGCGGACGCCGCTTGAAGGTGCGATCGAACGGAACGGCAGGCGGCGGCGTGATCGAGGGTTCGACCGTGTCGAGCGTCAGATTGATTAACCGCACGTCGTCCCTTTCCTCGTTGTTGAGCGTACGGTTTCTGACGAACGTTCCGTGCCCATTGGCCGCGCCACCGATCTGCTCGTCGCCCACGATGCCGAAGGTGCTGTTCATGACCGCATGCTTGTCGAGGACCGGTTTCGGTGCGACGAACGTTTGCCCCGCCGCCGGCAGCACGACCGTCGTGTCCGCATCGACGTGCGGCACTTCCTCGAACGTTTGGTTCAACGACGAGCGCGGCTTGCGGTACGTGTTGAAGTTGCGCGGCCGACGCGCATCGTACGTACCGCCACCGTTCAGCAGCAGCTTGCCGGCGAGCAGCCGCTCCGCTTCCGCTTCCGGCAGCTCGAACGTGTCGTTGGGCGCGGTCACGCCGGTAGTGATGGTCGTGTTGATCAGTTCCTTTCCAGCGTCCTGTTCCTCTTCCGCTGGGGCACCCGTCGACGGTGGTGGCGGCGGCGAGCTTTCCTCCTCGAACGAAGACTTGCCCCCGACGAGCGCCCCCGTTCGGCCACTGCTTTCGTACGAGTTTTGCATCGTACTCACGCCCGACACGCTCTCGATCGCGTTCAGGTCCGTGCGCGAGATGTTGCAATCCTTCGTCAGCGTGCTTTCCTCGTCCAGGCAAAGGTTCTCCAGCCGCTGCCGGTCCTCGATCACGCTGTACAGATTGTAGCCGTTGTAGCTGGCGTTGCCCACGCTCGGCATGCTCCCGTTCGCGTTGTCATCGCCGGCGTTCAGCAGACAGCCGACGCTGCTAAAGTCGCCGCTCGTGATCAGGCTGCTGGTAATCTTCTCGTTCGCCGAGTACTCCATCGAGTTCATGATCGAGCAGGGCGGTGACACATCCTGCAGCCAGCTGCGCTGCATCAGCAGCCGGTTGCCGGTGGTCGAGCTGACGAGAGCGGACGGGGTAGCTAGGGAGGAAGGCGTTACCGGGCCACCGATTTGTACGTTCAGCAGCGGTGATCCTCCGCTTGGGAACTGGAAAGAGGGTGAGAAGGCGAATTGATTTATAATCGGAGGAAAAGATGAGCTGCGTCAGACTTACCTCAGTGTGTGAAGAGGACAAGGTGTTGTTATTATCTACAGCGAGTGGACTGTTCGGTATGCCAGTCTCTATTCTCTTCTTCGGCCTTGTGAACGTTCCCGTGTCGACGAATCTTTGACCTACAATAGATGGGTAAAAGGCAATCATTAATTAGTGTTTATTGTACACCTTAAATGCTATGAGCATCACAAACGCATGAGAATGTTAAAGTGTTATGGCAGTATGGGAGGAAAAAAAACACAAACACCATTAATGGATTATGCTGTTGCTGCTGTTTGATACATTCAAATGGTTGATCGCACATGATGGTCGGCGAGATGATTCGAATTTTCGTTCAATTTATTGCAATCAATTCCGTCGAGGGCCAATCAATTGCGAATCCTATTGGAACTTGTTAGCTGTTATAAGGCCAATTTGGGGTGGATTTAAAAAAAAAACCAATGGGTGACACGCGAAAGGAACGCACGGCGAATACTTACTGCCACTGTTTGGATTCAGCAGCCGCTTGTCACACTCTATACTATCGATATCATCGAGCAGAAGAAGCTCGTTCTTGATGCGGTCCGTCACACATTCGGATAGTGTTTCTAGACGTTTAACGAGTAACGGTAAAAAAGCAGGAAAACGATTCAAATATCTTCTTTAATATTATAATAAATTAGTTTCAAATTCCCTTTGTCCGGCTGTTGTTAGTTGTTTTCCCTTTTTATAAGACGAAATTGCGATCGTTTTACTCCAACGGCTCTCTCTTTCGCTTCATGCCATAAACTAAGATGTCAAGATTGATGCAACAGAACCTTGCCCGTTCTCGCGGTTCATTCTCGTTCTCAGGAAGTTTGTCTACTGGTACCGGCAGAAACCACATTCCATTCCATTTCCGAAACTGTCTAGAAGGTATTTTTAAAACGGATACTTCCGTCAACCAGCTGTGCTGTAGCTCTATACCAGGACACACAAAGGCCTGACCGCACAACAACTGTGGCATTTGTCGCCTAAAACGCACTTCGCCAAATCGATTGACAGCAAAACGTAGCGGAGGACGGATTGATTGCATCGCTCGCTCCTCGGTACATGCACATGCTGGCCGCACATCGGAGATAGTTGTGGCACCGTTACACACCCTCCTCCAGCCAAGCTGCTCGTCGCACGTGGGGGGGTTTAGTTTCCATTTTCAGTTACGTACACACAACGTCCAGGGACAAAGAATTAACCCAGCACACACCATAAAAGCGTGAATGAGTACGCAAAACGATAAAAAAAAACCGCGCAATAATAAAGAAACGGGCGCTTAGGCCAGCGCGCGTCAAAACGAGTGGAGGAAGTGACCTCACCATATACGGGGCCTCTGCACCTCCACCACCACGTCACGTCACTGTTGGACGGTGTCGCGCAGCTGGGCGATTTAAACAAAAGCTCTACACACCTTTTTTACACTCTCGCCACATCTATACTTTCATGTTGATTTGCCACATCTATACTTTCATGTTGATTTCATAGCATTTTCCAGTTTGACAAATTTCATTTCATTGATCATACTTTTGTCTTAAATTTGCTTTACACCAAAAATCAAACTGTCCTCTCCCCCCATTCGATTTGGATTGAAATTGAAACGGAAAGCATGAAATCGACACCGGTTCGTGGATGGAGCGACAATCAAGTGGTTGTCCTTCGACGGAGACAGTGGGCAGAGCATGAATAACGCCAAGAAGACAAGACTTCACCGTTCGCCAGAATGAAGGTGTATACGAGGCGTACAACCGCATAGGTGTTGGGATTTGGCTGTCGTGTACTGAATGGGCGTTTTAATTTGGACGAGCCCACCGCCATCAGAAAGGGTTGTTATCTTGGAAGGTTGGTATATGTTGCAAACCTGTCAACTGGTTGCAATTGGTACCCCTTCTTGAAATATTGTAATTGTGAGTGCTAAGTGGGTAGATAAAATCAAACCCTTGATACATTCCTCCAAATCAATTATTTTATATTTAAAAAAAAAACATAACTGAAACTGAATGTTTGCAAACCTGTGCTCAAAATTAGAGTGTACTCTTAAAAGACTCACTTTCTGCAAGACTTTAGGAGTTCATTTTCAATTTACATTTTTTTAGGAGTTAGATCATATGTGACGACAGTGGCGTTTGTATGCAATGTTCCGTGGTACAGTCGTTAGCTCGCATGACTTAACAACATGCCAATCGTGAGCTCAAGCCTAGAATGGACCGTCCGCCGTAGCAAAGACTTCACTACCCATCTGCGTGGTATTGAATAAGTCTTTAAAGCCTGTATATGCCGGCATGTTCACGTAGGACGTTGCGTCAAGGAGCAGCAGATGTGACGACACAATAAAAGGTCTTTAGAACATTGTCTAAACAATAGGTCGTACATAAATACTTTATTGAAAGAATACTGATTAAATCAATTAAACCAAAGACTGGATAATAAAACTCATCTTAAAAAGCTCGCGACTCAGCTGACTCTTTTGAATGATTGAACTCACGAATGTCAACTGATTCGTTCATTAGTGAATCTCTACTGTGTGTTAAAGAAAAACGTAATTTAACTGTGAAAATTCATATCGACTAATTCGAAACAATTTACATTCGGACTCATTTTAGGAGTCAAAATAAAAACTATTATAAACAATATTTCGTATAGATCCCTAACAAATCTTCTTCGCTAGGGATTTCTTAAATTTCTACGTTGAATGTCTACGCCGAATAAATAAAACTAAAAAAAAATACTGCTGCCGGCAATGGCTCATTAACAAATATAATCTTCTTGTTCTATTTGGTGTCCTTCGCGGACATGTCGGCCTATACAGGCTTTCGAGACTTAATTCATTACCACGCAGCCGGATAGTCAATCCTTGCTACGGGGGGACGGTACATTCTAGGCCTGAACCCATGACGGGCGTGTTATTGAGTCGTTCGAGTTGATAACTGTACCACGGGACCGCCCCTCAAATATAATAGCCGCATCAATATCCGTGATAGTGTGATAGTGAGCTACTGAAACGGTTCCTGACCCGTGACAAGATCATGATCCGTTTCTTGATTGAAAGAGATTCAGGTACAGTTTTTGGACCGCATCAAAACTGATCCCTTCTTTTTGATAGGATCATTTCCAGAATCGATAAGAATTCAGGGCCGATTAAAGGACCGTTATAGGTTAAGGATTAACAGTTCATGAACTGCTATGGGTCTAGAACAGGCGCCGGCAAACTTTTGGACCAAAAGAGCCAAATTTTACAACATTTTCGTAGAGTTCTACGCGATGAGCCAAATAGACAACTCAACAGTATTATTTTTAAGTTATATGAAACATACGAACGTCAAAGAGCCGCCATCTAGACAGCAAAAAGCCGCACTTTGCCGATCGCTGGTCTAGAATAAGTACTAAAACAAGCCTTGGTTCAGTATCAGGTCCAGTAACGATATGGATTCTATTTAAGTTCCAGCATCGGTATGGCCTTAGGATCAGTTCAAGGATGTTTTCAATATAAGTTCTAAGACTGGATCCGTTTCAGGAGCATGGTCCAGAATATGGATTAGTGGTCTACTAGAGGACCAGTGTGGGTTCAGAATCAATTTCAAAACCACAGGTGTAGGTGTAGGTTCTGGAACAATTCCCTCATTCGGTAGCAGTTCCATGACTAGTAATGGTTAGGAAACAGTTTCTCTTGACGTGCAGTTAGAAGATACAGCCGTGGAATTAGGCTAAATCTTAAAAAAAAAAACATTGCACGTACCCTGGAGTTCTTACATGCCCCCGAAATTAAGTAACAGTACCAGTACCATTAACTCCTTCTTCTTCTTCTTCTATTTGGCGTAACGTCCCACGCGGACATACCGGCCTATACAGGCTTTTGTGATTTATGCAGTAACCCGCAGTCGGCTGTCTTTGCCAAATTAACTAATCGTAGCCATAGATTGGTTTAGAAATAATTTCTGGCCTAATGTAGTATCAGTACCAAAGACCTTATCCAACCACTTTTAAAACAAATTTAAATTACCCAAAACCACGCCTTAGAAACCCCATCATCATGCCTGGCACACTTCGCATAACCCTTGCGTGTGCTAAAACTAAACTGTTCCCTTCAACACACATCACATTCGGTGATCATTTATTCATCTTATTAGCTCCTCTCCCAGCAAAAGGGAACGATGAAACTTACCTAGTTTTCCGGGGATGCTGCTGCCGACGCTAATGTTGTTCTCATTGCCAAAGCTCTGATTCAGCAGGATGTGACCGCTGCCAGCAGTGTTGCCGTAACCGGTGGCGGCTGCTGCTGCTTTGCTGTTGCCGCGCACACCGCCGCCACCGCGTGTTTCCCATTGTTTTAGAATTGCAAACACTTCATCTTCATCAATCCATTCCGACTCGAGGCAGCTAGAGTGTGTTTGTGTGTATTTTTTTTTTTAGTAATTGGACAAAGAAGAGAAGAAAAAGAAGAAAAAAATAGAGAAGGATGAGTAAAAGACACATGCAGGCAAGAGGTACGTCTCTATGTTGCAAAAACAAAGCCCACCCCTGTTGTCCCACGCCCCTCACCGGACGTACGCGAATTAAACGAAGTGTGAAGCTTTCTTGGGCTTCGGGTTGGGGTTGGGTGATGTTTGTTATGTTGCAAACCGGCGCGGGGGAACGCTTTAACCCCAATTCATAGCAATGAGCGAGCGTCTAGCGCTGTGGCGCACTATTGCAAGATGTAATGCATCTTGTGGCAGGAGGATGGACGAAATCATAGCGTCCGTGGTGCTTCACATTTACACGCACAACGTTGTTCTATTTTAAAGCGATCGCGTTTTCCACAGCGAGTCTGTTGGCCAACGCGAAGAGCTCCAAAGAAGAGCGAGCGCCAGCGAGAGAAAATACACTTTTAACAATCCGAAAAGGTGCTAATCAGCTCGCTTCCATATACGATAGCGTAATTAGATCAAAATAAAATGATGAATCAAAACAAGATATGGTCGTTTATCCCTTTTCTCGCCCCATACACATGGGCTCCGTTGATGCCAAACTCCATCATCAATAATTTCTTTCGACAACACGCTACTTTCGATTGGTGGTGGGTGGGTGGTAACGATGATAACAAACCGAAACAGGTGAAGCATAATTGGAAATGATAATTTCACCCATTTCACCCCCTTCATTGCTGTAAGTTGTTTTTAAGATTTCGATTACTTCAATGGGTAATGGTTTGTTGCACCATTGGGAAAAGTTCAACTGGCAATTAAAACACCTTTTTAACAAGTTAATAACGAGTTCATTGGCGAGAGGAAGTGGAGCGCAATGTAATTAAAGTTATTGGACACGAAAAGGTGTGACAACAAATAGAGTTAATTTTGCGATAATTTAAAGTACAAGTGCATAGGGCGTGGAAACTATATAATTTAATTATTTTTCTACCAATTTTATTAAAATGTTGTTATACACAAAACTCGAAAAATTACAATCTCAAGACTTCTGTATGTAATTCCGTAATTGTATTCCGTAATGGATTTAATACTGATATTTTCATTTTTTCATTTTATTACCTATTAAATTGGGAAATTAATAATACTTGAATAAAGATTTAATATTTTAAAAAAATATTCCAATTATTTTTCATTTTCACGCTCATCTCTCTCTCACGCTACTGCTCAGTCCAAGTCGATTTGGCCATCGTCAAACTGTTATCGATCGATGTTTTGTCGCATCGTAAACGGGAAGAACATATTACGCTGCGGATTATCCCCCATACACACCCATTGTTGTTGTTCCCGTTTCCACATATCTCTTCATTATGGGAGCAAATCTTTACCACCCGCCGGAATGCACCCTTCCCTTACTGCATTTCTGGCGCAACGAAGAAGCATTGTCAATTTCAAGCATCACTGACGGCCAATCAATCGAAAGATCTGAAACAATGTTGGGAAGGTGAGTTGGACACGCAAGTGACACACAAAAAAAAAAACACACACACACACATCCGGAAAGTGTGTTCGAAGGAAGAGACGAAAACACATTCACAATTTTCCCCACTCCCTCGGTCTGTGTATGGGATGTTGGATGAGATGAAAGATATCCGGCGGGTAAATGGGTATGGGAACGGGACCAAAAGACACAGAGCTCTCAAAGTGCAGTAAGACAACAGAAAAGAGGAAATTAGGTTTAGTTTCTGGCGAATGGTTTTCCAGCTTTATCTTCGTGTGAAAAACACGTATTATACTAAGCAATGAATATTTTAAAGTAAATCTTTAAGCCGTTTAAAGCAGTGAAAATTACAAAAAAAAATATAAATGTCTTAAAATCAGAAAAATTGCATTCTTTTTGTAGGAAGAACGTGCATTCACTTCACATGTTAAATTCTTCAAGCTGAACTTACCAATCGTCTAAGAGCCATTTTATTATATTGCTGTGTGAAGTTGTAGTCTTTCCAATTCAATATTTTCCTAAGTGTATTCAAACCTGGTGCATTAAGGAACCCCTTTTTATTCAATTGCAGACCCGTTAGGGTATTTTCCAAATAGCATTTTGTTTAAACAATATTTTGAATAAACTTTTGCATAACCCGCATCTATCGAGCAACGTCTTTTTGAGGATTTTTAGGATATGAGAATTCAAATTTCCAAGAGTATTACACTAATTACATTAAAAACAGAATTTCGAAATTTGTTGAGCCACTGTTTGATATTGTGGGCATTTTGATCTCAATAAGGTTCACAAAATTCGTATTTTTTAGTTTATGTTTCTATTAAGTGTTAACTTGTTCTGAGGACCAAACACCCAATCATTAAAGATGGGTTTCTCGTGGATCGGGCGGGCCACTACTGACAGCAGGGTTTGAATACTATGTTTCCTCTTGGATTCAATGTAGTGCTGGATATATTGACCCATATACGTGTCGATAATTCTCGCTGCACTGCCATCGAGGCATTCATCCCATTAGCAAATACATTATCTTTATCAAATAAAATAACATTTTGTCCAGAACTTCAATAAGGCAAAAAATGTGTTGAATTTCGGAATGAATTAAATTAGAATTTTTGTGTAGCTAATAGCAGGGTATGAAATAACACATTAGATGATTGCACATTGACAATTACCTTAACAATGGACTTCAATGTAAAGAAAATGGGTTTGGCTCAGATTAATGAAAATTAACGATGAAATTACACTGGAATCAGTTCAGAATCAAAGCTGGGTGATCTGATAGATATGTAATATTTTTTTAGGAAATTCAGGACCTATAACATTACAATTACTTTTTTGGCTTGATTGTACTATATTATAGCAATGATTTAAAATTAATAAGCGATATAGTTTAATTTTGGATATGATATAAAAACAACTACAAAATGAAATATTTGTATCAAAACGGCGGGAAAGCGGAATCCAAACGCATTTACAGGGTTTCGAATCATATATACACATGATAAACTAAATAAATCCTGCTACGGAGCCATAATTAAACATGATAAGTTAGTAAAATTTACGAAAATATGTTGAGATATTTACAGCGGTACTCACAGTCTGATGACAGCTCCACAGTACGATTGCAAAATTCCCCTAGTCAGTGGCAACACTCCCCTATATGATTGAAAACTTCCACAGCTTGCATGCAACATTCCCTTACCGATTTGCAACATTCCTCAAAGTGATTGAACTATTCCGTTATATGATTCGAAACCCTGTAAAGCTCATCAACGTTTAACTCACGTCAGTCTATACGCGAGTTGCGAGATACCCCCAAATAATTCAAATAGGAAAATAGAATCAATCATACTCGCCACGAACAAACGTTTTAAAGGTAGAACAAAAATGCCTGTTAGATGACTCGGTAAGCTCAGCCATCAAATATCTCCTCAAATGAAATATTCCAAACAAAAAAGCTGATTTAAGTATACATGCAATGATCTTTTTGAATTGCTTTGCGTTTTCCCAATTGCTCGCACAACCTCTCTCTATACAATTCTTTCTAGATTTTCTACGTACGCTTGTTCGTACGCTTACGGAAAACTTACCTTTCTGGTATGAGCTCATCTCCGCTGTAGCTCTCGGACACGTCCATGTTTTCCCGACCGTTGGCTGCCGCTGGGGAGGGAAAAAATGGGATCGCCGCCTGGTTCGCGCAGATCACCCTGATCTTCCGCCGGCAGCACTTCCGGTAGAGCGGCGGGGTGGTTTCACTTTTACTTCTCGATGCATACACACAGACCGGTGGTACGAAACAGCAAAATCAGTACCCACACACACACACACACAGTTCTCTCTCACTCTCTATTGCTTTTGTTCACAATCACAAAACTTCAAAATTGAGCCGTGTTATGCAAATTTTTGCCAACTGGTTGATGATTTTTCCTTCACACTGCACAACACTGGTTCGGTGTTTGGTGGAGAAAGAAGCACGTTGAGCATTCGTTCCGTGTGTGATTGCACTGGGTTTAGACTACACTAAAAATGGTTTACCTAAAAAAGCAAACGCCGCCAAATGGATTAATGAAAAGCGTTGCAAAAGGCGAACTGAATTCAGTTGTTATCTTTTTTTTCGTCTAACGAAATTGATTTTATGTTCATTGATATGGTATTGAGATGAAATTAGTGTTGTGTGATAGGCTACTTTCAATTTGACGCCGAATACGACCAGTACCAGCCACACTGTGCACACTACTCCCTTTGCCTGCCTGGAAGGAAGGGCGTGATGGAAACCTGTCGATTGATTTATTACTCGTCGAACTAATGTGTAAAAGCCGGGTGGAAGTGTTTTCGCTTTTTGTGTGTGTGTGTGTGTTGTTGTTTTTGGTATGACCATTTTCTCCCACCACCCCCATCCCCCATTCAGTTTTCTATTGCTTCCGCGCCAGCGTAAATGTCGATCGGTTGACCGTGATATTTTAGGGAAGTGAAAAGTAAAAGCACTTTAGCAACACATTCAGCGGCAGGAAGGTGGTGAAATGGTTTTTAATTCACTCTCTGGTTTGCGCTCTCTCTCCCTTTGCCGCTGGGTATGTGTTTCACTCTCGCTCCACTACCAAATGTGTGCGAAATTAAGCATAAACGAGCAATCGAGCACCTTTTTGGATGTGGATGGATTCCACAATAATGGTATGCATTTTGTGATGAGCGTGTAAAAAGGGGCATCAAAAGAAAGTGCCAACCACGAGTTACGACATGCAAAGCACGTGTCAATGGGGCGTACATTTTACCGGTGGGCCAGCCCTTTGGGCGGCTGCGAAGAGTGGATGTACAGAAGCATAAAGCATTAATGTGTGGCGTTAAATGAAGGAGGTATTATTCATTTTCAAAAAAGGTATACTGAAATAGACAACAACATTTCTGTACGTTGATATTTAAACGTATGAAATTAATATAATCATTACGCACTGGGTTGTCTGTGTTCTCTCCTATTTGCGCGCTCCACTTTTCTTATCGAACTGCACACCCCAGTTGGCCCAGTTGCAGCTGTGGGGGGCGCATTTACACCCATGCGGTACATGTTAACATGCTCCACAAACTGACCCACACATTGTAAGCCGTGCATACTAGTGTTGGGAGCTCAGAATCGGAGCTACCCGTTTCCGATTCCGTGTTTGGAATCAATTCTGGAGCCGGCAGAGTTGACTGTGACGCCGATTCCGGAGTCGGAATCGGTCATGAAATAGCTAATTGCTCTGGTAACGGAATTAGAATTGACTCCAGTATTGGAATTGTATCTGGAATGAGAATCAGTTCTGGAATTGAAATAATATTATTTATTTATTAATCTTCAACGGGCCGTATGGCCTAATTAAGATGTAACAGTTCATTAAAAAAAAAACATAACAAAAACATAATTCGCATCGCAATTCACTGCGGCCACGGCAAAAGCTGGAGACGTTCCTTGAAGCACTGAGTCGAGATGTTAATAAATAAATAATAATATGTTTCATTCCGAGAATCTCCATGAGAATGGATCACTTACAAGTAAATTTTGATTTTTTGCGATTATCAATACGTAGTAGCATCATTGGACCCAAACGTATAGACTTATGGAGATGCCGAAACTGACTCCGATTTCGAAGCCGATTCTGGAGTCGATTTCGATTCCGGAACCGACTACGATTCCGAAAAAGATTCTAATTCCGGAGCCAATTTCGGAGCCAATTCTGAAATCGATTCCAATTCCGGGACCGATTCCAATGCTGAAACCGATTCCAATGCTGAAACCGATTCCGATTCTGAAACCGATTCCGATTCCGAGACCGGTTCCAATTGCGGAACCGATTCCGATGATGGAACCGATTCCGATTCTGGAACCGATTCTGATTGCGGAACTGATTCCGATTCTGAAGGCGATACAGATTTCGGAATCGATTCCGTAAACTGATTCCAGAAAACTTCGGAGCTAGGCGGAATCGATTCCGACGGAAATTTCAGTTGCCCCATCACTAGTCCACACACAGCACGCCAGGAGCGGCAACAAAACAGGGAAAATGTATACGAAAGATTTGTACCGCGTAATGGTTATTTTTGCGGATACATTATTGCCACAGCTAAGGAAGCGCGCTACACCGATCCAACACGAACCAGAATGCAGCTGAGTGTGAGAAAAACACGTCTTATTCGGTTGGTTGGTTGGGTTGGGAAGCATACGGGAGTGGCCGGTACTGTGTTTGTGTGCGTTTGTGCTGTTTGAACGCATCTGAACGCCATTGGTTGCTAATGCGCTTGCCTGTTTGCTTTGCCGATTGGTGACTAACGGCAATGGAAATGGATAAAGCTTTGGCTGAATCATCATTTCACTACGGTGCATTATCGATCGCCGTGTGACAAACGGTCAGTGTTGTGCAAGAAAAGATTACAGAAAAAAACCGTTTCTTTTCTCAATTCTTGATATATTGTGTCCGTCGTACGGAAAAGCTCCAACAACCAGCGGCACCAGCAGGCAGCAAAAGCAAGCAGTGAAACATTAATTGAAAGCGATAAAACAAGTTGGACATGTTGTCAAAGTCTCAAAGCAACGCCCACATCGATGCCAAACCATAGCAATTAGGCAACCCGCACAAACGTTCCACGGAAAACGATCGCCTAATCCAACGAGAATGGCATGGCACGGGGCATTCTCGCTTTACGCTTCTCCAAGTTTAATTAACTCTTATCGTGTGTGTAAACGGCACAAAGTCCAACGGGCTTAGGATGGAAGAGATGGTCTTAATTAATTAAAATTAACGCATTACCCGTCAGCTAGGCGGGATCAAACCGGGCGAAAGCATGGCGCAGTTTTAAGTTACAATTGTGTTGCTGAAGTTCATCATTACATGTTAAAAACGTTGCTGAATTCAAATTAACAATTTCTAGAACAAATTGTAAATACTTCTACATCAATTCTTCAAATTAATGCATAAATGTGTAATAATATTTTACTTTTGTAAACGACGTAACACAACATTTCAGCTTATTGATATTTTGGGGGCAATGGCTTTGTGTAAACGGGATGTTAAGCCAGATGAAATCCATCCAAATGTCCAACAAAAGACGGTGGTCTAGACGAGATTCAAACCATTTTTTTCTCTCTCCGGGCAGATTTGCTATTTAAGCCCTTACTCTCAGGTGTGATAATCTCTCGATCGATGTGAAAGAAACATCTTCATTTTAAAGGAAAAAGTAATAACAACATCCAACTATAGAAAAAAAGGAAAACAGAAACAGAAAAAAGCACATTAAAATGCTTTCGGTTTTGACTGTTCTTTCCATTTCGCTTCATTCATTTGCGGATACACCTATCGCGGAGCGCTGCCACGGAAGTCCGGTGGAAAGCCTTCGGCAGTGGGGAAAATGTTGGCGGTAAGAGGCTCAAACTAAAAGTAGCCCCTATAAAAGCCATTCCAAATGAGCAGAAATACTGGAATGAGGGGTAGTATGCGCCACCGCAAACACCCGGACATTGTTGATCGGTTCCTTACCCCAACCCTGCCCGCTCTGGAATTGAGCCCTGATGACAGGTGCAATTCGAAACAACAAATCGCCGGTGACTAACCTTACTTCCGGGCGGGTCTCTCTCTCTCTCTTTGCTTTGTAGTGTGCAGTGTATGTATGTTCTTTTTCTATGCGGATCGGTAAAAAACACATATAAAAAATAACAAAAAAACAAACCACAACCAGTGATTTTTGGGCATGGTTGGTTCGGTCGCCGATATTTCTGCTCGAAAGGTTTGGCATCCAATTTTTCAAACTTTTACCCTCCAAACAGGCCGAATTTGTTTGTAAGGTGTGGTCTGCCATCTGCTGCCACGCGTACCGAGACCAATACGATCAGCTGCTCTGCCTTTGCGAAAGCCATCCCGTGTGGTATAAATGGGAGTTTCAACAACAGGCTAGCAACAAGCAAACGTTACACAGCGACGAGCAAAACCGATTAAAACCGCTTTTATGCACCTTCATCTCGTTGCGGTGTCAGTCTGTCATGGGAAACGCATCCGTCAACCAATTCACACCGTCGATAGTTTTGCAACATAGCCGTGGTCACCCGACAAAGCAAAGGCAGAAAGCTCACAGTCGAAAAGGGAAACAAATTCGAGGAGAGAAGCTTGCGTGACACTGCATCGGCAGCTCACCGACAATACGGCCTCATCAAGGCTGGGAACATCGTCAGAGGGACACCATCGCGACAGAGGTCGCACGATCTCTGGAAAAGCCGTGCAAAAGTGCGCGACACAGTGAAAAAGGAAAAACATAAATGCCAAACACACATTCAATTGCCGTGTGTCTCGCAGCGGTGCCGGAAAATGGCGCCCAAGGGGGAGGCAATTTCGCCGTCCGTTCGACTGAACGATTACACAGCATAGCCCCGGACGGAGAGATGGCCGGGTCCTAACCATGCGCACGGTCATCCCGCGGTTGGCGACGGGGAAAAGCAGTCGACACCACATATTTCTTTCCTTGGCTTTTAATCGATATCGGCGGCATCAACGGTGGATTACGATGAGTCGCTTAACCGCCCATTCGTAAGCGCGCTTGCACACCTGGAGCGGCTCAAACCGACGTGTACGAAGAAGCGTGTCGGGCAAAAAAAAAGAAAAGGAAAAAACATAACGAAGCCTTTTCATGAAGGAAAATAAAAACACACCAAACCCAGCCGAAAGGCCGAAGGACGGCACAGTACATGACGGAACAACAAACATGGCTCGGTTGCTGGCCGCCGGTGCCTCGGCTTGTTATTCCAAACGTAGCCGCAGTAGAGATGGAATAAAATGTTATGTTTTGCCAGGTAGCGTAATAAACCTCGCGTCGCGTGTGTGTGTTTGTGCCCCCTTAGGGCGGGATGGGATCCGACGACGCATTCATGCTGAGTTGGAGACGAGTCTTCTCTCAAAACAGTCGACCAAACTGTACTGCAGGACTTGGAGCCGCGGTCGTTCGCGGTGGTGGAGTGCTTCGTAAGAGCGTTCTAGATCGAACCAGCAGCAACCGGCTATTTTTAAAACACACTGCTGCTGGTCCGAACGAAACATTTTCCCCGGTACGCTTGCGATGTGGAGTATGTTTTTTGGAGTTTTTTCCGGGGCCCTTCTAATGCTTTATGTTCATGTCTGTCGAAGAAAGTTCACAACTTTTGTGCCTGATTTCGGGTCGGGAAGTTTCGGGATTGTTTTGCTACAAGAAAGGAAAGCAAACGTAAATAAATGACGATAATGGTTTGGCGGATGTTTAGAAGACAAGCAAGAATGGTCGAGCGGGTTACCTTTTGGAAAACGATCATCGAGTTAAGTATAATGTGCTTTCGGGATTTTTAACCCGTTTTCAACTGCCATTTTCATTTCAACATAATATGCAATATGCCATCGAATAGAATTAATGTTGCAAAGCACGTTTATATGCACCACCTCCCATGGAGAATTCCATTTTAACATGTTGGACCACATCCAACAACCGTCTCCTGGTCTTCCCCTGCTCCTTTTTACAAAAAAAAAAACAAAAAGCACCAAATTCGATGCGTTCTTGTTGTTCAAAATAAGCAAAAAGTGACGCATATTAAAACCGGTCTGTTTAAAAAAAAGAGGCGAAACGAAACATCGGCAAAGTGCCATTTTTCGCAGGTTCCGGTTCAATAGCAAAACCGGCGGAAAATATGTACGCCAGCGCACACACACACATACACACAAAAGTGCAATGCCCCATTTGGACGTTGGCCAGCGGTTTAGATAACGTCATGTGAAGCTATGTTTAAAATTCAATGAAAAGCATGAGTTGCATATACATAAAAATGCTCCAAAGGAGCAACTTAAAAATAGATGGCAAACTGTCTCATTTTACAATAAATGCCAAGCTGATATAGAGCGGTAAGCGCTAAACGAGATGACGATGGCAAACAGTTTTTTTGCAAGGGAAGGAAACCATTTTTCATTCCAGCGAAAACAATTTACGTTATCTCTCTCCGTTCTATGGGCAGGCACTGTGAGTGACGAAACACGGAGCATTAAATCCTAATCCACCGAAATGCGCCAGTTGCACTGGCCTGTGACGTCTGGTGCCTTCGTAGCCAGCGGTTCGGGACGCGCGAGGGGACGACTATTTTCGTACCGATGACATTACATCCGGATGACTCTCACTCTCTGTCCTGCGCCTCGCCTCACACCCATACACGCCAAGTAATTTTATCTATTTCTATCCATTAGCAGATAAAATTGCCCAAATGTAGACGCCATATGGGTCACGACTGTGGGGCCAGGGAGAGGCAATGATTTACTGGAATGAGAGAATGGTGGGAACATATATCGATAAATAACCTATCGTCGCTTGATGGAAAGTTATTTTGAGGTAATTTTAAGGTGCAATAAATGTACTCCATGATGAAGTCAGGCTTCATTGCGAGTTGTTTTAGCGCACAGAAGGGCCCTAGGGAAGCTTCATTATCGATTAGCAGCAAACCGGCAGCCACTGCAGCCATTTCTGCGCGTCTTCGTGCCATGCACAGGTTGCACCCTGAACTTGGTTGGCCATAACCACACCGGCCGCCATTCGTTGAACCAACCACCAACCAACCAACCAGTCACCGTGTCTCGTGCACGGTGATGACCTCATCTTCCTCTTGCCGCTGGTGGTGGTGTTGGAAGGCGAATGGTTTTCTCGGCTCGGTTCAGCTCTATGCCGTCGTCTTGTGACGCGATGCAACAACACACCAAGCGATAGATAGACCCCCCCCCCCCTGTCCTACCAACAGCATCTTCGCTTCACCATCGTACACATTTCGTTGGCTTTCTCTCGGCCGTGCGCGTTCAAGGCGAAACGTTTGCGACGACGGTAACAAACGCGTGTTCCGGGGTCCTATGTCGCTGTTTTTAGCTCCCAGTCCCAATAATGACGGCAAGAGGCTTACAGAGAGAGACTAATGCAGCTGTGGCAAGACGCGTTGTAAAATCATTTGTCTTTGAAGGCAACCTCCCGGAAAAGGGATGTGTCGCCTTCTTTGCACGCCTGCCCCTCCGTTGGAATGGCTGCCGTTGCCGTGTGATGTAGAATCGCGCCTACTATGGGCCGATCGTTAGAAGGTAGAGTTGGGAGGCCTGGCCTTGGGCCCGGTTGCTGAAGTTGCGACGATCCATCTAAGAACGTTCTGACATTTTCTCAAGCATTGGCGAGGCTTCTTCGTTTCGGTACGACGGTTTTGATCCTTTTTTTTTGGGGTAAATTTTAAGAATGCTGCAAAAAGAAGAACTTCCTCGTTCTCAGTGCATTTTTGAACTTGCTTGCGACATTCCCGCGTGCCTTTCGCGAACAAATGAACCTTGAAGCTTGATGACGGTATTGCCATTGCCAAATGGTGGTTGTGTTTTTGTTTCTCGTTCTCGTCTATGATCTAGCTAGCAGAAGGAAACACGGTTGTTACTGCGCCTTTGGCTAATTTGTCGTATAGCTCCACCAGTTGTGCAGTTGCAGTAACATCAGAGACATTCCTAACACACACTCACGTGCACTGGAGCTTCGATTTGCAAACAAAAGCGAAAGGGAAACGGTGAGTCATCTTCAATGGGACCGTTTTGACATATGCTAATTAAGTTCTCCTATTGTTTTGGAAGCTATGTTGATTACTGCAAACATCGTAATATTGGGGGAAAACAGCTTTAAATTGTGCAACAATTGTGCTAGTTTCTTTTAGAAGTTGCTGCCGAATTGCATTCTTAACTCTTAACTCCTCTTTCTTGTGGCACAGACACACACGCAGCCACAAACGACCACTCCACGGCCATTACTGCATTCGGCCATTTATGCCCCCACTCCTTCAGACCATTCGTCTCCGCGACACAAACAAACACACACACACATAGCGAGCGAACAATCACTACTTGGAGCATAGATCTTAACCGCAACTTAATGCTTTTCAGGGTGCGGTTAAGCTGAAGAGGTTTACTAATTTTGTTTTCTCCCCAAGAATGTTATCACTGCACCAAGCCACGCAATTGTAAATGGGCACGCACGCACACACACACCGTTATTGGAGCAAACGGAGGTTGACGAACACACGGCGTGCAGTAGCAGATTCACGAGCAGGATTTTTTCTGATTTTCTAATAGAAAATGGCTTTCCACACAGACACACACACACACACACACACATGCCACTTCGATCGGTAACTTTTCACTGTGCCCGAGACGGCCGAGGCAAAACGGAAACTATTTCAGGAGGAAGCTGGTCGCGCTGCCTTCCGCGATGGTGACGGAATTCGGGAAGGCCGACTCAAAATGTCGACGCACCACCCATTTTCGTCTGCACTATTGCGGATTATGGGGCACAGCACCCGCTTGGAGACAGAACATTTACAAACCTCTGTGATTCACACACACACACACGTGCATGCAATTGTGCAAAATACAAAAAAAGAAGTAAAGTACGGCTCGAGCGTACGCACTGCACTGCACGAGCTCGACAACAATGAAAAACTGTGGTGCGGTGAACAGAACCAATAGCACAGGAACGGAAAGTTGACGCAGCAGCAGGCATAGCGAGCGGTTGGGCCAATGCATGTCAACTGACAGCTGTCAAGCGAACTGAAAAGTGACAATCATCAAGCGATAATAAATGGTTAGGGGAGAAATAGAACAATATTTTTTATCAAAAATGGACTTTTATCATTAAAAACTAGAGTATATTCCTACATTTTATAGAAAATGTATTGAAGTTCTTAGACGACTTGGGCTAACAAATGGAACTTTGGTTACTGCTGTCACGCAATAAGCATGTTTGATCTAACCTGTTTTTATTTGAATCAAAATACAACGGACAAATCAAGCTGGTACGCAAAAAGGGGAATCAAATTTAAGCTTTTTGCTTAAAATTAAGATGAAATGTGATGTAAAAATAGAACTGCTGCAGGTAAATTATGTTTTTCATCTAAAATCACTTCATTTTATTCACTCTTCCCTCAGCCACAAATAGATGACGCACCTCTGCGAGCATCTTGGCATTTGTTGTCTTTTTCTTTACCTGCTGTCAACTGCATCGGGGTACACAGATTGTTTGTTTACCTTTTTGTGAGGAAAAAACGCACAAGCAGCTCAAAAGCAAGCGAAATTTTCCATCCCATCCAGCTACGGTATCTGTATGCAGCGACCCATCGAAGGATCAGGATGGTGGTTATAAGCGTGAAACGGTTTACCGAAATACAGAACTTTATCCGCAACTACCATGGCCTGTTCGTGAACTGCAACATGGAGCTGGAGGCCAAGTTCCCGGAGTATTCTTCCGACACACTCGGCAGCATTACGGCGAAGGAGGTAGTGCAGCGCGTCAAATCGAATCATTCCAAAATCAGTGCCAAAGCTGCTTCCCTAGTGAAAGAGTAAGTACCGATAGGGAAAATAATTCATGTAAAATTGTCGAAAACACGCAGTAATGACCCGCTGTTTACGCTGCTCTAGATATCAAGCAACCGCTCGGCAAACGTTGGCCCACGATGTGTTGCAGAAAATGGCCATCGAACTACAAATCCCATCGATAGTGTTGTGCCGCATCCTGCTGGCCAAAATCTACAGCGACATGGCGAAATCGGAGTTAAACGAAATGCTTCGCATGCCGGATCTCATCCCCGACTCGTTGCTGGCCGTAAATGTAAGCTACTGTCTGTACAGCGAAACGATGGACGGACCCATCACCGATCTGGTGCGTCGGTTCATCGGCGAAGAGTATGAGGTACGGCTGAAGAAGATGGCCCGTGATGCGGGTATGGTTTTCTACGACGAAGGCGATCTACGGCGCACGGGGTACGACAAAACGCCCGACCTGAAGATGGCCGTCCCGTTCATGTACCGCGGCCAGGTGATCAACTGGATCGAGAGTAAGGCGTCGTTCGGGGACATGGAATCGCACAAGCGGTACGTGAAGGATCAGCTGTCCAGCTACGGCAATCGGTTCGGTCCCGGGATCGTGATTTACTGGTTCGGCTACCTGGAGACCATTGCCGATTGTCCGGAAAATGGGAACTATGTGATAGTGACGGATGGATTCCCGGCAAAAGACGAGATGGAATTTCTTACCTTTAATTTGCCTGCCATCGTGGAGGACGACGACACGGGCAGCGAAGACAATAGGATAATCAAATAATGTTAGATATTTAATAGATATTTTATTGTAAACCTTAACGTGTACGTGCGTTTTCTCGAAGCTAAGGTTAAGGCCGTACCCCAACGGGTGCCATTGTTTGCTTCCGGTAGTTGGTAAAATGCTCCAAGTACTGGTTAATCGTATCGATTGGCTGATAGATTTCGTTCGCCTTCGAGTGGTTTGGGTTGATGCTGGAGCGTTGCGTAAAGTAGGCGGGCATCGAGTTGGACACGTTCGAGCCGAGAAATCCTTGCAGAAACTCTCGCATCAACTCCCAGCAACTGCCCGGCACGAGACATGGCCGATATTCCACCTCCACCAGCACGCCCTTAAAGTTTTGGCTCATCGTCACGCTGCCCAGCTTGATCACAAAGTCGCCGAACTCGAAGCGCTGCCCTTTGGATTCGATTTTCGTCTGCTTCTTGGAGGTGTAGGCCGGTGCGATTCGGGTCATCAGCAGATCGAACAGCCCATCGGTCACGAGCGGTATCTGCTTGGTACCGGTGTCCAGGATGGAAAAGACGGACGCTGGCTGCTCGGAGTTGTGCAGTATGTGTACGGTTTTCGGTGGCCCCAGCTGCGGGTTCGAGCTGTACGTTTCACAATCCACCAGAAACTGGCCGGCGGGTACGGCGCCCAGCGCTACCACACGCTTCAGCAGAAAATCGATCGTTTGGGCGCCGGATTTCTCCAGCGGGTACGGTTGCAGCACAGTTACGCCCATTTCCAGGGAGTGCTAACAGAAAAGACAGCGCTTTCTTTAATATTTGATGAGAAAAAGCAACGGGAGCCCGGTTTAGTGTTGTTGTCGCCGCAAAGTTGTTTATTATTTACCGAAGCCGAAAGATGACATCGTCAAACTAGTCAAGGTAAATAGATACAACATGCTTGAATGCTGTCAGTTTTGGTTAATACACCACCCTGTACCGAATGTAAACGAATAAAGTTTATTTAATAAAAAAGTGATCAATAATTCGATTTACAAAATCACTATTCATGTTATCGAACAGTTTTAAAATTTTATGAAAATGTTGTGGTTCAAGTGAAAAAGTAGAAAATAGTAAATGTATCACACTTTTCAACTGCATATCTGACAGCATAGCAAAGTGCATTTTGGACGATGTTTTATCAAATGTACCCAAAACTATCGATCTGAAACGTCTATTGTTCAATGTTTAATTATTTGATTTGTATAAAAAGTGGGATTTTGTAAGTAATTGCAATTTTTAGTTACCAATCCCATCACAGCTTTGAGTGGATCAACCACCCTCTGTGCGACGACAAGGGATGATGCGATTGACAGCCATTTCGGAAGCGTTCAGATTGCATCTGGTGAGGCTAATCGTGGTGCGTGGTACGTTTCAACCGAGTTAAGGTGTAAAATCTGTTTATAAATCGGTAAGATAGCTCTGCAAATGCCTTGCAAATAATGAAGGGAGGGACTAACTTACATCCGTATTTGGATTGGCTTTATTCCAGCATACAATGGCTCGCGGTCACCAGAAGATCCAGTCGCAGCAGAAGGCGCAGGAAAAGGCTGCCAAGCTAAAGAAGCAGCAGGGGCACGGGCTGAGCGACCAGATGAAGGCGGCCCAGAAAGCGCTCGTGTTCTCCTGCGCGGTGTGCAAATCACAGATGCCCGACCCGAAAACGTACAAGCAGCACTTTGAAAACAAACATCCCAAAAACGAACTCCCGGCCGAGCTGAAGGACGTTTAACAATCGGACGGGCGCACGCACGCTGGCGTGATACAGATTGGGGATGCCCGCTTATCCGAGAGGTTCGATTCCGTGAATTGCTTCAACGATGGTTAGTGTATGCCGCCGGTTAAAGTCGCTTACGTTTACATTGAGATTATTTCCTTCTGCTTCCGCCGTATGCTTGCAAATCCACAGTTAGAGCGCGTTTTAGTTAATTCAGTGCAAGAGAGCACCCAGGGTTTGCATGTTTCCTACCCACACGTTCAATGTAAATAGATAGAAAAAGAAAACGGTTTTAAAGCGATCGTGCATTTGTTTGTGAGATACAACTTTCCCTAAGCGCTTTCCACACTACCTGACCACCTCACAACACGACAAGTATTAAATAAAGATAAATTGTGTATATCTTGAGATGGGATTTGAGTTTGCCTCAATCACTACGAATAACCCCCGAACGCATGTAAATTATTCAAAAAATGTCAACGGCTTTATTTAGTTTACTTTATCGTTACACATTATCAAAGAGTTTGCTGCTCAGAATAATAAAGGGATTGGTAGCCTGCCTGTAGTCCTAGGAAAACCGAACAGAAGCAATGCTCATCATGGCCTAACGTTGCGTGCGCTAAATTCTCTACTTAATTTCGCGATACGAAATTAAATTAATCGAAGACCACAATCGTCTCTGTGTGTGTGTGTGTCCGGTTGCTGGTTGTTTAAAGAACTGGAGGGAAAAAAGTACACCCAAACCAAAGCGGTCTGCTGCATCACCCCCTTTGGCGGGTTAGTGTGTGTGGTTGGTCGGCGTGGTGCACCCTTGCGCATCCGCTCGCCTTTAGACGACGTCCTTCAGCTCTGCCGGGAGATCATTTTTGGGATGTTTGTTTTCAAAGTGCTGCTTGTACGTTTTCGGGTCGGGCATCTGTGATTTGCACACCGCGCAGGAGAACACGAGCGCTTTCTGGGCCGCCTTCATCTGGTCGCTCAGCCCGTGCCCCTGCTGCTTCTTCATCTTGGCAGCCTTTTCCTGCGCCTTCTGCTGCGACTGGATCTTCTGGTGTCCACGGGCCATCGTCTGCAAGCGAGAAGAAAACGGGTGGAAGGGGATGGTGAATGTAAGCGCATATGCCGTTAGCGAGTGAATGCACGCGTTTCGCATTGCTGAACAGTTGGTACGGGCGCGCACGCATGGTGGTGGGAGTCGTTGTTTCGAGAACATATCTCGCAGGCACTGTGCATGGAGCGATGTGTGTGTCATGGTTTTCCCAAGCGCTCCATGGAGTGGGAAGTGGTTGTGACTTTCTCCTGGCCGCTTGCGGAACGCCTTTCCTACCATTGCGTCGTAACACCGCCAGTTTGTAGTTGCTGGGCACGAAATACTTACAATTTGTACGGGAAGTGCGTTTTAGTTAAAGGTTTTGGGGGAAATCAACGGAATATGTACAAAGTCGTGTGCTTGGCATGCAAAATTTTCTCTCTGGATTTCTTCTTCTTCTTCTTCTGTTTAGGTTGATGGGTTACATCCTCCTATAAATCTTTTTGGGAGGTATAATCAGAGGCGTACCATCTGAGTTTGGGAGTGGACTGTCATCCATGTCTCCTTTTTTTCCAGGTTGGTTTATATTGTGTCGTTAGTTACTTAGTCTTTTTTCCGTTATTTCCTCCGTTCATTATTATTATTATTATTTTTATTTTTTTTGTATTATATTGTATTTTTGACTACGTTATACCGGGCTAGATTCGGTTTATTATTTCTAAGCGATTTTCCATTATGGTTCCCCTTTCATGGTCTTTCCTTAAATTAAATTTAAATCTTTTTTTTTCTTTTTTTTTTTTTCGTTTGTGTTTGTGGGTTGTGCTGGTTTTTTTGTTTTTTTTTTTTTGTGAATGAGTTGATATTATTATTATTTTTGTGAGGTAAGAGAATAGTTGTTCTGTTTGTTTCTTTTTTATGCGGTTGTTTGGTTATTGCTTATTTTTCTGCTTATTATTTTTATTTTTTCACGTCCCTCTGTTTCTGAATTGGGATTTGCCACCTTAAGGGCAAATTCCAGCAGAAAGGGTGTTCTGGTTGTGACTAGTGGCATATGGCTTTCTATTCATCTTGTTGCAATTCTCGTGGAATTGAAGGATGCATGTGGCCTGCCCTTTCTCCTCAAAAATACGATGGAGGTCCCGAGTTGTAGGTAAGGTTTTCCTTTTATTTTTTTTGTTTTTAATAGAAATGTATAAAATATTAAGTAGATAAATAACTGAGTAAAAAAAAAAATTTTTTTTTTTCAATAAATATGTGAATAAATATGTCAATAAATGTGAAGGAACGAGGTGGAAAATGTTATGGATATATAGACTGCGGTACGTAATGAAAGTATGTATGAAATGTGACCGTTTGTATATATGATGTGTATTTAGTTGTCCCTGAACCTAAAATTTCTATAAAGATATATTGTTTTTTTGTATAAACTCTATTATTTGTTTGCAGGTTTTACCTGATTTGTCTAGCCAGTTCTTTGTGAGGTTTTCTTTAGTGATCTCTGTGTTTCTTTGGTATATTTTACAATCAAAAATTTTATGTCTCCCTGTTTTTGGTGTCAGGCATGTTTCGCATGTTCCATTTTGCATTATTTTCATAATGCTTAGCCAGTATTCTGAGTAATCGTGTCCTGCTATTATTTTATTAATAGTTTTTATTTCATTGCCTTTTAGTTGTATGTGTTTGTGCCATATTTCTGTTTTAAATTCATTTTGAAAGCATAGGAATTTTTTCCCTTTTGATTGTGCCGTGTTTTTAAACCATGTTTGTGTTTTTTCTATCATTTCGTTTTTAAAAATATTGATGGCGTCTATGTATCTGATTTTATTGTTTATTTTTGTGCTTGATATGGTTCCTTTTTTTGCTAAGTCGTCTGCGATTTCGTTCCCTTTTATTCCTATGTGTGATGGGATCCATATAATTTGAGCGTCTATTTGACTTGCTATGTTTAAAATGTTATAAAATAATTCCTCAATTTTTGTTTCCTTGGAGGTTTTCCTTAGGATAGTGCAAGAAGTTAGACTATCTGTGTATATTATTGGTTTTTCAATTTTTAATTCTGCCGCTGTTTGAAGTGCTTTTTTAATAGCAATTAGTTCTATTGTCGTTATGGACGAATGATTTTTTATGTTGTAGTTGTAGTAATGTTGGTGTGATTTATTTTTTATGTATATTCCTATACCCGCTTTATCTGACGTTATACTTCCATCCGTGAAAATGGTTGGTTTGTCCTTATTATTTTTGTATATGTATTCTAGTGTTTTTTGTTTTAGAGTATCTTTGTTGTTATTGTTTTTTGTACCTATTAGTTCTTTGAGTTCAGTGTTGATTGGTGGATATTTCTTTAAGTCGTTAGTTTTTGCTATATATATATTTTTTATAATATTTATATCTTTCTCGTATAGTTCTTCCTGGAAAGTTTTTTTTCTTTTTTTGTTTCGCGTGTTATGTTGTGTGTCTAATTGTTTTCTTGTTGTCTCTGAGTATACTATGTCTTTCACCAGCTCCTTTCTGGCTGTGAAGTTGCTTCTAAAATTGAAAGGGACTTCCGCGGAGATAGCATGCAATGTGTTAATTGGTGTAGTTTTTGTGCATCCTGTAGCTTTTCTTAAGGCCTGATTTATAATGGTGTGCATTGTTCTTATTTTATTTTTGTTGCAATTTAGTGTGTATGATGCTCCCGATTCTAAGGTGTTTCTGATGGTGGCTCTGTATATATTAAGACTTTTTTCCGGATTTAAATTGTTGTGTCTGGCGCATACTATTTTTAGAAGATTTAAGCGGTTAGTGGCTTTGTTTCTCAAGTGTTCTACATGTTTTTGGAAGTTTAGTTGATTATCTATTATGGTACCAAGATATTTGTATATCTTTGTATTTTCTATATTTGTGTTCCTAATTGTTAAGCGTATATTGTTGTCTTTTTTTCCAAAGATAATGTATTTAGTTTTTGCTATATTTATGGTTAGTTTTAGCGATTCCACATTTTTGGTAAAAGCGTTTAGTGCCTTTTGTAGATTTGTTTGTAACTCCCGTTCATTTTTTCCCTTGCTGAGGATGACAAAGTCGTCTGCATATTGTATGATTGTGTTACTTGGGTGTGTTTCGTGTATGGTTTTGTGTATTTCTTTGGTGTATATATTAAATAGTGTAGGTGACATGACATCTCCTTGTGGTAGGCCATCCGTTATTAGCATATTTTGTGATTTGTTATTACTGGTTATTTGTAGATTTCTGTTTCTTAGGAAGGCGTAAGTCCATATAATGATTTGTGGGGGGATGTTGGATATGCTCATTATGTCTATAAGTGTTTGTGTATGTACATGGTTATAGGCCTGTTCTAAATCTATGAATACTGCTCCACATATTTGGTTTTTTCTTTGGTTGTGTTTAATGTGGTTGTTGAGATAATTGATACATTGATTGATTGTTCTTTTTTTCCTAAAACCAAAAGATTGTTCTGGTAGTGTGTCGTTTTCTTCTATGTGTTTGTTTAGTTTTAGGAGTACCGCCGTATTTAAGATTTTTGTTATTGTTGGTATTAGTGCTATTGGTCTATAATTGTTTGGATCATTTGTATCTTTGTTTGGTTTAGGAATGGCTATAATTTTTATTGTTTTTAGTTCTTTGGTTATTTTTCCTTCTTGCCACATTTTATTTCCATCGGCAATGATTGTGTTTCTAGTATAGTCATTTATGTTTTTTAGCATTTCATATGTTATCTTATCGATGCCTGGAGTAGTGTTTTTTTTCTTGTTTAGGATTTGATTCCATATTTCAATGTTCAATAATTCATCTTCAGTGGTAAAGTTTGGGTCTATTTCAATTCTGAATTTGGAGTTTTTGTTTTTAATGAAATTTATATTCATGAATTTTTTAGCGCTATTCTCTTCATTGTGAATTATGTTAGATTCTTTTGGATTTGTGTTATTATAAGTTATTTTTCCAAAAAGTTTCCAAAGCTCAGTATTATTTGTGTTTGTGTTAATCTTATCCATGGATATTTCTGTTTGTTTTTCTCTTGCCATTTTACTGTTTAATCTAAAGATCGCTGTGGCTTTTCTAAATTCTATCGCATTTTCTATACTTCTGGTTTCATTAAATATTTTTCTTGCTTTGTTTTTTTTTTCATACGCCTCTTTGATCTCCTTGCTCCACCATGATTTAAGGGTAAAATGGATTTTGTGTTTGCTGTTGTTGATTATTTTTGTAGCCCTTTTTGTGAATTGTTTAATGTTTTTTATCTCGTCTTGTTTGATTTCCTTTAAAAGTTTGTTAACTTTCTTTTTATTTATGATCGTTATGTCCTTAGGCAATGCATTATGGTTATTTATTGTAATTTCAATTATTTTGTGGTTGCTAGCTCCTATGTGGTTATCTTTTATTATTTTATGTGTATGAGTGTATATGTCTTTCGATATTATTGTTAAATCGATTGATGTCTGTCGTTTGTTGTTGTCGGTGGGAATGCAAGTATATTTATTATTTTTTAGAATAATTAGGTTTGATCCATTTATTTGTTCAATTATTATTTCTCCTTTTCTGTCTGATTGTGAATCACCCCAAAAGGTGTGATGGGAGTTAAAATCACCTGCTATTATGATTTTTTTGTGGTTGCGAGTGTTGTGGAGTATTTTTGTTATAGTGTTTTTTAGTGTTATTGTGGGGGTTTGGGGGGCGATATATATTGATACCAGAATAGTATTTGTGGAAAGTAGTAATATTGCTGTTGTTTGAATGTTTTCTTCTGTTTCGTCTGTTAGTGTTAATTTTTTGAAATTTATTTGTTTTTTTAATATAATGCACGTACCTCCGTAACCATCACTTCGGTCGGTGCGTATCATGTTGTATCCTTTTATCGTCATTTTTTTTTCGTTTTTTAGCCATGTTTCTTGTAGACAAGCAATGTCGTAATTGTTCTCTTTTAGAATATGAATTAATTCTTCCCTATTTTTTTTGATGCTTTGGATGTTTGCTTGAATTATATTTAGTTTGTACATTTAATTTGTTTTTTTGTTTGATTTATGTGTATACTTTGTTAATTTATATTATTAAGGGGATATTTCCCTACCTGTTTCTTCTGTTCTTTGAATATCTGTGTCGCTAAGGTATATTAGAGTATCGTTGTGTTCTGTGTTTATTTCGTTTACTTTTTGTGTATTTTGATTTAAATTTTTATTAAGTTCATCGGTGATTTCTTCTGTTTCATCTGTGTGAGTTGTTTTGTTTTGAATATTAAGGCGGTTGTTTTCGTTTATTTTTTTTGCATTGTTATCTTCTTCAATAGTTACATCTAATCTCCTTTTTTCCGTAGTTATGGGTTTTGAAGTATTGTCGGATAATATTTTTGAATAATTGATTGTGGTGTAGTTTCGAGGTACTATTGGCGCTACTTCTCTTCTTATTCTGCGGGCTTCTCTGATCGTGATTCTTTTTTCCGTTTGTATTTTTTTTATTTCAACTTCATCTTTCCAAATTGGGCACTCTTTATCAAGTGATGAATGGTTTTCACCACATGCTGTGCATTTTAATGGGTTGTTGCAGACTTCATGATATAAATCTCCGCATTTTGCACATGTTTTTTCCCTACTACAATATTTTTTAGTATGGCCAAAACGCATACATTTCATACATCTCATTGGGTTAGGGATGAAAAGTTCTACTCGTTCTGAAAAATATCCTATATCCACTTTTCTGGGAAGCACTGTAGTTTTAAATGTCAGAATGGCCGTTCTCGTGTTGTACATTTCACCATTTTGTCCTCTCCTCTTCATAATGTAAACCTCTGTAACATTTTGTGGTTGTAAACCTTCCAATAACTCCTGTTCAGTCAAAAACTTACAGGCATCACAACGGATTACTCCCTTACTCGTGTTTAAAGTTTTGTGCTCGTACACCTTCACTTTTATACAGTTATCACCGTGGTTTAGATTTATGTTGTATAATTTCTTGGCTTCTTTGTGATTTCTCATTCTCATGAGCATTTTGCCGTCTCTCAGTATGGTGGTTTGTAATGGCTTTCCTCCAATCGCCATCTCCGTCGCCTTTGCGAACAGAAAGGGATTGTAGTTTGCTAAACTTTTTCCCTTAGTGTCACTCTCCACAACCATGAACACCTCCTCTGTTTTTTCCGATTCGTTAAAGTTTATATTTATTCTCTCACCTCTCATTTTCCTTCTTTTTTTTGTGTTTTTTATTGTTGTGTCTCCCAAAATGCCGAAGTAAGACCCGAAGGTCCTACCTCCTCCCGGGTCGTCGACCTCCATCTCCTACGCGGAAAACACTTCACTTATAATTTCTTTTCCCACTTAATGTAATTATCTTTTATTGATTTAGATGAAAAAAAAGAAAAGGAAAGGGTCCCAAGAAGGGAATTGAAACGCTGTAGATATTTTCGTTTGTATAGATATTTATTTCTCCGATCTTTTATATAAAATATATACGGAATGGAAAAAAAAACGGTTTTGACTATAAAGTAACTCGACCACTTTGACCAACGGTTAGACCTGGAGTGGAGCCACTCTGGATTTCGTTTGACAGCGGCCGAGGCTTATTTTGACAGCTTTTGTTGTCCCGTACAGCATGGCGAGTGTTTTTGACGTTCGAATATCGCTGCATCTCGCTCGTTTTCTCTACCCTCCCTTTACTTGCCTCCAGTGCTCGTTTCAAGGTGAGCTTTTGTGCCCCCTTCTCCCACTTCGAACGCTTCGTCCTCGTTTGTCCATATCCCAAGTGCCACAAATCCACTAAACGACCACTAAACGGGTTCGAAACGACTCAAGCTCTCAACCTTAACTGAATATAAAAAGACTTCGTTTAGCAGACGGCAAACGACTCATGTATTCTAAAAATAGAAAAAAGCTGGTGGCGCCATCTATTGGTGGGATAGCGACACAGTGGAGCTTCCTCGCTTGCAGGAGAGCTTTCTCATTCCCTCTGTACTGTTGTATGGTTTCGCATTGAAGTTATGTATCGCTAGAACTAGAACGGCGATATGATTGTTGAAATACTAAACTCCAATGGACATCACCAGCACTGAAGTAAATGAGATTTGAGTACAGTCTGTTCCCGAGTTACGCGGTTCTCGACTTACGCGGATTCGGAGTTACGCGGTTTTCTAAATTTGACAGACCATATGTCAAATCAGTACAATTTGCATCAAGTTCGGTAAAAATTTCATTTTTGCTTACAAATTGAAACCGCTTAAAAACCAGAAATATTAGAATTTTTCACATAATTTTTTTTTTTTTTTTTTTTTTATCCGGCGCTACAACCGCTTTGCGGTCTTGGCCTGCCTCAGGAGTGTCCGAAACCGCTCACGGTCTCGCGCCTTCGTCTGCCAGTCCGTTATCCCGGCCTTAATGGCGGACGCCTCCACGCCATCTTGCCACCTCAATTTGGGCCTACCACGCCTCCTCTGTCCTTGTGGACGGCCTAAAAAGACTTTACGGGCTGGGTCGTCCGTTTCCATGCGTACAACATGGCCAGCCCACCGGAGCCTGGCGAGCTTAATACGCTGTACGACAGTGAGGTCGCCGTACATCTCGTATAGCTCGTCATTATAGCGGCTCCTCCATTGTCCTTCCACACATACGGGGCCAAGTATCCTTCTGAGCATCTTCCTCTCGAACGCGGCTAAGAGGGCTTCGTCAGATTTGGACAGTGTCCATGTCTCAGAGGCGTATGTGAGTACTGGTACTATATAGGTACTATATAGTCCCAGCTTCGTCCGTCGCGACAGGTTCTTTGAGGTGAACTGCTTTTTCAGGCTGTAGAATGACCGGTTGGCAACCAGCATCCTTGCGCGCAACTCAACTTCCATACTGTTGTCGTTGCTGACCTTTGACCCAAGATAGGTGAATTCTGGGACGACTTCAAAAGTGCGTTCACCTATCTGTACATCACGCCTACGTAGATTTGGATTATTTATTGGTAGGTCCGCTGATGTTGCCACCATCAGTTTGGTCTTTGCCTCGTTTATCTGCAATCCGAGGTTCTCTGCCGCCTGCTCAATCCCTTGGTAGGCTTCTGCTACATAGGAGAGCCGCAGACCAATGATGTCTATATCATCAGCGTATGCCAGGATCTGGGTTGACTTATAGAAGATGGTTCCCGTAGTCTCCACCCTCGAGTCGCGGATGGCCCTCTCTAGCGCCAAGTTGAATAGGAGACAGGCAAGCCCGTCCCCCTGGCGCAGACCCTTGGTGGTAGCAAAAGGTCCTGAGAGTTTTCCATCCACCCTCACCTGGCATGTGACGTTGGTCATAGTCATTCTAACTAGCCTTATCAGTTTGGCCGGGATTCCAAATGAGCTCATAGCGTCGTACAGTTTTACCCTGGCTATGCTATCGTATGCGGCTTTGAAGTCTATGAAGAGATGGTATGTGTCGTTTTTGTATTCAGCCATCTTCTCCAAGATCTGCCGCATGGTGAAGATCTGATCAGTGGTTGATTTTCCGTTTCGGAATCCTCTTTGATAGTTTCCTACTATCTCTTCGACGTGCGGGACAAGGCGATCCTGAAGGATCAGGGAGAATATTTTATAGGCGGTATTCAACACCGTAATACCCCTGTAGTTGTTGCAGTCCAACCTATCTCCCTTCTTGTATATGGGGTAGATGATGCCGAGATTCCAATCACAAGGCATCGATTCGCTATCCCACACCTCAGTAACAATTTGATGAATCTCGTTTTCTAGTCGTGCACCTCCATTCTTGACCAGTTCGGCTGCAATTCCGTCGGTTCCGGGTGCCTTGTTATTTTTCAGCCGACGGATAGCCTTTCGTGTTTCATCTATGCTAGGTGGCAGTAGCATGACATTATCTGCTAGTGGCGCTTCTAGCTGTTCGCTAAACTGGTCATTGAGTAATTCATCAAAGTACTGAGCCCACCGCGAGAGGACCTCTGGCTGGTTACTGACCAGATCTCCATCCTTGTTGCGACAGCAGGTTACCTTAGGTACAACGTTGTTTCGGTGACCTGCTATCGCTTGGTAAAACTTTCGTGTCGGTCCGTACGCCTCTCTGGTTTGCTCGAGTTCCCGCATGTTTTGCTCTTCCAAAGCATGCTTCTTGGAGCGGTGAACTCGTTTCTCTTCGCGTCTAAGCCGTGAATATTCCTCTGCGCATGCCCGCGTTCTATGCCGTTGCTGCATTGCTCGGTATGCAGTATTCTTACGTTCGGTCACTTGTCTGCATTCATCGTCGAACCAGCCAGATTTGGTGTTGCCACGACGTGGTGGGAGTATATTTCTTGCACAGTTTATTATTTTTGATTTTAGAGCGTTCCACCTCTCGCTCGTAGTTTCGTATCTGTCTTCTGGTAGTAGAGACTCTTCTAAAGCGGTTTTGAATTCCTGTTGGACAGCAATGTCCCTTAGAGAGTCCGTGTTGAGCCGAGCCTGCGTGTTTTCTCCGCCCCCATTGGCGCGGGGGCGGGCGATTCTACAACGTATCACTAAGCCAACCAAGTAGTGATCGGAATCGATATTGGCTCCTCGATATGTTCTGACATTTAACAGACTCGACTGTCGTCGGCGGCTTATTAACACGTGGTCGATCTGGTTGAAGGATACTCCACCCGGGTGCGCCCACGTAATCTTGTGGATTTTTTTGCGCGCAAATTTGGTACTTCCTACAACCAGATTGTTCGCTGCGGCGAACTGGACCAATCTACTACCATTATCATTACTGTGCTCATGCAGACTGTGACAGCCAGTGTATTGGCGGTACATTGGCTCCCTACCGACTTTTGCGTTGAAGTCCCCCAGGATGATTATGAGGTCATGCCTGGGGCAAGCATCTACAATGCTTACCACGCCTGTTGTGCACACCGTTCCCTAGCCACCGAATCTCTTGTAAAGCTACGAGGTCCATGCTCAGTGTGGCTAGGGCATCATCAAGTTTTTTCAAGGCTCCGGCTTCGCTTAGAGTGCGTACGTTCCATGAGCCCATTTTCAGAGTAGTCCTGGGGCATTGCGTTGGGTCGGTATCGTTGGTTCCGTTTCGATGATTCCTGGTGCTTTCCGTAGTCGTTGATTCATGGGACTGGGTGACTGGCCCCGCGCCCACGTGACCGTTTTGTTTAGCGTCGGGTTGCCCCCCCGACGTTCAGGCACCCAGTTTCCCGGGATACCCACCCCCCTCCTGGTTCGCCATGTGCCACCATCCGCCCAAGGGGTTGGGTCAAGCCCGTGTACCCAAGCTTGGATATGTGGTGACACATGTTACCACTCTGCACGACGAGGACGTGTCGGAATAGGAGTTGGATGGGAGAGCCTGTATTATCCCTCAATGGGGCTTCGGATCCCATCCCATTACAGAGCAAATTCACATAAATCATATCAAATAAATGATAAAGTGTATAAAAGTACTAAACTAAATAAAAAACTCTGAGTATTGAATAGTATTTTTATTCAAAAAATGAGAAATTCGACATACGCGGATATTCGAGTTACGCGGATTCGCTGGAAACGCAGAAACCGCGTAACTCGGGAACAGACTGTAATGGACGATGGTGTTGATACCCATGTATCTTGACCACACGACCATTCATATAGATTTTTGCTCGGAAAGTTAGAAGACTATATAGGTCATGATAAGATTAAACTTGTCAAAGCACATTGCAAGAAAAAACAAAAGCTCCACAGCTTCATTGGTTTGATCAATAGATGGCGTATTACAACTCATCATTATATTGCTATCCTTTTCTCGCAATGTGTTTCGACAAGTTTCATCTTATCGTGACCTATATAGCCTTCTAACTTTCTGAGCAAAAATCTATATGAATGGTCGTGTGGTCAGATACGTGGGTATCAACACCAACGACCATTACTCAAATCTCACTTGCTTCAGTACTGGTGGTTTCGGTTGGAGTTTAGTATTTAAACAATTGTATCGCCGTTCTAGTTCTAGCGATGCATAACTTCGATGCGAAACCATACAACAGTACAGAGGAAATGAGAAAGCTCTCCTCCAAGCGATGAAGCTCAACTGGTTGGGGTATCCCACCAACAGAGAGCGCCACCAGCTTTTTTGCTATTTTTAGAATGCATGAGTCGTTTGCCGTCTGCTAAACGAAGTCTTTCTATATTCCGTTTAGGTAGAGAACTTGAGTCGTTTAGAAGCCGTTTAGTGGTCGTTTAGTGGATTTGTGGCACTTGGGTTGGGTCATGGTTCTTCACACTCCGCCAAAGATGGTCCGTAGGATGCGTCGCTCAAACATGCCCAGTGCCGGCACAAAATAAATACATTAATAAAAGCACCGTTAAAAGCACCAATATTGGCTTTACCCGAAAGCCTCCAGCCGGATCAGTTGATGCGATAGTGGAACATGTATGAGTAAGTGAGACGGCAGAGCGCAGATGCTAATATGGCATACACATGAAATTTAGGACCCCGTGGGGTCAGTGAGGGAGAGGTGAAGTGTATTTATTAATTTGGACATTTAATTTTGTCTACCAACACAATCGCATACCAGCGCAAGCTTTTTGGCGTCCATCTTGAGCCTTCAAAAACCTTAACAACGCCTTTCAAAAACGCTCGCCAGGGAGAGGTAAAATTGCACCGATTTGGAGCGTTGACGAGCTCTGTACCAAGGGCGTCAAACTCCGCGACAAGGCTGCAGTCGAAGAAACGAAACAAGTTTCATTTGGAGTTTCTGGACCGTTTAAATAGAAAAGGATGTTTTGAGCTACATCACGCACGATATTATTATTATTTTTTTTAAATTTCATATAAGATATTATTTGTGTCGGCAGAACAAAATGTATACAGGGGTAATTTAGTAATGCTAGGATATGAGCAAATTTATGCTAATTTAAAATAACCATATTCTCATGTGCTCATGTGATGCACGAGTTCCATCACTGTACGTCACGTCAATCCCATACCTGTCTTGAAGTTTATACTGAAGTTATACCGGTCCTGGAACTGATACTGAATCGATACCAAATTCGAAAGAAGTCCTGAACCTGTATCGGTTCCGCAACGGATCCGGAATCCGAACTGGCCCTGAAAAATGAACCTATAACCTATAATGAACCTTAACCTGGTTCTGAACCCCTAACGGTCCTCCTAGAGCTATTTCCGAACGTGAACCAGTTCTGTAACTGATCCTGAACCCATAGCTCTTGTAACTGAACCGAACCCCTACCGATCCTAGCACTCATACTGAAACTAAACTAGTCCTTGAATTGACACTGAACTCATACCGATCATGGAACTGAAAACGAACCCATACCAGTACTGGAAGTGTATTTGAATCCATATCGAATTTTGATTTCATACCGGACCTGGAATTCAAAAAAAAAAAATACACATCCTACTAAATCTATTAACAGCCCTTATTTCTTTCCGTAATAAGGTTCCTGAATGTTTTTTCATGTTATCCTGCTATTCTTCTTGTTCAATTCAGAGAGCTCGCAACACTGCCAAGTCATCTTAAGAGTAACCAGCGAGGTGATAACTAAGCTGCTTTAATACCCAGCCAAGGGTTGCTGTGTTTTGTCATTATCCTGTGGCAATTGGGATCCAACAGAACGGATTCTAAACCCTAACCGACCCAGAGTAGGCTTGAACCCATCACGGACATGTTATTGAGTCGTTCGAGTTGACGACGGTACCACGGGACCACCCCAAATATCTTCAATAGATGAATTGTATTATTCGGATGAGATCAAAAATAAATATTCATATTAAAAATAAATCAAACAGTTGCATGCTTACATATCCCAGCACCTAGTTCTGGTTACTTGCATGGGGGTAAATATATATATATATATATTTTTATTTAATATAACGCACGCTTTCACAGTGGGACGGAGGCATTGGTACGGGCATCCTATAACAGATAAAAATATATGTATGTATATTCGTAACGTTTCGTTGTTTAAATAAGGTCTCGCGTGTTTTTCGTTCGTTTCTCCCTCCCCGTAAGCGTTTCTCTTTAGTGCAATCGTATTGTTTGCGGGTGTGTCCTCTCGAACAGAGCCTTCTGCTCACGTCTTTAGCCCTTTATCCAGTAGCAGTCGAAGAAGCTTACTACGCGCACTATCGTCGATCGTGTACTAAACCTAGTAACAAGTTGGCCCAGTTCGTTTGCCGTTCGCTTCTCACACGACAAAGCTCTGATTATTATCACAAAACTCGTAAATATTGTCCACAAACTCGACCGACTCGTTGGCGGACGGAGGGTTCGATGATTTGCGCCTCGGTGCCAAACTGTGGCGCGATCCGGCCGACGGTGCATGGGTAAAGCAGGTGTCCGCACTGAGCGCTTCGCCCTCCTCGACCGATCCAGTTCGGAAGTGTTTCGTCATGCCGTATCGCTGCTGTTGCTGCTGCTGCTGCTCCTGCCCTGCGCCGCTCTGTTTGCCGGCCGGCCGCCGATAGCACTGGCCCGCTTCCTGTGCCTCCAGCAGGGCGCGCAGATTATCGATCAGCGGTGACTTCTCCTCGATCTCCATCTTCGTTTCGAGCAGCTGCTGCTCGATTTCGATAATCTCCTTGGCACACCGGTCGATCGACTGCTGCAGCCGCTCGACGTGGAAGTCCAGCCCGATGTGCGAGCGGTAGATTTGATTCTCGGCATGGAATTTGGCACTCTTCAGCTTCAGCCGGCGGAGCAGCTCCTCCTCCTGTTCGAGCAGATGTTGCATCTCCGCCATCTTGGTCGCGATCTCCTGCCGGATCAGATCGAACCGGAACGAGGTCCGATTGAACGTGCCCTTGCGCAGCTCGCACTGGTCGTCCGACTCGAAGTCATCGACCGGCGGCGTAAAGTCCTCCTCTTCCACCTCATCGACCTCCTCGTCCTGCTCGCCTACCAGCTCCACCAGCTCCTGGTCCCGATCGGCCGATCGTCGGCCACCACTGGTCGACGCCACTCCGTCGTCCTCCGACAGTGTGTACTCCAGCTCGGCCGATGATGGCTTTCTGTGCTGATGGTGACAGCGCAGCGAGTCGTACCGACGCTTCGACCGGTGGTACTTCTGCTGTCGTTTCGCACTGTCGCCCGAACCCTCCAGCAGCTCGTGCTCCTCCTTTCCACCCAGCTCGGTAGCAAGCTCGTCCGAGTCCTTTGCGTACCGATCGATCTCCACCATCGAGCCAAAGTTGGGCCGCTTGGGCAGCGTGTCCCGGCGACTCAGCGCGTGGTTGTTGGTGAATATGCCACTGTCGCTGTCGGAAGTATGATCAATCACCAGCAGCAGCTCGTCTTCGTTCGCTTTCCCACCATCGGCCAGCTGGTCGGATGACTCAAACAGCACGTTCTTCAGCACTCGAGCCCCCGGTCTATCCTTACCACCACCGGCAGCAGCTCCAGCTGACGATGATTTACGGGCGGAAAACAGCAACTTCCCCGGGAACGTACTGCGCCGCACTTTGGCATCTTTCGCTTCCCGCTCGCTCACAACCAGCGGCTCCCCGTCCACCGACAGGTCGGACAGATTGTTGGTGGCCGCATCGTGCAGGAAGTTCTCCATAATCAGATGCTTGCCACAGTTTTTGCGCACATACTTGCGGAACTTTTCCTGCTGTCGTTTCTCCGTCGACTTTTGGCTAGGCGGGAAGAAGAAGGATGTTGCGGGATGTTAGAAAATGGGAGCAACGGGACGACACCACCGACCAACGCTTACCTGATCTGGGACAGATGGTTCTGGATGGCTTCGCCCTGCTTCAGCACCTTGCGCATCATGCGATTAATCAGTCCGATCTTTTCCTTCTGCTTTTTCGATTTGTTCTCCTGCAGGTGGAGGGAAAAGAATGGAATAATTCGCGTGAATCAAATGCCTTACTGAATGCTACAAGCTGGTTCAAGCCCACACCACACCGCAAAACATGCTTTATATCTTGCCCAAGCAAGCTAGCAAGCCGCTTGCTGCCTTACCTTGCCACCGGCAGCGCCCTTTTCCAGGTTAGTTTTGTTTATCTTCAAACGGAACTGCACCTGTGAAGGCAAAAGGAACAGGAAAAAAGCAAAAGCAAGCTATAAAAAAACATTGTACTACAGCAACCATCGCGCTATCGGGCAGGATTTGGTGGTGCTTTTGTGTGATTCAAATAAAGTGAGACACGAATTTTATGAATACCGAATGAGCTAAAGCAGCCTGCACGCCTGCACTGCATAGGTCACGCCAACTTTCGCCTGCTGCTAATTTGCCTGCTGGAGCTGAGCGGGCGTGAATGGCGCCAACCACGGCTCGGTGGAGAGTCATTAAACGAGGGGGAAATGCGGAACGACCATTGCTTACCTCGTTTTTGGCGTCGCCCCACGCGTTCCAGATCGAAAGGATGCGTGTGTCGCCGGTCAGGACCTGCTCGACCTCACGCCATCGTTCTATTATCACGTAATCGCTCACGTCACGCGACACTGCGACATCTGCGCGCGTTCGAGCGGCGTGGTGCGCACCAGAGCAACATTCACGGAAAGCCCATCCGGGAAAAAGAGAGAGAGAGAGAGAGAGAGAAAAAAAAAAGCAGAAAGAAAAGTAAGGTAATTAAAATTCTAATGAATCATGTTTGTATGTGCCGGGTGATGGTGGAGGAAGTGAATAAAGCTACAACCCTCGGCCTACCTTCCGGTCCGTAGTTTCCGTTCTGGATTTCGTCGTCGATCAGTGCCCGGATAATGTTGCTGCACGTGGTCGTAGCGTTGATGCCGGACACGAACCGTGCCTCGCCCCGGATCCAGATCGGTATTTCGATGTCGGTGGACGGGGTGGTGGCGGTGGTGGTAGGTTCGGATTCCGGCTCGGTCGATGGTGCAGGAGTAGTGCTGGTGGCCGGCCTCGGTGGTTCCGGTGTGATGGCGTCGTACTCATCGTCCGTATCGTCCGTTCCGTTGCCGTCCGAGTCGGGGCTTTCGGTGTGGATTGGATTGGGGACGTGTGTATGGCTGTGGTAGGGTATGGAGTTGAGCTGGAGAAAAGTAAAGAGAATGGAGAAGTTGAGATGGTGAGATAAGATATTGTTGGGGCTTGATTTTCAACGAGTGACAAATTAGAAGGTAGAAGGATTTTCATGTTGCTAGGACTAAAGGAATAATTGGGATATTGGGAGGACTACAACAATGAGCGCAACAATCCTGCTAACTTAATATTAAGTATAAAATTAAGGTTTATCTTACGACATTGAAGTCTCTTTAAGCTTCAGATATTTTTGTCTATAATGGGAAGATTTAGACAGTCTCTTTATTTCAAATACATTTTATCTTGTAACAATCGTTGAAGGTCGATTCTTCTACTTCATGGTCTGCAACGACCATCTAGGAATGTCATAAGCAACTGATGGACTACCAGGTTATTTGTGACTTATTCGGTTTACCCATAGCAAGCTAGTCAGTCTCCTCATGGAGACTACAGGACTTGTTCATCCAAGATTTGAACCCAGGATGGGCATGTTCAATCGTACGACTTCATGACTCTATCACACGATTTACTCTGAGCTAGTCAGTTCAAAGACATATGTTTAAGCAACATTATAATGATTGTGATAAGTTCCACCTCTTACCTCAATACAGGTTTGAAAAGGATGGAAGTATCTTTACGATATTCTTAAGGTTGGTGTAAAGGCTCAGAAGATCTCACGAGTCCTACACACCTCTAAGACCACCAACATAAATAATAAGACTTCTTAAGATGAATATCTCTATGAGCTGTTGGGCCGTGCGAGGTTCTAGTCTCCAAAATGGCAAAACTGTCTGAGCTTCAACAGCGAAAACGTAAAGCTCCTGTCAAAATTGTATGGAGTTCAAGTTCGACCAATATAATGGATTGGTATTGCTTCTTTGACTGCGGGTTTAGAGCAGCTCAGATTCGAAAAATAGAGTTCGAGCTATTGTACACTCTGAACCTGAACCTTCACTGAATTCACTGTATATAGGGATACCAGAGTGTAGTGTCTTTGGAACTGTCCATCTCAGGAATTATTCTTGGAAAAATCTTGCAGATATTCTTAATATAGTCTTGTTGTTTAAGGTCAACATTAAAATAATTACTATCATGGCATGAAATTGAGAGTAGTTTTGGTAAGGGAAAGACCACCAAAGACTATCAAAGACTCCTCTTTGTGTCTGTTTGTCAATACCATCTCCAAGGGATACCGCGAAGTGGTAGTCGGGGACTTTGTTGGACTGCTACACTAGACTAGTGTTTATGTGTTTGTATGAGAGTGAGAGAGAGACAGAGATTGGTGATTCGTGTTGTGTTACGCTAGCAAGTTTGCCCTTTTTATTGGATTGTATTGATCAAACAAGGTAATGTTATTTCCTCCCTGAGAACAGTTTCATCGCGTCACCCCTTTTCAGCTTTCAACTTTCACTGCGCACTTGCGCAAGGACCTCCCCTGTTCGGGCAAAAAGCACAGCAGGTATGGGCAGACGGTACTAGATACCATAGCCCACTGTTTCAAGCTAATAATGTAACGCGAGGAATATAAGGAGTCACGCAACCTTAGCACTACTCACCAGTTCGCGCTTCACCGTACCACGGCCGGTGCCGCAGGCGCGGGGTTCCGGTAGCGTCGTGCCGCATCCTGCCCATCCAACCGGCAGCGATTGCAGCTCCCGGTCCGCCGTCACAACGTCCGCTCGGAAGCTACCACCCCGCGAGGTGGATGCAACGTTTCCCGACGAGGACGATGGCTTGGCGATTGTGTTGGTGTTTGTGCATTTGGCCCCAGCTGCGTCGTCGCTAGTGTTGGTGGTTGATTTCGTGCCACGTGCCGGCTGTGTCTCTCCTCCCGTACCATCGTCACCGTCCAGAGTGCTGCTGGCAAACGGGAGACCGGCTTCACTATCCTCCAGCTGGGTGGATGGTTCATTTTGGCGCTGGCTGCTCGAACGATGATGGTGGTGATGGTGGTGATGATGATGGTGGTGCCGGTGATGGTGATGATGGTTGCGGGGCGGTAGGATAGGGCTAAAGTTGCTCAGCTCTTCCGCCGAGGTGGCCACCGCCGAGGCCGATCCCGCCGTCGAGTCGTTGTGAATCAGGGTCGAGTTTTGGGGTGCCATGGTTCCGTTTCGTGTTGCACTGATCGCACTCCGTCCTTGCTGTTTTTGGTTGAAGGTTCGGTGAGTGCGAGCGTGAACGAGAGCGAGAATGAAAGAAAATGGAAGGGGAAAAGAGGATGAATATTTGATCGATAAGTAGTGAACGGTGGGTTGGAATATGTTTTGGAGGGTAAACATGGGAATGTAATTGGTTATACGTAATCGTACGAGTACATGCGTCAGTAGTTGATTGCTTGTGGATAGAGGTGGGTTGGGATTTGCAGCATTAAGTCTAGACATTGTTTTCTGAAGAGCTACATAACTTTGATAAGGGTGTGTCTAAGTGTATTCTCATTGCAGGACATTAACTTTTTGCATTAAAAATGATATTTCATATCAATTCATACCATTAAGTGTCTAATATGGGGTTTTCCAGAGCACTAAGTATTAGCAAGATTTTCCAGCAGATGGCGCTGCTTTGATTGTGGCTGACAGTGACCTCGTGTTTCACTAAAAGAGTTTTACGGGTTGATTTTGAAGATGTTCCTTAATACAATCAGAAGAAAGCGGTAAATATGAACCTAATTCAACCAATGATGAGAACTTAGATTACTTTCTCCTCAACGATCATGACTAGGTTTTTTAAGATCAATCTAAATGGTGAGAAGATGTACCAACAACTACCGTCAGCCGTAATACCTGATTTGCATCCCATCGTCCTCCCTTCAATCCCTTCGAGTCGGGTCAGCCAAACGATGATTTATCACTAAGTTTTCCCCTTGCGAAAGTTTCCCCAAGATTTTGTTTTCCGATTTCGCAGATTCGATAGGAGGAGAAAACCATCTTTTGCGTTGCGAGTTTTCGTTAAGAGGGCGATTAGCGGGAACCGTTGCCGCCGTACACACATTAGGCGGTGCGCGATTGAATCGGTGCGCTTTATCGTCCATCATCGGCGCTTTGTTTGGCATCGGCAATCGTGCGGCAGAGGAGGAAACGGACGAGAGTAGGCAGTTTTGTTTAGCTAATTTGTTTGATTAATGGTTTGGCTGCAAATCTGGGCACCCATGCAACACATCCACCAGCCCCTTTTCACACCGTCCTTTTTCTCTCGCGAAAGCGCTTTGCGTTGTTTTAATTGACCTAACCCAACCGACGAAGCGGGCGGCTTTCGGTTGATAAGTTTTCCGATCTCGCATTTATTTTCTTCATCTCCCGGCGTCTGGTATAGGAAGGAAATGGCATAAATTGGGGTTTTTTTTTAGCTTCGTAATGTAATTCCGCCAATATTTTGCACTTCCGTAATAAATGAGAGCTTTTATCGCAAGCTGGCCGGTTCGGAATTGATTTTTGAGAAAATTAAATAAAAAAGTTGATTTGCACAATTATGATTTACATAACCTTCTGACCCGGAACGATCATCGCCGTGGTGAAGGGGGAGTTCGCACCACTTAAGCGTTATCGAGGTGCAGACTAGCATGACAGCAAAGGCGTAAAATCAGTTTCATTTTATGGCAAAAGCCACACAAACACGTAAATACATACAGGGAAAGCAAAAACCGGGCAAATGTGAAGAATGGCATGAAGTGAGGGAGCGCGATTCTAACAATTTATGTACGCAGTCAGTGTAGCATAGTGCCGGCGTACAGCTTTACGAGGCGGGAAAGGGGTGCATTTGTATTGTTGCAGTGATTTGCTTTTCGTGGTTTTGTTTCGTTCTGTGTAATGCAAATGTTGTTTGCAAAAAAAAAAAAAACTAACAAACACAGAATGAAGCTTTGTTCGTGTTGCTGTATTCCTTTGTGCTTATGTTGCGATTGTTAGCTGGCAGGCAGCCGGCACGAGCTGAAATTCTTGTTCGTATTTTGTGTGTATGAATCACTGTTAGAAAATATCGCCATTCAATTCCAATTAGAAAAAATTGAAACTGAGTATAACCTGTATTTTTAACTACAATAAGCTTTGCAAATGGCATTCAATCCAAAGAGCATTTTATAATTGAAATACTTTGTAATGTGATTCGCACAAATAAAACCATTACAATGCTCAATAAAATCAACAACATTAGAAACAGACGAGCCTTAAGCTCGTTACAGTGAACATCTGTAAACAGTTACACCAATCAGACGGAGGAAATAGAATCCTCAACTGGCCCTGGGTACTAAAGTCTTGGGCATTAGATTTTCCACCTTCGGCTTACCGAAAGCTTCCCATGCGTTGTGTTCGTACGCTCGTAACTCCATTTAGTGCGATTAATCGTCTCGAATCCCGCTCGCTTCCGCTGACACAGAAACCCATTAGTCAAACAATTGCGAACCGAACCAATGAGAAGGGGCCAAGACCCGGGGTGTGCAAATGCTTGTGAGTGTATGTGTCTGTGTGAGCGCATTTCCCTTGTGTGGTCTTCGGCTTCCGTGCTCCCGGGAGCGCGTTTTCGTTAATTTTGATTGCTTTCCAGAGCAGTGTTGTTGTTGTTTGTTGTGGTTGTAGTTAATCTCCCCCAAATGGTACGTTAAAGATGGGTTCTGCGAGGAACACAAAAAAAAACTACACAACGCTTAAAAGCTTTTAACTAGAAGGTACATTTCAGAGAGGAAAATCCCACCCACAAAACTAGGCTAATAAAGTGCAGTTACGTGCAATGCAATGGATTTTTGGAGGAGAAAAGAAAACAAAACTGGTTTGAATTTGTTGGCATAGTTTAATTTAAATGTGTTTCGAAGGAGAACGAAAAGCATTTTTTACTAATTTCAGATGGCTCCGATTATTTTGCAACCATTTTTCCTGTTTTTAATTTTACTTCAATCAAAAGGATCTTACTCGATCTGGCGCACAGTCGACCGATCAGTTTGCATTGCAAATCGAATGGAAAGTTTAGGCCTGCGTACGTGCTTGATTACACTGACGCAGTGAGGTAGCCAGTGGCAGTGGCTGGCCGTGAAAAGCTTCCCCCAAACAAAGCGCAATCGACTAACGACGCAGACGCGAGGGGATTAGGGGATCGGTGAGGCCGCCCCGGAAAAGAAATGGCCACAATGGTGCGTGAGCGGCTCTATAAAACATATGGTTCCGCTCTGGTTGAAGCGTTGAATCATTCGTATTGGACGCTGATGCCGTCCGTACACAGAGATAAAACAACAGAACGGCACCGGCGGCCGGGTAAAGTGATAGTTTCCTTCCATTTTCCAGCCATTATCCGCTGCACCGTGAGCCGGGGAAACGCAGTGGAGGGACAAGAGCGTGTGTGTGTGTATAAACTATCAATCAAGCCAATAAAAGAAAGAAGCTTTAAGTAACGAGTGCCGACCTTTTGCCTGACGCTGATGCAGCTGTTTTTCGGCGTTTGATTCGATTTGATGGTGTGATCAAGATGAAGCACTGCGGCACGTTAGGTGACGATGCACATTTCTTACTAAATAAATCATCATGTGTGTGGGTTTTTTCTTCTTTTTTTAGGGAAGGATGGTAGCGAAAAACGAAAACACTAAATTAAAGCTGCTGGGCGGTGAAGACACGGGAACTGGGTGGAGGGATTGCTGTGTGTAAGATTTAATTTGACACAGTGATCGAACGGGCAGACTGAGTGATGGTGTTAGCTCATATACACATACACACACACAAACATCATACAATTGTCTGTTGGTCAGCAAGAGTTTTCTCGTGGAAAACCGGCTCCAATGGTAAGCGGGAGGCTGAGTCGAATTCAATTTCATTCACATGATCATGCTTAGCGCTCTACGCCACACGCTCACTGTCTTTCTCACATTAAAAGGAGGCAAGAGTTGTGCAAGTATTGGCCAGCCAGTATTTGGGAGGCGTGCGGAAATCGATTCGTCAAACGAGCGAACGCATTGCAAGGGCTCGGCTCATCTGATCGGTGGGCGGCGATGAGATGAGGAGTATGGTGCTGATGAGCTGTTTTGTTGTTTGATGGTATTATTTGGCAGCCATTTATAGTCCTCGCCGGCTTAACACGGTGTTAAATAGAATGTAATTTAATACATTGGAATCGCTTACATGATGATGAGCTCGGTGGAGGTTAGCGAGATTATATTAATCTGTGCTTGCACTGTGGCAGAAGGTTGGTTCGATTTTAATGACTGAGTTTCAACGTTTGGCACAAAAAGTGGTTATTGTGAGCGAAAATTAGACACTCAACATTGTATTAGCACGTTTAAAATTGAAAACGAGTTGAAAATCCATGCATTTATTCGTTTTTTGCCAACAAAATACAAAAGACTTCAACCGCCACGTCACGTCAAAAGTAAGCGACGAACCTCGGAAATCATTTTAACGCATAAAATAATGGCAACAAAACGGTGTACATCTTCTTCGCACACGATTACATAGTGTACAAAGAGTTGAAACATTTCTCTCAATTACTATCCGGTCCTTCCGCCACACCCTCTCCCTGTGCTGGACACAGGGCTTATGCAATTGAAGCCACCGCTGGCCGTGGCTGGGCGTTGCGTTGGGCACGGGCAGGTGATAAAAATTTATAAACATATAAATCCACCATTAAATCCACACCCGCCCTGTAATCAACGGAGGAGTTAAAAAATGACTCCTTCTGGCTACGCTTAGATTACCGTGTGCGTGTTTACGTCGTTTCGCAACTATTTACCCAAGACAAAAGGGTAGGAAAATATTGTTTTATGTTATAAGTTGTTTTTATCTAGGATAAACGTGTGTTCGAGATATTTGTGAAGAAGGGCGTTTAGAAAAAAAAAACACATTCCTTCAACGGGTAATTGCCATCGTGTAGCGTGATTTCGTAGCCCAACCGAGCGAATGCTAATGGAATAAAAATTATATCGCCCCTGCACGTAAGCGCGCCGTTGAGCAAGAGCTAATATTTGATTGCAGCTGACCCTTCGAAAGGGCTGCCTCTTCACCATAAATCATGTCTAATTAGAAGAGGAGCCTTTGCGTCACATCCATCCCTCTCCCGTCATGGGTCAGTTCGACCTGGGTTGCGTCGATCGGTGTGCCGATGATGTCGTGCAATGCGGCAGTAGGCGACAAACGCTCCAAAAAATGCGCACGGTGGCAGCAGACCACTGCCAAATTACCAAGGGCCAAAGGCTGGCCAGCTTTTAATGATCATTACGATCGAGTTCGGGGCGATGGTTCGTAAAATGCAATGGAACCATCTGCCCTTAGACACGGTGGCACACGGCTTCATTTTTTGGCTGCCTGATTTTTTTGGAGATCGAGGAAAATTGTTCGGCCACCCAAGCCGCGTTGGGAGGTTGGGAGTAAAATTCACTGGCGATCCACTTTCATCTTCGATTCACCTTAATTACACGGCGGCCCTTTTTTATTCGTGAAACGCACCCCGTTAAGCCATTCCCCTTTTTAAATGTCGGAGAATCGGCGTTTCTCAGCGTTTCGGTTTCACTTGCTGTAATGCCTTTTTTGTTGCTTCTTCTAATAGGGGAGCATACATAAAAACCAGAACAACAAACAAAAAATTAAGAAAAAAACGCCCCGTTGTGTCTCACAACAAATCGTTCCACCTGCTTCGCATTATGCACGTAACGAGCCCGAACGTTCGAAAGCTAATAAATTAAATGGACAGAGAGAAAAAAGGGCACATCTTTCAAACTCGTTGCACAAAGCGTTCAAACGTTGCACAAAGCTAAGGGGTCAATAGTGTGGATGAAGGACCCGGGCAACGGGTGGATTATATCATGCGTGTTTATCGCCATTTGCCAAAGAGTGTTCTCCGCGCGAAAAATTGAAAGGGAAAGGTGCGCCATTGCACAAGCAAGCAGAATTGGCAGATACAAAGAAGCAAACAGCACTCCGGTCTACTCGATCGTCTTCTGATAATCGGTGCACACGATCGTGAATACGTGGCGTGGAGGGTTCGTGTGGATGTTTGCGTGCACTTTACACCTTGTGCTTACTTTGTGCAGCGAGAAAATTGGCCACCATCAACACCACCGCAAGAAGTTGGAGCGTTTTCCCCTCTCCCCCCCACCCCAGAGAGGGGGCAGAGGTGTAAAGATAAATGTGAAATTCTACCAATCATCATTTCGGTTTCACCATCGTTTTTCTTAACTGTGGCCCTTTGCTTTTCACCTCTGCACTTCATGTTCCACAACTGCAAGCCTAAAGCCACGTGGCCCACGTAATCAGGCCACCATTGTTTTCGTGTCCAGGAGAGGCACACCGGGCGGAGGGAGGTAACTGTTTGTGCGCATTGCTCATCGTAATCAGATCACAAATTGGTTTGATCTTTTTTTTTTTTGTTCATGTTTTACTCTCCACTATGGCTCACGGTGTGGCTCTCGTGTTGAAAAGGAACGGTGGAGGCCTTTCTCTGCCTCTAGGCGTGGCATCCTCCCGTCCCTTCCCATCATTAGGCCCCGCAAAACGGTAGCGCGTTGCGCGAGTCTGACAGACGCACTTGTTGTCCATTGTTTTCCGCGGTATCGCGGTGGCCTTGCGGACAGCTAAAAAGACCACCTGCCTGCGGGAGGAAAGGATTGCAAATGTAAACCACCAGTCCAAACCGGCGCAGGAATTTGTATTGTTTTGTCACTCGGGTGTGCGTATCAGCGCACACGGTGTAGCTGTTGTGTCTCCGGGGAATTTGTTGCAGCCGTCGGCCATCCCTCCCAACAGCATCTTTTCATCATTGTTTTCACCGTGCGCAAAGGCGGAGGCTCACCGTGTCTGTTTTTCTTGATGTGTGATTTCTTACATTTGATATTGGAGTTGGGTCGCCGCTTGATCGTGATTCGCTCCGCGGCCACATTATCATTTGTCCCGTGCGCAAATGCGGGAAAATGCGCTCGCTTCATCTTTTCGCTTTTGGTCCCTCACTTTGGCTGAGCAGTGAGCCTTCATTTTCTGCATTTTCACCCGTTCCCCCGTGGATGGAACGGGTGGTTTTGCAGCTTTCCCGTGCGCGAGCGTGCAACAATCTGGCGCGCGATAATTATGGGGGCGGGTGATATCGAAACGTAGCCTCATCTGGGTCTCGGGGCCCCTATCAACACACACACACGGTGGGCTGCTAATCGGCAAGAGTGGTAGATATATGGGGCACAAATTTTTGTGCAGCAATGATGAAGAAAAACAGATGGCTTGCGGAGAACATTAGCATTGTAAATTGTTTGCGAAAAGAGAGAAAGAGGAACAGAGAGAGCGATTATTTCTTTATTTATTGCGCTTGTTTTAAGTGTTGGGAACGAGACGATCGTAAATTGATCTCAATCACAAAGCAAAGGTGTTTGGATCTCGTATGTGTAATTAATCAATTGCTGCAATGAAATGGAAAATGTTTCTTCGGATTGATACCTTTTGATTATAATTAATGATAAAACTGTTCTGCAACAAATTCGAAATGGCTCCACATACACAAATATATTAATACATGGTCCCATCACTTTGATTTTAATTTAACGACCAACACATTTAAAGAGAACTTTTTATTAATTTTCAATTTTGGCGACACCAGATCAAGGGAGATGTTAGAGGAATAAGTTAGGGTTTAGGGATAGCTGTAGGATAGGTTTTAAGTACTTAATTTGTCTCAGCCTCAAGAGTGCAAGACACATATATTGGTAAAAAAATAATAATAAGTACTTTAAATATATATGATTCTAGTTCTTCTGAACGTCCATTGACGCCTAGTTTACATTCACTTTTACACATTCACATGTTTTTGATGGCGACTTCCCCGTCGGATTCTACGCGTTGATGACAGCGAAAGAATGGAGTTATAGCCTCAGCTCCACCATTTCGATACGCACTGTTGAGCAGTACAGCTCGCTGTAGAGGCCAGTAAATGTAGTCAGTAGGCTCAAACACTCTATACTAAAAAAACCCAGCTCACTCCTAATCCTTGCTGCTTTCCTGTTCTACCTCCTGTTCTGGATGACGATACGGTTGCGATGGTTGACGATGGTGGCACCAAATCTGAACGATGGCACGAAAAGATCCACAGAAACGATATGGTACGATCCACTGTGAATTCTCCCAGTGCCAAGGTCCATAATTGGTCACGGTAGTGTACACCCGTTCACGGTTCAACCGGCTGCTGATGCGTCCCGTGGATGGGTGTAGTTAGTTGGGTTTCGCAGGTTTATTTCCTCCCACTATCGGGTACGTACGAGTTTATTATTATTACATTTGCCTGCCCGGTCCGAGCTCGTTCACAATTCTTTGCTCAATTTAATGTACGTTCGTTTATTGTACGAACGAGGAGATGATGGTTTGCGACGGGTTTGCAAAGCATTATGATAATACAACCCTGCGGTACGTGTAATCAGGCCAATTATTGGAACGATAATGCTACTCTCACAGTGCTATGTTTTTATAGCCGTTTTTTTATTATTTTAAGCTAAATTAGTTAAATAAACAGAGACAGCCAAATGAGTCACACTTTGATTATTAAACCATAATATTATAAAAGGTGGCTCAGCACAACCTATACACCCAACAATGCGTGTTTCAGGCTTTCAGGTCGGCTAGAATCAGCCTCGTCATTATTAACACCACCAACACTATCATCATCAACGTTGAGTTGGGAAGTAGGCAGTAGAAGCAGCACGCACACACAACAAAAAAGGGGAAAAACCCTCCAGGAGTGTTGATGGGATGGTTGATTTAGAGAGAAAATGACGAGCAGCAAAAGGTGAAATGTGTCATAAAAATAAATGAAGGTCCAAAGGGTGATGGGGTGTGGCCGCGCACTACTATCGCGCGGGAAAAACAGGGAAGAGGGAGCCAACAGGACTACTCGCGTGTGGAGGACTACACGGAAAAAAGAGGAGGAGAAGTTGAAGAACAACTAGGGCGCGGTATTTTTTTACCACGTCCAGGACGCTTCCCTGTGTGGTGGCGTGTTTGTGTCCTTTACGGTTCGATTAGACGAATGGTTGGCGTGCTGGCGCACACTATACAGACGGTGTAGAGGGTGCGAGAAGAGAGAGAAAGCGAGAAAGTGACGTTCTTTAGCTTTGTTTTTATGTATGTCTTTCAGCTCTAATGTCGCACACGGTCACCTTCCAGCAGAAGTTGGCCACACCGAACGGGTGAATGGCCGCTGGGTGAGAGATATTGATTGCGTTAATGGCACACGGCGGTGGCGATGGTTCCCCCCCCCCGTATTTCCAGGACTTGTTTGCGAGGAGCGGCACACATACACACCGACGCAGTGTAGTGGCACTAAAGGTGGAAAGTAGTCCTGCAGGACGCAGGACTATCGGTAGTAGTGGCGTCCCTTCCCTTTGTACGACATTCAAATGTCATGAATGGAAGGTGAGCGAGAGACAACGGAAGGATAGCGGTAGGATAGGATGATGAGACCATATGTTAGGTGCAGTGGGAGAGAGGCGAAGGAATGGGAAACTCGACACCACACAACCTCGCACCTGTCTATCGATCGAAAGGATCCTTGTATTTTGTTCCGTGCGCCCCAAAGCACGCTAGCCTTGAAATGTCCTCGCCGCGAACGGTGTTTCTATCAGGGCAGGTGTTTTTATTTCGGAATATCGATTCGATTGGATTGAAATTGGTTGAAGTATCGCTGGCTGCGGCACTGCCGTCCATGACGTCAAGTGCGTTCGTTCGCTAATGGGGTTCTGAGCAAAAGGGTTGATTGGGCAAAGGGCCACTGCATTCTAGGGCTTTATTACAGATTGACAGCTGATTGATAATTTAATGAGGAAAATTAGTACGATTCGAGCTGGTGCATGGTGCAATCTTTTTGATGTAGACAATAACAATTGGCTGAAGGATATATAAACAAAATAAAAACGAAAATGTAAAAGTGTTTAAAATAATTACCTAAAAGGTCAATTTGGAAAGACTGTAAACGATAGTATGCTCTAAATTATTATCCTTAATTATTCTTGTAATAGCTATTGTATTAATATTTGTTTCCGAAAGAAATGTTTCGGAAGAAGAATAAGATTACAACTCATGAGATAGCACTAAGAGACCGATAATTATAAAAAAGGATGTAAGGAGTTATAAACAAAATAAATTAAAAATAATTGGAGAAAGTATATCAAATATCAATGGAAAGTAGGAATAAGGGATGAATGAATTACAAAAAGCAAATATTGTATCATACAAATTGAAATATTCTTTTTAATTTGTATTTTACTGACGAAAGGTGTGACCACAGGTCGCTTTAAAACAAAAATGGTTGTTTTTGATTGTATTTCTCTAAAATTATACTGAAATATTATATTTTTACCTACAAATAAGTGGAATTACCTTAATTGTAGGTATAATAATGTAAGATAATTAAAAATAGTTTAATACGACTGAAATCTGGTTTATTTATTGGGAAGAATTTGTTTATATTCAGCTCGTTTTGTAACAAAAATAACTCAAAAATAAAAAAAAATGTTTTCACTTTCACGCTACGTGCTCCTAATCACTATTTAACATTTTTGGACGAGACCATACAATAGTTGTGACATGGGAACATGTTCAATATTCACTTTTCATGTTTCTTTTGTCTCATAACGCCGCCCGCGAGATAAAGTCACACAATAGCGTCCAGAAAGGCTCAACTGGCTACTTAATGTACTTTCTTACATTTCCAGCTTTTAGAAACAATCGGTCAAATGGCATCACCTACAACTGCTATGCCATACCGTACCGCCCCATTGTGCATCGAGCCCCCGGTCAACCCGCCTACGCTGGACAGATCAAGCATTTCCGTCTTCCGGCTGGTTCGATTATGAGATAAACATGTTTCCATTTGTTTCCTACCCGGCGTTATCTGCATCGCAAGCCTCTGCAACAAACTTGCGGGGCCAGTCAGAAAATACTCCGGTTGTCGGTCCGAGGCGTTGCTGGTGAGCACGGGCACTCTCTGATCGAGCATCTTGATTCGAAGCAGGTTTGATTGACAATTACGCCACCCAGTAAAGGAGTGTGCAATGAAATGGATAGAGCAAAGAAAAAAAGCTAAAAAGCAGCCAAAAAGAGGGGAAAGCTGGGTTGTGGGAGTTGGCTGGCAGGGTCCGGTGGCCGTCTGGCCGATGAAGCAACAAGACATTATTTGCATCGCTCTGTCTATTTGTTCGCTCTCTTCGCGCCTTTGAATCGTCTCGAACGCCCTCTTTAAGCCGGCACAGGTTTTTGTGGGTGGTTGCGCGTTGAACCACAATATGCATCATCCCCCGATCCCCCTTATGTTTTTGGCTAGAAAAGATTTTCTGTTGCCAACTGCAGTACAAAAGAGAATTAAAAAACAATCAAAACCCCGTGTGCACGATCGATTTGGAAGTTGGGAAATGCCACAGTCTGCACACAGATGGTAAATTGATTGAACCCATCAGCAACAGCACCTTTGCAGATGTGAACACACACACATACACACACGGACACCTCGATCTATTTGGAGAAGAATCTGGCAAAGAAGAAGGAAAAAGCACAATCGAGAGTGAATGGAAATGGGCGAAACAAAAGCGGCAAAAGCGAGTGCGGCACGCGAACAGCACACACACACCGGCCCGGCTCTACGGTGCTAATGAAGATCGGTGAACAACGGCCAAAGACGCCGCCGCCGCCGCCACCGACTGCAGCAACAACGAGATGAACCTCTCGTGCGCCCCCCGGGGCGGGGGTTGCGCGTCAAAACACTGGTAAGACAGAAAGCGAAGCGATTTGGCTGCGTTTGCGCTGGAGTAATTTGGGTTGAGCAACGTTCCCTCAGCCCGAATCGATCGGTTGCAAATGGCAATGTGGGTGATTATCCACAGGCTCGAAATGCAAAGTTGCGCAGCCGAACCTGAGCCGCATGGCGAAAGCAGCAGTAGATGTGCTTTGAAAATGTGATCAACCACGTGGTCTGTGGAAATGTTCTTCGAAATTGATCGTACGTTTGGAGGAGTACAGTGGACGGGTCTATACGGGAAGTTCCGGTTAGCAGAGGTCAGCAAGACGACCTCCAAGACATCCTAAATAGAAAAGATTAGGCACCTGCAGTCGATAAATATGCTTCGAGTCTCAACCTTGTTACCTCCCCTTGTGTGCTTCAAGTTCATGATGGGCATATCTTATCGAGCTGTCCACCCGTCCACCGGAACGGAATTGACAGCACGCCGATGAGGAATTGACAGGTTGATGTACGGTTTTAATTTTTAAATATCAATTTCGATATCCGATGTGGTTCTGTGTTTGAGGAGTCTCTAGTTTTGTGTCTAGATGCGTCACGTCATGCGTCGGCTAGCAAACGCAAAACAACCAGGGGAGGCGCCTGACGATGAGGATGATGATGATGATGAGCTACCTGGACCTGGAGCAGGGGCGGGAGGGAGAGTGGACTTTTAAATTGACTCGTTAGCTTAATGGAGTGAATCGGTGACGGCATCGGACAAGGGTTTGCGCGTGAATCACGGAAAACAAACCGTGGCACAGCCGTCCACCGTGCACCGCACGTTCGCTGAACTGGACCGGATGAAGATGGTGGAGAGGGGTTTATATGGCCGGATTTTGGTGTGCGAACATACACTGCCCCACTGGGTTTGGCGAACCGTGACCAACGCGGCGTCGGTGTGTGCTGGTCATGTGGGCTTTCCAAAAAACCTTCCACTTGGACATAAAAATGTACCCACCTCCTCCGGGCTGCGCGCCATGCCCAAACGCGACGGCAGTCGGTGGTAGAGGTCGAGGCTTTGGGGTTTGCGTGGTTTCGGATAATACTTTCCAAGTCAACCAATTGTAACCGGTAGCCCAGATCGGCTTTAATCGGTCCGGTGGCTCCCATCGGTGCCTCCTTGAACCTGAACCTCACGCGTCACGAGGAAGATTTGGTGGGCAAAGCCCAAGGTTCCTCCGGTGCCACTCGGACACTCGGGAAGGTTCAATAAAGAATGAGTCTCAGAAAAACAGGCAACTTGCAATTTGTTGCGATGGGATTGCCCTTCACTTGGAGTTTGGCAGCGGGCAGGGGGGCCATCCGAGCTAACAAGCGGCAATATATGGCAATAAAGTTTCGTGGCAATCTTTTCCTGCCAAATTCTAGAAGGTTCTATGGTTTCTTTTTTTTCGTTTTCGGGTCGTTTGACGCTGGGGGTATAAACTTACCAGTAATCACATCACCGTGACATGGACCTAACGGTAGACACCACGGTCGCTGGTCTTCTGCTTCTGGGCACTGCGCTAGAACTGTTTCTGCGTTCACAACTGTTTCTCTTTGAACCGCAACACACCTGGCTTAGCACCAAAACTGGCTTAACTTCCGTTACCCGTCGTTGAGCTACGACACGGGCTCGCAAACACGCACTCTCTGTCTTGCTGGCGATCTTGCTGACGGAGAAAAAACTGGAAGATCTTGTTCGTAGCTAGCAAGCCACAGGTAAAGTCACATACACATACACACTGGACAATAAACGGGTATGGTGAAGATGTTCTTCAGATCGCACACCGGACGACACAACAACTCATTGCACAACCTGTACTGTCCGTGAACTGTTGGGTTCTAGCGCTCTGCTGGTTGATGTGTGTAAGTGTTCCCGTACGGCTGGAAGGGCTGGAACTGTACACGCACTGGCCCGTGTAGGCACTGGTAGACCTTCGGTCACCGACTGATTGCTTGACTGCGGATCAAACCCGTCGCAGGGTTCTGGGTCCAGCTCTTAGGACCAACACCAACACCAGCACCACAGGTCCCTTCCACCGGCACCTACCCCGCTTGGTGGTGGGTTACAGCAATCCAGCGCCTACTCTAAATCCCTAACACTTTGCCGCACGGCCGAATGGCTCCTCCACTCCGTTCGGGCGTGTATCGGTGTTTAATACTTTCGGCCACAGGTTCGCCCGAGGGGAAACCAAAGGGTCCTTCCGAAATGAACGGCACTAGACCCCGGCAATTTGCGGGGGAGGGGGCGAAACAGGGACAACACTATCGCAACCTTTAGCCTGTCTCCTGTCTCCTGTACCTTCAGGGACTATTAGGTTGGAGCACACACCACCACTGTTTTTGTACCACACGAAGGATCACACACACACACACGCACAAACACACGGAACTGTAATAAAAGTGCACGATATACTTCCCTCTCCCCAGGTGAGGAAGTTTTGAATACGATTTTCCGTCCCAAAAAAACAGGGGAAAAAACAGAACACAACCCACACTGCTGCTGCTGCTGCTAGTGCTGGCGCAAATCCTCGAGTCTGTTTGCAGTTTTCCGTTACCGGAGCAACCGGGGTCCGCAACGATGACGACGACGATTGTTTCGACTAAGCCCGACCGGTATCCTTGACAACAGGCGAACAACTAAACATTGGCTTTTCTTACCACAGGCCGGCGTGCGGCCGCGTTTGTCCATGCTGGGCGCTCCCCAATTCAGGTGCGCTCTTCACACCGTTGCTGATGCGCTGTTTCCCTTGCACGAGTGGGGCCTTGCGGTGGTGTGAGAACGAGACCGAGAAAGCGAAAGAGGAAAAGAAAAATACAGGTGACTTTAATTCGCGCTCTCTTTCTCTCTCTCTTTTGTCGGATGTTTCACTCTCGCAGTACTCGTTTTCCATTCCATTTTCCGTGGTGACGTCGGACAAGAGTGAGAGCTTGCGGGAGTCGAGAGCGATGCAAAACTCTCACAAAACTCAATTTTGAATTTTCAAAACTACGGCGTTGAAGTCTATATTGAGAGACTAATGAGAGAGAACGACGGTGATCTGCAAAGGTGATCTTTGAGCAAGAGCAGAGATGAGCAGCGAAAAGCGATCATCTTCGGGGCAGAGGTTTGGGTATCTTCTCCACATGTGGCACTGATCACAGCAGGTGCAGCGTTTCTTCGGCTTTGTTTTTAAGGCAATGAAAGGGAAGGTTTGAAATGTGTGATTAAAAAAAAGTAGGAACGAGATCAAATAGCCGAAAACAGAAACAGAGAACAGCAAACAACCGTTTAATCCTTTTCTCTCTATTGCTCTGCTTAAAGCGGCCTAAATAGTACAAATACTGGAGCAGGCTGTTCGAACCACTTACACTCCAATTAAAAGCGATGATTTTTGAAGCAAATTGTTTGGTTTTGTAGTTAAATCATAAACGGGGGGTTGTGAAACGAATTAAGGTGTACGAAAATGCCCTATTTTATTAATTTATTGTTAAACAATTATAAAATACGCTTATTTTTGTTGGATGTATGAAACGAAAATTGTAAACATAATTATCTTACAAATGACATGTGAAATACTACAAAAAAGCTTCTACATACAACTATTGGTAATTGATAAGTATTGCAATAAACTAAACAATTATGCTAATAAATTGTAAATAACGAAACACGATCGTTACTTTCACATAAAACAACATCCCTTTGCTTAACTTTAAACTTCCAATAAGCGAAAATAAAGTACCAAAAACAAATTGAACATTGCTCTTGTACCAGCAACTGTACCTATAAATCCTTGTCACGGTTTGCAATGCTCACATCGCCGGGACATGAATTAGGATGATGTGTCCCCGTGCCATCGTCGTCGTCATTGAAGGAGCATCGGATTCGGAAAAAATGCACCTGCTCGTCAATTTATGAATGTCATCACGAAGCCACCAAAGCGAATAGCGCAAGACTTTAAACCAATTCCAGTGAACCGAATCAACCGAAGCAAAGTAGAGCCGCCCCAACCATTCTCCCCTTGCCGGCAACGGCTGTTCCGACCGGTGCATGCAATTCGGTTCTAGTCTAAAAGTCGCGTCTTCGCTTCGGGGTGACTCACCCCGTTTGCGCGTAGCTACCATACCTTGACATCGCTACCGATGTCGGCGGGCTGCAGGGGGTAGGAAGTTTCCTTTCGCGTGTCGAACTAGAATTTTGTGTTTTTTCGAAAGAATTTACCAAACAAGACGAAGAAGCAGCAGAAGAAGGAAATTCATTCCCTATCGATGGCGGTAAGGCTTTTAGTAAGGGACTGGGTAGGCAGAGGGGGGCAAAAACGCAAACACACTGGAAGGAGGTGGAAAGGATCCTGGCGCAAAATGGAAGGGCCAAATTCCGTGCCCGTTCGAGCCCGTTCACTGCGGACGAATTACTACACGGACGCAGAATGCGCCAATCGAGTTGCTCAGATCAAACGTCGAACTTAGTGGCGGAAGAAACGGGTAGGGGCAGTGTTGATGCCATATCGGTGCTCCCGGCCAGTCTGTTCCACCTTACCCTCCCTTCCCTGTCAAACCAGTAATTTAATGACATTTGGCGTGGTTTTTAGCAGAGTGCCGCAAAGGTAAGGTGGAGCCGTGCTTCCGGCAAGCATGCTTTACGGGTAAGGTTTGGGCGCGCGCGCGCCAAGAACGGAAGGACGAAGTGGTTATAATTACCGCCGGATTGCGGTGTTGGAAAATATAAACGCAGCTTAATTTATTGGTGGTGGGTGATGGTCGTGCGCAGATTTTTCGATGACGTAGTAGCGAATGTCAAGAGGGAGAGAGAGAGAGAGAGAGAGAGAGAGAGAGAGAGAGAGAGAGAGAGAGAGAGAGAGAGAGAGAGTAGCGATTGTCCAAATTTACTGCCGCTAACGATGCACTGGGGAGTGATTGAAGAGCAATCTTAAGAAAGACAACCCGTTTTTCCCCATCATTTTTAAATGTTAATCGTTTCAAGTACTTTATAAAAACATTTCAAATTCAAATTAGAAAGCTAGCAAATTCAACTAGCAAAGCGTTACATATTTGATTTGGAGTTGTATACGTTCACTTATAGAACCTTCCCAAAAAGGGAGCGGATTCTCGGGTGCAGGTGACGAGCAACGTACGGCGTACCAAGAGTTTGTTAAATCGAAACTCTCGCAGGACACGCCGGCCGTAATCGGGGTTCCCGTGTGCCGACAAGGAAATTGTCGTACAGTGTAAGACCCACCTTTACGACCCCCAGGGGCCGCCAGGCTGGCACCAACCGTAGGGTGCCATTTTTGTTGCCTGCTTTTCATTGCCTGTGATCGAGCCGGAAGATAAGACGGAAGCTAAGGCAGCCCCTACCAAGACAAAGAGGCAGGGGGACATCGAAACGGGGTGATATGGGTTTCCTTCGTAGTATTTTATAGCCAACACGTCACACCGGTACGTGTATGTGTGTGCTTTCGGTTTCTTCTGAGGGCGTGAAGGAGGGCGGTTTCCCTTCTGAGGGGTGTATTTTTCACCCCTTACCTCAATCCTCTTTCTCTCCCGCAAAGTGTTTGTACTAGTTTATATGATCGAGTGCATGGCAATCAACACACATACACGCGCTCCATGAGTTAGCTGTTGTAATAAAGTTAAGAATTCGCAAGCGATTCCGGCTTGTGCTGTTATCACGCTAGTACATAAAACTGTCGTTGTGTAATTGGTATATTAAGGGTCAAATAATTGGCTCATTTTCGTACTGCACTCGTTGATGTGTTTGCTAGGGAGAGTTTGAAGGGGTATTTAGCCATTTAGCTTTGCTTTAGGAGTAAAAGAATATTTTAAAATTTAATTTAATGTTATGTAAAATTTAAGAATATTTTAGAAAATATAGATTGACACACAGGGGGAGTTGATTTATGTTGGTGTGTCTATTTTACGATGCTTGATTTTACGCTCTTGAAGACAGGTTAGTCCATAAGAGAAAAGTTTAGTATAAGTATATATAGTAATCATTATTGTGTTAACTCTTTGGGTGCCATGGCTATCGCATATGATAGCCAGGGATAATTGACATTAAATCCTAATAACTCGTATTACCATGAAATTTTCCAAAAAGACCAACAAAATGGTAAATAGCTTTTGAATATGTACGGGTTTTGCAAATCTTTGTTTATTTTTTGTTTTCATAGAATAATTCATTGATACCCATAAATGGTCAAATATCACGAATATAAAAGGAAACAAACAATTACTTCGATGAATATAGTGCAGCCACATATATTTTAGTTATAATGTGAAATTGCAAACCCTCTAATATATAGCAGATATTAATACAAAATATTATATTAATGTCAACTCAATGAAGCATCTTATTGAAAACAAATCTAAACATAACATTAAACTGTTGTTTTCGCAAATAAATGATACAAACAAAGCAAAACAATAAAAATACAACAAGATATTAACCTAAATTGTAATAAAAATCATCATCGTTTTATCATCGTTTAGTTTGTTTATATTCAATTACACTTCCCTGGGGACCATGGCTATCATATATGATAGCCATAAAAAATGTAAAAGTGCTTTGCACCTAGGGAAACATTAACAAAAAAGGTTCTGGCACTCAAAGGGTTAAACAATACTTTTTTTTCATTTTTTTTATTTCGACCACTTACACTGCATAATGTAAAACAACTACCAAAGAAACATTAAGAAAATTGCTAAACCAAATTTAACCTTTTCCATTCTTTTTTGAATCCTTACTATTACTTCTACTTTTAATTATTTTAGATTTATATTCACGATTAAAATACCATTTATGCGACTAAATTAACACATTTTCTCTGATTATTCAAATAAAATAGTTTTTAAAGGCATATAAGCTCAAGATAAGCATAAATAAGATAGACAACAACAGTTGAATTTTATTTTCCGCTTCTTATCTTATCTCCTCAAAAACACCCCAAAAAATAGAACGAATGATCGGCTGTTTACAAACTTCAAACACATTGTACGTGCAATTATCGCTCGATTAAACGATTCCATTCCACCAGCGCACTCTCCTACATATTCGTGCATTAAAACGTATGTAATCGTTCTACAAACGCTCGCGTCCATTGGTAAAGTTTCCTTTCGTTCGCCGAACCATTTGCATAAAACGAGTGAAACTTCTTGTAACTGTGCGTGCATGTCTGTGTGTGTTGTTGCGTGTGTGCCAAAGGTAAACTCCCTTTAGATGCCAGCTCTAGAATTTGCCATTTGCGAGAAACACAGTTTGGCGAAAGTAGTTTGCACGGAAGCAATACATCTTGTGCGTATCACGTTATCGTGCTTGGGTGGAGGGAAATTGTTGGTGCTGTTTCTGTTGTTACTTCTGCTGTTGATAGTAGTAGGGGTTTTACAGTGTTTTTTTTTTGTACGTTCGCCTCCTCCATTTCCCACAGGGCGATTTAGATCGTAATCTGCCAGCTGAGAGGTGTATCGTTGTGGATGGATGAAGGCAACAAAAGCGGAGCCCTTCTCTGAGCATGTGGCCAAAGCGCGAAAGTTATTGACCGAATAGTACACTAGGGTGGTATTTGGGGTAAGATTTAAGGAGTTTTTCGATAAAATTGAATTCAGTTAAATGATATTGTTATTGATATAGTTAAGGTGTATTGTTTTTAACTAATTAATTAACAATAACAAACTAATATTTTGAATTTATACACAAATAGTCCCTTGTAAAGGAGAGCTTTATGTGTAAATTATACGTCTTCTAAGGCTTTTGCGAATTGAACTGGTTTTAAGTCAATCAATATTTAAATATTTAACGTTATGGTTTTTCCTTAGGTTTAATTAGTAAAATATTGCTCACTAATGCCACTTTATTACAACCTTTCCCTAAGATAGGCATAGCTTTATGTACGTAACCCATCACCCCGTTCACGATCACCATATCGAAGCTTTCAGCAGTCCAAAACCAACTTTTCATTAGACGATGAACTATTCGCGTGCATATTTAGGGAACTCCTTTTTTCCTTTTTTCGAAGACCGACTGGGTTCTAGCGGTTGTTTTACAGTTCTTACTTGCACCCTAAGCTCCGCCACACTCTTCCCGAGGGGCGGAACGGTGGGCGAAAGTTTGAAGAAAAAGTTAAGGAAGTGCAAAGAGAGACAGGAAGAAGTTGGTAACACTTTGATTGTCCTGCCAGATTAGAGCCTCGCGGGTCTACGGTGGTTTCAGACCATTCGCCGCTCGTGTGGTGGCAAATTAGAGTGAAAGCTTCGACCTTTTGCGGGGCTCCAAAAGGACGAAAGCGGTATGGGAATGGCATAGGCATGGGGCGGGCAACATTTCCTTCAGTTTTGCGAGCTCCGTTGGTTCGATGGAAGGAAACTTCGATCCACAGCACTGTTTTATTTGGTGGAAATGTGGACTGGGAAGAGATGGAACATGTGGTAGAAGGCAAGAGCGGACATCCGGTAGCATGTTTGGGCCACCGCGACTAGAACGGTTTTCGGTTGCTTGTGGGTAGTGCAGTGGATTGCTGTTGGTTTTTTATGCTTTTCTTTACTATGGATTACAACTAGCAAAACTATGGTAAGGCACTTTTTTCGACGCTGTTCGATGTCGATCGATAACTGGCGGCAGGGGCGTTTTGTGACTACCGTGTTGGGAAGCGAAATGAAGGTATCAAGAGTTAAATTTTGGGCTTGTGTATGTGTGTGTCTATGGGTGCTTGTTTAAAACTATGGCAATGTTTAGCTGTAATTCACATTCACATAACTAAACACGCCACCACGGTGGGCTGAGTACATATATGGTCGACTTTGGTAGCAGAAACCCATGTGAAAGAATCTCAAATGCAAATGCAAATAGCCAATGTGTAACAGAGCTGGTTACAAAAGAGTTACGAAGAAAAGCAACGGATTATACCTTTAACATTTTAGATGAACAAGAAACGTTAATTGATGCTTGTCATATTTTCATAATGTCCCTTTTGTTCAGTATTCCTCGGTAAATGATACTAAAGTATGTTGAAAAGATGAGCGAAAAGATGTGAATCTACATGCTGGATGATTCCATTTCAGTTTATTTGATTGCCAACCCAGAGAGGTTAAAAATGTCTAAACCCTGTTTTTACCTAATCTGATACTAACTGTAAACTAGAAAGTGAAGAATACTGAAAAAGTAAAATAGTAGTATTTTGATGTAGTAACAAAAATTAACAATAATCCGTATGACGAGTGCTGGTACGAACGCTAAGATTGGGGGAGGGGAGAGTAGAGGAAGGAGAGTAGGTATTTTACGGGATGGAAGGGTAAGATGCTTGATTAAATGCACAAATACAAGTAAGGAAACGGTCGTTGGATCCAAACATACAGTACGACAATAAACTACATTCAAAGTATTACGCACTCTTAACTGACGTGCAGGTGCATACAATTCCAATGATCCAAGGAGTGTCCGAGCGTAAATGCTGCCATCAATAATTTTGCAGCTGAAGCGAGCAGTTGCTGTATACCGATTCGATTTTCCAGATCCGAATCAAGGCCTAAAATGTGCCATCGAGTATCATATTCAGGCATTGGGAGATTTGGACATGCAATCCGATGAAAAGCAATTATCGTGAAAGATCTTGCTCTTGCACTTTTTCCAGTCTTATCGTACAACCGGATCCTAAGGGAACAACAACGATGATCGCGAACTCAAGAGTGCAACGAACTAGGGAACAATACAATGCCTTGATGCAAAATGGGTTCGAGAATCTAGCAGTTACACGGTTTAGGAAACCAAGAGTATTGGTAGCTCTATCGACTATACCCAAATAGCCAAAATTGCTTAAGCAGCCAATTTTGGTATGCTAAAGATCGTTGCTTGAATTCGCCTTTTGCAGTAGATAAACAGCGTTAATGTTCCAGGTGAGTCTTTAAAATAGCGCCTAAGCAGTTTGCTTATGCCACGGTGCTAGGGATTATTTTTCTTTGCGTTTTATTTTCAAGCAAGACGTCATCAATGAAATAACCAACACGATGTGTTTTGTTATGTGCATGTTAATTATAAAAATCTAAAGCTCTTGAATTTCACATAATTTCACATAGTTCACTAAACAAATCACAATCACTTCACTCAATATTCCTTCTTCATTTAACTTCTCTAGCTTCGGCAGCAGCAACAAGATGATTGACGGCACCAGTCTTTGACACTTTTACAAGAGCCACCTCGTACCGATGTCATGCATTAAAAAGCTATGCAGTTCCACCAAGTTCAGCACACCATCTTAACAAGCCTTCAAGATCCATCGTGTACCATGCACATCAGGCTAATCAGGTGCAAGGTTCCAGAGAGTAACAATTGCTTGTTAAAAAACTCCATAGTTCCGCAAAGTACCGTCTATATCTTAATCACCCACAAAGTACGTCACCCAGACATCGGAACGATTTTTCATTAAACAGCCCCAAATCAGCTATGGAGTTCGAGCTGGCTATTTGGGTATTTTAAAGATGTTAATGAAATGTTAGTTTGTTGTCTATCGACACACCGTGGTCGCAAACAAGCGAAGTGCAATTGAGCAAAACATCAGCAAGATAATAATCATACCGTAAAGGATTTTTATTACGACAAAAAGAGACCATAAATTTATTTAAACAATGTGTGGTCAAAAATATTCAAATATGTTTAAAATGAAAAATATGTCTCTATATTTAATGGCATTGGCTTTCTCTGCAAAACGTGAGCATGTGTGAAGTATAATAATCAACTAATAAACCGTGGTAAAAAATTGGATGTTTTAAAACACACATCAATCTGTCATTCGAAAATTTATTCCATTTTTTTAAAGTTTCGATACATTTCGATAGATTTAATTATCGAATTGATTCGAAAAGACTGATTCAAAGAACACACAGTTCAACTGGACACAATAATATGAAGGAGCATTAGACAATAAACATACAGTCCATTTCACAACTACATCAAAAATGGGAACAACCGATTGTAAAACATAAGTGAAAAGGAGCCTTCTCTCTGTTTAAGCAATTCGACAAATTTAATACATAACTGAACAGTACATTACTCAAATAAATTAAAATAATTGCTGTATTAAGGCATCGGCTGCAATTGTTCTTCGACCGAGATTGGAGCAAAAATTGGCTTATAGTAAATAAAAACAGAATTCAATTGATAGAAATGCTACCGAAATGCTCGTAAAAGTGAAGTAAAAATAAGCTCATCTGGAAGAAAAGTGTGACTATATATTAATTACCATAGAGTATAAATAACTTAATATTTAATAATCAAAGTAAATTGCAAATTGTTTAGAACATTTTTGTAGTAAAGGGTTATAGAGGAAAGAATAACTAATATAAAACAATACGAAAAGGCCGTTTGTACTCACTAATAAATAATAAATAAAATAATTAATAATAATAAATCAGAATTCTTCAATGTTAATTAAAATAGTATACAACTTTACCAATTTTAAAGGCTCTTATGAGCGTACAACAAAATGAATAAATAATATTTGACCACAGTGATAATAACCACAACCATATGGCATGCCCGAAAGATCAAAAGTTTCACACGAAAATTAAATACCTTTACCTTCTTAACGTATGTTAAAGGATAAACAATATGTTGTTTAAACAGAATATCAACAGACTCCTGAGGTTCCCAGGATTTTGAAGGAACAGTCTCAAAAGCCCCCCCCAAATCAACGTTTTTTCTCACCGTTTCAACCATTCGCACAGTGTCATGTGTCGCGCCACAGTAGCTACACCACTGCACTTCCTACCGAAGTACTCCTTGAAGCGTACCAAGTTAAGGTCACCCCTATAATATCGCCCTGCTAGTGACACTATTTGAGAGGGAAAAAAGAACCCAAAAGACTGGGATGTGAGGGTTGCAAAGGGTGCCCACATGACGCACTGGTTTGCAGTTAAAGTGTCTGGAGAAGGGGAAGGTCCTCAGTAAGTGTGGTTAATGTGAAAGAATTTTGTCCCGCCAAAGCCTTACTACGCAAAAGGACTGGAATGTGGTAGGGAATGAACATGGGAGATAATTATTCTACCAGCTGCTCGTGTGATGCGTAACAAGTGACTTTTGCCTTCGGTGCCGGGGGGGTTCGTATCCCGGTTTCGTGTCCTTAATCCACGCACGAGGTCACTTCCGCACCGCGAGTGTTGTTCGTTTGCGCGTGCGCACAGTAACAACAACCTGTGCGGCTAGCGGATCCGTCATGCGGAACACGACCCTTGTGTGGTGGCATTTTGAACCCCGCTGTTGACCGTTGGCAGTGTGGCCGCCGTTGACCGTTGATCGTTGATTTTCTGTTTTGCTGGTTGCACGTTGCTGCTGTAGCAGGTTCTTTCTTTTCTCGTGATCGTGTTGTGTTAACCGTGGACTGTTTTGTGCGGGAAAAGAGGGATTGTAGCTGTTTGTAACCTGTTGATTAAAGAGGAAATTAAAAATAGTTTCAAAGGGAGAATGATAGGAAGTGACCAAAACACAAAAACACAAATTTAAAAGGATATTTTTACGTAGATAGGAATGGAAAGACATGAAGCTAGGGGCTTTTAAATTATTAAAGGTCCTTAAGCAAAGGCTGTCAAATATGTTTTGGGAAGGTATGAAAGCCGTTACAACGTAAATGATGTTACTTAATGGTTTTTGAATGTTTTCTAATGATAAGTTGATATAAAGTAAAGTAAAATTTAAACAAATTCTTCTATGTTTTAATAAAAACTACAAGCATGAAACATAAAGAAGCAAAAAAAGGGGGGATTGCTAGTCCAACTACATTTAAATTACATTTTAAGCAAAGCGAACAGGTTGCTCTTAATTCGGAACAAATTTCCTGCTCAACAAAACATCTGCCATGCGGTGTATAATAAAACCTGCAGCAAAAACAAAAAACGGTCGATAAAAGGATAAGCTTAAGAAACAGCTTACAAACCACACCCGCCTCGATCAGCTGGTGGCGCGATCAGGCGCGTGCCGTTCAACGGTCAATCTGTCGCTTCGCTTTGAACGTCCTTTCTGCTGATGCCTTGCTGTTGCTGAGTTGCAGCCGGGTACGCTTCCTTTTGCCCGCCGTCAACCTGTCCTTGGCCGGAGACTACTGTCTTTGTTTTTTTTTTCTGTTGGTTGCGCTTTTTGTCTCGTCTTCGTTCCGCTTGGTTGCGTAAGCGATGCGTCTTTGTGCAAAACGGGCGCCTTCGCCTGCTGTGCGCAAAGGCACATTGTGGCAGGCTCGCTGGGCGTCAGGTGCATTTGCAAACCGTTGCCTATCGCCTGTGCGCAAGGTGCGCAAGGTTTGAAGGAAGATGAAGATTGCATTTGCAGCTGTGAGTGTGTGTGTGTGTATGCGTGTGTCGCTCAGCAGGTAAGTGGATTTAGAGAGGGATATAATAAACGAAATACGTATTATTTGCAAGGTAGCTCTTCCTGTTCTTACATTTAATTCGGACTCATAGCTGAAACTGGAGCAAATAAATGAAGTTAATTCAAAACATCCAAACAGCACACTTTGGAGCTTATTTACTTTCAGTTTTTCTTCCTGAACAGAATCACCTTTACTGGTCATTTTCAGCCAGGGGTTTGAAGGATAATTAATTTCAACGGTTAAAACCATTCCCTTGACGTACGCTCAAGTGCATAGAACTAACTACCGAAAGATCGTGAACACTTTTTTTTCTACCGGGAAGAGAACGGAAGGAAAAGAACGAAAAAAAGATGGAATATTTAATTTACTTCGCGCTTGGGTGCATTTTCTTCGGGTGCATTCGTTCGTCCGCAGAGCATAAGAATGTTTGAAAAGTTTTGACCGTTGGCGGCGAAGGTGTGTTGAAATGCTGGTGTAGTTGCAGCGTAAAAAGGGAAATGATTGTTAATGTCTTTTTGGGGAGCTGTTTTTTTGTGTGTTACATTTCCGGTTAGTTAAGGTTGATTGTTATGCTGTGGTTTCAATCTTTTTTTTCTCTCTCTTAAACATACTTCAAATCATTTTCTATTTAAATGTTTTTCTCAACACGCAAAGAAGTGTTTGTGCTGGCAGTTGGTCACTCATAAGTGCAGTGTGATGCAGTGTTTTTTTCTCTTATTTTCCATCCAACTTTTGCCACTGCGCCCAGCAGTACAATGGAACAGTTAAAGAATATTACACTTGTGTTTGTCGGGTTTCTACCGGTGTAAGGTGTAGTTCATTGACGTCATAGATATTAGCATAAATAAATCTTGCCCCAACGGCCTTCTTTTAGGGGTCGTTTTCCGGCGGTGAAAAGTAAAAGCGCCTAGAGCTTGTGGTGAGACAATTTGATATGACGCTTACAAGGCGTTGTCACGCGGTTTTTGTTTCGTATTTTTTTGGTTACGTCTCTCATTTTGGCGTATGATAAGTAGTGAAATGGCACAACTGATTGCACTTTTTGCGAACCTGCGGTTACGCAACGGTAGATAACAATTGGGAGGTTTAAGGGGTGAAACATAAGGCTCATGATTTATGCTAGATTGTGCGTAGTGGTGAGGTTGTGAGAAATGTGAACATTATTGGAGGAAGTGATCTACTAGAAAGTGTAGAGCAGAGATATCGAATGGGTGGCCCGCGAGGATTTTTGGTGTGACTCACGGCCGCTTGAACCAAAATTTATTAATAGAAGCATTTATGCTTCTTCAGTACATGTCAGTCAATTCCAAACACCTGAAAGATGAAGAGATTTTCTTCTTCGCAGGTTTCTCTGCTAATTGTTAGACCATGCAACGTCATAAAACCTTGTCGGTTTTTATCGTAATTTCTCTCTAAGTACGTATGCACAAAAAATACAAGAATTCCAAAAACTCTTCCAGTTATAGAAAAAAAAATGAAACATGTTTATTTTGTTGAAAATAAGTCTTCAATTCCGGAGAATTTTAGTACAAAGATTTTAAAATTAATAAAATTATTGTTATACCCTTTCCGACGAATACATTTTTTAGCAACAAATATTTCTCGTATCTTATCCTTCTGTATGGGGCTTTGGAACATTATTTTTTTATTTTATATCAGGGTATTTAGTTACCAAATAAGCAATTTCTATAAGGAAAATATTAGGAAAAATTAACAAAATCCTACAGGTATTAAAAGTGCAAGGCCTTACATTTCATGGCATATTGTTTTGGGAAAGGTCAACATTCTCTTTAGGTATGGTTGCAGTTTAGAAAATAACAATTCTACAAAATGTGTAGAAAACAGAACAGACATCAGGTGTCAGCACAAACACTTGTTACTTTTGATAGGATGTTAAGGCCGGGCTACATTGATCGTACTCGTAAGCGTAATTTTGATTTTCACTAGCGCATCTGGCGGCGGCTGACCAAAGCATTTTGCCAAACAATTTGGAGCCGCTCCAGAAAATACGTTAATTTTCTATGTTTTTTACATTAACTGGAGTGGAAAAGCTTTGCAATTGATACATAAATATGTTGTGCAAGTATTTCAGCCGTTTTTGCAATGGAAAACGATGAAAAAACTACTTAATTTTGAGATCCGGCATGACCATTCCCTCGATGACCAAAAAAAGCTTCCACCAGCCGCCGCCAGATGCGCTAGTGAAAATCAAAATTACGCTTGCGAGTACGATCAATGTAGCCCGGCCTTTACATATGATCTCAAGCTTTCCAAGAGGCACCGTACCAAGAATGTGGTTAGATAAATTACAGGTGGTCTAATGATTCTGTGTTTTGTCGCCATAATAAGAATGAGGATTTCTATGTAGGAAAATAATCAGCTATCGTTAATTTTTCTACTTTATTTTACATCAAAGTTTTAACTATTTTTTAAATTGTAAAACAAAGAACAATTTATGGACACTTATAAGAAAGATATCTTATTTCTTCTTCTATGGCACAAATATCTTATTTATGTTATTCTCTTGATATCTTATTTACTAGCTTAAATATATTTTATTTCATGTTAAATATATAACACTTTTTAACTTATTTTTGTCTACACCATTGGTTGAATCCTCTTTATAAAATTAATAAAAAAATTGATAAACAATGGCATTATTTTAGTTATTTTTTCTTTGTTCATATTATTCATTTCTTGTTTGAAGACTTCATGAAATGTTGGTATTATATGCAATTCGGCTTTTACTATTTGTGTAAACATTGGATACTGTTTACACAAATAGTAAAAGCCGAATTGCATATAATACCAACATTTCATGAAGGCTTTAATAGTTTTACATTTCTATTGCAACGTAACTGTTTTCCCAATATGAAATAAAAAGAACTGCCAATGATCTGATTGTATCATATAACATCATATAAAAACTAGGCTGCAGCCCGTGCTACTATTTTCAGTAGCATTTTGGTCAAATGAGTTTGACATCGCTGGTGTAGAGGAATGTAAAATGTATGATGAAAATTTTCAATAAATAAACTGAAAACTTTTGATAGTTTATTAAACAAAGTTAATAAAATATAATTTGAAATTAACTTTGGTTAAATGTTATTAAGTACACATAAACCAATTTACAATACAAATACAAGCAGCTCAAGAGAACGCATGACTGTACAGTAGCGCTACCGACCAACAGATGGCGCTATGATCAAACAGCATCGACATTTGAACGGCGATAGGGAAATTTGAACTCCCGAACTGCAACGCGTTTGAGGATGGAGTTCGGTTCAAAAAAAATAATGTTCCTGTAATTCATTTGAATTCTACTACAATTAATTAAAAAATAAACCAACATAATCGTTGAACATAATTTGCAACTGTAAACCGTCGAATGCTTTTACTGTTCTGTCAAGATTCGATTTAATTCACATCCACATCGAATCATTCGAGCAAAATACGGTTGAATCGTCATAGAGAGGTCATCGAGGTCTTATAATAATTTCATAACATTAGGAAGAGTAGGAAGAGGAAAGGGAGCGGGAAGCGGAGAGCTTTTTCCTTCGTTATGTAAATTCGGAATTAATGAAGCCATTCGTTCGTGTTTGGTTTAATGTTTGTTTTATTGCCGGTCAACTCAACAGCAGAATCGATCGAGATGGGGGATTCATGGGGGCCAGGGATGGAAGAAAACGATAGAAAGTGAATGAAAGAGACAAAAATCCTAGCTATCAAAAATAGCGTCAAAAAGCTATGCGAGAAAAGCAAGAAGAAAGCACTCACTGCTAACGTTTATGATGGTTGAAGGGAGTGTTCCGTTTTTTTTGGTTTGCTGTTCCCGCTCACGCTCCACCAAGTTTCTAGAATTGTCCAGCACAGAAGAAATCGTTGGACACAGAAGGACGCTGCACAGTACTGACTGTGACATGACGTGACTGTAAGCGAACAAATTAATCAAAACGATGACGGCACGAGGTGTTGGGTTGTGTGGGTAGTTTTTCCGTCCGTGTCCGTATGCTTGTGCGCTTTTTCTAACGCAGTAAAGCTTACGGGTGGTGTGGAGCCAACATGGACCGCCCCAAAGAACGCACGCTGGCGTTGAATAATGAGCCCCAGTGGCAAGCCTGTTTCATGAAAATGGCCATTAATTCAGGTTTGACCCAAAGTGTGTTCATTGGTTTTGGGTGAACTGATTTTCTTTTCTATTATTTGAAAGGTGGTGATTTATGAGGTACTAAACCAAGGTGAAGTATTCAAATGAAAGTCTTTAAATTGAGTTTTTTGTCTAAAAAATATTAAAGCATTTTATAACAAAAAATATATATATGTAAAACGTCATTCGAACAAGGCAAAGTTATCGTTTACTAAACGAAAAACAACCACAGACTGAAGCAATGTTGGGGCTGATGTGATTTATTTGCGGGCATAAATATGGCGAATTTATGTTGCAAACACAGACCACATAGACCGCAAAAGCTGGTAAGGGTCGTGGTAAGAGCCCTTTTGTGTGTGTATGTGTGCTGCTGGGTCTGCTTTTTTTACGTACGTCCTCGCCTTCCGGTCTTGTTTTGGGGCAAAGGGAGCGGGAGGTCGTCCGGTCATTGGTTGACCAAAAATTTTATGAATCCCAATCACGGCATGTTGGCAACTGGCTTTTGTTTCTGTGGCAGGATTCTTCCCCCCCCCCCTCCTTCGTTTTGTGGCTTTTTTGTACCCTGAGACGATGGATTAGCATATAGAACGAACGACCCACGAACGAGACATTCCTTAGAAGGGAGAACGCAGGCGGTAAAGTACGTAAAGTGTATTTTTTCTTTCATTTTGGAAAAGGAGCTACATTTTCTAGAAATAGCGGTAAGGACCTCCGTTTGAAGCCCAAAAGCCAAACCGAGCGTTATGTAGCCAAAGGAAGGAAGTTGAGGAACGCGCTTACGCCAAAGAGGGGCGATCGTTTGCTCAAAGTGGCTCACTGTACATAAGCCTAGGATAAGGAACGGTCAACGAGATGTGAACGAACTCGGGCTTGGAGGAGTTTTTGTAAGGCAAGGAACGCAATGAAATGTGTTTGAACCCCAGTGTGAAGGGCCTTTGTAGCAGTCAACTTGTTATTGGTGGTTTTGTATTGAGAAAAGGGGCGCAAATTGTTATGCTTCATCGATGTACAGAGCCTTTGATTGCTTGAGATGCTAATGATTGTTTATGTACCAGTGCTTGGCCGTAGGCCGTAGGCGATTGTTTGCGATAAGTACAGGTGTTGCTATATTTAGTGCTGTAAATGTGTAATTCCAGATTCAGTATTTATTACTATGATTAGGAAGGTATAATAGACATTTTTATAATGGCTTTGTATAGGGTGTGTTTAGACAGGTACGTAAAGCGTGATTATTGTACAATGGATTCGGTTTTGGTGGTTATGGTTTATGCAGAGCGATGTTACCACTATCCACTGTCCTTGTGGATGGACTTAAAGGACTTCGCAGGCTGGTTTGTCCGTGCGTATAATATAGCCAGCTTACCCGAGCCTGGCAATCTTGATATGCTGCACGATAGTAAGATTACCGTACATCTGGTACTCGTAGCACGTCGTTGTATCGACACCTCCATTGTCCTTCTGAGCATCTTCCTCTCCAACGTGGCTATCCTTGCGCAGGTGTCTATGTCACAGTATGGCCTATGTGTGTAACGATACTATGAAGATATCATATCCTTTGAGTTGAACTGCTTTCTCAGGCTGTAGAATGATCGGTTAGCCGCCAACACCCTTCCGCACAACTCAGCTGTTGTTATTGCTGACCTTTGACCCGAGATAGGTGACCTAACATATTCGTACGTTACCCATACGTATGACGGGATTTGATCTGCCTCGTTTATCTGCAACTTGAGATTGTCTGGCGCCTAACCTGCTCGATCCTTTAGCATACTTCAGCTACATAGTAGAGGTGTGCCAAATGAACTAGAATCGTACGGTTCATTCAGTTTACGTGAAAATAATGAATGAATCGATTCATGAGAAAAGAACGCTATGGTTCTTTTATTACATCAAAATTTACAAAAAAAAACATGAAAATAAGTGCAAATATTCATGATCATTTTGAAATAATGAACAGAAAAACCTTGCAACATTCTCAAATTCTAGGGTCAAATAATGGATTATCAATAGCGGCCTGCTTTTCATGCGATCATACCAAAAGATTAATCTGTAGTTCTAACGATGTTCTAATATTGTACCGATTCACAGACTTTAAAGGTATTGCTGTTTGCAAAAGAACGAATGAACTGAAATCACGTTCTCGTTTACAGCAATGAACGTCTCGGTTCACTCACGTTCACTTAATAGAATCGAAATGCCCACCTCTACTTCATAGGAGAGGCTCAGTTTAACAGCGTAATTAACAGCGTAAGTCAGGATGTCCACAAGGTCAGAGGAGGCGTGGTAGGCCCAAATTGAGGTGGCAAGATGGCGTGGAGGCGTCCGCCATTAAGGCCGGGATAACGGACTGGCAGACGAAGGTGCGAGACCGTGAGCGGATTCGGACACTCCTCAGGCAGGCCAAAACCGCAAAGCTGTTGTAGTGCCAGATCAGTAAGTAAGTAAGTAAGTAAGTCAGGATCTTAGTTGACTTAAATAGTAAAAAGCCACCGAATTTTTCACTGTCGTGTCTCGGATGACCCTCTCTAGTGCCAAATTGAATAGGAGATAGGCAAGTCCCTCATAAAAGTCCTTAGAGCTGTCCATCCACCTTTATACGGCAAGTGACGTTGGCCACAGGTTAAAGAGCTTTACTGCATTACAGGATTGATCATAATGATCGTAATTTGCAGCGAATGTCACCACGAGAGCAACAGGAACAGAAATTTGGTGCTGTGGGTATTTACACACAAGGACATTGAAGTTCATCATCAGAATTAGTATCATACTTGAGGACGGAACGTTACATAGCTTTGTTCCATAGCTATTAGTGGTTGAGTCCAACATTGTTTTTTTCTTTCAAGTCTCTCGGTTTTGTATCTTCTATTTGGCGCCATGCCGGCATATACAGGCTTTCGACGCTTTTTCAGTACCAGGTAGCCGGATGGCCAGTCATTGCTACGAGGGGATAGTCCATTCTAGGCTTAAACCCATGACGGGCACGTTATTGAGTCGTACGAGTGAACGTGGTATAGTCACCAGACCGCCCTCCCCTGGTTTGGTTTATATTTGCAAATTAATTATAACCAGATTTAAACTATTGAGATGATTATGATTTGTGTAGCATACAAATTGAGTAAGAAATCATACGATGTCTAAGAGATTAGAAAGTGAAATGCTTTGCCCAATCCTCGTGTTATCTTTATCACTGTTTATTTTATTGCCCTTCTAGACAATGCTACTCAAATAGTAAGCATAATTTTCTGATAAACTATCTTGCCGCTTCTAAGCTAGCAGTAGGGGCCGTTTTTTTAATTCAAATTCTGCCTCATACCCGCCCCACGATCAAGCGGTCAGAGCGACCATTACGCTTTTCAGCATGCGATACACCGATTGCTTTTAAATTGGATCGTTCTTGTTGGCCACGGACAAAGCGGAAAATGGGAAGGAGTGGGGTGGAAGGATAGATATGGGCCCACTAATTTGAGCCTTTGGAAAAATCCACACATCAGAAACGCAGAAACAAGGGCTGGTGGACGTGTGCAGTCGATGAAAACTTTACATAACACTTTACTAACAACCACACACACACACATAGAAGATACTCGAAAGCGTAATGTTTGGTGTGCCTAGATCACGACCCGGGTCGTTCAACACGATTGGCGCCATGGGAAGGCTTCCCGTTTGTTGCCCGAATCACGCTGCCACGCGTGAGTCGTGTAATTTGCCACCCCACGCGGGCGGTATGCCTGTACCGATGATAAGGATACGCATACAGACACATACACAGGTTCTACTGCAATGTAATTTCATGGCGATTTGCGTGGTGTGTTGCTACGAAACTCACCAGAGGGATGGGCAAGAGGTTCGGCTAGCGGTTCCAAATACGCCAAAACATCAGACCAGGGCAAATGATTTGCTAGCATATGTTGTCGTTGCCGTTGCTGTAGTAGTTCAGCCATATTATGGTGTAGAAAGGAAGGAAGGAAGGAAGGAGGAAAAAAAGGAAACGCCAGCTATCGATCAGAGTGTGACTGGCCCCCGCAGCAAGGTAGATGGAATGGCCGCCTCCTTGCAGGACCTTGCCTCGCCGCCGTGGTGTGGGCAGAGTTTTTGCTCGGTACAGCCCACTGCACGTGAAATAACGATTCAAAGTTCATTAGCCATTTTATATTCAGGAACGTTGGTTGGCCACCCCAATAGGCAATAGGTCCCACAGTACCTTGTTTCTCCCGTAATGAGGGACTGGTGGGTGCTACTTGCGGTAAGTAACAGCCTAGTTTGTGTGGGCAGTGCGGTCGGTGGGGTTGTACAAATGGGGTTGTAGAAAGGGAGGGAGATTAGTTCTAGTTTTGTAAAGCAAAGGTGATAAGATTTGTTGTCGTTATACAGCAAAGATTGAAGTTATGATAAGATTTGATATTTTTTATTTGAAATTTGGTTCATAACTAAGCAAAGTTGTACATGACTGGATAGAGATGGAAAAAATCAAAAATTCAAATAAGACGAAAAACCAATTAGAAGTTGAAGAAAGAAACAATCAATCAATATGATTCTTTAAAGGTAAGAAAATAATACTTTGGTGTTGAAAAGTACAAAGTAAGTACAAAAATAGTAAACTAAACCATATTAATGACCTTCAACTTAATGAAAATAAAAAAAAACAACTATAAATGTTTTTTTAAAGATAAAGTTGGCTAACTCTTTGATTGTGAGTTAAGGAAATAGAAACTACTTCATACTATTTTTTACATTATTCCTACTGCTAACATACTGTTTATCGATCGATCGTCCTTGATGGAGTGCTCGTCGCTTGCCATACACACGAGCAGAACGCACAGCATAATGTTTATTCATGTAAATTATGTGTGAAATATAAGTGAAGTAATTTCTGTCACGTCATAGATACTTCATTCACCGCACATGGGTAAAGCCCTTTTCCATTTCTTTCTCACCCCTCAGTACGGTCGCTGACTATCCCGAACCAAACCGAATTGCGTTCGATATAGAATGTGTTCTGTTTTTTACCATTGGCCTCCTCCTCGCCGCCTCTTTCCATCGAGTACATCATTAGGCAACATTACTGGCAATTAGAAAGCTGCCACAAAAGCTAACAAATGCTCAGTGTGGTCTAAAGAAAGGGTACGTTCGCTCATATCAGCAGCGGAAACGGAAAGAGGAGGAGGAAAAAAAACCTGCGCCCGAGAATGGGCCGAGCCTTGTTTCTTTTCGGGGCGTTTTGTTGTTGTTCGTGGTAGGTCCGGCGTGGTTGGTCGAATCATGGCACGATACACTGATCCAGCCCCGCACACATAACCGCATAATGGTATTGATTTAATAAAATAATCATACTTTCTACTGCAATCGCTACTGGCGGTGGTGGTGGTGTTGGTGGGTGTTTTTAGTGCTGGATGTTTCGTTCGGTTTAGATTTACCCTGGTATTTCATCGACAGGTGAAAATGTAAGGAAATACTTCCGTGGTAGTGTGATTTAATAAAGGAGAGGAGTGAAAGAATGGCTGGGAGAAGCTGGGAGTGGTCAGCTTGCTAATGCTATTTTCCTATTAATCTATGTGACGCAGGGGGTAGAGGAGGACTGGCACCTGCATGGGGTATTAGTGCACTGATTATTGTGCACTAATCTGTGTACGGCGAGGGTTGAATAGTAGGTTTATGAGAGAAAACAAAAAGGAAATTAATTTTGGAGAGAAAATGGAGTGCAAGGACGACTTTTTTGTTTGTAATTTTTACCCTGTAATTTTTTTGTCTTGAATAAATTGTTTCTAAAAGGAACAAAGTCCATCAAATGTCATTCAGCTATTGTTCACTCTTCTTAATACAAACACAGTTGTTTATGATTTATATGGAAAATAGTGTTAGATTTTCTCGTTTAATATCCTCTTTGTTAATTATCTTCTCCTTTTTGTTATTTTTCTGTGCCAAATTATATAAAAGCTACTAACAAAAATCATCATTTAGAATAATTTTAGGCCACAGTGTATTCTTCGAGTGCAGCTTTATTGCATACAACTGCATAAACGAACAGTTTGAAATAATTCATGAAATACGCTGAAAAGTTTCATTTTGAACGTTTGAAATGTTGCCGTTTGCACGTGTTGTCTGCCACTATGGGCAAAACGGCTGATACGGGCAAAACTACGAATGCATGAATACTACAAATTAAATTTGGCAATGCTGTGGTACGATCAGCTCAAACTACTTAATAACATGCCTATCATGTCCGTTCATGTCCAGATTGGACCGTCCTACCGTTGCAAGGACTGACTATTTTGCTACTTAGTGTTCTGAATAAGTTTCGAAAGCCTGTGTAGGCCATGTCGACATGTCCGCGTGGAACGTTACGCCAAATAGAATTAGATTAGATTTATTTATTTATCATTTTAATTAGAATAGATAAGATTGTTTAAAAGCTAAATGTGAAGATCTATCAAGATCAATTTAAAATCAAACGACACCAACAGTGCTCAGAAATAAACTCACACAGTTCCTCACTGTATGAACATACAAGTGTAAGTGTAAGTGCAAAAAATAAAACCCCACAAACTTCGCATACGAGACCCGGGATGCTAATTGTTACTGCTATTGTCGTTATGCGATGCGAGTTCGGTCCGGAACGGCGTAAAATCGATTAGCAATAAATCTCTCGTTATGAAGGCGGGAGTGCTGTTTGTTGAAGAATAAATAATAAGATTTGCGAAAGCCAGTTGTCGCGCCGTTGTACACGAGCCCCAGCCACCAGCCCAGCTGAGGGCATGCATCGATTCGTCGAATGGTTCCTGATTACACGCGCCGGGAATGCCGGTTGAGCAATGTGGGCGCGCAAGCAAAAAAACCCGAATTTATTTATGTATTTACCAAGCATTAACACTTCTTTTTTGTGTGTGTGTAAAGGAAAGGAGGCAGCATGACCAAGGGACGCCTGATGGTCCAGCAGCGTGTGTGGTTAATTCAAATCCAGTACTAGTAAATCAATAATGAAAGTTTGTCCTTTCGATTAGCATAGCTTGTAGAATCGGGGTCGTAAAACGTGCTGCTGAGTAGTGGTTTAGAAACCGGAAAAGATTTTGCCTCAAACTGTCATCTATAAGTTGGATATAAAACATTGTACTCTCAATTATTTTATAAAAAACGTGAATTAAAATTCTATTATATTTTTGAGCCAAGTTGAAAAGGGTTATTATATTTATGCATCACAAAACAAATCTTTTTTGATAAAAAACACACACACATACACACAACTGATATAAGAAGTCAACAATCCTATTAAGTTAATTATAAGGCACAAACGAGGTCGCTTCACACGTGCCCTTTGTATGCATCCGGCAATTCAGTAAACTGATTAAGTAATCAATCAAACTGCCTCCAAGCAGCTCCTTTTACTTTCATGCACGACCAGCTGGCGACCATTGCATTTTCAGTGAAATTGTCTAACAATTCCTGTTCAGCAAAAGGTGTAACAAAACGATTCCGATTCATCACGAAATTTAGGCTCTCTTTTTATTCCCATTTAAATTAAAACGACGAAAAAGATCGTGAAGAGCGCGCGAGCTAGAGAGCATAAAGCGCAATGCGAACAATGCGAGAGGCAAAGAAAGCATTCCCGAGTGCGTTTGGTGCGGAGATTTGGTGTGGAGAGCGCGAACCCTCAGCACGCGGTTGTTATGCTACGCGGAGAGCACGTTACAGTGATAACGCGGCCTGAAACGTGCTCCCTTGCTCACGGTATATGATGGTGGCGCACGGCGAATGGTCAGTTCATTGTTGAGCGATCGTGAAAGGAGATCGGTGGTGCTTCGATCCTCGTTTACGGAGTGTACGCAACTGTCGCCGTCTGATTGAAGTGAGCTGTGGTGTAGTTTATTAAGCCTGCACAATCAATAGCAAATCACGTGAAAACGGAAATAATATCAACATCGTGATTTACATGGGTTTTTTTTAAAGAAGTCGTTTACGAGTAAAACGACGTGTGCATAAAACAGTGCGCTCCAGTACAGTGCTTGAGCAGTGACCACAAGTGCGGGCGCGTGTACAAGCGGATCGACGCTCGTTGCGCCGAAGGTGGGCCACACTGTGGAGTGTGGACGCACAGCCGCGTTACTTAACAAACATCCGCCATTGTTGGTGTAAACAGTAACATAATAGTAATAACGCCAACAAAAACAGTACGGTGGGGTGGCCTCAAGAGCGCTTGGTGGCGGAATGCTGATGAGCGTTTCTTGCGGCAAGCCGTCGTGGGTGCGTTGAGTGTGTGCGGAGTGTGCTCATGTGTTTGGTCGGCCGTCCGGCAGCGCGGGCAAAACGGGGTGACCTCGGGTAGGAAGTGGCGGTCAGCACCAGATCGCAAACAGCATTAAAACAATTAAGCTGCAACTGTGGTGGTCGTGTGTGAAGATTCGGCGATTAACCTTCATGAGTTCGCGCATGCAATCGCGCATGATTTTGATGCGCAACGGTGGTTGTGCGTGAACGAGCGGTGCTGTTGTTGGGGTGTCGTTGCGGATCAGCGTCTAGCCAGACTTACGAGCGAAGAATCTAGTTACCTTTTGTGGCCGAAAAAAATTACCGGTAAGCATCATCCAAAATATGAGTTGCCCTGGTAACGGCACGGTTTGACGCGGCCCGAGTGATTTGACATTTATAACAGTTTTGGAGAGGAGAAAGAGAGAAAGCAACTTTTAGTTTCGTTCCCGAAATGTGTGTGTGTGTCTGTGGGGTTCGGTTTTCGTTTTCGGCGCACCGGGCTTCTTCGCGTGACCTCATTTTGGGTGCGTTTTTTTACTCTTGACGAGGGGACAACGATTTCGGTGTTACGTTGGGCGACGAACCGGACTTTTCGATCGATGATGGAAGATCGTCTGTGGGCTACGTGATAGAGCAGCGGTTGTGCGGTTATTGTTGTTTTGGAGTGCGTTGTTGTTGTTGTTGTTGCCTTGTCGTGTGTGTGTGTGGGAGCGTGTGCTTCGAGCGGGATATTGCAGACACATTTTGGGGGATTTACAGGGTTTCCCACGATTTATTGGTTGGTTCCCACGATTTATTGGTGCGTTCCCACGATTTTTTGGTCATTTCCCATAATTTTTTGGTAGCAACCCACGATTTATTGGTCGGTTCCCAAATATTATTGGTCGGTTCCCAAATATTATTGGTCGTTTCCCAAATATTATTGGTCGGTATTATATTATATTATATTTGGGAACCGACCAATAATATTTGGGAAACGACCAATAATATTTGGGAACCGACCAATAATATTTGGGAACCGACCAATAAATCGTGGGTTGCTACCAAAAAATTATGGGAAATGACCAAAAAATCGTGGGAACGCACCAATAAATCGTGGGAACCAACCAATAAATCGTGGGAAACCCTGTATTGCAACTGGCGAATAGGTGCACGGTTCGTTAGATTTATGTGAGATTTTTTGCCAACATGTGAACTCTTTTATCCTGTCTTATTTCGCAGTTTAGTGCTAAAAAAGAAAGTTAATTTTTAAATTAAAAATAAAATATAAAAAAAAATGGTTAACAAAAAACATATTTTGTACAAAAAACCTATTGTTTTAACGACCTCTTAAAAAGTATATATTTTGATCGACCTACGGGCTTGACCATGCAGATGACGCTGTAGAACGTTTCCGAAAAGAAATAAAACATATCAAATCGTTCTAAGCGGCTCGCTTAGCTGAAAGTGATTTTCATATCTTTAAATTTGAATTGTTAAACGAAATTCATGCAAATGCACAGTACCAATTATCTGTACCGCGGCTGGTTTCGTAAGTGGTTTGACTAATGGTTCGACTCGTGGAAAGTGGCAGCAGCAGCAGCAGCAGCAGCCGTGATTGCCCCCGAACCAATGCATTATGCCGGAAATACTGTCCGTGAAATGAATATTAGGCAAATCAGTTTTGACATTTAAAGCTTTAACGGGGTTGTCTTGCGTGTCATTTGCTTTCTGGGCATGTGGTGCATTCTAATTATAGTAACTTGTTTTAATGACGCAACGAGCAGAAGCTTTTTGGAGCTCCTAAGCACCGAGCATTTGTTAACCAAATGTGTTGCTATTAGGAATGAAAGGAAAGAGAAGAGCCATTTATTTATGTGCTCAATGACATTTTTTGTGCATGACAGGCCCCGTCTTGTTGAATTTGATGCCAAGCAGATGATAAGATTTATTTTAAAATAACTCCATGTGATATTTAAATAGTTTGCAGAAAAAACGTTAAATTTGACTTAAATTTTCAATTCATTTCAATCGACAGTTAATTAGATGATTATGTGTTTTGATTAGATTGACTCGTCCACCACATGATTCACCTCTCTAGATCAGTCATCTAAAGGCAATCACGCACTCGCGCACACACACACACACACTCACATACACTGCACCGTCCCTCTTGACCCAGTGTCGTCTTATCGCTGACGCGCATTCGAGTGCATTGACTCCGTTAGTAGCGAACCGAGCTTTTTTTTAAAAAAAAAAAGCGTGCCAACAACCTTATCAATGTGGGTCAAAACATTATTTCTGGGCATTATATTTCTTCCCCCACCCCACCCTCGAGCTAATCCACGTGATGAGCAGCCGCTCATGGAGTACTTTACAGTACTCATGTACCTCCTGTTTGCCACTTACTTAGGGGCATTTGTGTTCCTTTCCTTTCGTTCCTTCTTTTGTCTCCAGAATTAGGCACATCATCGTCTTCGCTTCGCTTGGGGCTTGGGGCCGTGCGCGCTTGGCCAGTCGCCAGTCATCATCATGATTATCAAGAAGCCTCCGGCGACGGACGACGCTTTCATCGAGAGCAATGTTGTTAAACGCTTTTCTCCGCTGGCCCGTCAGGTGAGTGTGTGCAAATAGAGTGTTATTTATGGTGCCAGACCGGGCACCGAGTCGTAAAAAGATGGACAGTGAGATGAGCAGCAGTAATTTGGATGGTAAACAACTGTTCTGCGCTGTTAGTATGAATAATTTAGGATACTAAATTGTGCAGGAGCTTGAACTGAATCGAGTTGAGATTGTGTAATAGTTAGGTTAGGTATGTTAGGTACATATGAAAGAAATAATCCTTGAAGGGTGTTGAAAATTGTATGTTTAAGGTTATTTAGATTTAGTCTCAAGCAGTAGTTATGCAAAACTTACCTTTTGTAGATAAAATAATTAGATTTTGCTGACGATACAGGGTTTCCAGTGTATTTTTATTGCTTCCCACATTTTTTTAGAGGGTTCTCATGGTTCTTTGATGTAGAAACAAGCAAAAAATGATGTAGTAACAAGCCAAAAATCAGGGGAAACGATGAATAAATCGTAAGACTAGTCCCAAAAATTTCGGAAACCATCTAATAAATCGCATAAAAACCTTGTATTGAAATTTAAAATGGTTAAGTAAAGAAATTGTGCATTCCTTTAAATAGGGTAAACGTACCTATAGTGGTGGTAGTACCAATAGTGATGGTATTGCACTAAAGTGCGGTCCGTACGGCAAATTGAAAGTAATTAAGTTATTTATGTTAGTGTGAAATGTTCTTTTGCCTTTTGCAAAGGGTTTTAAAGATAAATGGGGCCATTCCGTTACTTAGTGACCTAAAAATCTATTATTTTGTGAAATGTGTCAACATTTTTCCAAAATCCCTAGGATTTCATAACGGAACTCATATTTTTGTTAACGTGCTAAATGACCACATAACCACGCAATTACTAGTTTTACAACATAAATGTTTTGAAATGTTATTGCTTTATTTAGATTTATTGCCTTCTGACCATATTTATGCATTTTAAGTGTTTTTTACCATACTGCCATTATAGATACACAAAACAGGTTTGTTCCTATAGTGATTATAGTTATAAAATCAATAAAAACAGGTCATTTTAGATTTTTTCGTGAATATTTTTGACATGTCGTACTGTTTTCACTAAAATAATACAGAAATGAGTTTTCTGTAGGTAAATTACTAAAAAGGCCAAAATTCGCTTATTTGGCTGAATGAAATATTGATTTCAAATCAAGCACGCTCTTCCGTGGGTGGGTTGACGACAGGTGTAAGGCAGTACTTTAGTCAATAGTTTCATAAATCGAATTTATACATTTTTTAAAGATAAATTTACACAAGAAATCAATAGTATGGCAGTAATCCTTGCTATTCATACAAAAACAGCTTCAAAAACTAAATTTCATTGATATTATACACCGTTTTTTATGCATCTTTGTTTACCACCACTATAGTAACACAATACAACGACTATAGGAACCATACCACCATTATAGGAACAACGAAGCAGTCACAAAAATATGTATTTTTTCGTAAAATTTATGTGATTTATGGTAAAAATGGTTGTGATTGCGAACCACAAAACATATTCCAATTGCTATGTGGCTGAATATTCATGAATATACCTTTCTGACACTTTAAATCCATTAAAACACATATGTACCACTACAAATTGCACCACTATTGATACATTTACCCTACTAGGACTGTCCTGAAGCTAAATTGGAAATTTTAATGCCTAGATAATATTTCTGAGTATCGATTAAGTCTGTAAAAATGAAAAAAAACTTGGACTCCTACTTGCCCATCCTACAGAAGCAAAAAGCTCAAAAGTAAATGCAGTAAGCCAATATGAGTTTTTTTAGCCTTGGCCATAAATTGACGATAAATTATAAAAATAAAGTCGTTCAATTTGGTCTCATTATAAAATGTGAACAAATTTTAGGCAATAGTAAGTTGTAGACATGATGTGGGATGAAAACGATCTTTGCAGTCCTTTTTCTAATGTATCATTCATTATGATTATGATTATTACTTATTAAGTTTTCGAACAAGTTTTGCCTTCATAACACATCACCACACCAAACCATTGCCACACCGAACATAAACTAATCGTCAAAAAAACTGTCTTAAACAAGTCCTCAATTGGTTAATCGTCGAATCGTCAAAATCAACTTCGTGCCCTAGAGCGTAATAAGCTGTATTATCAAACAATTATGTATTTATTTTTACTAGAATTCAAGCTTAAACTCCTCTTTTAAATTGTACAAAGCTTTAATTCAACTCACCAAAACCCTAAAAACGACAAGACTGTTCGAACAAATGAAACCTTCAGAACCAAACAAGATGCTGTGCTATGTGCATTTTATTAATTGATTTAAAGAATAATTAAATTTGAAATGAACTACATACATTTGAATTTTACATAATCAAAAAATAAAACAATGACATTGAAGAATAAAATGCTCAAAGGGAATGATTAGCAAAGGATCTGTGATGATTTCTTTCACTTGTTCACAAGACAGTATTCAGGTCAATATATCATTGATTCCCTTTATACATAATTACTATGAGTTTTACGGAAGAATTATCGGCCAAAACACACTTTTTTATCATTACATGTAACTTCATAAGGACAGGTCTTGTTGCTTATGAAATCATAATCTGAAATTATGGTACATTATCATAAGATAATTTGAGTTTTGTTGCAGTAAATTTTGGCTAAAATTTAACAGTCAAAGTCAAACTTAATCAATGCAATAAAAAATCCATCAAATGGCATAAAATTTTATGTTTTGCTTGAGAACTGGCCTTTATATATTTGCTAGAAACGGTGAGAAAGTTGAGTGAACCATTATATTGCTACGTTTGTGACACCTCACCTGCTAGACCTACTAGCTCTAAAGAAGCCAAACTCACTTTTCACAGCACTTTATGTGCTGAATTGTGCTGAATAATCAACCTTTACTGCCCTCTTCTCTGCAGGTGCTGGCAGCTTCCGGTCCCATCATCAGCAGTGCCGCGGCCGGCATGACGAACGGCTTCTCCGCCATTCTACTCCCGCAGCTGCAGCAACCGGGCAGCAAACTGTCCATCAGCGAGGATCAAGCATCGTGGATCGCCTCGATGGCCCCGCTCCCGATGGCAGTCGGCTGCATTCTGGGCGGCTTGCTGATGGAACGCTGCGGCCGCAAATCCGCTCACCTCATACTAAACGTATCGTTTGCCATCGGTTGGTGTGTGCTGTCGATGGCTGGCAGCTATCCACAGATCCTTGCCGGCCGGTTCATCACCGGGCTAAGCTGCGGGCTGGTAGGACCGCCGGCCTCGGTGTACATTGCGGAAACGAGTGATCCACGCTACCGGGGCATCTTGCTGGCCGGTGTAACGTTCGCCGTATCGGGTGGCATACTGTTGGCCCACCTGTTCGGCACCTTCTTCCGGTGGCAGACGGCCGCCCTGCTCTGCTCGCTGTTCATGATCGTCGCCTATCTGCTGATGCTGGTATCACCGGAAAGTCCCGCCTGGTTGCTTGCACGTGGCGCCCGGGCCGAGGCGGAGTCATCGTTCCGCTGGCTGCGAGGCTACGATCCGGCCAGCCGGCAAGAGTTTGATGCAATGGTGGCAAGGACGAAGAGCGACGATAAGAAAGCCAATGCAGCGCAGGTGGATTCGTCCACTGAAAGTAGCTCGCCGTATCGAAGGCGCGAGTTTCTTATGCCACTGGCCACGCTGCTAGTGTTTTTCGCGACGATGCAGTTTTCGGGCGTCAACATTGTGGCGTTCTACTCGATCGCTCTCATGAAGACCACGATCGGGAGCGACAGCTTGAACGAGTATTTGGCAATGCTGATCGTCGATCTGGTGCGCGTAGTAACGTCGCTCGTGGCCTGCATCCTGTTACGCTCCGTCGGTCGGCGTCCGCTGGCAATGGCGAGCGGTGTCGGCACGACCGTCTCGCTTATCGGGCTGTCCATCTTCCTCTACTTCCAAACGAGCATCCCGCTGTACCGCAACTACTCCTGGCTGTCGCTCGTCTTTCTCATCAGCTACATCGTGTTCGTTGGCATTGGGCTGTTCCCGCTGCCCTGGTGCATGACGGGCGAGGTGTTCCCCGTCGCAACGCGTGGGCTCGGGTCGGGCCTGACGTCGTCGTTTAATTTCGTGTGCTTCTTTGCGGTGATTAAAACGGGCCCGACGCTGTTTGCGACGGTTGGCATCAATGGGACGTTCCTGGTGTATGGTGTCATTTCGCTACTTGGGACGCTGCTGCTGTACGTGATCCTGCCCGAGACGAAGAATCGCACGTTGCAGGAGATTGAGGAACAGTTCCGCCGGGGGCGAAGGAAAGCAAAGGATGCGGAAGCGTCGGGTGGACAGGTAGCTGGCACGCCGAACGGAATTGCCACCATTGCTTGAGTGCCGAAAGAGTCTTTACTCGTTTGATAAGCAGTGCTAGCTAGATTTAAGATAATATAAAGTGCATATTTCATTGCTTCTTGTTTATGGTTGTGTTTTAATGTTGTTCAATAGTTTGTTACGTTGTTTCATGTTTTTATCTTAACTTTTTATAAAAGAAAACTAAATAGTTAAATGAACAATAAATCGTAGTACATAAGTCGATAAAAGTAATATTAGTTATTAGTCATTATTTCGACTGTTTGCCATTTTGTACTTTAATTGTTGATGGTTTTAATGTTCAAGCATCTAAATAAAAGATGTTAAATATTTTAAAGTAATGGTGTACGTTTCTTTCTTTATTTACTTACGTTTGTTTGTTGAGTTGTTTTTCCACAAATTGTTTCTTTTTCATTTTTAGAATATGTTTTTCACCATTTTCGTTGGGTTTTCTCTTTGTTCTTTTTACTCTTTTTCTTCTTCTTCTCCGTTTTTTATCATTTTTCTTTACACGTTGATTCTTTAAGCGTTGATTATACCAAAGTTATACAAAAATAGTCATTCACCACACAGCCACAGTTTATTATTTCAATCAAAAAATCGTTTATTTAGGATCATAAAATTAAAAACATAACGTGACGTACAACAGTTTTGGGTTTTCCTCTTTTTTGGTTTTTTGGTTTGTCCTCAATTGTTACTTTTTGTTTGCTTTTTTTCCTGCTTTCTTTATATATATATACGTTTAGGTATATGTATAGTTTGTGTGTATATATATAATTTTAATTTTCTTCCACTTAGCTTCTTTTGCTTTCTCATCCATTCTTATTCCTCGCTTTCTTTGCATTGTTTTCAGTTTATGTTTGTGTGTTTCACTTCAAACAAAACGCACCCCGTCCGGTAAACATTAAATGTTTTTTGTTTGTTTGTCTTACTTGTTTCTCTATTTTCCCTAGTGTTCTTGCTTTACTCATTTTCTTTGCCCTGCCAATGCACCGTGCGAAGTTAAATTGCATTGAAACGTCTTCGGATCTTTCTTACTTAGGTTGTCCAGTTTTGTTTGTTTGTATGTGTGTTTGTTTTGCTGTTATTCGACGAGCGATTTGCTTTTTATGTGCATTGGTTTCCTGCTGCTCGCCCTACAGTGCCTAAACTACGACTGAACTATATTTAAGTCGCTTTTGCATTAGTTTTTAACTGCTTTGCAATTGCTATCGATACCGTTTTCTCATTTTCTTTGTTTTGTTACAAATTCTTCCCCATTCTACACCATTCACTTTTTTTTCACACTCACACACACACTCACGCAAGCAATGCGTTCTTATTTGCTATCTTTACACGGTTTTATGCATTTTTTTCTTAACTTTCTTCTATTTTTCCTCTTTCACTTGACAGTGTTCCACTGTTTTTCTTCATTTATTCACCTTTTTGCTGTTTCTTCTTGTGATAAATATAGTAAAAGTTGCAGTACAAGTTTAAGCTGCTAAAACTTATCAAATAATCAACAGTAGTTCGGCTGCGGACGATTGAAAACTGATTGTGGTAACGTTTTGTAGTAGTTGTTGTTCTGTTAAATAGTTTTATGGTCGGTTTTGGGGTAGTTTTTTTTGTTCTTCTTGTTTTGCTTTCACTTTTGTGTTGTCTGCTTGCTGTGTTGTTTGTGTGTTTGTGTTGCTGTGGTGTTAGCAGTGGTGTTATTAAATCTTATACGAAAAGTACGCAGTTTGAGGGTTTACGGCACCAAGCGATTAAAAGTAGTTAGAAAAGCACAACTCATGTGCATCAGACATGTAATAAGAATGTAAGAAACGGGATGAAGTGTAAGAATTAGAATAAAAACAGTTTGTTGGATTTTATGTGCAGAAATTACTTGAACGGTTCAAAAGGATCATCATAATCGGTACAAAACCCATTATTTGCATAATTGTTTGTTGGTGTGTATGTGTGGTTATGTGTTGTGTTTAGTGTAGTAGTCATTTATCCTTTTCTATCCCTTTTTGGGGTCTTCTACCCTTTTCTAGGATCGGTTTACTTCTGTGTAATTGCAATTCTCTTCCACTGTCTGTCTTCCTTCACACTGAACCACTCGACAGCCTGAACGGGTTTGGGTTGTTGCTTTCAACAGCTCATATTTCGCACTATGATATAAGTAGGTGTATGTATATGTATGTATAGGTTTTATGTATAAAAAATTATAGCACAATCATAGCGCGGCGCTAGTATAGTAGGTATTCTGACGGTTTTCGGTTTCCTTTTCTTTCCTTTTTTATTCTCAAAAAACCATAAGTTTTTGTGTAAGTTTAGTGGTGCTGGTGCACTCTTTTGTCCTTTCTTTTGCTCGCTAATTGCGTTTGCTAGTACACGCGGTACGCTTTATAGCCAGTTTTGTTGTTTTCTTTTGTATGCATTTTGTTGACCTTCTTTTTGCAGTTTGTTCTTTTGTTTTTATATCTTGCTCTATGTTACAATTACAATTGCATGGCTTTGTGCACTTTGCAAGATATCATGCACTTCCAAGCTGTACTATTGGCATTTGCATTTTGTTTGTTTTTTTTGTTGATTTTCTTCGTTTTCGTTTCGTAACGTGTTCTTACTTCAAGCATAGCCGTTTCTTTTTTGTTCGTTTTGCGTTTTGCTTTATATTTCTTACGAAGCACGTTGTTTGATGCCCTTTGCACTTTCCATTTTTTTTTTACTATTCTTCCTAGAAGCGAGCTGTATTCCTCTATTGCATCTTTTCCCCTTATTTTGTAGTATGTGTGTGTATGTGTGTATATTATAAACTGATCTGCTACTTTTCTGCTGCCCTCGATTGCTTTCGTCCCGCATCCGTTCCCTCTAACAGTTCAAGCGTTTTGGATGATGCGCGCTTCGCTTTCGGCTTCGCACATCTACGCCACTTACTTATTACCCATATTGTTCGAACGTTATTAGTAGTTAGTACATATTCATTTTTGTTTTTGTGTGTGTGCCGGTGTGTGCTTGAGTGTTTTTTTTGTTTTTCTTTTAATTAAATGTAAATTATTTAACACCCCTTTTTGAAGAAATTCTTCGTTTTGCCTTCGATCGTGGCTTTGGTTTGACGGGCACTAAATGGTGCACTAAACTATTAAAAAGTGAGCTGTTTGTATATATATGTGTGTGTGTGTGTGTGTGTGTGTGTGTGTGTGTGTGTGTGTGTGTGTTGGAATTGGAAATGTTTCATGTACAAGAACAAAAACAAAAATACACGTTCCACTGTGGAGCCGTATCGAATGGTGTGAAAGGAGGTGATTCCTCGCACACTTAAGACCCATATTTCCATTAGCTTTGTTACGTTACGCCTTTGTCTGCTTACTCGATCGCTGGCTTAAAGGAGCGTAACGTGACGATCGGAGCCTACTTCGCTACGTTTATCTGAACAAATCTCTCCATGCTAGCTTCCATTACTTTGCGTAGCTTGAGCGGGGTCAGTTTAGTGTGTTTAATTTTTACAAATGGCTGTAGTATGTGCACGATTTGCTTGTTTTGTTTGTTTATTTTTTTGCTTTTCATTTTTTTTTCTGTGTTGCTTGTTTAAATTTCGTATAAAACCTTTACCCTGAATTGCTTAATTCTTTAGCCTCTCAATGTCGCCTGCGCTTTTTGTTTTTTTTTTACCATCGTACTGAAATTACGTTGCGTTTGTAAACTTTAAACTTGTTAGCAGCTTATTATGTGTTGGGAGTGTTGCATTGTTCCTTGGTTGAAAAAGGGAAACATAAGAAACATGCAACAAAACAGAAAAAAAACCAAACCGGGCCAACAACACTGAGGAAAAATTCTTATTTCTTTTTACTGCTTTACCGCAAGCTTTTTATTGTAAAGCTTGCAAATTGTACACCACATGACGGAAGAATTTGCTTTTAATTACGTTTTAGCTTGCGTTGTGTACCTTTTTTATCTCTTCAAAAAAAAAAAAGGACAAAGAGTAAAAGAGATTCTATGTACTGTTTTTTTGCCATTCTGATTAGCCTTTTGCAACGCGATCGTTCACTTTTACACAATTGTTTCTACTATTACTATTAATTCCAATCCAATTGTAACGAATATTGCAGGCAGCGGCAAACGTTCCCGAATTTTGGCAATGTTTTGCCTTAATTCTCTAATTTCGATCGTCAATTAATTTAACTATTTCACTTAACTTTGAGGCTGGGCAATGTTGTTCGTGCTTTTTAGCTGCTTCACACTACAAAGTTTGCCACTTTGTCAATTGCTTTTCGTTTGAAAGCGCATTTGTTTTTGTTTGTTTTGTTTTTAAGTTTGTTTTGTTTTACTTTCTTTGCTGCTGTTGTTGCTGTTGTTGTTTGGGAGCATTGCATGCATCGTACGGCTTTACCGGCACGAAGCATTACGCACACTACGCACAAATTGGGCTTACACGCTACAATTCTTCGCGGCGTCTCGGCGTCATCGTCTTTGGTAAATCACAATCTTAGCTGAGCTGTAGTTTTTTTTTCGTTTATTATATTCATTATTTAAACCTTGTATGCTTGTACAGATGTTTTCATGATTCATTTGTTTTTTTTCGTAGTTTTGTTTTGTTTTGTCACTTAGTTTTTGGAGTAGTGTGTACGTGGGTTGTGTGTTGAGTAGGTGAGTGCACGTGTAGTGGGTTGTGTCTGAGAATGGTGTGTCCTTTGTGTTCAAAGAGCGAAATGGAGAGAAAAAGGCAAAAGAAGGTAGCGTTGGATCAATTTTGTATGATACGTGGCAAAGAAGAGAGAAGATGTAACCAACATATACACACGTACATGTAGTAAAGTTGCTTTAGAAGAGGAAACATATTTTTTTGAATAAAATAACAATTACAACTCTAGGCAATTATTAATTAACACTAAGACTAAATAGACCCCCAAAAAGCAACAAGTCATCTCGTAGTGTAGTGATGGTAGTAGTACGGTGTAGGTTGTTACCTGTAGTTGGTGTTGAGTGAAGGAGTGTGTATGTGAACGTCATATTGTGCGACTGTAACGTGGCGTAGTGTGAAGAGGAGTGTAACATACTTATGATTAACTTTACAAAATACACTCTATATGTTTGTGTGTGTGTGTCTGTATAAGTATGCCATCTATGAATGTGTGCCATCGGGCACGAAACGGCTGCGCTTAAACTGTAGCTAACACTGTTCGCTTTAAATACTTTTTACATACGTACAGTAATTGGTTTGTTTGCAAAACATTGGTTTTCGAGTGTGTAAGTGTTTTCTTTTCGGTTTTCTTTTTCGCTTTTTTGTTTTATTTACTTTCAGCTGCAAAGTTTCAGCATTGCACGTAATAGCTTCTATGTCTACGTGTCTCCTTCTTTATTTAACCTTCTCCGCTGCTCTTCCTCTCTTTAACTAAGCATCTCTATTCGTTAATGTCTTTTCGGTTCTTAGCTTCTGGAAAGTAAGGTTGGTTTGGATGCAGTTATAACATGATGAGGTGCTTCTTAACTTAAGCTTCATCTAATTTGTTAGCCAGCGCAGAGAGCGCAAGCGGCTCGATTCATAATGGTGAATATAAACGATTGCCTACCCTCTGTGCTCAGCCCCTCTTTTTCTTTTTTTTGCTAAACTATATGGTATGAGTTTTCGTCTGCGTGTTTAGAATTAGTTTAGAATAGTTACGTTCACTAGCAGTTATTGATGGAGATTGGTAGGTATAAGAAAACAAAAAAACAGGACGATTAACAAACTCTCGTTGAGCAGTTGGAAAAGAAAATGAGACATCATCGCGCAAGTACTTTCAGTACCTTCTCTCTTATCCCTTAACAGCTTAGGTAAACTGAACAAAAGTCATCAACTAACGGGACATTTCGTATTCCTTCGTATCTCGTAACGTTGTAACCCACTTTCCTATTTATTTACGATAGTTTTTAAAGGCATTCAAGCGATAGATTGTTTTAGAGTGGCGTTCAGTAGTAGTAGTTTAGTGTGTTGTTTTTTTTCCTTCCCCTCTTCTCTTTTCTTGGTTTTGTGATATACTTTCACAGTTTTAATTCTCCTCCCTGCTAGCTAATTATATTAACCTTTCTCAGCATCAGATGCGTTTGTTTATGTTTCTCGAGTTTCGTTTTCCGATTGATCCTCTCCTGTTCTTTTTTGCTTCCCAATTCACTAGCTTTCCTTAATCCACCTCATCCACTTTCACTACGTTTTGATATGTCAAATGATGCAAAATAAGCACTTGGTTTCAGCGTGTGTTACTTTCTTCTGTCTTCCTCATTAGATAGATTCATTCGTTTTGACTGCGTCTCGTTTTTTTATCTGTGTTTCATTTGTCCTATTCTCTGCCTTCTCTACATCCCTTCCGGACGACTGTCGCGGTTGAGATTGGCATTTCCAACTGGAATAGTGTTGTGTTGTGTGAGTTTTCTATTTGCGCTTTCAGTTAGTACCTTCTAGAAAAGAACAGGCTAACAACGGTGGCTAAAGAGTGACCATACCATGCTTCCATTACTTTTTTAAATGGAATTTTGCAATTCCATCTTCTTCATTTACTCTCAGACTTTCTAATCGATGTTTGGGCGACAGTACGGATCAGCAGTGGTGTAGGTGCGATGCAATTAAGTAGATAATTGGTAGGCAAACGTGTGTTGTGCTCTCTTCTCTTCCCAGCCGCTCTGCGGAGAAAAAAAGTGGAAAGGGACCAATGCCAATAAGCATTTATTGCTTGTCCTTTCTGTGGCCGCACTGTACAAATCGAAACCGGACTAAATTGCTCGCTAACGTGTATGTTTGTAAGTGATTTTTTTTGGTACTTTACGAACGATTTCTTTCCCCCCACTATTCTTGCTAGCTACTAGTAGTAGTGACATCGAAACTGTGTGTAACTTTACGATTTTATGCCAATCCAAAAATACAAATCATAAAGCATGGATGTGCTTGCTACATTCGTTAAGGCCAAAGTGATTTATTTTCAAGAGGCAATTTATGCATAATTTATAAAGCTAACTCAAACGTAGGCTGAAGAAATTCGTGCTATCTAATGGTGTGTTGGTTGTTTCGGGTGCGCGGAAACGAGCGACTTAAACTAGCGTTGGTCCAATTTGTGTAGCTTGCACATCCAAGGCAAGCTTTCCGTTTGTTGTGTGCGGTGCTAAGCACGACTAGGAGAGGGGCTCAGAAAACCGGGTTTCCTTCTAATTGAAAGGCTCGCCGGCAAGGTGCTGATTGGTCTTCCTTATCACAGCAAAAACAGAACAAGCTTTTGTTGGCAGAAAGAATAGCACAAACTTGCAAAATGTGTGCTGGTTTTTGCATCGTATGAAAATGAAAACACTAGCAAAAAAATGTATCCATCTGGTCAGCGAGATCACAGAACTGCCCTTCATGCATTGTGGCATTCGGCGTGGGGGGCAAGGCTATTTATTACAGTTCTTCGCTTTTAAGATCTTTCTTCTCTAGCAGAATTGAACAGAAGAAACCGACAATTTAAATCGCGGCCCTATTTCTCTTTCATTCTCTTGTTTTTTTAAAGCCACATTCAAAAAGGAAACCCTTTAAGTAAGTGAGTATGAGTCGGTGTAGTAGGTGTTTTTCCTCCTTCTCTTGTTTCTGGGTGGTTGGTCGTAAGCTTTCAGCAAGGAACTTTGGGTACGCTTTAGTCGTGTGTGAGTAGTGTCTGTGAGTTTAGATTTGTATTTTCAGTTAATAAGCACCTTCTCGATAGAAACGTAGTAAAATGTGGTACTGCTACATTATAAGCCAACCCTTACTTGTCTAATCTTGTCGCTCTCTCGTCTGTATTTCTCTGTTTTTCTAGGCATAAATTGAATGAATTGAATTACACAGCTTCCCCGTTATGTTACGCTATTGATTTAGTGTGATTGTTTTGTGTGTTAGAGTGTGTGTGTGTGTGTGTGTGTGTGTGTGTGTGTGTGTGTGTGTGTGTGTGTGTGTGTGTGTGTGTGTGTGTGTGTGTGTGTGTGTTTGAGGATGTTCATCTGTTTTGGTAATAATTGGTTTGCTTTCTTTAGTTGGTACTTCCATTGATATTGCTATTGGCATTTCTTCATTCGCACTGCGGCAAGCTTCCACCCGCTTGCACACCACCGGAAGCGTATCGCGCAATTTTATTTCCCATTGCAAAATGTGTGTGTGTGTTTTCTTCTTACTTTATAGATGATTTCGCTTTGAAACGTTCTACGGCTCTACGGCTGAGCTGTCTTGCTGTTCGTACGCAACCATTCTGCGCAAGCAAACCAGTGCCATCACCATTATTTGTGCTCGTGTATTATATTAAACTTTGACTCTATTTCGCTTCTATTTTGTGGGATTTTGTTCGCAAACTTTCACCAAAATAGTATCTCTTCTACTGCTATGTTTCTTCGTTGGATCAAGGGGTGGTCGTTTAATGTGACGGTTTACTTCCTTTACGTTAGCAAGTGTAAACGAAAGGAAATGAGTTGCAGCTGGAATAAACGCTCTGTACAGTTTGCGTTTAATTGAAACGCTTATGGCTTTTGCAGCCGCGTGTGAGAGATGCCACATCTGTTGTGGTTGCGATTTAAGGGGTTTGGGTGTTTTTGTTCTCTTTGCGGTTCTAATTGAAATTGTCCCATTTTTACTCGTATCACAAATCAATGGAACCTCGTCTCTCGAGCATCTCGATGCCACTGGGCTATGCATTTACGTTATCATTATGTGAAAAAAGGCAGTATCTGTAGGTTTGATTTAGCCATCCTTTGTTTTGTGTGTGTGTGTACTATTCGTGAGCCTTGATGTGGCGAGAAGGGTACAGATGAAACGGGGGTTATCGGTTTAGCGCTCTTTGAATGGCTCCGAAGCAAATAAAAACTCATGAGAAGCGAGAGCCTTCTGTCTGTTTGGTTAAAACATGCGAGAGTTTCGAGGCATTCGAGTTTTGGTTTCTGTAGGAACGATCGATGCATTCGGTTCAGCATTTTCCGCACACTAGCCCTCGGCTCGGTTTTACGCAAGCCCGAAGTGAGATGTGTGTGTGTGTAGAGGCGCAAAGCAGAGAGCGAGTCCGACTGCGTGTAATGTATATATCCTATGATACGTGTGAATGCGTGTGTGTGATGCTGTCTGTGTGTGTGCATGTTTGTGTTTATGTCAGTGTGTAATTGTACAGCGTGTACCAACTCAATAAACAACTGGCCACATATTTATAACAATCTTCTCTTCGAATGGCCAAGGATGATGATTATTATAATACACGTGGCTAGTTCTTTGTTGGGCTGGTCAACCCTGTATCGTTGATCGGGATTCGCAAAACCTGGTTGCGAACTTCGCTCACACATCGCACATACTCTTCGTTGCCAACAAACGACCCGCGGTAGAAACAATGCGACAATCCCCGGAACCGCGCACCTTTCGCACATCGGACCGCCCACCGTTACAGCAGGTTGTTGGTGTAGATCTTGTGGATGAGTGACTTCTGGATCGTATTCTAGGAGAATCCCTTGTAGTGGATGAAGAAAAATATCAGAAAGACGGCGTACGCCGACGGGAAGGTGATGCGCGCGATCACGTCGATCGTCTTCGCGACGCGTATCGGATGCGGCGGTTCCTTTTTGCGCACTTGCACGAAGCACGTCTGTTCCGCGCGGAGTAGGGGTTTGCAGGGATTAAAAGAAAGAAAACGCGAAAGAGTTGGATGAGAATTGAGGTGGATTATCCAAGTGTGTCCATAAGGAAATAATTCTAATGTTAGATTGACCGATTGATAGAATAAATTAGAATATGTGATAAATAAGAATAATACAAAAAATTCATCATTTTTGTACCATTTTTAAAAATATCAATTTAAATTATTATGAGGACAGAAATAATATTGTATTTTCAACCATATATGATAATCTTGCAATAGTTTTAATTTTTTGTGAAGCGCATTGCATACTTTTAGGCGCTTGTTATTTGTACTAATAAAATTATGGTAAATGAAATACGATTACAGGGTTTCTCAGGGGTTCTCATAGTTGTGGAACACTTCCATGACTCTTTTTTATGGGAAGTGAACTCATATGATCATATGATGGAAATTGGACTCTATGGCACTCTGTTTGGAAAGGCTTCCTGGAAATTCCTATTAGATTTGTCCAACAAGCGTGCTATAAAGTCCAATTTCCTTTACATTGAGCTAATTTCAAAATAAGAAAGAGTCAGAGAAAGTGTCCCGCAGCTATCAGAACACCTGGATAACCCTGAATCTTTAAAACCGTGGAAATCGTATCAACATCACACTACTACTCACCTCTGTTGCACAGCCATTGTTCGCGGAGTGTGTGCAGGGGCTGGTACCGCCCGCACAACTGGTACACGCGACGATCTCGTTCGGTCCACCGGATTCCCGCTTCTTCACACCCTGTCAAAGGGAACATCATTAGTGGGTTGAACGGGCAGGGAGTGATGCAGCAGGAGAAGTAAAGAGTAAACTGCACGTTCGAATGCGAGTAATATAAGTTTGGCAGCGTAGTAGTGAACCAATACAAGAAACAAGAAACCGATCCAACAAAAGTGCATAAACTTCAAACGGATTAGGGCATCAAACAGTCAAACGAAAAGGTTGTAAAAAGAACGGAACATAAAACGATAAGATGATTTCAATAAGTTACCGGGGTAGATAGTATTTTTTTCAGTAGGATTGATCCAAAAGTCGGCTGGTGGGCTTGTGACTGTGCGATTATCAAGAGCAAGAAGGGTATAACCGGCACGCGGGACGATCGTGCACAGTGGAAAATGCACACGAAAGGAAAGATAGATAGAGAGGGGAGCAACATTTGCAGAAAATCGGATGGATCGTGTGGGGATTGTGTTTTGCATGTTACAAATCACAAGGAAAGGTTCAGTTAACCATTTAAGGTGTTTGCACACAAAACAGCTTCACTCTGTGACACAAAAAGGGGTTTGTTGAGTTAAGAACACGGCAAGTAATCGGAAGGCTCTTCAAAGGAAAACACTACAAATCATACACGCACGCACAGATATTCACAAACGCTAGGACACTAGATACAAATGATCGGCACACATACAACACTAGTTGTTGCCTTTGGTTGAAGCAAATTATTCACACGTGTCTCGGCAAAGCGTTCGGGAGAAGCAGAGTTCTAGAAAAATGCGAATTATAGTACAGTTCTAGAAAGTCGAAGGTCTCATCAAGTGTGTATAGAAACAGCGAACTGGAAACTAGTTTCCCAGCTGACAAAGGGTATATAGAATGCTAGAAGTAGGCAACACAACATTGTCAAGGGGACAGAGAGATACAGATAGAGCTAAAGAATAGAGGGAATGATTTACTAGAGGATAACATTAATCGTGGAACACGTGCACGGAGTACATTCTTGGAGCAAGGGTGCGCACTATGTTCTAATTATTATCGACGGTCTAGGTTTAAATTTTGCAAACTGAAAACTGAATAACATAACATAAACAGTACACACAAACATAAAGAAAATGTAGAAATTCAGTCTAGGGTAAGCGTGTCCTGTGTGTTAAGTTTGAGGTGTTAGTATATTCACAGTTATTTCCTTGTTAAGCTCACAGGGCGCACTTAAAATCTCATTCTGGGTTCGAGAGGTTAGTTTAATATGAAAAGTAAAACATAAACAATACCATCTTAGCATCTTCCTGAAGCACTTTACGAACGATTTGATTATCACCATCGTCTGGTGCAAGAGTTCAACCGCTTACCACGACAACAGCTAACGAACCGACCGAAGAGCGACGGACCATTAGTAAGTTGCTTGCGTTGTGTCTCATCGGACGAAGGATGAGAAGATATAAAAGCTCGCCTCCCGGCCCGTCCATAAATTACATATTCTAGTGGCATGCTAAAATTGTCACCCATTTTGATTGGGGCGAAGTACGGTTGGATGGTGCATGACCTCCTCCTTCTGTTCGACCATCCATTCGCTCGCCATTTCTCTTGGGAGGTGTGAACCGTTTCCAATGTTAGGTACAATGCACTCCTTGCTGAGGTAAGGTGCACATGGAATATAAAATTGCCACCATTCACCACCCTCAGGGAGGGCGGAAGGCCGTTGAGCGAGAGAGAGCTGGGTAATCATTCATTCGTTGACGGTATTTCAATTATGCTAGCAACATGCAGCAGCAGAACCAGCAGCAGCATGTTCCAGTTTGGGGCAAAAGAACCATGCCCCGAGAGGACACGGTGGAGTGTGAAGCGATTGGTAGTACAAACCCCTTGTCTACAACCTCCTCCACCCTCCCGCTCTCATCTTTAAATGGATTGGCAAATGTTATCTTAATGTTCATTCTCGCTTCGTTTCGTGTGTTATCTCGTTCTCGTAGGAGTGGTTCGTTGCTTTATCGGCATCTCTTGTACCGAAAGTACGGAAGGTGGTCGGAAAACGGTGGTCGTTGTCAGTGAACGTAGCAACATGTCAGGTCGTGCTGGTGTGTGTGTTAGTGTGTGTGAGTTTGTGGGAATAAGGTAAAGTCTTTAATTCTGCAATTGGGCTGTAGGTTTGCGTTTCGGGTGGATAACAGGACACACTTACCGGCTACGATAGGAGTAAGGCATTTCCACGCGAAATGATGACGGAGATGAGAAGAGATAGAGCGGCAAGGGTGAGGTTTGGAGGTTAGTTTGTCCACACAAGGTGATCGTGGTGCGATCGTACAGCCCGGAGTTTACGGGGACGCGTGAAGGGTGAATAAGTTGACAGTTTCGGCCAGACAGGGACGAGAGCGATGGCGTGAAAGATTGTGTGTATGTGTGTGTGTGTGTGTGGAAGACGAAAGGTGTTGTAGTTTTTTTTTGCGGTGTTGGTTTTATTTTCAACATTGAAAAAGAAACGACAGCCAGAATAGGTACATACACACGTACACGTACACGTCGAAAGGTGTTGGAGTTGTTAGTTCGGGGAGGGGTAGCAGGAAGAGAATAAAACATGAAACTAATTATTACACAGGCTCAGTAGTGCTAGGACGCGGACAGAGGCAGCGCTCGACAGAGATGGGACACATGTAAAGGCCACACGGGTGACAACACTAGTGACAGGGGAGGCATACGAGGGCGAGGATACATGTTGCCTTGTTATGCTGTGACACCTTTATGTTTTGGGAAATTTTGAAAAAAAAACAAGGGAGAGCGCGTAATTTAATAAATCGATTTCCATAAAATACTCTAAAGTTCTAAATCCTTCAGCAGCGCTTGCGGTGTATCGCGATTGCATACATCTAGGCGTCGCCAGCACACTTTAGTACAAAAGCTCAACCGCTCGATGTATCCTCGCCGGTCATACCGTTTTACCAGCGGTAAGTGACGTGCAAGAACGCTCTTCTACCTTTGGCTAGATTATGGGTGTATGGGTGCACATGGTAAAACGACTGCAGGAAAAGAACACACCGTGGAAATGAGTGGGGACGGGAACAGGGGAGAACGAGGTGACGAGGAACGAGTACAAGGAATGGAAAAAAGCGATGAAGAATGATTTTGTTCCTCGCAATTTTGCGCACCGTTGAAGGAGAAAACAATGGACTGGTTCAGTCCACTCATTACCGAAATGCAATTAGCTAACTATCCATCAACCATCGTACTCAAAAAAACAAGAAAAAAAGACACAGGTACGTTGTATGCAACGCACGAAGCCATAAGCGTACAGCGTTCGGTGTTCGGACCAGCAAGCGGGACAAATCCCTGGAAAGCGATGGTACGGGTTACTGGTCCGGCTAATAAAGCAGGAAGAACCAAAAACAACGCAAGGAAGGAGGAAAAAATGGGAGTGGGAAATTGCACCAAACGCTTCACTTTCTGCGAGATTGCGATGGGTGTAAAATGGAAGAAAGCTTATCGTCCTTCACGCCACAGGCGCCGAGAGCTTTCGAAAGCTTACACGTAATGCTGATAAAATTAGATACAAGCTACAATGTATGTACAAAGCGGGTACGTGGCACTTGATTGGATATTAAAAAAGAATAATGTTTCGAAAAATATACTTCAAAAGTTTGCGTAAAACCAAGTTTGGGTAATTACTGTTTGAAGCAAAAAGAAAACCTTCATCCCGTTTAAAAAGTAACTGTTAGGAAAAAATCTAGTTGATAAATAACGCAAGTCCTTCACTGTACGTACCCTCTTCGAAGCAACCTTGAACGGTTTCTGATTAGGTTTATTGTGCTTTAAAGAATTTAATTTAATGCCACCTTCCAAAAGCCTTCCATTCGCTCACCGCTCACAGCATATGATTAATGTGCTTTGGCCCGAGCGCCGTAACCTTGTCACCAAATCCGGTCCGTACAAAACCGTTGCCCCGCGGAGCTGTGCTGGCTCGAATGCCGCTCGTCGTTACGAAAAGCGGTAATCATCAAAGTTTGTAAGCAATGTCGTTAGCTGGGAGTAAGGGTAAGAAATGTATGGGGAAAGGTAGCGCAGAAGGAAAACTCCACTGCCAGCACCAATAAAGATGATGAACGATTGTTTTGGTTGGAACGTGGAAAATGGAAGGAAGCGTTGGATTGACCGAATGTACCGAAAACGGTTCCGCAACAGAAAACTTCCCTCAATTTCCCGAACCATTCGGTACTGCTTTCCCGTAGCCTTGTTGAAAGTTACAATAGAAACAAGAAACAATGGGCGCAAGCCGAAAATTCTATAATCAACTCGATCCGATCATATTTTCCAAAACCCGGCGCCCATTCAATATCCTTGTGCTTGGATCCTCCTGCTTGGCCTGTGTGTGGCTGCCGGCAAGCGTGCAACATAAACTAGGATGAGCATAAACAGGCAAACACATGGGCTACCGGTGGCACGGGCGAATCATTTGCAAGGTGAGCTGAACAAGCTCGCTTCCGGGCTTCGGGGCCGATAATTTCACCCCATTGAAAGGGCGTTGATTGCAAGAGGCTTTCAGCGGACGGGCGCTCTCGTGGTTAGGCTCGTCAGTGTACCACGAGGCAGTGCAGCAAACCCGATAGACCAGTATCATCAACAACCAGCAGTTGTTAGTAAATGAACCGGCACTGGGCCTGGGGTTTGTGGCAGGACGCCAAAGCATATAAGGCTGGGCTGGGCTGATTTAAGGCGAGCTGTTGCATTCGGGTGCGCTTGTTTCGGGGGCTTGGTGGCATTCACGGTAACACGGTGGCTTCCGGCTGCAGTACTGCACTGCTCGCAATGCTAAAGATAATTGCGAATGGTTGTTGCGGAGCAGGCTCGAATGCAAATTGCATCTGGGGTTGGGATTTGCACGAGAGGGAGCATGTATTGCATTGCAAAATGGGATGACATTGCAATGCGTAGCTGTTACAACAAAGATAAAGTGGAGTTCGATTATTGGAAAATGCTTCCAGCAAATACCTTGGAACGATTCTCGGTAGAAATTACTACTATTCCTGGGAAAATCAGAAGTTGAATGTAACTTTGCAATTATTTGAAGAATTTATTGGCGAAGTTATTTCATTATTGGAGAGTAGAATTCGTTTTGAAAAAGAGCGTTGAAATTTACGCGTTGAATATAATAGGGTATGTTTCTGTTCAAAATTCCAAATTTGCACATTCATTGCTATGTGTAGATGAAATATCACAGCTCACATTATAAATCACAATCGAACAAAGAATTAAGAATATATATGTAAAATAATCTATGTGCTGGTTGGTTGGTTGAATGCATTGCATACAGCTCGTGTTTGAAAATTGCATACATTTAGGCGCAAACTGCAAAACACTCGTTGAGTACGATTTTCAATAGCTGTATAACATTTTAATTCAAAGGATTTCCTGCTTTAGTAAAATTTCATTATAAAAAAAAAAGGTTTGTTTGTACATTGTTCAAGCCAAACCAGTTGAGCAATAAATAATTTACATTTAAATTCCATTTCCCACTGCTGTGATGGATGCTAGCCGCATACAGCACTAAAAACCACAAAACCCAATGCATAATGCAAAACCAGCATGGCGTTGTTTTTGGCCTCACAAAGTTAGACCCCAATCACCGCATCAGTCGATCGATCGAAGTGCATCGATGTAGAAAGAATCCATTCGCTGCAATCGGTACAGCCCCGTGGCACAAGCGAATCCCTTTTTTTCCTGTAGGCGAGCATCATTGGTTAGTGATTTGGCGAGTGCAAAACCATTCGACTAACACATACACACGCACAAACACAGACGATGTGAAGCCCGTTTGAAACATACACACAAACACACACATATAACAACATGGTTATGAATTTTTCATCAGCAGTAACGGCATCCCGTGAGCAGTAACCGGGCACAGCACAGCATAAATGGATTAGCATAAAACCCCAGCACCAGAGTTAGTCACACAGCACGACACACCACACACACACACACACACCACGGCAGAATGCAGCTTAGCGAAACAAACAAACACAAAAAAAGGCCACGGGTGTTCCCGGACCGGTGGCTCCCGCTTTTGCGAGTCTGGTTCGTGGCTTGCGCGGGAGACACTCAGAGATTGCGGCATCGGAAAAAACAACCTTCCACTCTTCCCTCCCCTGTCGGTTCAACTTACAAAGCTCGTTTCCATGAGCCCGGCCTCGTTAAGCTTCGTCTCGACCGTGGGACGGCGCCGGGTCAGACCGGGCCCGGCGGACGACGCATCGGTGGCAAGTCCTTCCTCGCACAGCAGCACAGCGGCGGCCGGCGCGGCCGAAGCTATGGGCGGGGCGATGGGCGCTGTGGCTAGCGGGGGGACCGTGGCTGCTGGCGCTACAGTGCGATGCGGTGGCGTTTGAGCGAGCCGACCGGCGGTGGCAGCGGCAACACTGGCAGCGGTGGCCGGAGTTGTCTTCTCCGCGGCAATGGCGGTGTGAAACTCGCGGTCAATTGTTTCCTGCTCGGTTTAGACAAGGTTTCGAAGTTCGAGGTTAAAACTTTACACACTTTACACTGACAAAGTTACGCGACAGAGTTACGGAGGCGGGGCAGGCGGGTTAGTGTGTGGCTAGCTCGTTAGTGTACGCCTCCGGCAGTATGGTGTGGTGCACCCGGGTTTCGGTGGTCGGTGGTTGGTTGGATGATTCGAGGCACACTTGCCCCGAGGTGTGATGAATATTACACCGCGTTGGTAAGTGGTTGTTCGATTGGAAGTTAGATTGGAACTAGCGTTATGTTGTGTGGGTTAAAGGGCAGACAAACAGCAAACAAAAACGCCGTTTTGTGCTGAACATTGTACTCGAAGAGGGTATCGATCGTCGGCATAAACGTGTGATACAGGACGTGCGTTAATGTGAGTTGTTAAAAATGTCACTATAGTTTACACTGTTGTATCATAACGTAGAGGAAAAAAGGCGAAATGTACCTGATATGTACAATAAAACTAATGAGATGATCTGAACGTCACGAATTCTTCAACCCATGAAATGGTTTGTGTTATGCTTCAAAACAGAACCAATAAACTCGTTTAGAATAAGTTCTTATGTGTTGGTTAACATGGATGTTGGGAATGATGTTATAAGATGATTTCGATGAAATACAGATGCACCCAATATTGATGTATGTAAAAAGTAAGTCTATTCTAGGACAAAAACAGCATTTCAAGTAAAAATGTATCTAAAACCAGTATCAACTCGACTAAAGAGGTTGATGATCGAACACTATATTCCACTTGCAGTAAAGGCTATTCCTTCTAAAATAGCAACTAACAGCTAATTGTTACTAACTGAGAAGCGTTTGAATCGAACAAAGCCACTACACACTACATAGTTATCATACTGATGGCATGTTATTATTTTCAGTCAACAAACACACTAGGAAACAAAGTCAAAATATTGACAAATATTTGTATATCTAATGCTTGGTTGTTATACGCACATGGAAGCGATTTGTTAAAAAATATGTTTTCCATATATTTTAAATGCTTTTAATGCTTTAAGGTTTTTTTTAATTAATGGCTTGCTTTGAAATATGTGTTGTACGTTGTAACATAACTAATGACAGACAAAAGTTGCACACTACAACACAAGGCCAACACGAAAACGCAATCTACGCGCGAGGACCACATGAACGAACGAAGACACAGAGAAGCATCAACCAACAACAGAAAACAAACAACACAATCAAACGAATGTCCCGACAGGGACAGTAAGAGCACAAGAGATAAAGAAAGGAGGAAATAGATAAAGAGGGAGAGAAATAGAGAGCCAGAAAGAGAGCGCAACGAAGGATATAGCAAAAGGAAACGAAAAAGGTAGAAAGGCAGCGATAGCAATAGGCGCGTGATGGTGCCACTTTCTGGCACTGGCTTAACTCAACATGACAGCATTTCTTCCCTCAAACGGCCGTTGCGTAAAGAGAGCAACAGAAAAAGGAAACAGTGATACGAAAAACAGCTAGCTGGATTTGACTACTGTAAAACGGTTTACTGAAATTACCGGAAGCAGTCTCGATGACTGGACGCGGGCAGCAAGAGATTGAAAACACGGCACGTGGCATGATATTGGCATTTTGTTCCAATGCATCATTCAATTAAAGGTTCATCAAGGTTAAAGTTTACAGGGTTGGTTTTGGTGTGGTTTCAGCATTTTTGTTAGAATCGTGCCGTTAGGAAGATTTACGTTAATTTATACATTTGTTTTTAGCAATTATTTATCAATTTAAAATTTGGTACATTTTTTAAAATTAAATGACGTTAGTTATAGCAGACAGAAGGAAGAGAAGAAGAAGAGAAAGAAGAAAGAGAAATAAGAGAGAGAGAGAAAAATGAGAAGAACGAGTGTATTTTTCAACTCGGGAAATACAATAGAAGAATTGAAATGGATTCAAAAAATTTAACGGTTTTTTAATAATGTATGTTTCTGTGGTGTAATTGTACAAGTATTTCTTACTAAAGCAAAGGTGATAGTAAAAAAATCAATTTATCGACAGAACTCTACATGAGCTACTTTATAGTAAGTGATAAAAAAAAATCTGCAGTACAACGTGGCCCTTAAATTCCTCCTAATTACTGTTCCATGTTCCTGTTGCAAAAGCCTGCACAACACCATTCGGTGTATTGTGGGTCGATTTTTTCTATGTTTCTAACAAAAGTTGAAGCATTAAACAAAACGCTAAGAAAGGTGGTGATCAATATTGGCGGGGAAATTGAACAGCAGACTAGAGGTAGAGCACATTCCCATTTATCGTGGAGTGGAACAAAGCCGCCTAAATCCATTGGAAATCAAACAGTAGCAGCAGAAACAAGACTGTACAGCTGGAATCGAGAAAAGGGAGCACAGGTGGAAGAAGGAGGCCAGACAGATTTGGTCGCTCTATCAGCACCATCAGCAGCATCAGGCAGCGGTAGCAGGACAGCGCTTAGCACACATCAAGAGCACCAAAAAACGTCAGCATTTAGTACAGAGCAGAAGGTTTAGAGCAGCGTGGCTCAGTTGAAGCATGGAGGGGTTTCATAGTAAAAAGCGCCAGCCACTAGGCTGCAATGGAGGGGAGCAGCGAATGCACTCGGGGTTAGCTTTGCTCTTCCATTTGCACTAGCTTATAGTCGTGATAAGAAAGAGAGACAGAGAGCAAAGGGACAGACCCTAAGGAGGCTTAGATAGAAGGGGGAAAAAAGGGAGGAAAGAACTCAAAACTCAAACCAAAACACAAAACAGAATGAAGGATTCAAATGTTGAGCCTGAGGGCTCTGGTCAGGCTTTGGCTTTGGATGGATAAACAATGGTGGAGGGTCGGCGGGCGTTTTGGGAGAAGGGAAAGAGGCGATTTTCGAGGGTGGCGGGGGGAGGGGAGAGGGTTTCGGTTAAGTAGATGATTTGGTTGAATAAATAAGATAGCTTACCAGGGGACTAGCGAGAATTATTCCGATCCTGCTTAGGACAGCTGGAAGACGCTGGAAAATGACATTACACAAATTGGTTGATACTAAAAACAATACACAATACAACACGGTACAACACGGTTCGCCGTAACGGAGTCGGTTGTTTTGATGGCGATAGGGGGGGGGGGGGGGGAGGCAGAGGAGAAGATGGGTTTTGTTTTCCTATTTTTGGGTAGTAAGGAATAAGTTGGCAGGGAAAAGAGTGAAAATAAGAACGGAAAAAACGACATGGGAACGGGGGAGTTATATGGATGAGTGCCGCACAGTTAGCGGCACAAGAGTAGGGAGAAGCAACCAAACTTTGGTAACGGAACGATAACTTTGTTTCGCTACAGGTTGCAACATGGGGAGAGCGGGGGAGCGGAGGGCTGTTTAACGCGGTCAAATGATAGTGGAAGCAAGCGGAGTTGGTGTTTGTGTGTGTGTGCATATTGATTGGCGATTTGTTTCGATCACTCGGGCGATTAACCGTCAATTGTGTGTGTATGTGTGTGTCGCTAATCGAGTGCGGTTTTGGTTGCGTATTTTGTCACGCGTTTTTTTTTCGGACAAACGCTACTATGCGGCAATTTGGCAGCCGATGGAAGGTATATAAAAGCTGAGGAATGTGTTTTCTTCTTCTTTCTATTCATCTATGTTTGGCTTAGCATTACGGCTAGAGGAAACGAATGCGGTTACAAAAGTTTCTTATTTCTAGCAGAAAAGGAGGAAGAAAATGTGTGCGTGTGTGTTTGTAAAAGCGTTTTGTTTTATCAATTGCTTGAACTGTAAACTAAAACGGAAACGTTTCTAAAGTGAAGAAAGTCATTGAAGAAAACAAGCACAACATTAAAAAGGCGGATTGAAAGTAAGCTTGGTAACGTGAAAAAGCAGAAATGTTGAAAGTGAAGAATAAAAAACAACGATTGAGTTGAGGATAGAACTTAAAACATAATGAAGGAATGAAGATATGTGGCTAAGCACACAATACTAGAAATGAAAAAAAGTAAAAACCAAGTAATAAAATTGCTTTTTTATCAATGTAGAACACTTTGATTCATTTCCACTTAAAATATGTTCCATTATTTGATTTTTTTTTATTTTTGTTTGTGTATTTTTTTAATGCATAAATAGGCTATTTTGACAGTAACGAATTTTTAAAATCACTCGCCAACATGTATCGTTACTGCAACAATAAAGATTGGCGCATTAGAATCGATTCCCCAGTCAATCGCGGTTTCAAAGCGCATTAGCGACATCGTGCAACAATAAAACCACGGTTCATGTTTTCTCCTATTTGCATGTTCCAACGCAAGTGCCCGTTAAACAATGCATCCACGAGCGTCACGAACGGTGCCAGCTGCACTCCATAATGTATGTGCCTTGCAGTAAGCCGCATATCGTGCAGCATGCATGCACCCCCAGTGCTCCAGGCGAATCGGACCAAAATCACACCCATAAAAGCTTTTCCCCCGTCGGGTCGAAACACGGCGCAACACAAAGAAACAATCAACAGCACAGCTACAAAGGAAACACAAACACAGCACTGGCAACTGGTTCGATTTAGCATATATTTAACGATTTGCTTCAAATATTGTACCGAAAAACGGCGCAGTGGGCGGGAGGAGCTAGCATATTTGTTTGTAGCGTCAAGTTTGCTTGCTTTGCCCTGCCAACCGTGGAAACATATTAAAACGCCCCAGGATGGCTGTGTGACCTGTGTTCGGGGTTCGCTTTGATTGGTTTTGTTTGTCATCGACGGTGGTAGTAAGTTTTTTTTGTTTATTTGGCAGGTGGCACTATCAGTCTTCTGTACCGTCCATCGATCGTTTGTCCCACCTATTTCACGTAACATTCTTTGCGCCCTTGTACGCTGACGCTCACAAACCACAACAAAAGATTCCGAACAAAAAAGAAAATCCGCCTCGAAAAGCTTCATTACACACCTGGCCCTCCAACCCCGTCCCGTCAGAACGGCGAACGGAAAGCAACGCTCCCGGCGAAGGAAATTGATAAGAATGACGCTGAAGTTCTGGTTGCGATTGTGAGTTGGTGCCAAGTTGGTGGTGCCGCATTACATTACACGCGATTCCCTTCGGAGCATTCAGCAGCCCGCCTTTATTCGACCGCTCGCTCCCCCTGCCCTTTACTCCCTTTACAATGCTGCAATGGGTTTGGTGCAGATTTGTTGCACGATGTCTTCGGTGGTCCAACGTGCACAACGCGGGTACCCTTTGTGTGGATCGATGTGTTTGTGTTTTATTTTGTTCCGTCTTTGCGCTGCCGCTTCATCTTCCTTGCAAGGTGAACCTTCGATGACGAGAAACGTCGTTTATTGGCTTTTTTGGGAGTGGAAAAGGGAAGGGCAAAGAACGACGGTTAATAGTGCCAAAGGCCACGGAGCATTGGCTGATGCTGCTGCTGCTGCTGTTGCTACAATCCGACCAAATCGACCCGCGTCCGTTGGGCAACAAAGGGGCTTATGGCACCCTGTGTGGCTGTGAGCAGCTGACATCAATAAAACATAATAAATATCGATTCAGCCAACCGTGAGTTTGGTGGCGGAGTTAGGTGGGCAAACGGCTGATAGTAGTTGTTGGTAGTAAAAGGTGATAGTAATGCAGCTTTTGCTCTTCTTCGCAAGGTGTGCCAAGCATGTTTGGCACACGATCGTGACATAAAAATGTTTCTGAAGGGTGTTTGGGAAACAAAATGAAAAATAATTTAAAAAAACTGCTCAGACAGTTTGATTTATTGTAAAGTTCTTTGAGAAAAGAAACGACAATTTCATGTTGATCATTATAAAAACGATAATTTTATGTACGACCAATCAAACGTGTAAAGTAAAGAATATTTCATGTTCTTTAAATAAGTTCCAAAATTATAGTTTAATAATATGCTGTTACAATATTCTACCCAATTGAATTAGTGACTTTGTTAATTTAATATCTCTTCCTATCACTGCAAGAAAGACGAAGTTATTTAAATATAGACATTTAGGTCACAAAGTTGCAAAGCTAAAAGTTACACACAAAAAAAAAATGGATCCATAAACGAGTTTTATCCGCATTTTTCTCTTCACAACCCAATTAAACTCAAAACCGATTGTGGTTGAGCAAAAACCTTGCGGAAATGTGGTCAACGGCTCGGATCATGCACCACACCACAGGCCACGGTGCACTTTTAGTGCAATCCCGGCTTCGAACTGTCACATCACACAGTGCCGTATCGGAAGAGTGAAGATGATGTGCCTTTCTGCTTGAGGTCATTCCACCACCGGAAGGATCGCCGTTCCGTGGTGAAAGCGGTACGAGAGCGAAGTGGCTTTTTTTCTTCTTCCTTGCCCTGTCCCTCAAGTTGATATGTGCTGACATGAGCCGGTGCGACATATCTGAAGGTACGCTACGATGCACCGGCATGACGTTTGAAAGGTAAAAGATTAAATTCATGCGAACGGGTTTTCTCGTTAGGTTGTCGATGGCATTTTGCTTGGTGCGGGAAAGATCGACAAGCGAATCGAACGAGAGTTGAAAGATGTAGTGGTAGATATAGTATCGTGCCATCTGTTCAGATTAAGGTAAAGTTGATAAAGCTCCCTTCATGAAGTAATTTTCTGTGGAATGCATTTCCTGGGAGTGATGAATTTTTCAGTAAAGCTTAGCATGTTGTGCGGAGCACATGTTGCATCAAGAATTCATAAATAGGGCTCATGCAAATCGACACAATAATGCACCCTCCCGGGGGGGAAAGCATGTTTGTGGTTTGTACACAAAGCAAACGTTTGAAGCCATTGGCATAAATTGTTGTTCGTGTACGCAATATGACTGTCTGCCGGTGATACATATTTAACAGGCAGCGCTGCAGCAAATACCCATACAGGTGACGTTTAATTAATACCCTTCCGGAAGCTTTGAGCAAGTGCTTTTTAATTCCCAATCTCCCCAATAAATTGACTTAATTTTTTCCACCACCCCGATCTGTTTGTGTTTCGAAAACCATATTGCTCTTTGAACTAGATAATGCTAATGTTTGTCAAGCACGAACACAGCACTCCGGGTGTGTCGATGTGTAATTTTAATTCAACGGTAGCCAGTTGGCATTAAGCTGAACGAAAATTGAATTTAGCTGTCACTGCACGAATGGGAATTTAGGTCGGCTTCAAACTCGTCGTTGTAATGAAATGTGTGTGTGTGTGTTTATTCATGTATATGGTTGCGACCACGGCCAACCTGCCGAAGCCGGTCGATACGGGATGGATTAATTATTGAAATGGATTTCATTTTTGTAATCATGCGGAAGGAAACTGCTTCGGGCCCGGGAGTGGTGAATTGCTACCGCTTTTCTCGCTTTTTCAGCACCACTTCCCCGTCCCACGACCACTGGGGAAGAGGGAGCGTGAGAGTTCAGTGAACTGTGTGAATTGTGTGTATGCATATGGATCGATATGGTGCTGTGTGTTTGTTTGTGTGAGTGCGAGATTTGTGAAACACCGAACGATACTGCCGGAAAAGGAAATGGGCATTTAATATGCATGGAGCGTTTCGCTGATAGATCGATTGGTTGGAAATGATTCGCTCTCATTGGTAAGGTGAATTTGTTGCGCCGAATCACAGACATCACGGCAAACATTCGTTGCTTTCGCACAGTAGAGAGGGTAGCTAGATGGCGGAGAGTGTGTGAAATAGTTGCACGAAAACGTATCACCGGCAATTGGCCATGTATGCTATACTGCACGACACATAAAATGGTGGTATGAATGCACTTAAACTAACAAAACCGTAGCACAAAGAAACTCATTCATACAGAACTACCAAGCAGTACAGAACGGAGGTGCACGAAAACACAATCGTAAGCGAAAGATACGGAAAGAAATGGCAAGCAGCGAGTCAACCTGTTGCACACGAAACAAGACAACAGAGGTTAGCAGAAGGTAGTGAAGAAGAGTTGTGCAACGAGTAAAGCGTACAGGAAGAAAGATAAAATCGAAACAGCGAGACGGATTAAAAGATTTTGAAGTAATGAAAGGAGACATTAGTGAGATAACATTTGGTAAAGCTAGTGAACGGTGGCTCATGTGTGAGTAATAGTTTTCATGATTGATTTAGATAAGAAGGTTTATGGTAGGTTTTATTTTGATTATTCAGTTCGAGAGATTTTTGTCATTGGTTTGAATACTTTTTTTTCATATTCTAGCGCTAATTTGGTTTATTCCATTAAAGTGTTTATCAGTTTTAATTGATTCAAGAAATATATTCAGTTGAAAATAGTTGCGCGATGTTGGTTCATTTTATAAATAGGTCAAACACATGACAGGAAAAATAAAGACACTTGAAAACTAATAGGAAATAGGTAATTTATAAGAAAGAGCAACCAACAACAAAAAAATAAACAAAGAATAAGTATAGGCAAGAGTCAGAATATGCAAAATATAGTACAAAATACAAAAGAAAATATAGAAAATAAAATAAGAAGTGGGATAAAAGCAAAGAATAAGTCAAATAAGAAATGAACAAAACAAACAAAAGCTTAGAAACTGAAATCAAAAAACAAAACAAAATAACGTGTGCAATGCAGTGTTCTTTGACAGGACAGAATCGAATTTGGTATTTTTGACCCATCCGTACGGGGTACGGATGATAGGTAAAGCAAGCTATCAGGTGAGCGATTGTGCGGAAAAACCAGGAGTAGAGAGGTGGTGGTTGGTGGATTTTCAACCGGAGAGGAGGACAGTGCTTGAAAGGGGTGTAGTGTTTTCTAATCGCTAGGGATGCGAGTCGTTTGCGCTCCATTTTGTAATCTGATACTGTTTACGTGTGTTTCGTTTCCGCTATCGGGAAACTGAAAACGCATCGTCACACAGACACAGATATGTTTCGTGTGTTTAGCTTTGACATTTACATTTTTTTGCCAAAGGGAAGTATTCGCTTTGCGCAGAATGTTCCGAAGAGCGGGTGGTATTTTGAGGGGGTGAAAGGAAGGATAGTTTTTGTCATCTTCTTCTTCTTGTTGTATGGTAACCTCTTCCCTTTTCTTTTTGCCCTAACGGGGGGCCATTGTGGAGGGGGATAGTTTGTTTCATTTACAAGGGGGGTGGGGAGGAAATGTTTTGTGTTTAGTTTGCAACCGGCGGTACATTACCTGAGTAACTGGATTCTCTCCAGGTCTATATACAACGTTGTGCAACGGCCGCTTCCTGCCGACATAGTTGACGCAGACGAACTCCAGCAGCGAGGCGTAGATGAAGCACATGCACACGCCGTCCCACACGTTCATCGCCGTCAGGTTCGACACGACCGGAAGTGTACTGCGGAAACCGTTTGAGGTGGTGAAAAAATTCAACATGGTCGTTACACCTGCATCAGGGGTCAAGGGGCAGTAACGATGGGGACGCCCGGTCGTTCGTGCCCGCGGGTGGAGGCGCCCGGTCGTTTGTTGCACGGTTGAATAGCCATGCCGCACATACGGCCGGAATAGAACGTGGGGGAAGAAGAGAGGAAGAGAAAGAATATGGTATGAGTGAATGCATTTAAAAGCGCAAAACCTGAAGCGGTCATCGTGTGATGCATTTTTAATGAGCACGTCGCATTTTTAATGAATTCCGCGTCCAGTCCCTCTCGGTCTCTCGGTGTCTCAAGGCAGTGGGGTGTACAGTACCCCGTTTCGCTTCACTGCAGGCGTCCTAATGTCGTGTGCGTGTAGTGACTGCGTGTATATGTACGTACGTACGTGTGTATGAGAGAGAAGGTGTTGGTTTACGTCGTTGTTTGTACAAATAATGTGTGCATAACGGATGAAGCTGGCGCAGCGATCGAGTTTGCAGTACCGTCGCATTGTTTCCAATACGAGCAAACACACAACACACATTTACACGTACAAACACGCACACAGTAGTTTGGGCAGGGTGATATGCATTTATGTTGTAGATTTTGTTTAAGGCCAGCGATAAAAACATGGCACGTTGAGATGGCAAGAATGAAGGAGAAAACAACACAAATTATAGCGCAAACCATTAATGCATCACTGCACGGAAATGGCATGAATCATTGCTCGATGCATTACGGTGGAGGTGGTGGTGACTTGGGTGAGGTGAGGAGTGGTTTGCGGGAAATGATGCAGTCGATTAAGCACGAGGTGCGTGTTTTTGCTACCGCTTGCCATATTATCATCGATAGCGTATGGTTGTTATTAATGTGTGATTAAGCTTTTCGGTGGCAATATTCCGGGGAATGAATAAGCTAAATGTGCAGAAAAATTTAAAGAAGAATGGGTAAATAATCTGTAGAGTATAAGCTTTAAGATAAGTTTGTTAATCTATTTGTATGCTTGTTTGTATAATTTTTATTTACTTTCGTTACACAACTTTAAGTGAAGGTTTTTGAAATTTAAAATTTTAATTAAAATTGTAATTTACGTTGCTACTGATGAAGGCGTAATAGATATGCAAAGTGCTGACGACCAAACATTCTTAATAGGTCATGTATCATATCCAAACGGGAAGATCTAAATTGTTTCTACCACTTAACCACATCCAATTAAAGCAAACAGATCGGCACATTTACTACAAAACGATGATGGCCATTTTACTATCGCTCGGTACACATCGTTCCAGTAGCCCAAGCATCCTTGACACAGTTCGTTGCAGCAGCACCCGAACGAAAGCCAAACAACCGGATACGGCTGCACCCTTACCACCGGTTTCTGCATTACACACAGCGGTTTTGATCGGCACAACGTAGTCACTGTATGTTTGACTTTTCCTCGTCGGTGTGCGGGAAATAGCCGATGGTGAAGGTCACCGAACGGCACTCCTAGAATGACTGGTTGTCTGTTAGGTTAGTGCATGGTTTAATAGGTCAGGGGACGAGGCGTTCGGTGTAAAGGCTATTTTACGCTTTCGGGTATGATCAGCTAAATGAATGAATCACAGAATTAAAGCCAAATGACCTGCTTGAGACTAAACGTTTGGTGTTCAATGAGGTGAGTCAATACTAAAGCGGCATCAGATGTTCTTTACAGTTAAAGGAATGTGCAGTACATGTAGGGGTGGGGCAGGTCCAGACAGCTTACGCTACAGTTGTTAGTGATCTTCGAAGAGTAGAATTTATATGATTTTGTTTTAAATGTGCACAATGTCGATTTAAATTTTGAAGCCCTCTTATTGATTTAGATGTTTAATTGTATGAAATCCATTTTTGATTTATGGATCTTTCATTATAAATCTAAAAATTTACGTTATTATGTTGTATCAATATCTTCAGATAATATGCTGGGTAATATTAGTTGCTTTAAAATACCTGCTCAGTACGCTTTTCGAAGATAATGCCGAAAAAAGTAGATTCAAAAATAACTAGCCACGCTACGGCGACGATATTCTACGTTCCTTCAGAGTAATGAGTGAAAGCGAACAAAGAGCAACACACCGACAGTGAAACAAAACACTCGGACAACACACAAATACATATTGTAGGCGGAAAAGGTGCGTTACGGACAGAAAAAAACAAACAGGGAAAGGTTCACATGATAACAACAACAATAATAGTTTGAAGATGCACACATTTCAACTCCATTCTTCCCCAGCAAACGAGCTAGAGATAGAGATAGAGAAAGACAGAGCGCGTTGCAGCACGTGTGCCAGTGGCTAGAGGTGACGCACAATGGGAGTTTGGGCAGTTTGTGGCAGGTTTGGATGTTGTTCGCTTACCTATCATGACCCGTGCCGGGACCGCATTCCACTCGAGCCAGAACGTGATAAACGATGAGGTCACCAGTATGATGCCCGGTATAAAGACGGTCGTGAAATAGAAGGCTCGATCCCGCGTAAACATAAGATCTACTTTCAGGCAACTGTAATTACCTAGTGGGTTGTTGTTGTTGTTGTTGTTGTTGAGCGCGTGAAGCGTTCGCCGGACGTCGAAGTGGTGGCGTTGGGTGTAATGCCCCGAGGATATAGGGCGGGTCAAAAGGTTATGAAACGTATGCCGAGAGTTGAACAATGAAGGAAATATGTTTGTGTGTTCATAGTTGTGGGCAAACAAACGGGAATTTAAATGTAAATATTTGAATTTATGAAAAGGTTGGACATTTTTCGATTTATGTTTTTGTTGTTGTAAGAAACAAATGAGTTTAACACCCCAGGTTAAACACAATTTAAGCAATTAAATCAACATCAAGGGGTAATGAGAAGGAATGCAGAAATGGAAGAAGAAGAGAGAGAAAGAGAGAGAGAGAGAGAGAGAGAGAGAAAAAGAGAAAGAGAAGAAAATGGGGATGAAAACGAAAGGATTAAGCAATGCATTTGATTAGAATTAATTTTTCATTTTCATGTAGAAATTATTAAAATCCCTCTAAACCAATTGTATTCATTACTCCAATATGTGATAAAAAATAACATAAACTAATATTTAATAATGTTTTGCTTCCGTTGCTCGAGCTGGAAATTGGAAAGGAACTGTCACAAACTAAAACAAACTAATCCGAATCAGTGCCGATACTGTAGCAAACCAGAAAACAATGATAATGGTACACAACACCCACTAGCAGGAGCTGCTATTTAGAATCCTTACCGACCCGGGGCGGAATTATCGACCAAAAGGCAAGCATTCGGGGGGCGGGAGTAAAGGTAACAAACACAACAACCGAAGGCATTTGTACATCTAGCTAGGAGGAACACTCTTACCGTAATCTGAAAGGCGTCACTGAGCAGACCGTTTAATGCATTAATTGGCTGAGTGGTTTATGTTGATCATTGTGTGTGTGTTTTTAATCTAAACACGGCGACAAGAACGCAGGGAGGATAACGAAAAAGGAATATCTGTGCGACATAGAGTGGCCGAATGGAGACGCCAGGTATTTGGTTTGGTAAAATATGGCGAATAATCATGCAGTACTTTGTATTGAGCTTATCGTGTGGGTATGTAGAGAAATGTGTGTGAATTGTTGAGTGTGGAAATGTAACAGGAATGATCATTTAAGAAAATATCGTAAAAAGAGCGCCTCATTTCATGGCAAACAGTTTCCCGGTAGCGCAATTAAAAATAGGAAACATTGCATGATTGATGGTTACATTAGCAGGTAACGGAAACACTGAAATTCGAAATCGATTCATGCAGTTTGATGAATGCAAGTAGTTACAAGCGTGTTTGCCGCTCGCGCACACAGCCTCGCAAACGTCAATGATTGAGATGAATGTGTCGATAAAAAGGGCTGGCATTCTCAACTGTTTGCACTTGTTCGCTATCGATGAGTGGAGTAGTTGAGCGTGTGTGTTGCGCTCGCTACCAGCCACCAACAGGGCCACTGTTCCAGGGCTTGAAGCAGTGAGGGGGTTGCTCGTCCGGGAGGGATTGTTTGCTTGTTAGCAAACTAGTTTAGTGTATTTGTCAGGCCTATCGATCCGTTCAGTTCGGGATGGAATTGTGCGTCCGGTCGGTGTGTTCATGTGCGTCTCGGTGGGCTTCGGTGGGCAGCAGGCCAGACCGACCGGCTGGCACCGTTTGTGGCGCTGCCACCGGTACGAGAGCATGATTCACATCTGTATGTGTATGTTTGTGTGCGTAAATGTTTTTGTTTTGTTGCTTCTCTGTCGCTTGATCATTTACCTATCATCGAGCGTGCCGGGACGGCGTTCCATTCCAGCCAGAACGTGATGAACGATGACGTCACCAGTATGATGCCCGGTATAAAGACGGTCGTGAAATAGAACGCTCGATCTCTCGTAAATATTAAATCCACCTTCAGACAACTGTAATTTCCTACGCACACTCACACAAATTATACACAAACATACGGCCATAGATAGGCATTGGAGGTATTGGGTAAAAGGGAACAGGGAAAAAGAGAGAGAGAGAAAAAGAAACAGAGAGAAGGTTTCATACGGTCAACGAGTTTGGCTTTTTGCGGTTCACTACGGCTGTATTGTAAGGTTAACATTGATGAAACATTTTTTTATAGCAATACGCAATTGTTTTGAAAACGTTATTTTCGCTTTGATTTCGCACTACCGGGATTGAGTACTAGAGAGAGAGAGAGGAAAGTACAACTAACAGCACATAACAGAGCGGAATGTAAAGTGAGCCATTGGGAATCGGTAATACAATCGGGACATAGAAGATGAAGCTGTCTATAACAGAGGGAAAACGCTTTTTGTAACGAACAGTAACACGCATCCAAGTAAATGAACAAAATGTGTAACAAAAGACAAATTACTTTGGAACTGTGAAAATCACAAATTATAACATGTTTTACTTAACAACCACTACTTAAACTGAAAAGAAAACAGCAAGCTTAAACTATATTATCGGATTAAATTGTTGTGTACAGGTGCATACTAGTAAGAAAGGAATACAAATATAACATAAAAGGCATTAAATTTCATGCTTCTATTTTTTTTACATCCATTGACGACTGACAGAAAATTGACTGACCGAGAATATGATGGAAGGAGCTTACACGTGCCATTTGATTAATAGTATTGAATATATTCTAAAAACTGTTTTCAAAATCATTTCGAATTTAGAATGCCACACTAATTAGCGACATTAACAACTTCTGTGAGCTGGTTTTTATCTTTAAATGCCGAAGATGTGACAAAAGAGATAATTAAAATCTATACCTACGCAACGAAGCAAGTTAGGGATACCATTTTTGAAAAACTTGTTTGAAATTCATGATCGTTGAAGCTAACCATCCATAGTCGATCCGAAACGTGCTACAAGATTACTTAAAAAAACCAAGTGCAATAGGTGCAACGATTCCAAATCCAGGCTAGTTTCCAAACGAGAGTGATTAAAACGAAGCTCGATAGAGATAGATAGAGTAAAGAACAAAAACGATAGTTCAACACAAACCCACTAAACCAAAAAAAAAGCCTAAAAGAGACGGTGTAAACACTCGAAACCAAAATGCTACGGCTAGCGAAGCGAAGAGACGCCAAAAACATAAACGGCAGGAGTGTAGTTTGCTTTCTGGTTCTGGGGAGCGAGGGGAAGGGGTTTCGGCAAACAAACAGGGAAGGGTGGAAGGAAAAGAAATAGTTTTGAATGCTTGTATGTACCTTGCTCCTCAAATCGTCTCTGACATAAATTACAAAGAAACTCTTCGTCTTCTACCGACAACGTTTGTCCTTCGGCTGATGAAGAAAATGTTTTGCACGTGCATTATGTCATTGTGGGTTGTTTGCTTGATAATTTGATTACGTTGTTCATATACTGAGAGGAGGAGGCATCGGGAAATGCATCGGGACTGTGGTGGTGAAGGTTTTGGGGACGGGTAGCAAGAGTTTATTTGCTGTTTTTTGTGTTTTCAGCATGCGTAACGCATTTTATCTTCGGTCGTGTTTTTGAGGAGAGGAAAAAGGACTGAATTATGAAATTTTCTTAAACAATTAAACCAATGAACAGAGTAAGAAAAACGTTATATACTTTTAAATTTAATTCTTAACGTAATGTTTTATGTTGAATGTACCACCGTACTTCGTGAGCAGAAGCAGAAGTAAGTAAAAAAAAAATGTGTGCAAAAAAGGTTAAAGTGCAGATTGTAAAAAAAAGTTAAACTGATAGGACGAAACAATTCCAACTAAGAATGTCCCAAACTAATAAATACCAACTTTATTTTAGCAAACTAAAAAATCCAATCATATCCCTTTACGTAAAAAACTATTTCAATGTAACAGGTATAACATGTTGCAAACGAAACTTGGCAAACACAAAATTAGCCAACCTATTCAGTAATCATGATTTTTCAGTGACACTACCAACTCTGAACCAAACAAAAATGTGTATGTCCAATGGTCCAAGCTTTTTCTTCATAATTAATGCAAGCAAATTGCAATTCCCTAGATGCCTTCCGGTGCATAAAGTCTGCCCACGCAATGTTTCAATTTCCTGTTGACCTTGCGTTTGTCACTTACATAGCACAGGAACAACTCTGCTTAATCACATTCATTAATTAATGAAGAGGACTGCCCGTACAGTGGGGTGGATAATTTAATCGCTCGAAAGCGGGTAAACGAGAGAAAGCAAAAAAATATATATAACTATGATAATGTCGTCGTGAGTCTCTGTCTTACTGGCCAACAAGAGAGGGCCAAAGAAAATAACGAAGCCCATAAGACACAAAAAACACAGATAAATGAATGCGCTGCTTTTCTTCGCTTTACCAATGCGTGGCTGGTTTCATCGAGCGCTCTTGTATAGCCGTCGGGAGCTTGGTGAGCGTAGACGATTGGGAGTAGCAAGAGGCCAAATGGGACATTTGATTTACATCGCTCTTGCGGGGACCGTGGGAGTTGCACACTGTTTTAATTGTGACTGGAATAGAAATGGCACGCGTCCGTCACGCGACGAACGGGGCTGCAATAATTTGCAATTTTCACCCGATTACTCTAATGGGCGCACTAATGGGCGCAGGCGTGTTGTCCTAAGGTCAACGAGTTGCTAATGCAAGCGTGGGCACGGGCGATCTTAAGACATCTGAAGGATGCTTACGCGTAAGCTCCTTCCAGCGGCTGGGCCACCCGCAGGTGGCCGCAGTAGGATGGTACATGCCAACTCATAACCGGAAAAGCAAGTCGAACGAAACGAGTTATTACCACACAAATTTAAGGCAATTGAAATGAATGGGAAGTTGGAACTTGGGAGAAGAAATGTTACAATACAAAATGTAGGAATAATATGAACTCATAATTGAATCAATTGAAAAAAAAACTGTGCAATTTTCAACAGGAATGAAGGATATAGGATAATAATGTCACAGATTTTTTTTAAATTGTCTTATGCTAACAGAACGAAATAGTTTTGCGTTTTTACACAATGTTGTAATTATTATAAATTACATAATTCGATACAACACACTATTAAACCCCGGATAGGTAAATTAAGAAAATGCAAAACGAAAATATTGCAAGTGCTTAATAGGACAATGTTTCTTATAAAACAAAACAATATGCAATAAAGTTCCATTTCAAAACCACAATCATTATCAGCAAACGCTTTACAGCTCCAAAGAAAAGAAACGGAACCGGCGGAGAGGAAGAACGAACGAAATAATGATCACAAAATAAGACTTAACAAAAAACCGGTCGTAAAACACTGGAGCTAAATGTCCAGCATTGTTATGGTTGGTTTTTTTCCATCTCCCTTCCCATTTCTCTGCCCCACACTGCAGAGCAGAATAGAGTTCCAGTTCTTTGCGGCGCGGTACCGAGCGGCCTACGGCCCGCGGCGCAAAGCAAGTCCATTCACTTACCTCTCCAGCTGGCTTTGATGGGGCAGGCAATGGTTTGGTTCTGTATCAAGTACGCATTTAGGGTCGTGAGCGAAGGGCTCTTGCGGAGAGTGTCCTCGTCGTTCTTCCAGACGTACGTTATTGCCGATTGTTCGTACGATACTGTGGAAAGCGAGAAAAGGCGATAGAATAAAGCAGAAGAGAGGTTGTAGACTACTACTGAAAGACGTTAAATAAATAAAGCATCGGCAAGATCGGTCTCTACTTACTGCTTTCTAAAGCAAACGAACACAGCGGATCGTCGAAGGGAAATATGTTCAACCGGCCCTGGCATGACAGTATCAGATGCCGCCTGCAAATTGAATTGGTAAATTCCATTAAATCCCGTTTTCTGTTGGCAACCGCCACGAACGGAGCACGCCCGTACCTCATTAAATAATTAATCGTCCCGTTGCGGTATATCCGCAGCGCGAAGTGCATCGGTATGATCGGATCCTTAAAGTCGCCGTGCATGATGAAGTACGTATCCGGTAACCAAATGTCTTCGTGGTGGTGTATCGCGTTGAGATACTCGTACTGGGACTGGTTGGCGTACCGGAGCCGCGGATCGAACCACTGCTGCTGCAGCAGAAACTCGACCTCGTATTTCTGTGCGGTGATTGGAGAGGGACGATGGAGAGAGAGAGAAAAAAAAATAGAACAAGGATGGAAAACAGACACGATGAGCAGGAATTTGTGCTTGATGCAACAATGAACAATTCACGCCCAAGTATCACACCTACCAAACTAGATTCGTCGGGGGACGCTAAGCTTAATAGTAAAACGCTAACGTTCACAGTCAATGTACCTGCAACGAGACGAAGCATAAGGGGACGTACAATGCATTTGGTGTGTAGGACAACGGTGTTTTCGTGTGACTATGACATGACGCGGTCAACGAATCGGTCATGTTTTCGGGACTTCAAAAACAAATCAAACAAGTTCACTGCTGCCTCGTCCGCGTGCAATCAGCATGAACATTGCACAGGTTCTACTGCTATGTTGCGGCATAAAGTACAAAACAATGCACGAAATTAAAATCAAACGATCGTCACAAGAAAATACTTAATATAAATTAGACACTTGACATGTTGAACGTAAAAGTGTATCTAAAGAAAAGAAAAAAAAAAACAATTGTGCAACAAAACTCGTTCAGAAAAAAATGTGCATCAAGTATGGAAACAATGTTTAATAGTTTGAGTAAAAAATTGAGAATAAAATGTAAAAAAATCGTAAAATGGTTGTAGTTTTGGCTCTCAAATACCAATTTAATCCGTAAAAAAACTAAGAAAAACTCAGTTAGAACAATTAAATAGTCGCAATGTGCTGAAATACAAATTTTGCAACGAGTGCCATTTAATGCATTAAATAATGTTCTATGTGATGAAGCTTATGTTTCATGCGTGAATAGGAGAACTAAAGAGAAAGCAAATAGGAAAAATAGAAAACAAAGAAAAATATATAGCAACACAGCAATACACCACACTGATACACCAATGAAGCACATTCAGTAGGGAAGGGGAGCTTCTCGGTACACCTAGTTACACCGGCAATAAGGAAACGCTATCATACATACGCGCCAAACGATGAGATAGAAACAAATAAAAACCAAACCAAAGGTTAAACTGAAATCAAACCATAAGGGGATGCGCATCAGGAAGAAAAAAAAACACTAAAATAAAACACACACACACACACATAGAAACTGGAAAAAACCGAAACGGGTGACGGAAGGCAATATAATGGAACAAAGAGAGCAAGAGAGGTAGGTAGTAGCGGACGTAAAACTGGTAGCAGACAAAATTAAGGGCACAAGGGAAAGCAAACGGACCACGATTCTGGGGTCGTCCTGGAACACGCATATCCGGTATGTGTTTAGCCATTTCCGGCGTGTGCATGCCACAGCAAAAATCCGCATCTGCAAAGAGGAAGAGAGATAAGAAGAAGAAGCAAAAACAACACGACACTAGCCTTGGAATGTTCGGGGGAGGTTGTTGGGGGGACTGTAGTGGCCTGAGAGTGAATTTAAGATAAGTGTGGAGGGGTTGAGGGGTGGGAGAGTTGATCTTCTGTCGACTGTTTGTTCCCTTTCCACCAGGACACGGTGGACATGTGTGCGTGTTGTAAGTGAGTCTATGTGGTTGTTTTTTTGTGAAAGATCTTTCAAAGGATTGTTTCACATATTTCGTTTATTGTAGTCTGTTTTGTACTCTTGACAGCTTTAAGTATTGCTTCGCGTATACGTGTAGACAGACAGAGGAAGAAAGAGGGAGAAAGTGTGAGATTGGAAGACATAATTAGTTGGAAGACGATTATTCGGTGCTTCCGATAGTGTGTGTTCGATCGTTCGATTCCAGTTTTTTTTCCGGAAAAGCTTTGAACATAGTCACCGTCCTCGGTGTGAGATTGTAGATGTGGCGTAACGGCTGAACAGTGGTTGGAAAAAATTGTTTTGCTGCAAAACTACTAGGAGTTTAATGAAGAGAAGCGCTTTAGAGGGGAAACATTGCATTAGGAGGAGAAACGATGCATTATGACATTGCAGTGGAGTGTGCAAACGGAACATGAGTTTCAGGTAAGCCGGCGTGAAGAAAACGGAAGATAACAAGCTTACGAAAGCGAAGATTTCAGTGGAAAAATAGTGACTGATGTTTCTACACTAATCACTATTTTTTCCTTCTGCTGAAAGTCATGCCAGTGCTAATGGTAAACAGAAGTAATGTTATTGATAAAAATGAAAAAAGACTAAACATTTGCTAATGTTATGATGGAATGATACAACAGAAACCCACTGTTTAATAATAAAGCAAAATCATTGATTACGAAACATAGAATACATTGAGTAAGAATAACGTTTCTGATAAGAATGATGACATTTAAAGAGACGTGAACAAATGGCGGAGAGATACTGGACAATCTAAAATGTCTAAAACAAAACTAAAACAAAAGACATGTCATTAAAATTAGTTCGGGATGATTGTTTCAGAAAACTACTGCTCAAATCAAATAAAACTATTCAAAAACATTTCTTGATCAAATAAACAACAAAAATGGATAGGTCAAAAGTAACTACTGCCTATTAAAATACACATGGCATGAGATAAAAGTTCGCCATCGGTTGAATAGTAAAATGAAAGGAAAAATAAATGAACAGCTCAAAACCTTCCACTTACCGTCCACTGGTGGTAGCAAACGCTTATCGTAACGGGAGTTTTTTAACAGATGATCTAAAATTTCCTTATCCGACTTTCCTTCCGCGAATCTGGGGCGAAGAGAAAAATGGTTGCATTAGTTTGTCTGCCGCTTTGCCACGTTTCGTGCGTTTCTATGTATCCTATAAATTTATCTAACAGTTCACAGAAAACACATGCAAAACGAAAAAACGATCAGAAATGATAGAGAAAAGAGCACACATGATGGTCACAGGAGAACCAACTTTCATTCGTTCGCGGTCACGGTAGACTGCTTGCTCTGTTGTGGGACATTTAAGTAATTGTCCTTGTGTACGTAAAAGTGTGACAACCTTTAACAGTTATGGTGTGTACTAGGGTAGACAAATCGTTGCGTAATGGAATCATTGCATAATGGTTTTGGGCTGTAATGTTAGAGAAAAACAAGGAACGGGCCTGTTTGCATGTGGATGGTTAGTCTAGACTGTATGGTATTTACCGAACTCTTCCTCTTCTGCTAGGTTAAGTCACAATGGGGGAGTTGACCGGGTGGGGGGAGAAATAGAATGTGATGCGTTAGAAAACGATGGTTGAGCATTGTTTAACAGTATTGCCTACAGTAATGTTATATGTTATATTTCTTGCGCGTTTGCAAACTGGCGAGCCTAGCGTACTCTAGAAGTATCGTTTTTTGGAATATAGCGGAGCTGCATGGGAGAGCGCGAAAATGATGTTTTTTTTAAAGAAATTTGGCAACTACTTTGGACTCTCAAAGTGTATAGTTCGTGGAGCTTTAGTAAATGAGCATCAATTTTTGTTGGCAATGAAAGCTGGCATAGAGATAGTACATATAGCTTTACAGGTTATATCCAAATCAAGACGCGGTATTAATGATGATTAAACAACACGAGGCACGAATAAAAACAATATATTTTTTTTTAAATAATATTTACAGGGGGTTGCTTTACCGGGTTATAACCTTTTTAAGGTTCATTCATTCGAGAAAAACATTATTTTGAAGAGATTATCCTGGTCACGGCACCACAAAATAAAGATTCTATGATTCATATGAACTTGATTTTTTGGATAAGTGTGTGAAGTGGTTGCCTAAAGCATTGTTTAATATACAGAGAGGATTGCATCTTATCCTAATTAAACTTCCAATATATTGAACTTTAAGATTAATTATTAATTAATTAATTAAACTTTCATTTTAAGGATAAGATAAGGGCCTTAAGATTTTAAGGATATGCAGCGCATTTGTCTTTGATAAAGAAACCCCCTGTAAACCAACGACATAGACTTAAGTTAAAGGACGTATGAGCATAGAAAACGGGAACGATAGATGAACGGGATGAACAGATGAGCATCAAGATGCGGACAGCTGTTGCAGCTAAGCAAAGAGGGTCCTGGCCAGCGCCGAACAGTACTTACATGGGGTGCGCTGTGTCTGAGGCAACTGTTGGTATCGTTAGATAACATAACGCTAGTAGTACACTAGAGGCTGCGTATAAACAAAGTGAATGTCTTACAAGATGGTGGCTACTGGCGGGCCTGCTGGTCGTAGGCGACGCCGCTACGTCCCGCTGCACGCTCGGCGCGTGGAATTGCGTTGGTTGACGGTGTGCACGATGCCCGAGCGGGACTGGCTGCCCATCGCTACGGCAGGGTTCGTCATCGTGCCGCCGAATGGTGCTGCTGCTAGTGCTGCTGCCGTGCGCGGGCCTGCTGGACGGTGTGACGGTGTGCGCCATTGGACTCGCAGCACTTCTGGACGTCGTCTTCGTCATCGCCCTCGTCGTCGGGATGGCAGGAACGGATGGCGGGGTGGCATGTTGGGGAGCGACTACATGGCGGCTGATGAAGCGGGACAGCTTTTCGAGCACGATCGTCGAGTAACCGTCGAACACGGCCGTTGGCACACGCAGCAGGTTGAAGGACGAATGCCACCGGGAGCTGGTGACGGCGATGGGCTCGGTGGGGGAGGTACGCCGTTTCGTAACCGGGGCCGCCACGGTCCCTTCCGGCGTTGGTTCCGTGCGCAGGTTCCACCGGGTCGGGCTGGTGGAGCTACTGTCCGTTGTTGTCGCCCAGGGCGGTTGATTTGGTGCTGGTGAGTGGTTCGTGATGGTAGTGGTGGTGCTGTCGCTGGTACAGCTGCGGTCGGTTGCGGTTGTGGCCTGCGGTTGATGGCTGTCCAGCAGCTGCAGTGGCTCGGTTGACCAACTTCGCTGGTTGCGGTCCGATCGTACTGGTCGATACTGTAGATGCGCACTTTCGCACGAGTAACCCATATTATGACATCTGCAGCAGTACGTGTTATGGCCGTTGACGACGAACGGGGCATGAAAAAGAGAGAAAAAGAAAACAAAAAGAAAAGCTCAGTGAAGGTCTCAAAAACATTAAATATTCACACACAAATCATCAAAAAATACCCGCAAAACTCCACCTAAGTCTGTTCCTACAGGGCGCCGCATACTTGTTTCGGGGAGGGTTAACAATTTGCAACCGAGAAGCAAACGAATCGATATCATTAATTCCAAATTAATGCCGATTCGATTACACTCGCTAGCGGCGAACGATTCGCACAATTACGGTCGGATTTTGTAATGCCATTCCTTCGCTTCGTCTACGGTGAGTACGGCCCTGCGAATAAGGCGCAGACGTACAAGTGGAGCAATGAGTTAAAATGATGTTCATTACCGATTATAATACCCCTTGGAAACAACCCAAGCACGATAATCTTTTCGCAAAGGGGGGAAAAACGAGATGAAACATTAAGAAGAAATGGAAAAAGTAAATCTTCCATACTTTTTCAACGATGCTTGGTACTACAGCACTGAATTGGAATGAAATATTTAACTGTGTTCTTAACGGTGTTTCGTCTCCACAACAGTAGCGATCGATCGATACCACCTTCAAACACTTTCCCTAGTGTTTGGTATGAAAAAAGTGCCAACGCTGCGATTTCAACGAGTGGAAGTTGTTGTTTAGAAGCCAAAACCGTGCATCATAGCCATTTACTGACGACCGTTTGAACGATTCACCGGTTTGTCTTTCGCCGCTGTGCGCGCTTCATGATCGATCAGAGTGGGTGGTTGTTGCTCCCGGTTGGTGCTGTTTGATCGAAGAAACAATAAAATTTTCCCTATTTGTTGATTGTTTGTGTAGTAAGATGTCTTTGCATGTGCCGAGCACTTGTCTATCGTGCTAAGCGGGAAAAAGTGGTTCAAACACATTCTCGAGTAGCATCTACTCTCAAGAGCACCCCAACACTTGCTTCTAGGTTAAGCGATTACAGCGATAATATCTTTAATTTGTTGCTTTAAAGCACAACCAATGACTCCTGCGCTCTCTCCCTCCTTTTCTCATTACTGATGCCTCGCCCGTACCGATGGTCGCTCAGATTTTACTTTTCTAATCTGATCAGTTTCTTCATCGATGATGCCCCTTGCGGCACATTCATCAGAAGCCAGGAGGATATCAGGAGGCCCAGAACAGTAATTACACTGTAATTACAATTTTTATGACGATCATAGGCTCTTATGATGCCTCGCTTGGGTAATCGGCCGGAAGCATCCGCAACGAGTCGGTGAATTGACAAGCACCAGAAGACCAATTCGACGCTGGCACTGGTTTAATCGAAAACAGACACACAATGAGACACACAGTAACGCAAAAAACCAGCCGACAAAAATTGAGCTGTCTTTTACACATACACACAATTTACTCATGGCCAAACCAAACCACACAGAAAGAGCGAGCGTGGGCGAGGGATATGGGACAATTTCGATCTAATTAATTTTATCGTCCAGGCGATCCGATCCGGCAAATCGGTGTCGGATGTCAGACGTCGTGCCGGTGCCGGGGCTCGGGGACCAAAGATTTATGATGAAGATTGTCGGACTGCACCACAGGTCCTGGGATTCTTTTGCCGGCCCGTGCTGGACGCTTGCCCGCCCAAGATTGATCTGCATGATAGTGTGCCGATCGAGAGTGGCCGCTGGCGTTCGTCCTCCCGTGATAGAAACAGCCATTTGTCAGTGATGTCAGAGCGTGTGATGAGGACGAGGACGAGCGGCACGAGTGAATCGTTTGTAAATTTCAGAAAATTAAACGATACGCACAGTTTGTGCAAAGTTCGCACCGTCATCGTGGAGGGGAGTGTGTTTGGTGGCGACGAAGGTTCGGAACTGAAATTACAGACGCCGCCAGCAAATACAGATCCATTAATCAAACGATTAATTTGTAATATGCTCCTGTGAAGATGTGCCGGCCACATTGCAGCCACACACGACTAGGACAGTTCTCTCTCCGTGTGTGTGTGTGGGTGTGTGTATTCATAGTGGTGTTAGCGTAATGAAATTAGTGGTAAAATTAATTATCGCCTAGACCGATACCGATACAGGACACGCAGGGGCATTGGGGGCTTTGGGCGAACCTATTTTGGAAAGTGCAATTTTCGAGCGCATGGCAAAATATTGTTTAGCATAATCGAAAGCCACACGTTGATTATGCTGCAGTTTGAATATAGAATGGCCATTTGTTTTAAAACCAGTCAAATATGCACACCTGGGCGTGCCCTTTCTCTCTGTCGGCAAGGTGTTGAAATGAAAACGACCTTCTACCCGCACACAAACCCGTGGTATTTACCGCTTAGCATGTGATTTATTTACTCAAGCTGCCTTAAAAAATGGGAGCAATTGAGGGCACTACGAAAATAATGAATTCATAACCCGATCTCTAATTTTATGAATTATCTCGCTCCCCTGCGCTGAACGGAGTTATCGATGCACCACGTACCTAGTGATAGCGTTCTGTATAATTTGCACACCGTTTCGACTGTTATCAAATACCAACGATCAACAAAACTGGCAAATTTGTGATGATGTTATTCAATTATAATTATACCATTACCATATTGCAATGGATGAATAATGCACGGTTCGCGGGGTGCAGCAAATCGTCACCGTCAAGTGCTGCGAATTCGGTGCTTGAAGGGTAGATGTGCAAATTGTGCCTGGCGCTGACGTGGTTTGACGTGGTACAGGACGTGTCTGAACTATGCACAAACGTATAAGGCTGCTCTGAAGGTGACAGTAGCAAGACACGGCTGCGGTCTGTGTTTGAATTTTCGTCTTACACGTTTGACACTGATTGCACTTGACGCTGCATGGTGGTAAGGGAGAGAGTTTCAAGAGGTTTGTCGATGGACGTTTTAAAGGTGGTGGTAGATGTGTCTTATGTTTGGGAGTAAATTCCATTATTAAATTTCAATAGCAATAAAGTTAATTAACATTCATAATCGATACATCTTGTTATGCTGTGTTTTCATATAATAAAGGAAGGGTGGAAGGTAAAACTGGATTTATTTTTAAATACGTATTATTGAACTACCACCAGTAAAGCTGAGAATTTGCAAAATATATAATGGCACAAAATAAAAAAAATAAAAAAAAAGAATTTATAAAAAAATCACAAAACCCCTTTGTATGATTTTAATAACTGTTTGTAAACATTGTCAATTTCCAAAGTTGTGTGCCACACTGCGGTTCCGTTATTGAATAGAATTAGTTTTGCCAAAATGTATACCTGAAAGTAATCTGAATTTCAAGTGAATTGATGTTTTTAACAGTGACGTTAGACAAGCAAACAGTCGATTAGATAGCAGCGTATCAGCACGGTGGCACTGTAATGAAGCTGTTTTATCAAATATCATTCAAGATAAAATCATAATAATGATTGTATATACAAAGCCGTGAAGGTAGATTGTATTTAACGAAACACGAAGTTCATTCGTTAAGTTGCTCTCTCGGCTTTTATATAAATATAAGTGGATTGGTATGAATAGATCCGCTTCACATTTTACAAAGCCGCACACCAAACCCAAAGAGAGAGAAAAGGAGAGAGAAAGATAAAGAGAGAGATAGAGTGAGAGAGTTGAAGTGAGATACAGAGAGAGAAAGAGAGAGAGAGAGAAAGAGAGAGAGAGAGAGAGAGAGAGAGAGAGAGAGAGAGAGAAGTGTAGGGTTTTACTGCATTTTTCTTATTTTTTACAAATTAATCATCGATTGCAATCAAACCTTTTAACATGATTCTACTCGTTCCAGCAGTTTAACTAATCAAACTTGATCTACAGCTGGTTTCGTGAGGCAATCGTCAACTCGCACTACTTGGCAATAAGTGCGTAATAGTTTCAAACTTCCCGCACGTAGGACTGACCAATCAGTCTCAGATGGCCAACCAACTAAGGGAACATTATATTGCTTGAAATGGTTCAAATCAATAGTGAAATATTGCAAGCATTCAGCGGATGTTTGTAATCTCATAATGAAATCCGTCAATCGAATAGGAAGAGGAATGCTTCATTGTTCGTGCTATCTTGCTATCAAATGATTGAATAGTCACATTTATACCCCGGTACAAATCTGATTTATAACTTTATTTATTTACTGCGTAAATTTGGGAAGCATGTGCGGGTTGATAGGTTTACAGCTTATAGTAAAGCCTATAGTTATTTATAGGTTTACAGTTTTTGCACTGTAATGTGTCAGATCTTGATAAGGTTACCGGATGAATAGTTGGCAAATGGCTTATCGTAATTCAACTCTAATATAAACCGGCGAATAACATTGTCCACCCATAAGTCAAGCTTAAGACACTGTGTTGGAAGTACAGCTTCATAATGAAAATTTCCGCGGCAGTAGTCCTGTGCAGTGTGGTTGTTGCGGCCTTTATTGGAAGAGTTATTGCTAGTGATGTCGTAGAGGATAGTTCTGCCAATCCCAGAGCACCGGTCGGAAACAGACTTGCTACCGATGGATACCTACCGTTTTCGGGACAGTTTCCGTACTATGCATATTTAGAAGTTTCAATAGTAAATTTCTCTCCAATCGTGTGTTCAGGAGGACTGATAACTCCAAATTACATTCTGGCAGTAGCTAACGGTTGCTTAAAAGTCAGTGATTCACAAATTATACGTTACGGCACTGCAGCATTGGCCTACAGAAACTATCCTTGGGAGCAGCGCATCAACTTCTCGGCGAGTGCAATCCGTCTTCATCCGACAGAAAATATTGCATTAACTCGTTTGGATTACCCGGTCACCCTAAACAAATATGTGCAGCCAATTCGGTTACCAAGACTGTCTGATTCGCGCTCTTATGTAAATATGGAGGGTACTACCATCGGTTCGTATAGATATTTGCGCAATCGGGTGATGTCCAATGCACAGTGTACCGAAGAACAACCTAACTTCAACGCCACGGATGTGCATATATGTACGGATCGTTACATAGGAGGCGCGTTTTGCGGAGCTGGACTTGGATCTCCATTGACGATTGAAGATGGAAATGGTGTGATTATGGTTGGACTGGCGTCTCGAATTTATTATTGCGAGTATAATTATCCTACTGGTTATGCTCGCATCTCATCATTCCGCGACTGGATTCAAAGTAACTCCGACTACTATTTTGACTACTAGAAATACGCTTAAAGCAGTTCAAATTGTGCGAGTTTTTAAAAGGAATAAATTTTGTAAAGAAAACAACAATATTGGGGCCCTTCACGATTCTAGTCAGTTTTTTGTATGGAGTTTGACAGTTGGAGACTGAAATCATGTAAACACTTCATACAAAACCACACACAAAACTAGCCTGCAAATTTCAGTCTAGATTATTCTAGCCTCAAAGCTAGAATTAGATTCGAATCTTCTTCTTCTTCTTTGGCTCAACAACCGAAGTCGGTCAAGGCCTGCTTGTACCCACTTGTGGGCTTGGCTTTCAGTGACTAATTGATTCCCCCCCATAGCAGGATAGTCAATCCTACGTATGGCGGCGCGGTCTGTTTGGGGATTGAACCCATGACGGGCATGTTGTTAAGTCGTACGAGTTGAAGACTGTACTACGAGCCCGGTAGATTCGAGTACCTGCTCGAAAAATGGCAAAACAAGGTGTTTTTTAATGGTGTTTTAATGGTGTTTTTTTCTCATCGACATGACATCGAACAGTCATGGGAGTAAAATTATTCCATGGATAACAGTTGATGATAGATTCTACATGTAAATTTATGTATTGCAATCATACGATGGCCTGATGAAAGTAATAAAATACAATTTTGATTCGGTGAAAGTTTAGTTTTATAAAAGTAGTAAAACCGTCACATATTTGACTGATTAACGTGTAAATGTACAGAATAGCGAAACTACACCCCGTAAAAGGATCGATTGTGGTGACTAAATGTTGGTGAGCTAATGCACCTTCAAATCAAACGATACGAACAATGAAGAAAAGGCCTTTGCATTGATAAAAACTGCGATAGCGCATCAAACCGCAATGAGATTGTGTCGTATCAATCATTGTACCGTATCGTATCAGAATAAAATCAAATGGATTATGATCCCGGATGCATTATTCGATGATCAGTGAATGGCTTACCGTGATTCCAGGCAAATAAAAACCGACCGAAATCGCTGTCCATCCATAAGTCGAGCTTGAGACACCGTTTTGGAAGAACAGCTTCACAATGAAAGTTTCTGTGGCAGTAGTCGTGTACAGTGCGATCGTTACGACGTTTGTTGGAAGAGTGGTTGCTAGTGATGTCGAACCATTGAAAGAGAATACTTCTGTCATTCAAGCATTTTCTTCCATAAACAGACTTGCTACCAATGGATACAAATCGTTGCCAGGACAGTTTCTGTATCATGCTTATATGCATATAAGAATAGAAAGTGAATTAAGTAACTACACAAGGTTATGTGACGGTGCGTTGATCACATCAAATTACATCTTATCAGTAACTCAAGGTTGCTTAAAAGTCGGCAACATACAGACTATACGGAACGGCACTGCAATTTTGGCATTCAACAAAAATAATTGGGAACAGCGGATAACTTTTTCGGGCAGCTCAATCAATCTTCATCCGTACGAATCTATTGGATTGGTTCGGTTGGATTACCCGGCCACCTTAAACGAACATGTGCAGTTGATTCGATTACCAAAGCTGACAGACTCACGCAGCTATGAAGGTATGGAGGGAACTACCTCCAATGAGTACCGCTCCTACGTGCGCAATCGGGTGATGTCCAATGCACATTGCAGCCAGGAAAGTCCGAATTTCAACGCCACTGATATGGATATTTGTACGGATCGCTACATAGGAGGCGCGTTTTGCAGCACTAGTCTTGGATCTCCATTGACGATTGAAGATGAAAATGGTGTGATATTGATTGGATTGGCGTATCGGATTTATTATTGTGATTATAATTATCCTACCGTTTACGCTCGCGTCTCATCATTCCGGGACTGGATTCATAACAACTCAGACTACAAATTTGAACACTGTACGTGTTAAGCATTAGAAATCAAAAAGGATGAAATACATTTAGAAAAAGATCTTTATCGATGTTGAACTGTCTAAACTATCTTACTGTTGATCATAACACCTATATGCAATACTAGCTCAATATGATACGGTGCAACCCCTCATAACAAGTACTTCTTATAACGAGTTTTTCGAATAACGAATAAATCAAAATGCTCTACAAATTTCTCTCTTAACGAGTCGAATTTCGTATCACGAGCAATATTTGTTGTATGCCAGATACATTTGTTGAGTTGATCGGTTAACATTGAGCATTTCTTTAATTTTATTTACCGCTCAGGCAAATGAAAGTTTTGATACTAGTTATGAATCCTTTGATGAAAACTATTGCCAGAAGAAGAAGTGTCGTATTATGTTATTCACGTATTATTGATTATTTAACGAGGGTTTCTTGTGCGCTTTTCTACTACAACATAATACTCATGAATGGGAGAGATTCCCATGCCAATTATTGCCAAATGGAGGAGTTTCGTGTAACTACATACACGGTGTGTATGATAAATTTGACAGTTACCGACAAAAAAAAAACAATTTGTTTTAATATCTCCTTTAACTTCGCCATAAACAAAATAGACAAAAGGTTTAAGTTCTGGGAAGTTGGGAGATCAAATGTGGTGAATTTCGTAGTAGTTTAGCATTTTGCAGCCGCGTGGTAGAGCATGGTGTCCTACATATATAATCTACCATTGGTTTCTTTTCTTATCTATGGCTGTAATACAGATTACAGAGGCTTTCGGTAGCTATCTGAATAGAGTTTGAGGCCCTGGTAGCAAAAATACGGTGAAATCACGTTCCGTTTGGATAAAACACACTTTATTCGCAAAAAAATTGCAGCACTTTTCTTGCAGATTGGCTAGGAAAGCGTCGATACGAGCACATTTCGATCGCCTGATAGGCTGCTTAGTACTGTCACAAAACCTCCAATGCACATTTCTTTTTCATTACGAATCGTTTTCGTGCATTTCAGGGAACATATAGCACACTCAATGATGTCCCGATTCCGGCGCGTATCATCATGACATGCATGTGATCCGTTTCCACAAAACAAGCCGGTCAAACATATTTCATTGAATTAAAAAAAAATAATCACCTGTTAGTATGCAACGTGAGCTTTCAAGGCAATCACTTACTATGAGACAAACCGTAAGTGTCAAATTGATCGTGCATGTACCGTCAATGTGGTGTGAAAGAGTGTGTTATCCAAATTTTCAATTGTGAAGGATCTGGCTTATTCTACAAAAATCTATTCTTCTTTGGCACAACAAACGTTGTCAGTCAAGGATTGTCTGCACCACTAGTTGGCTTGGTTTTCAGTGACTTACTGATCACACATAGCAGGATAGTCAGTCCTACGTATGGGGGCACGGTCCATACGAGGCTTGAACCCAAGATGGGCATATTGTTAAGTCATACCAGCTAACGACAGTACCACTAGACCGGCCCACTCTGGAAATATGGTCCGGTGGGGTTGATCCATTAAGCTGTGCAAAAAAGCGCTGCGGTTATTTGCTTTTAAACGAGCTGATAATATTTTTTTTACCAAAGGCACAAAGCCGTACACATTCCTGAGTGTTTATGCTATATTGTTATCAAGTGAATGTACAATTGCCCTGATCGGGCTTATCTGATTGATTCCGTAAGGAATGCGTAAGAAATGCGCAGAATGCGAGCAAATTTTTGCAACACACCTGACATAGCAAAAGTACCCCCAGCAAACGGTTGATTTTGGTAGCTATGACGTTCTTTCATAGCAATCAATTTGAACAGTGAAGAACAGGTCTTTGCTCTAATTAAACAAGCGATAAAGCAGCATGCTGCAATGAGATTGTGTCGTATCAATCATTGTACCGTATCGTATCAGAATAAAATCAAATGGATTATGATCCCGGATACATTATTCGATGATCAGTGAATGGCTTACCGTGATTCCAGCCAAATAAAAACCGACCGAAAACGCTGTCCATCCATAAGTCGAGCCTGAGACACCGTTTTGGAAGAACAGCTTCACAATGAAAGTTTCCGTGGCAGTAGTCGTGTACAGTGCGATCGTTACGACGTTTGTTGGAAGAGTGGTTGCTAGTAATGTCGTACCATTGCAAGAGAGCACTTTTGTTATTGAAGCGCTGTCTACCGAAAATAGGCTTGCAACCATATGGATTCTATGTCTATCGCACCATTTCCAAGACAGTTTCCGTACTTAACATTTATAGAAAATAATGGTGTAGTGTGTAATGGTGCGCTGATAACACCAAACTACATCGTGTCAGTAGCTCGCGGTTGCTTAAATAGAAGCACGATAAAAACTGCACAATATGGCACTGCGATATTGGCATTCAACAATAATATGTGGGAGCAGCGCATTAACTTCTCGGCGAGTGCAATCAACCTGTATCCGTACGAAGATATCGCATTGGCACGGTTGGATTATCCGGCCACCTTAAACAAACATGTGCAGCCGATTAGATTACCAAAGTTGTCAGGCTCACGCAGCTATGTAGATATGGAGGGTACTACTGTCGCAACGAACCGATATGTGCGCAACCGGGTGATGTCCAATGCAGAGTGTACCAAGGAACATCCTAACTTCAACGCTACTAATGTCGATATTTGTACGGATCGTTACATAGGAGGTGCGTTTTTCTCATTCTTTCTTGGATCTCCATTGACGATTGAAGATGAAAATGGTGTGATATTGATTGGATTGGTGAATCGGATTTCTTCATGCGATAATAATTATCCTACTGGCTACGCTCGCATCTCACCATTACGGGACTGGATTCATAACAACTCAGACTACAAAAATCAACACTGTACGTGTTAAACAGGAATCGTGCAACAGTTTGAGAGGAATAAATTTAGAAAAGAAAACAATTGTTATTATTTGTGTAAGACTGTTTACCTTTAGGCTGGATCATTTACAAAAAATACAATATTGTACAATCCAGAATAAAATGGGAAAATTGTATGAAGTCTATAATTATGAAATAATTTGGAACATTTTGACCCATGTAACTTACATTTTAAGATTTTTTTTAGCTGATCGGAACGGATAAAAAAATCTTACGAAAAACAACTCAAAAAACAGATAGCTACACATGTAGAAACAACTCCCCACAATATTGTTTAAACATTAAAGGATACATTTTGACAGTTACGATTTGGAGAACTGAAAACTACGCAAACAAGCGCATGAAAGAATTCCCAAACATGGCATGAAATTGCCGGAATGAAATCACTCTTACACTCCACCGAAGCGAACTCGCTCAAATTAACCAAAATTTGTCCCGACACTGCTTTGTTTATTATGAATTTGTCGAAACCCACTGGCTGGCTGTGACAGCGATTTGCTTTATTAGTGGCTGCTTCCGAGCTTCGGATCGCTTTCAAAGCTTCCCGGGCGTTCACGAACCAAATGGAACCATCTGCCCCCGTCGGTAAGATTTCCGAGACGAACTAGACACAGAAACGCTCCGTTATGAAATAAACCTTGCTCAGTAAAGCGTGCTCTACGGTAGCAATTGAGCAAAAGCTTTAGCGGTAAAAAAGGATATAAAAAAGAGAGAACCGTCCAGGACAGCTGCCAGCTCGGGGAAAAAGTCTGCCTCAACTTGACCGGTGTGTTTTGCCGTTTTTTCCCCCCATCTACTTACCAAGTCAAATTCAAACCAACGGCGAGAAAGTTCTGTACCGTAAATATTTCTACCCAAGGCGGGCAGTGTGTGTTTGTGTGTTTGTTACAGACTGTGCGTTGGGAATGGAAATGTCCTTTCGAGTTGTTTGGCTGTTTTTGTGTTTATTTTTAACAATGGATATTTCCGTGCCCGGGTAAGTTTTTAGCGCCACCGTCTGTAAAGGTGTGGTAGCGTCAATTGAAAATAAAGTTTTGCATTCGAAGCTTGGTTGCTTTTTTGTGCATTTTTTTGTTGCTGTATTCTGGTGAAAATGAATTAAAATGCTCCATTGTAACGATGATATCATTTTTTGTTGGTTTGTATCACCATCGCTTTGCAGTTGTCACTGTAAATATAGGTAAACTTTTGCAAAGGGAAGGAAGTTTTAGAGCTATTGAAAAGTGTATGCATTACACAGTTAACCGTAAAGCAAACAATCAACATAAATCATTTAAATAATTGCATGTTTTTCATTTTTAAAGAACTTAAAAGATTTCATTATGTTTTTATTGCAAACAGTTAAGACAAGCTGAAGTATCAAAAGAGGATTCTACAATGTATTTCCACATCTTGAGCAATCAATACCGAGCCAAAATAAAAAAAAAGAGTTTAAAATTAATATACTTTTACATGGAATGAAAATGCTTACCGTGCTCCTACTCAACCCCCTTCCATTTTGCTATCCGTACCATGCACATCCTCGCGACGCTTCCGAGAACAGATAAGTTGAAGACTTCTACTTTAGGGAAAGGTAAAGCTAACCAGAATTTTGGACTGGGTCAGTATCGAATTCCGGTCACGTAATACATCACTCACTGGGTTAAGAAAGAAAAAAAAAGGAAGCAAAGATAGAAACCCAACCATCGTTTGTCTGTAATGGAATGGCCGGCAAAAGACATTACGACCGTGGCAATTATCCTTTTATCCGTCGGTATCGAATATCCATCAGTCACACTGTCCGTTCTTACAGGCTGAACGAGAAACAGTGGAGTGGTGGTAGGTAAGCACGGAGTCAGACAAACTAATCCGTCATCGGAACCAAGGGCCAGCAGCGACGGTTTGGATCATCTCGAGCAAGTTGTGATTAGGCGTAGAGTTAAGCGGCATTAATTGTCTGTATCGAATTGCCTTGTACTAATCGGTACTGGGCTTATTAGGAATTTCTTTAATCACTGCCCCACTTGGTCACTAAATCCACCCCGTGAGGCAAGATTAAAGCTTGCATGTGCCGTACGAGGCAAACGTTAAAGCCCTGTTTGCGTGAAGCAAACATCTCTTTCCTTTCCTATTGCCTAAGCCATTGCAACACAAACGAAGGGGCGCTCGTTGCAACTAAGTTTGCTATCGTTTGCAAGTAAATTATCTAATTACTCGCAATGGGGTAATTCAATTTTACAGAAAGAGGAAAAAAACAATCTCGGGCACCATTCAAACACAGAGTTTGCCAACTGCCATGCCATTTGGCTTAACGTAAAATCGGAACAAAAAAGGAGGCCGTCGTGCGTGGAGGAGATGAAATTGAACACGCTCAACAAACTCGAGAAAGAACTCGATCGCTCGTAGTGCAAAGGTTTGCACTATATTTTGAACTGCTGAACTAAAAAAGAAAGAAAGAAAAATGCTGCTACCAACAGTACAAACGACACGACTGGAGAAGGAAAATATTTGAAAAGAAAACGGAAAAGCTACTATCTGAAGAGAACGCGCGCGCGAGCGCCAAAGCGCCACCCAGCAGCGACTTGTCGTAGTTTTCACAATCAACAAAACCGACGAGTCAACGAGCGGTGGAGCAAATAGAGCATGGCAAAGCTGTAACAACAGCAAACACACGAGTGTACATACACACAAAAGGCAGACAAAAAAACCTTTCACTTTAATGATGATTATGGTAACGAATTTTCTGCTGCTGCTGCTGGTGGTGGTGGTTTGGCGTTGCTGGCAAATGCTGGAGCATCATAAATTTAGCATTATCTCGGCGAGGCAATAAATTTCCGTGCCTTACAAACACGGCGGCTCAGACGCGACCACCGGGGCCATCGAACGCGCTTGTTAGCGGTGTTTTGGGGCAGAAGATGTGTGCTTGAGAAATTGAAGCAAACGCAGAGCACGGGGATGGGAAAAAAGCCGAACAGAACAAAAGCGCTGGGCACGGAAAGTTGAAGCATTCTTTAAATTTGAGATCATTCTTCCGGTTTCCACGCCCTGTGCGGAAGACGGACGTAGCACAGGGAGGATGTGCTGTCGATGGCAAGTGGACTTTCGTTGGCAAATAAATAAAGCTCAAGCATAACAATCATGTGGCGATGATGGTGAAAAACAAGAGAAATAAAGCATCTGTGCGTGTGGTACGGGAAGAAGTCATTGACAATATCATTAAGAGGGTAAAAAGCCCTTCGGAAGAATCGTTTTAGACAATTGTATTAGTTATGTGTTGTGTCAGAACATATAAAAAATGAAAAAGAAAAGGTAATAAAACGAGAGAAATATACGAAAATGATGTAGCTAGCCATAGCCAATAGCCAGTTTTGTATCACAAAGTTGGTTTGAATTAAAAAATGTGTCAAAAAACAAGCTTCACAGAATTACAGAAATGATAATTGCAAAAGACAACCGCAACTTTCTTGCTGAAGAAGCAACTTTTCCCCCTTATGTTGACGTTAGAAAATGAATTTCCTTTTCACGGTTGATGTCTCTTCTGCTTTCCCTCGGTATAGTCCCAGGAAGGCTATACTTCCAACAAGCCAACAAAAGGGAATTGCACGAAATCGCTCGTTACGCAGAGTCGCCGAGTTAGGCATAAATGTTTACGCACCGAAGAGTACGTGCACCGTAAATCAAGCATCGGAAAGCGTGGCGGTGGAGAGCTATGTCCTGTTAAAACAACACTCCGCTCGTTTGTATTTCGTCTTTCGGAAGCGGCAGCCATGATCCATGATTAAATTAGCCAAAGGTTAATGGGCGACTTTCGGCACGATCGATAACGTACCTCTGGTTTGCGCGTGAATTTGGGAGTTGTTTTTGGAAAACTGTACGCACTGTGCGTGGGGCTTTACGCCATTGAGATGATATTCGAATTGGAAATGGAGGAAAATCCGGCTTTCGCTGGAAAAAGTTAAAAATGAAAATGACAAAGACATGAAAGATGGCGCACCCAATTGGAATCGAAACATTAAAACTGGCTTAACAGTAACTCTTTCATCTGAACTTATTCAGACCAGTGAAGTCTTTTGCTCTGTTAGATTTTATTTCTCTTAGAATAAAACCCTTGAACTCCACCTTGAAAAGAAAAAATAATCAGCAGCATCTCGCAAGCTTAAAGAACCATAAATTACTTTTGTATTAAATCAATAATTTAATGTACCACCATCATAGTGTAACGACTGCTGCCTTTCTTCGAAATTTATGTTTGTGTGGCTTTGATGTGTAATATGTTTTGGACGAAAAAGCTCCATTTCGATTCATTGATGCATACAAACGGCTTCCTGGCGCCAAAGCTCTCAAAACCGCTCTTTGCACAGCAGCTGGGCGCGAACACAGAAAGCAACACAGAAAAGCAAAAACCAATTCCCATCCTGAATGTCAAGTTCCACTTTTGCCGGAAACGACACATCGAAATCGAAGCTTCGAAGCTTAAAGGCATCCGCTAGCATCACTGTGTGCTAAGACAAACGATTGGAAGAAAAAGTTGTTTTCCCGAACAAAGCAAAAATGCATGAAAACCCATCAACCGGCAGCGAAAGATGCTTTCTGCGAAGGGAAATGTGTGACTGGCAAATGGCAATTCATAACGAAATGTCTTCCGCGTAAGGACGCTGCAAAATCACATACTCGAATGAGCACATCCACGTTCCCATCCCAACGATACGGACTTAACACACTGACCCGACAGCACGTGTGGGTGTGTGTATGTGTGTGTGCTTGGGCGTGTCTGTGTGTACCGATGTTTGTCTAAGCGCTTAAATCAGCGTAACGAATGGTGCGCGAAAAAGTGACGGCGGAAGGAAACGAAGCGAATGCTAGCAACGAACAAATATTATCATTTTCGGTTACTTGTGGGTGGCAGCGCGTACCGCGTAGGGTCGAAAGGTTTGGGGTTGGCAAAAGGAGAATACCCCGTGGTGTACCGGAAAGCAGAGAGATTTGTAATTTATGCTTTCGCTTTCGCTCGGCTTTGTCACGGAGCGCGTTGTGGTCCAAAGTTGGACAGGAGCAAGCGACACGGGCGCAAAGTTTGGACGGTTCGTTGTGGCAGGTGAAACCGCTGAAGATAGAGGGCTGTGGTGAGTCACTCGGTGTGATGTAACAATGAAAAGTTTAGATCGATTTTTTATAGTGAATAAAAAGCTGCATTTGCCAATTACAAGATTTGATAGGATTAAGGAGTGATTGTAACAGTTAAACATGAATGTATTTTCAACAAACTTTTGCTGTATATAAAACACATCCATACATACCAGATTCGATTAAAACAATGATTAATCATTGGAACGTAGGGTAAATAAATTAGAGTTCTCTTTTTTGGCTCTTAAACTCTGCTCCCCCAAGCAAACTCTCAAATTGATTGACTTCATGTCACAAGTTGCTGTACACTGCTGCCCGCTAGCCATGCTTCACAGCGGACGGGAAATGTAAGGTCGAGCCGGAATAGCGCACGAAACGTACGAAACGATGCAAGTTGATCGTTATAGTTTGAGAGCAAATTAATGTTCAACGTCAGTCGGTGCTGCTGTAGCGTACGAGCTGCAACAGTCAGGGAAATGGGCGGGGTGAACTCGGGCGCTTACCACGACAAGCGTGTACGGCAAATGGCAAAAGCTCTACAATATTAATCATGTAGCGCTTTTTTTCTCTCCCCGTCACCGTTGAAGTTTAAAATTGAGTACGAGCAGTTGAGCGCTGTGAAGTGATTGTGACTTAATTTCTTTTCATTACAGTATGCTTTTACTATCGCGGGTCAAAATGTTGAGCTGTTTGTTTGCGCTTCGGTCAGCGCTAGGTGCTGAATGTGTGCTGTTATTAATTAAATTGTTTACCACAACTGACACACTCCGGTGCAAACAGGGAAAATTAAATGAGTAATATGTTGCCATACTGCCATGCTTGTACCAGGTATGTAAATTTCTCTTCAAATCGAATTAGTCTTACATCGGCTGCTTTATCCAAACTGCAAAGCTGCTCCGGTTTTCCTGCTACTGCACACACATACACACACAACCAACACACACACATAGACAGAGCACCGCAAAGACAGGAGGGCGAAATGGTTTTCGTACGCTTTCGGTAAGCAAAACCACTGCACCACGCAACTGGAGACAACTTGTCCCCCTGCCGGTACCAAACCATTAGAACCATTCGTGCATTAAGCACGGTGCCCTGGAGGCGGGTGAAAAGAATTGCCTTCTCCACCTCGGAAACTCTTATCTCGCTAGCACTCCGGTTCGTATACGGGCGCCGCCTCAGGACGTTCGCAAGGACCACACACACACACAGATGGCGAGAGAGCATCGCGCATTGATGAAACTTGTATGCAAAAGGGTCCTCTCCCTGGCCGCACCGTGCCAACCTGGCAGTTTGGAGCAACATGTGCCGGCTTCGACGGGCCCAAACGAAGGCCAAACCAACCTGGCAGAGGATGCAACAAACCGTGCGCTACTGCAGATGCCTGAAGGCAGACGAAAACGGAATGGCGTTGTAGAGAACAGAAGAAGTTGACGCTACATTCTCACGGATGCCAGATGCTAAAAAGGACACGAAGCGGCAAACCCCCATTCCTACCATTTTGCTACCTCTTCCGAATCCCCTCCCGCCTGCATTGCTTTTGTGCGGTAACACCGAACACGAACGACATTCATTCTTGTTGTGAGGGGACAGTGCCATACAACGACCCGGTTCGGTCGCTCGGTAATTAGTACCGGAAGGATTATCTCAAACCGAGACAGGGAGAGATGGAGAGGGAAAGAGAGAGAGCGAAAGTGAGAAAAAGGATTGGGGCGAAAAAAGCACAAAAAAAGGGATGCGACCCCGTGTTTCTTTCACCGGCGTGAATCTGCCTCCGCTTGCTTCTGTTTGGGTCAATCTTTGGTGTGTTGTCCCGCTGGATGTTATGATTATTTCCTCAACCATCGCTTTCCTCCTGTTAGAGGTGTTACAAAGCAGAAAGGGTGGTAGAGGAGGGGGAGAAGGATAATAACACAACCACCGCTCCGGGTCGTTCCCGTATCATGTCGTAATTATTGCACGTTTTCCTTAATCAGCATTATTAATTCATAGATACGGTTACAGGGGGGGCATGAACCCGACCATTGGAGGGTCTAGCACCGGTGCTAAATCCCTCCTCCTCTTCCCCTCCCGCGCCCTTTTCGGTGTTCTTTAACGAACCCTCCTCCTGGGAGTACGAGACCCCCTTCCGATGCTTTTACAACTTTCTTTCAGCGAGCAAACAATAGAAAAAAAACATACAAACAAACCTTCCATCCCGTCGCACGGTATCGTTTCACGAGCATAACAGAATAGGGCAGGAAACACACTGCAAGAAATCGATGCAGAAAACTGTCACCCATTTGTGAGACAATGAAAGCGGATGGAGAAAAATTAGCAGCAACGGCAAATTGTGCCCGACGCTGAAATGGGACACTTCCGAGGCGGACATCCGACCCAGATGGTGTCCAATCGGGTAAGAGTCAGGGGGAGTTGACAGCAGACCATTCTTTTCGGGCAATCTATACCTTTGTGTCCCGCTGCTCCTCGCTAAAAGGTCGGTGGCCTGCTGTTCGGTTTGCGGGAATCGGGAGGAAGAGGACAAAAAAAACGGGCGCCGCGTAATTGAATTACCTTTCATTACTTTTCAGGAACCATTCAAATTGCTTTCGGGAAAAGCGGGCATGTTGGTCGAGTGGCATGATGCGCCCTCAAAAAGGGAAGCTGAAAATATAGCAAAAGCGTAAACAGCACACAGCTCCGGAGCTTCGGTAAGAGCTATCACATGTTGAGGCTTGAAAGCACACATACAGACTAATAGGACTCGGGAGTAAAGGTTTGTAAGAGGTTGTAAGTGTCCAGTTGGGAATGGAGGAAGCTTTCCGAAGCACAGGGTGAGAGTTTGCTTACGTTATTCAAATGGAATTTTTACTTCTGAGCGGTTAAGCTTTTTCGTCTTTAAGGATTTCGAAACAGCACGAAAAGGATATTTTCGTTGACCATTAAATTAGTAAATGAACAAAAAAAAGGTCAACCACAGCGTCGCCACCACATCGGAGTGACCGATGCCGCCAGTCGATTGCCCTTCCAAACGGGCAACCGTACGGCAAAGCCAATAACGAAGTCAATCGCACGGACATACAAACACACAAATAAGCAATCGGACGACCGAGATGATACGATCGGAGCCTGGACAAATAAAGCCGCCCTCGCCATACAAAGCCCGGAGAGCTCCAATGAACCAAAGCCTCCTCTTTATGTGTGTGTGTATCAAGAGATGAAATTTAATTTAGTTCATAGGTGGTAAATATTTGCACAACCGTTGCGGCTGAGAAGAGGAAGAGCAATGAAGTCCAATTTCGAGCTGACAATACTGAATGGTGAATAGGTGATTAGGTTCGACTCGATGCAGCGCCTCGACATCGAGAACGGTGCTTGAATCTGCATTGCCTAGAGCTTTGCCGTTGTTTTATGAAACGTTTCGACTACGGATATTTTTCTGCTCAGAAGCTCGCGTCGATCTGATCAAAGTTCCAGTTAGGTCCGACGGTGCTCTGTCTGAATGGAATGAAGACATCTTGAAGACCAGGTAGGATTACAGAAAAATAAAACAGCACCACAAATCCGTCCTACGGCGAATTGCAACATTCCAAAAGCGCTCGTAATCGAACCTCTGCTAATACCTTCGTAGGCTGCATTGAAGCACTCCACCGTTTTGCCATTCTATTCGATTGCATTCGAAAACCTTCCGCTTTGTTGCATCTGTGTCCGCGTCTGGAGGCAAACGGTTGCCGGCGAACATCTTTCCCCCTTAGTGAACCGGACGTGGCGAGTCTGCCGGGCCATACCACAGCCCAAAATGCAAATGCGACCCGACAGGCCCGTTCCGGAAAGTAGCAATTTGTCACTTGCCTCGTGCCACAGACCCGTTTGCTCTCGATAGTTGTGCCCGGTTGCTGTGCATCGCTGCACCCGTTTGTCGGGATGCATGACAAGCGCCCTGGTTGATGATTTATTGTTTCCTCTAATGCTTCGCATTGATGCGCTCGTTGGCGGGTTGCCAAGGGAGAGGTGCCGGAGGGGTATTCTCGATGATTGGGATCGGACGGATTTATGAAAGAGGGTAAATTATGGACGCTGGTGGTGAGTCTTGCTAACCCTGAGGGGGAATTGAGCTCCATCAATATGGATTATCGTTCGAACATAAACATCTCGACACATGCCACGGGTAAGGGGGGGGGGGTCCGATTTCTGAGAGACTTGTTTAGTGCACAGATAAGTAAGTTGGTGACGTGTACTAGGAGCTATTTATAACGACAAAATATGATTTAAGTGGATTGATAGTAGATTCCTGGTCACGGCATCAAATAAAGAATAAAACTAAATGTTTAATAATGCTTCCAAAATTTTCATTCTCCAAAACTTTAAGTTTCTTCTCGTTAAACACCACATGGCGGATGTTTAATTGAAACCAAGCCTAGGGACAGCTTTAAAAAATCGAGTAAACGAATTCAGAAATTCCTCTCTGCCAGTATGTGAAATTTTAATTTTCCAATCAATGCCACAAAAGCCCCGAAAGGCATGTAGCTTTAGCCGAGCTTTCGCATCCTTTGATCCTCATTCGCCCTTTGGCTTGGCTTATTGTTTAGCATTCCTTCTTGTGCAAACGCTGGTCTCGGCAACGCTCAAGACGCGGTCTTTTGCCTCTCGGGGCGACCGGCTTCCAATCGAACATCAAACGAACTGTTGTTGAATTAATGTTTCTTTTCAGCTCAATCGTACGAAAAATCGAGTCATTTGCTTTCGGGCCTCCGAGGCCGAAATTTCGCTTCACCAGTAATAAGAAGGAGGAACGAAAATACGAATAAAAAAGGTTCAGTACGGTTGGAAAACCGGAGCATCTTTTTGGAGGGGTTTGGATTGCCGCTTCACTTGCCGACCAACTGCTAACGTTCGTACGCTTGCAGCAGTGCGTCAATTTATGAGTTTTTCAGGAAACGTTTCTGAACGATGCGGGAGACCAGGAAACGCTTCGGCAGAAGAGCAGCAAAAAGGGAAAACAAAAATCCATTCGGGCCGACAATCGGTCGCCACAGGGACTCTCTTTTGCTTCATTTTTTTTTCGGCCGAGGAAAGGGATTTTGATGATAAATCGTACTATTTCTTTTTCAACAGCACACAAACACACAACGACGGAGGGATTGAGGGGCTGCAAATGGCAGCAACAAGCGGAACCATTCATAACGCTCATTTTCCTTGATCGAGCCTGCGGGGTGTAAGATTGTTGATTCTGAGAGTGTTTGTGTATGTGTACGTGTGCTGTGAAAAGCTGTGAAAAGCTGCTTTTATGTTGCTCATTTGTGTATGTGCCACCACTTTCCATGATTAAACTCGCTTTGTGCTTTACTAAAGGCAAACGACTGCCATGATTGCTGTGGAGCGCTTGAATTGGTGTTCCTTGCCAGCACACTGTTCGGCTATAATCCTTAAGCGCTGGCAATTGTTTGTTTTGTTCAAACGCGATTGCTTGAACGGTGAAATGATGAGCATGATTATCAATTCACAAACGCACACAATGCACATAACACAGGGCTAGTAGTCAAGGTTTGTGCTTAAGGGCAAAAATAACCCATAGTTGTTTGGAAGTGTGTTACAGAAATTAGCTTCTTGTTCTTGGCAAGCCGCTTACTCGAAAGCATATCTTTCGCAAAGTATGTTGCGCACGTCAGAGAGTGCCCCTACTGAAAGTTGAACATCATGAGTGAAATATTTGAAATCATAATCAAAGCTACATTCTGCCCAGGAACTTCTGGTACTCGTGTGATAATTCCGGCAATCTTCCATCCCAACTCATTATACAGCAGAGCATGCTTGTGCCAGCATACGAGCACACACATCGACTACGGTAGAATAATTAGCATTGGAAACGGAATTTGCACCATCCTTGCAGACTCACACAGGCGGGCGTGCGCGTGCCATATGCTACCGCTGGGTTTCGCCCACATCCAGTGCACCGCACTGATGAGCGTAGCATAAAATTTTGCTGCCATGTGCGAAACTCCTCAATTCATCATGGCGTCGGATCCACCGCAAGACGTTCCAGTGCGCTGCACATCTCGGGGGTAAAATATTCCTTACCTCAAGATTGACATGTTAAGCATTTCAAATTCACTCGCTGCTCTTTGGCTCGTCGCTTGGCGCACACCGGGCAGCAAGACATCTTGAGCGTGGTACGGTACGGGGGGAGAGCATGCTGTCATCTTCCTGCCGGTTGAATGGGTGTATGTGTGTGTGTGTTTGTGCTGTGGCCCAAGAGTCGTGTACTTTTTGGTCGGTGAGCATAAGTTTCTCGCTTTAACGGTCTCATTAATAGTTTAACCACTCCCACTGGTACGGCACGGTTGGAGTGATGCTGCAGCCGCGCTAAGTGCACGCGAAAGAGATGAGTTCGTGCTCGTGTTGTCAACTGCGCTGACATACTTGCGGATGGGTAAAGTCAACAAACAGCGACACAACAGCACGGTGGTGTGGCTTGAAGTGCAGAACCCCTGCCCGTATGGCAGCTGCTGTGTGACGATGCAATAAATCTTAGATTCGTAGCAGCATTCACCGGCAGCAGATAGCAACGGCTGCGGTGTAATTGACGGTCGCGCAGAGTTGATGAAGTAGATCGGTGTATGATTCATGGGTTTCGGTAGTTCCGAGCACAGGTTGAAAGAGATTTAAATATGTCGGCTATGATTAAGCAATGCAGCAGAAGAACGAAACATACTTTCACGAGGCTCCAGTGTGGAACAGTTGTTTAAGAAGGCTTAACAATCTACACTGTATATCAGAAATGTGTTTACAATTCTTAGCAAAAGTTTTGAATTTTGTTCCTTTATAGAGTCCCTGGAGCTTTCCCTGGTCTTTGTTTCCAACAAACAACAACTACATTTCCCGAACTGTAACTTGTTTCCAGTGTCCAACGCAGCAGTTGTTCTCGTATTATTTATGTTCAATTATGCGTTTCTGCAAGAGCCACTCGTGTGTAGCACCACCGGCATTGGGAAAGAAATAATCAAACCCATGTTCGTTACAGTGTCCCAGATGCACTGGCCGCTGTTTCTCACATCGTCGGTGACTCGGTGCACAGTAAGTGCAACTCGTGCATTTTCGCGAAACATACTCGCGGCAGCCCTTATTGTCCCCATACGAGATGACCGAATCAACCGTACCATCACGCTGGTGGTACCGTACTTGTTATCCGTGTGGATATGGTATGTGCTTGTGTGGACGTTTCGACAACCGGTTTGAAACTCTGCTTGCCTTTGCAGTGGATGGTCGACCGAACAGCGGATGGGCTGCTTTTGACAGTCAGCAGCAACAGATGGCCTTTCCGAAATGGAGGGCCAGTTCTGCAGTGAATCGAGAAACAACGACATGTCTGCCATTGCAATGTCAGGCGGATTTTGTAAGGTAAGCATAAACTGCAAAAATAAGCTTTACTATAACAGCGTTGAACAGGAAACCGGTTTGATACAGCAATAACGTGTTATGATCTTTTGACATTCATCCAAAAATTTTACAAAAGATCTTTGGACATCTATCATTTTTTTATTTCACTAACAATTAATTATTGATTCTACATATTTTAGGAACAGTCTCACGATTTCTCACATATATTTATATCGTACAACTATTGTGGCCATATCTTTGTTGGCGAATCTTTCCCTTTCCACTAGAAACAAAAGTAAAAAAAAAATCACAAATTTTAATACATTCACAACAGCAAGAATTTCGAATCTTATGCGTTAGAAAACTCTGGTTTTTAAAATCAGGAAACAAAATAAATTCTCGGGGAAACCCTATAGTCAACACGTAAACTATAAACACAAATCATTTTCAAAATCCCCCGGAATAGGATTGCGTAAATTTCATAAAATCCATACACTATTATTAATGAACAACGATGTAAATGATCATTCCACGGCTGTGTGTTTCATGTGTTGGTAAATGTGTTCGTTATGTTACTTCCACGATATGGTTACTGCGGAAGTTCACGTAGCCATCGGGCTTCCGGGATTGGTTGTTACGTTTTACGACGTGATTATAAATATTGGAAGCGATCGAGCACGAAGTAAATCGTTTTATGTCGGCAGAGTTATTCGATCTCATTAAATTGAATGAACGGTTCAGATTGCTTGCACAAATTACCAGCCACAAATCATCTGTGCCGTCCCAATTTCCAAAGCAAAAACCTGTTCTCAGTTCAATTTTTGTTGATGCTCATCTGTAAGCGACAGCGAAACATGGAAAACAAATCAACGAACGCATCATAGCTGTTGTCCCTCGTATAGGTTAGAGGAAAAACAATTTTCTTTTCCTCGCCCACCTGATAAGACACTGACACCACTGCGAAGCAACGTGCAAGGCTTTAAAAAAGCAAAAAAAAAATGGAAAGCTCACTGAAAGCATCAAATCAGTTCCGAGCAAAGTTCATATCCCAGCGGCACCCGAGCCCCAGTGGCAGCGGCCCGGTTCAAATTTTGAAGGTTCACAACGCCCACCCTCAAACGCTGCTTGCCGAACATGCGTCCGTCCCATAGCAATGGGAAGGGATGCGTGGAATCAAGGACACACACGGCACGAGCAGCGATAATGTTGATGTTAGTTTCGCTGAAAGGATTTCGCCTTTTAAGACCGTCGGGGGACCGTCGGTCCCGCGCACGGCAAGGCGCACCGCTTTGTGCTTTGTTGAAAAGTGAAGACGCTAACATGCCTTCCGTGTTCGGCCTGATCGTGTGTCGAAAGGATTCGCACCGTGTGCGTGCACCGTTGTTCAGACTGCGTGATGCTGATGGTTAAAATCATTATGATTCAGCCGTTTTTCAGGCGTTTTTCTTTATGTGCTCTCTGGGACGGGCACACAGCACTGCCTGCCGGCCGAGCGGTTCACAGCAGCGGAAAATAAGGAAAGAACGGTAGCGCGCTCGAGTCACGTAAAGGGAAGTAAACCTTTAATCAATCTTATCTGAGCTAATTTATTTCCATTTTTCATAGCATTCTGAGCGACCGTGAATGGCTTGAAACGCAAGAGTGAATTAATTCCCTTTTCCCGGGCTCGCACCTGTACGCATTGCGGATTCGTAAACTGTCGAAATTGTGCACAACAGCAAGCGACGAAAACCAGTCGAGAGTGGACAAAAGATAGCTAGCGAAAGTGGAAGAAAGTAAGAACACAGCATGATAAGAAAAGCCCCATTTCACGTGACGTTCCGATCCGCTCCGAAGCCATTAATCCGCTCTAACTACATTTACTTTTCAAATCGCACGAGCAACCGGCAGCTCGGTTCGTGTTTGATAATGATGGGCTTTGGGTTGTATTTCCCGGAGAACTCCGATATACCAGCTTAACGACCTCGGCCTCGACGGGGTGTCTCGATAGGTCGTTGTTTGGAGTGAAAAGTAAAAACAAGCATTAAAAAGGGAAGGAGGCATAGGTGAGCTTTTGCTACTCTTTTTCAACGACGGAAATGGATCACCAACCTAACCCGCAACCCGCTGATTGATGGCAAAACAGAGCGCCACCACCACCCTCGGGCGTGGAAATTGTGTGCGAGGGAAGGTGAGAGAAATAATTAATATTCAGCAGCACCTTTGCGTGATCCCACTGGGGAAGCACCCCGAACAGCTTACCCGAGCCGGTGCCCGATAAAAAGTGTCCTAAATCTTGGTACCGTTCCAGAATCATTAACGGTTTCGAGGTTTTTTTCTGTTTTTCGGGAGGCACCGGTGTACGCTTGCTTCTCAGTAATTAACGATATTTCGCTTGTGCTAATTAGTGGAAACAAAGCAGCATTAGCATTTCTGGCAGACGGGGGTGGGGGGCGTGCTACTGATAGGGTGAAATCACTGCCCAACGGGAGTGGCAGTTAATATTTGCAATAATTTAATTCTGTTGCTTGAAATGGCTTGCTAAATTAAGAGCGTGATAGTATGGAGGTGCTAGAGTTCAACTTGTGGCGGTGAAAAACCAAATGCTTCAGAAAAGTGGATTAAGATTTTTCGTGCATTAATATTCAATTGAGGAAGATTACGAGTATGAGGCAGTTCCGTAGTAAATTCGTCAACTCGAATGACTCAATAACACGCCCGTAATGGGTTCAAGCCCGGAATGGACCATGTCCCCATACGTAGGAATGATTATCCGGCTACGTGGTATTGAATAAAGTCTTGAAAGCCTGTATAGGTCCGCATGTCCGCGTAGCACGTTTACGCCAAATAAAACGTGTATGGAATAAATTTAATGTTAATTTAAGCAAAAGTGATTGATTGATACTATTTTTAACAGTTTAATCAGTGTTCCAACTCAGGCACACATCGGATTCTAAGAATGTATTCAATTTGCATACAGGCTTATGATATACATTTTATAAAATTAGTTTATTGAGAGTAGAGTAAATAAAATAGTTTTATGTTAGGACTGTACTTTAAATTATTTGAATGAATGACTGCTTGAGAGTATCGTTTCATCAAGGTATGAAGACTTTTACAACGTGAGAATATTAGATTTTAGGCTACTTTTGGAAGAATGTTTTTTTTTATAAATTAGCTTTTTTCGTTTTTCGTGTTAAGAACACATATCTTTATGGCTTGAAACTCACAATTGCATGCAAGCACTATTTCACACCTAGCTATATGTTAGGTTTAGAGTTTTCAAGCATTAGGGGAAAGCGGGGCAAAATGGGCATGTTAAGAAGTTTACTGAATATTCCTTTGCCACAAAACACAAATTTTCTTTCATTATTGTATGCCTCCACCATTTATCTATGGATGAAAATTGTCACATAGAATGAAAACAACTTAAAAACATGAAAACAGTGTAAAATAAAAGTTGATGTTTTACCAGAAGCTATTTTGACACGCGGGGTAAAATGAGCATAGCCCAGGGGCAAAATGGGCATATGTAAACAAACTGTGAAACGTCAAACCTTCTTCTTCTTCTTTGGTTCAACAACCGATGTCGGTCAAGGCCTGCCTGCACCCACTTGTGGGCTTGGTTTTCAGTGACTAATTGATTCCCCCCCATTGCAGGATAGTCAGTCCTACGTATCGCGGCGCGGTCTATTTGGGGATTGAACCCATGACGGGCATGTTGTTAAGTCGTACGAGTTGACGACTGTACTACGAGACCGGCTACGTCAAACCACTGGGGCAATATGGGCCACAACAACTGCGCTTAGGTAATGGTCTATGCTTTTGCGCTTGTTTCGTGAAATGTATTTTTGCTGTTCAGGAAAGCCCTTAAAAATCTTCGAAAATTATGTTATTGAAATTAAAACAGTTTTTACAAGTTTTAATCTACAAAATCGTGTCTTTTGAAGCTGTGCCTGTTATCATTATTGTGGCGACAAATACAACACCATAGCCACCATATGTCAAAAGCATCGGTCCATTTTGCCCCAAGCGTAACTACCTATTTTGCCCCACGTGAAGCATTTTTGTATTTTTTGTTATATGAGTAAAAATAAGCATTCAATCGCCTTGCTTTCTTCAGACAAATTGTATAGAAATATCATATCTTTAAAAATATATTATGTAAAACTTCCAAGCATCCTTGTGACACTGGTTTAAGCTTATTTTCGAAGTAGCAAAAATTACATCAATATGCTACTAAACCTTACTATGCATTTTTCTTAGTTATTTGTTATGTAAGGGTTATGAAACATACATGGTGTTCATAGAACACTCAAATGAAAACAATTTGAGCATTGGGAAGTATTTTTGTAGTGAAATAATGCTTAAATAGAGGGTGCTTATTTTGCCCCACATGCCCATTTTGCCCCGCTTTCCCTTACGTCTGAATTCATTCATCATGCTGGTAAACAATTTTTCTTAAACCCAAGCTTTTCGAAACACAATCTTTATTGTACAACATCATTGGTAGCCGATTTTGATATCCAGTTTTCCAATTAGAAGTTCTCTATGTCTGTATCATTTTTACTGGAAATAAAAAATATGTTTGCCAATCTGGAGATTTAATCGAATTCAACTAATTGTCATTAAGATTCGCCGGTCTGCTTCAAGCAAACAAAAACCTACCACTTATGCTAGCAAACAGCAACCAATTATGAAAGCTGTCTATTATGTTCCATCCCAGGTAAACATTATCAAACAACAATTTTCAGCAAACGCATAGAGTAAAATGAAAAAAAGCGTAATAAAACAAACCTCATAAAAATGTCACACAGCTTGAAGTTGACAACTGATCGTTTTTCTGCACCATTTTCCACGCTATTACGCACAGGCGTTAATGCCGGGCGGCTAATGATCGTGTACCGGTGCTCGACCGTATAACGATCCCAAACGAACGAATAATTTAAACAAACTTCTTCGGCCCAATAGCCTGTTTACGAGGCAATTGTGCGTCCGTGATGCTGCGGGACGACACCGTGTAGCAAATGGCACCGAGCAATAATTATATCTTCTTTATCATCGTATGGCCACGGTGCGAACGCTCCACTCTCACGTCGTGGGACAAGTGGGCGAACGCGGCGCGACACGTATACCGTGAAACATAATCTCGAAAACCACATTCGATTATGTTAATGGGCAATATAGCGAATATTGACGTGCTGTTCGATACCGTTCGAGTGGGAAAGTGGATGAACGGGAGGATGGGATGAGTGGAGCAACGGGACAGCGAGGGAAGTCACGCAGACATCAGATCAAAAAGACGGGCTAAGAAGGGTAGGAGCGTAGGGTGTACATCTCACTTCCTTGCGTTCACTTTTGATACGAAGCTACGAGACCATCAAATCAAAATGAACGGGAAACGAGTGTCTCCTACTTATGGGGAAAAAATGCGGAAAAAGAGAAAGAAAGGATGGCAAATATGGAAGACACCATTTCCCTAACCGCAAATCACCCTCATCATCTCTCTCACTCCCACACACACATGCACGAGTTTGAAGATAGTCGATCATCGACGAACGGATGCTGAGCCTCACACACACATTTCGCCACGGAAATCACGTCCGAATCGTCTCCGGCGGCTTGCGGACGGCCGCACGAGATGGATGCCGCACCGTTCCATAGTAATGTCGTCGGATGTCTCGTGTCCTTCCGGGAATGTCACACCGGGTGCAGCACGCGGCGCCAGAAATAGGATACGATTCACCATTCCCTTTGCGCTCTTCTCTTTCTAGCATTCGCTTTCCCTTGATTGCTTTGTTTAATGTCTTTCGGATTTCTTCCGGGACGGCAAATGGGAAGCTTACTTTATCCGACCTCCGGAAGCAATGCTAGCAATGCTGATGAGCTGGGGAAAAGGTTCTGGCAGAGGGTATCGGTATGCTTCGCTCACACGTTCGCTTTTCGATGCGGACGATTGGCGCGGAGGATTCGATTGAATCGCAGGCAAGGCACGGGACCGCTTCCAAAACGTGTAAGAAGCGTGAGAAGAAACGGGAACAAAGGAGTTTGGAGCGATCCTTGGAAAGGTGCGTGCGGCACACGCTGCCGACTGACAATCGATGGGGCAATTTATCTTTCTAAATGGCAGTGCGACCTCCATTTGGGTCAATATGTCGTCCGGGCAACATCCCGAGTGCAGCCACGAAATGGTCGTGTATTTTTTGTGTATTAAGGTTAGGATCGCCGGTTCGTTCTCGTTGTTTTTCCTCTAAGCTAATCTTACACACTGCTTCAATTTCACTCAAGCTTGCCTTCGGGACCTTCTGCTTTGTGCACGGCACACACACACAGCATGGAGCCATTTTATAGGAATTGTTTTACGACCAGTAACTTCTTTCCGGGCCCTAACTTCCCGATTAAGCCATCGCCAGCAAGGCATACATCTTTCCGGTATCGTTATCGTAATTTATTAGCCCACTCGGCGGCTGCAATTGACTGCGCTGGTAAAGCGCACGGACGGCCTGGTATATCGGCAACAGTGTTGCTGTGCCCTCTCCCGGTAGCCAACTTTCAAGGGTAATGGTCAGTGAAATTGTAATTGCTGTTTCTTGGCCTACTGCTTCACCTCTGCCCGCCCCCCCGTGCGAGCGTGCCGATGACAGGAAAATCCGCGCTGCGCTGTGCACGCAGCTTTCCCTTAACCAAGGTGGCGGAAAGTGTAGCCCGGCCGGGGTAAGCTGAGATGAGCTGTCACAAAGTGTGCTAAATGAGGCCGAATTAATTGTACCCGTGTCCGGTTCGGCAAGTCATCTTGCTGCAACAACAGGCGGTGGGGCTTCCACTGCGGTGACGGTGCAAGGTCGTTACGGTAAGGGGCGGGAACGATGTGCGATTGAGCGTTACAATATGTTACCGGTGACTATTATGTTTTGCGGCTGGCGAGACAGCTGAAGATAATGAATTAGTACACTAGTTAGTTCATGTTTTTTTTACGAGACCAATTATTCGAGAAATGATACCCACTACAGACAGCAGCTTCCAGCAGCGTTGGTAATTGATTAAGGATGTAAGACGAAAACTTTACGAGGATAAAGTTATGTTTCATCTCATAATAATAATTTATATTCATTGCTATAATGCAAATGAGTCGGTCCAGCTATGATTGAAACTGAAAGATTTGTAGCCTGAAGACTCCAGCCGGCATTACTGCGGAGCCTAATGTTAGTATCTTAATTGACCCAATAGCAGATTACATAAATCAGATAGTTCGGTATTGCGTATGCTCAAAAGATAAGCTTCGTATTCTGAATTACCTTTGATATCAGTACTGCAACCGAGCGTAAAGCTTATCTCGATCGTTTGCGTTATTTGAGCAATAGAATACGCTACGCATAGGATTCCGAGAATTATCTTCACGGAAGCCACCCTTGTTCAGCGATAAGAAACCGGTCACTGAATCGAAATAACCGGATTTTGATTGCTTTACGCAACATCAATTAAAAGTGCAATGAAAGTGATAAGAAACTCGACACAAATGAGTGTATTATCAAGCTTGAGTTACATAACTGAACATTAGTGTTCAGACACTGAGCCGTCGATTAAACAACAATCGATAAGCCACACAACTGCTGCACAAACATAAGCACAATTCGCAGAAAGAAATATTGTGCCATCCTTTGCCATGCCAATAAACCATGCTTTGTTCAACATAATTTCCAATATTTCCCATCACTATTTCCCATGCACAGCTTTTTTTCTTCAAATTCTCTCTTATTGTTATGCTATGGTTGAACTATTTTCTCTGCTCATTTTTCCGCCCCAATGTGTGTGCGGTGCTTTTGTGCTTCGTTCGAAACTTTTTAAATTTGTATGATGTTCACGCACGAACCCAGTGTCCCACAGCGGGTCGCCGCCACGCTGCCGCAGCCATAATGATGTTTTATGACTGTTGGCTATCAAATTTATGCTTTTGTTCACACCCATCCATCCCCCACACAGACGGATGTTGAGCGGGCGCTGTCGACATGCATCGACTTCCCCGCTCCCCTCTCCACAGCCCACTGTTGTGGGAAAACTTTTTGGTTTTTCACATTCTTTTTGCGACGACGAGGACGACGATGCTTGACCCACCCTTAAGCCCGCCACAATACGATCCGGCTCACGGTTCTGAAACCTGGGCGCTTCTAATAACGGGTGGCTGGTTGCTGATGCTTCTATGTGTGTGTGTGTGTGTGTGTGCAAAACTGGTGAAAAGAATGGCGACCTATAACACCCAGACTCGGGGCCCCGGGTGCATGCTTTTTCTTTGTTAAGGTCGTTTCGTGCGCCGGGGTGTGTCCGATGGACGCGGTTACAAACGAGAAAAAGAGAGCGAAGGATGCCACAAAAACAGAGCACACACTCACACACATACAAATCGTAATATTAGAAAGACGTTTGCCAGACGGTGTGGCAGTGATAAATATCGTGACTGCACACGCCCGGCTGTTGATAAAATGGTTCCTATTATTAATTTTTAAAAAGCACCCAATAGAATTGGCGTTAGGGATGAAACTACGCCGAAAAGAGAGAGAGAGAGAGAGACAGCAGTTTGGAGTGAAGAAAATATGGAACAGCACTGACCCTATCAGTTAGACGGACTCACCAAGCGAAAAAATGTATTACTTTTTAGCTTTGGTATGTTTCACGTTGGTGATATAATATCCAAATTGCGTTCCCAAAGCATGAAGTAAACACATTATAAGGATTTGTAAATAAACAACATAAAAACTCACCTTATTTATACGGTTAATGAAACCTGGAAAGAAACAACAAAGAGCTTTTAGTGGCATAGTTAGGAATGGTTTTGTTTGACACACAACGGCAATAAAAAGTGCCCCCCTCGGGAAATCATGACATTAAAACAAAATTCATCATTTAAAACTAGCCTAGCGGATCCGTTGATAAACTACCGCACGGAGTCCCGTAATTAAACCGCGTTGACAAACATCATAAAAAAGGGTCATTGCTATTTGTCGGGATGCGCTAGTAAAATCCACTGATATCTCCCAAAGGCGTTATAAATTGGCCATTGGTCTGTCAAACAGTCCGCTCCGAGCACAAAAAATAACAAATATCTCCTAAAAAAACACACGCCCTAACAAAGCCATAGCGTACTGTGTCTCGCCGGTAGATTGGCAATCGGAAAGTTTAACCCTTTTCGATCCATTTTGGTGAAACGTTGCTATCATGAAACGTAAAACAAAATAAAAATGCTTTGATAAAATGGGGGGTGGAAAGGCGTCAGAACATACCATAAATCTTGTTGGAAAAAAACTGCAAATCCTTTCGCCTTATACGCTCTGGCAGCTTCCTTCCACCATCTGCGTCCCTATCCCTTGCGCCATTGTAGCAAACAAATACATCTTCACGCAAATTCTCACTTCCGAGCCGCACTTGAACGTCCCGCCAGACTCTAATCTTGTGTACCCCCACCTTTGCGGCACCAGCGGGTGTGTTTGTTGAACACTTCCCGCACACACACACACACACACTCTTTCTCTCCTTTCTGCAGAGTGAAGAGCTTTTCACTTTTTACCAGCTATTTAACGAGGCTCTTCGTTTAAATCTTGAAAGCTCAGCTCGAAAGATCGAGTGGGATAAGATATAAACCCCCTCTCGACCAACTAGAACGCGTCAGCGGCTGGCAGAGGAACAGCCTGGGACAGCCTGGGACAACGGCAAGCCAACCGACCAACCGACCGGAGCTCTTCAGTTGACAGTGAGTGGTTGTTTATCCCTTGTGCTTTTCCTCTGTTACACTCTTCCACTCTAAACGCCACCGTGCGTGACACGGGCGGAAAGAAAACATGTTTTCCAAACCGAACAGAGGATAGCAGACACATACACACACATATACACACATATTCACCTGTATGTTTCGCCTTTTCACCGGTTTGCGGGGATTAATGCACGGTGGGATTTCTTGCGAAGTCATCGGGCTGTTGTTGTTTTCTAAGCCGAAAAGATATTCCATCTTTATCAATCATATCAGTTCCGAAACAGTCTTACAGGCGCGGTGCACGCTTTTGTCAAAGTCTTTGTTTTGTATCGGAGTTTAGCAGCGACAGAGTCAAGGACATGAACAGTATTTTTGTACTTTTCCATCCATAGACGAACCGGTGAGTTGGAGAATATTGAACATTCGTTCTTTTCCCTTGAGTAGTTCCCAAAGGGATTTCGGGGTACGTTTCTCCCCTTCCATTGGAGGGCGATGAGTTGGAGAAATTCGGGTCAAGCACTGAGTGGTTTTGGTACTTGGTAATGATTTTAAACTCACAACGGAGACAGTTGAAAAAGTAAGTTTCAAACCCACTTAGAGAAGGTGCAATTGGAGCAGTTTTGCTGTGATTTTTAAAAGCTTTTGAGCGTTTCTATAATTCACATGAGCTTAATTGAATAGCATAGAAAAAGATTTTTAACATTTTGTTGAGGAAATCGTATTCCGTTTAGCATACGTGCGCGCGAGAGAGAGAGAGAAGGAGAGAGAGAGGGAACTTAATCGTTGTCGCCGTGCGCTGCTCGACGAGAGAGCGCTACGCGCTGACCGAGAGAATTCTTATCAGCTTAATCAGTCGCGTTCTGAACTCTGACCCGATCGGTAGCGTTCTGATCCCCATACCAACAGGTCGCGTTTTGACCTCAGACCCAAAAGGTTGCGTTCTGACCAATCTGTTCTAAAGTGAAATAAACTTGTGAATTAACAACATCTTACAAACATATACAGTGTTCGGACAATTAAAAGTGCATATCACATCTAACCCCAAATCCCCCACACATTTCACAATTTAATTTGTTCATACAAACTTTAAACACTGTTTTCTAGCATTTCCGTATAACAATGTTTCGATAGAACTCATTAGACCTTTTAAAAGGAAGCTTTTCAATAACACGTTTTGCTTTCACTAATGAATTTCTCGGTACGCCGGAGAAAAACAATTAAACTGTCTACCTCGTAATTTAGCTAAAGCCAGCCAACCTGCCGTAAGAGATCGTGCCCACAGCACAGTAAGCCTGCATCACGCGTGACACACTAAGCTCCGCTTCTTTGCTGGGAAGCTTTAGCACAGGGCGGCCCACAATCCACACACGCACGTACGGGAGGAGGAGCAAGCAATGATAGCCCGCTCAAAAGCGCTTACTTTGGTTAATCTTTTCCAGTAACTCAAGAATCGTGGGAGTGTCCAGTGGTGCTGCGGACGGAGCATTGCAGTCTTCAACAGTTTTGCTACTATAAAAGGCAGTTGTCTGGCGACGGTACTTTTCAACGATTCCTGTCAAGTCGGTGGCTTAGCGCTGCTGCGGCTGCACCGTAAAGCGAGCCGGGGGTTTTGTCTTTTTCATCAATCACACACGCACGCATAAGCTGGTGCGCAGAAAAGGAAGATTATGCGGAACGTAAAGGGCGGAACAGAATTATGAATAATGAAATGTTGCTGAAGGTGTGACAGCTAAGAATGACATGACGCTTGGCGGAAACAAGGACACTATAGCAGTTAACGTTTAAAGATCCTACCGGAACGGGCATTGCAGGTAGATGGTTTTGTGATTTTACAGCAATCTATAAGTTGAGTTCTTGTTGGGATATTTAAACTCTAAAAACTGCAAAATTTAATTTTTAATTGTGCTCTCCCGATAGGAAAACCTCTATTAAAACTTTCCTGCAAAGTCTATCACACCCCCTTTCGGGGGAAGCGCACTGCAATCAGCTTGTTAACGAACTGACATTATGCTTATTATCTGCAATCGACCAACTTATCCACCACCACCCAATTTGCTTGTCACAATTTTGCAGCCTGCATGTTCGTAAAGCCCCACAGCAAGAACTGCGGAGGATTGTCAATGAGACACAGTTGTAATTTCTGCAAGCCCGGCTTTCCGGCTGGACGCACATGGAAACGAGCGTTAATCGCGCCGCCGCTGGAAGTCTCGTCCGGAGCATAATAAAAAGTTTTAATCTTCGATGCGGTAAAACTTTGCATCAAGTTCGATGGCCAACACTCCGACATACACACAAATACACACACACACGGGTGGTGATCGAGAGCGGTAGGATGGAGTGAAAAAGTTTCTTCGCCCCGTTCCGACGCGTCCGATCCAACCGACACCAAAACTTGGCCGTGCGAACTTTCAAACAGGATTTCATATTTGACATCCCTCCGCCACACCGTCAAGTCACCGAAGGCTGGCTAGGAGGAAAACTCGTCCCGTTCCGATTTATTACAAGCAAATAAGAGCTGCAGTATGGAGGGAGCGAAAAGCTATCTCGAACTGCTATCGAGAGAGTTCGGCTGATTCTTTAATTTATAAGACGTCTTTTGCTGGGGAATTTGTAGCATTACGCTAAATTTGTAGCCCCACAAGGCTCGGAGTCTGTAGCGGCGTTCGGAAAAGGTTCGAACTTCTCGCTCGACAGGATCGGTCGGGTAAGAAACACAAAAACTAGCCAACCAAACCATACCCAAACACATACAAACACGGTAACCAAGAACCAGTACGGCTTTGAAGGGCGCTCTGGTAAGCGTGTGGTTATGTAGCGTTTGCGTAGCCCGCTGAAGACTGGATCAATACCGGGTCGAAGCGAGACTTAATTTGTCGTACAGTAGATTAAACGAAGCTTCGGGGAATCTTTTCCCCTGCCGGACGGGGAGACTTTTTGGTTTGATGCTTTGGTTTTCGATCTTTGGATGTTGCAAGATTGTGTGTGTGTATGTGAGGCAAAAGTTTCATTTCTGGGAACAAATTACAAGGCATCCAGCAGAAAAAGAAAAGCCACGTCTAAAGCATCGTTTGTTGAAAGCAGTTCAGTAATGAAATTTTTCTTCGCTGAGCATTTTCTTTTCCTCAATATGTTATTCTTTTTGTTTACTTTAGCAATTTTTTCATATGGTTTGAGTTGAAAGTCGATCAAGCGTGTAATTCGATGCATTGCTATCGTGAGAGATTTATTTGTTTGTTGTTGTTTGGTTATAGAAGTCTCTTTTCTTTTAGTGGAATTGCCAATTAAAAGGATCATTATACTTGAATTGAAATTTGAGTTCCATCATAGAGTTTCTCAGGGATTTTCATATTTTTGGGGCACTTTCTTGACTATTTCTAGAGAATTGAGCTTTATGTGACGAAAATTGGACTCTATTGTACCCTGTTTGACAAATCCTTTAGGAATTCCCCATATGACTGTACGAAAAGGGTGCTTTTGAGTCTAATTTCGATCACAAAAAGTTAATTTACGAGAACTCCTGAAAACCCCTATATCGAGCACCGATAGAAATTTTCATAAATGCAGAATTTATTTTCTTAACATACCTCCTTACGACCTCCTATTGCAAATATGGCCAAGAGGGCAAACAATATTCAATACATCGTATACTTTTTAATGTTTTCCTTTCAGTCGAACAAGCGACTTGTAGATTGTACATTAACAATTCGATCGCTTGCGTATAACCTTCGCTACGATTAAAACCCGCTCTCCTTAATGCTGTGCTGTGTTGCTTGCGCATTTCAAATTAATTGATTATCGGTTTCCCATTTGCCACCCGATCGTGACAATATTCATGAGCCGTTAGTAATGTTTCTACAACAACGTCCACCGCGGGTCATGTATTTTAATGCTTTCACTGCTTTGCTCGCGCGCTGGGCAAAATAAATACTGCTCGCTGTCGCCTAGTGCCGCCACCCGGAGCCACGATCGCTCCGTTCGTTACTTCTTCCTCTCCCTCTTTTCTGCTTCATATTTAATTTTGCACCGATGCCAAAGGATGACTTTGAAAGAAGAAAAAACGAATTGAAAAGCAAAAAAAAAGATGGCACCATTCCAGGACGTTAGAGAGCGCCACCCCGGGCGCACTGATTCAGTTACGCTTCATTTCCATTCGATGTGACTTAATTAATATTCATGAATCGTTACACGTTTATTATTCCACCGTTTCGCTTGCCACGTGCAGGCGGACGGATTCGCATCGACAAGGAAGTGGCTGCTTTCCCGATCCACTCCGAAGCTCTCCCTCTCTAGAGAAGGGACCAACCGATCGGAGATAAGAAGCATCGAGCAGTAGTACATGGGGATGAGGTAGTACGCTATGTTTTGTTTGTTCAATTTTATTTAGTACTTCGCAATCAACTGCGCCGGTCCAGTGGTGAATTTGCTCGATCCAGGTTGCAACGTATAGAAATACACACACAAACACACCTACACATATCCAACCCCTCCCCAGTGCTCGTTGATTTGGAATCGGGAGGTTTTTTTTTATTGAAATAAATTGTGTATGAGTTGAATTTTGATTGCGCTTCAGCGTTCCGGAGTTCGGTAATCCGCATCGAACGAGTGTGAAAAATGAACCCGGAAAAGGTTGCCCTTTTTGTGCAGCTCGGTCAAACGGTGCGGGAAAGCATTCGATTCCGGAAGCAATCCAACAAATAATTAGCTTTCCATAACTCATCGGCAAGGAAGACAAATTACGTCCATCAATCAACGTCTGCCGCGTTCGCCCCGGGCCTGAGCTCCAGGTTTGTTTAGGGCGCTGGGCGTACCACCCATGAAAAATGCAATCAATTATCGAATAATAAACTTTAATGGTTTACGGTACGGGATTGGAGGGTAGAATTCGTTTAGGGCTTGTTGTGATTTAAAAAAATGAGGGAAAAAGCATCACTTTGATGGCAATGGGGGGCATTGATTGAAAAATGCTGGGTTCATCCTCGGTAAGGGAGCAGCAAATCCTGTTTCAACTTTGTTTAGGTCTTTGAATTAAATATGTCTTTTTATGTTTATCATCGTAATCCACAGCATGGAAAATGTAATCATACTTTATTTCAACGTTGAAAAAGGGAAGACAGAAGCATGCATCATCAGCATAAGTTAATTGCTTTTTCTGAAATTCGATCAAGCCAATCAACCTGTTCTTCCCTTGCTTTCTATACGACTGATTGGTTTAAAACCACACCGGACAGATGAATTAGCTGATTCAACGATTTCCCAAATCCCTACATTCCTCACCTGCCCCATGTTTCGAGGTCCCCATTTGCCATACTTGTAGACTTCCTGCTGCGGGGCGGTTTTGTTCTTCAACCACAGGACTCACTGGTGGATTTAATCGAAAAGAGAAAAAAAACAAAACATCGACAAAAAAAAACCGTCCGAGAACCTAACTCCTTCGGGAGTTTGAAACCGAACAGCAACCCCGACACATGTGGGGTTGAATATTTTATGTCATTTATCGATTGGCCGACCGCACTGGCCGTTATATTTATCGACCTATATAACCAATCGCAGGCAAGGCTATTTCCAGTGTGCACAGTTTGTGCCGCAACGTTCTGGAAGCGACCACACATACACACACATCCACAAAACGCAACAACTCTTGGTGGTGGTGGTGGTGGTTGTTGTTGATGTTGTTGGTGAGCGGACGATTTTACGATCGCTCCGTTGTGGCACCGTGGGAGGGTCCACACACAAAAACCGGTGGAATGAATTGAAAATGACGGTTTCGGATTTTGAGACGGCGAGGAAAAAGGACATTTCGGAGCTCGGGCGCACAAACCTGTGTCTATTTTTATGGTGCCGGCCAGGCCAGCGGACATGCGGCACACAGCGCACAAGGTGACGCGCTCCTTCGGTGATGATATTTTAGATTTCACCATTTCCACTCCTTTCTACATCAGTCCTTTCTAGGGAAGAATGTGACATAGGCCGTTGCGAGACGCACCTGAAAATTCGCTTTTCTGCTTCGAACATCAACATTCCGCTGTTCGCCCCATGAGGTGGCGCAAAAGCGTACAAAAAGCGAAAAAAACAACGCAATCCCAAAAAGGACGTAACGATTTATTGAACAGGTTGCCGCTCTCCAGTGCTTTGAGTTTTGATGCACTGACCCCGATGAGTACGCGCCATTATCCCTTTGTGTGAGTGAAATTTCAAACCTTCCACCCCCCAACCACCCCACTGTGCGGGGCGCGCATCAGGTATTACGCGTGGAATGGAATCGTCATAAATAGCGAAGTAATTTATTCATGCCCCCGAAAAAGGTGAACGGCAAAACTGAAAGGATATGTCATACCGATCTGTTTCCCCGATTCTGCTGCCCTTCCACGCATGATGTGCCACGGCGGGGTGTTTCGGGCTTGCCGGATGCCTTCATAAACTTTTCCGAACACATTTCCCACACACACACACACACACACACACACTGACACACGTCGAACGATCTGTGATGATCGATGGGAATGGAGCCAACGCCGGAATGATGGCTGCACTCGAGTGTTTTTTTTATGAATGCCGGACCCAGTGAACGCGGGACGGTCGCTTTGTTCATAATTTAAAAGCTCGCCGGGTTTTGCCGGGGGCTGGTGGGCTTTCGTCGTGCCGTTATAAATATGAAATACTGTTCAATTTGTAACGTTCTAAAATGATTCTAATGCCTTTGAGTTTCTGCCCCACATGCAAGCAATTACTGCCATTTTCGAACAGAGGTACGTTATGATATCGGACGCAAATGAACCGTGCATAATAACGTAGAAGCTTTCGCTGTACCTCACAAAGAGCCTTGCACCGTTTTCGAGTCCAAGTAAATAATTGTTGGAAGCATTTAAACAGTGTTCAATTCAATTCAGTTCTGAACTGCTGATGCTTATTTGAACATTGGTTCTCTAATCAACTCAACATCGTAAGCTTAATTTTTAATCAATAAAATCCCACAGTAACATTATCAAACTCATGTCGAGCATTGTTCAAGCACCTTCTGCCACGGCTACCTAGAACTGGAAAACTTCTGTAAGAGCAAACTCCATCAACTTAATTTGGTATTGCAGTTGAAGAGCTTTTGGTGTAACACACTTTAAAGGATAACACTTGTTTGGTAACAATCAATAAACCTTTAATTTAGAATTTATTTCATTTTTTTCGCTGCTTCGCAACAAAATCGTACCAATATCTTACTAGCACCGGTGCGCCAAGACACAAGTAGAAAGCATTTCCACTTAATCCTACGGTTCATTCACCGTTTCGTTTCGTTCGTGGACCAGAAATTGGCCACTGCTTCACAACGAACTTTTTCGCCCCTTCCAACTACCGATAGCTTCTAGATGCAAGCAAAGCTCGTTCGGTGTTAGTGCTCATAAATCATTCATCTAGGCTAGGTAGGTTTAATGGGGTAAGAAGGAGAGAGAAAGAGAGAGAGTGAGAGAGAGAGAGAGAGAGAGAGAGAGAGAGCAAGGAGGAACGACCTAAGTAGCCATAGCCCAGGAGATTGATGAAAGTGACGAACTGGGCAGGAGAGGAAAAATTAGGAGCAACGGTTTCCTGCTGGCAGCGCGTACCCTTCCCCGGGGGAATTGCATGTTGTACACGCAACAGAAGTAATTACTTTCCAAAAAAAGCATAAAAAAGCAAAAGCAACAACAACGATAAAACACAACGACGTACAACGGAAACAGCTCGAATAAAGAGTGTTTGGAATGTGTAATGGAGCTTGGTGGTGGTACTACTTGGTGTGTGTGTATGTGTGTGGTCGAGGTGAAAGAAGCAAACAAAATCGGACAACAAAAATAGTGCCATGTTGAGCAATAATAGGATTTCGTTTAACCATTTCAACACGAGCGCAAAAGAGAGCAAGTGAGAAACCCCAAGTGCAAGGGCAAAAGATGTTATTGATCCGATCAATCACCTCGCCCCAATGCGCCCCTCCCCCTCTAACGGTGCGGCGCGCAATAAGCGACGAACATCATAATCCAATATGACACCAAACCGGTTCCCCGGTACACCCCGGCCCAAGAGTGTACGCAGACCAAGTGACAGAAATATTAACGGACTGTGCGCTGTCGTGCGAGAATATCCTTATGTGCCCCTCGCACGACCTTTACCCCTTTTGGGTGATATTTGCCAACGTGTGTGTGTGTGTGAAGCAAAAAAGAGGCGAATGTATTAATAGCCAGCTTACATGTTGGTACACACGTACGTCAGGCGTCCGGAACCACGTCCACTGGTGGTCCGGTCCCGGTACCCTTTGGCTTTTACCGAAAGCAATTCGCCATCGCAATGTCGCCACCGAGCTGTCGTCATGCTACTACTGGAAAGCGAAGAGGCAGTATTACCGTCTCCCTGTGCACTGCTTGAGTTTAGCTTGAGGTACCTTCAGCAACAAATCCACACACACACATGAGACACTGCGTGTGAGTCAGCGCTGACGAGAAGCCTCACACGAGTGACCTTCGGCCGCGCCCGCTCATCGGGGCTACAAGTTCAGTGGAAAACTATTGACTGTGGGCAACCTCCTGTGCCGCTGTTTTGTGGGGCATCGTTCTTGAAAGGAATAGAAAGCGGCCAGGTAAGCGGCAAAGAATTTGAAGAATTTAGACACACACGCGCGAGCGACCGTTTGCCGCGGCTGCTGACGGAAGCACTACATCCAGCCGCTTTAACCGCCACCAACTCCACGGTGGGATATTAAGGTGGAAAGCAATAGGCGTGTAAGAAAAAAAAACAAGAGCGAAGCGGAAAAGAAACGCACCTTTTCGCATACTTTACGGCGAGCACGGCGTGGAACACATTTTTCCGCTACAGCTACAAACGTGGAGGATCCGTATGGGTGTGTATGTGTGTGCGGGTGAGTGTGAGTGCATGTAAAGGTATCACATTTTCCGAGGCTGTAGTTTCGATCGATTGAAATTCACCTGCCAACGCCGTTGGCCGTTATGTCTCGGGGAAAAAGCTTTTCCCACTCAAGCTGTCTCTTTCTCTGCTTTGCCCGCTGTCTCACCTTTTCTTTCTACCCGGCAAGCTGATTCGTTTCATCGTCTCTTATTTCAGAGCAAAATTCCTGACCTCCCCTCCTCACTTACCCCCTTCCAGGAACAGGGATCTCCCCTCGTCTTTGATGGCATATTTGCGTGCGATATCGAGCGAGAAGTTTGACATTATGCGACCGGCTTTCCTTTGCCGCTGCTTTCCTTTCTACGCCAAGGTGTGTTGAGTGTTGCGTGTTAAAGGGGTGGGGGAGAGGGTTTCAGTGAGTGAATTTGTTTTGTTTTGGCCGTTTTTTCGTCTTTTTAAGAAACTCGATACGACGCGAGCGCGCCACTTTTCGTGCGCTGTGCTAGCTCTGTCTTGCGAGGTCGAAGGACGGAACGGGCACAAATCAATCAAAAATCCGTGAGGATAGCGCCGGAGCAGTGTTTCTTGTAAATCAAGTTGAATTATTTCATTTCGTGAAGCTACAAGATGGCTGCAGGACTATAGTACATCGGATAGGAATGGATTACGATCTAAGAAATTGTTGGAACAGCATATTTTTGAAGGGTTTAGTTGAAGTATTTCGGTGAGAGATTAACCGTAAATTGAGAGCTTTAAGAAGGGAAGAAAGTGGGAAGTTGTGTTACAGCAGCATGAAACAATTTTTTTGAAATTTTTTCATGCGTGAAGCAGTTCAACACAACCCGGTTTTTTCTTCGTAACATTACGCCTTGTTTAGCAGAACTGACGTGCGTTTGAAAATCCCACAAAACTATCTTACCCATCCAACAACATCCAACCCTTTCCCAACCCTTTCATCGGTCATGCGTCCAGCGGCTGCTAACGGCGATGCAGGTTCTGTGTTTTCTCTTCTTTTTGCATTGTCAAAATTCCATTCCATCACTCACTGTCATACCGGCGTAAGTGAGGCAAACATTTCTACATTTCTTTTGCTCGCTGTATCTAGTTCACCATTCCTTTCGGTCTCGCGAAGGAACTACTACTCAAAAACACACAAAAAAAAACACAAGAAAATATGAGGCAAAAATCCGCTACTTCTTCGCAAACTTCCGGAGCCGAAAACCTCCTGTAAGTAACACACACACACATACACATTTTGCGTGCCGTACATCCTCTCGCATCGGAACGAACCGAGCGATGGTGGTAAAATGGTCGATTTGCTGCCGGCAAAATGGTCGGTGACCGTGGCCATTTGTGTGGCAGACAGTTTGTAAAAATGTGCAGACGTGCAGAGTCAGACACAGCACCACGGATCCGGCGCGAAACGGAACGCTGCTCCACAATGATGAAGTGGCTGTCACGATTGTCGTACGATGGAGCAGCCTGGTCGTTCGGTTCGAGGCATCTACTGCTCCCTTGCCATCGTGTACTGCAGTTGAGTTTACGTTTCAATACCGACCAACAAGCCAGGCCTGTGGCAAGATGAAGCAAAGGCTTCCTTTCTGCTTGGTACGGTGGCACCGAAAACAAAATAGGCCTGCAGTCAGACAGTTGACATCGAGGGGCTGGCTGGCGCAACGGCAGCAGACCCGGGCCAAATCGGAGTCAAACGACTGACGAATGGAAATGAAAAATAAAGGCTCCATCCAGGTGGCAGCCTGCAGCGTCATGCGAATGGATGTACTCCCATGGTCGTCCGGCAGAAGCAAGCAGCGTATGTGGCCATATATGCGGCATTTGGACGTTACGTGAGCATGGTAACAGTTTCGGAAATTGCTTCTATTCTGTTTTTTTGTTTTTTTAGGGGTTTTGACCAAAAATAGTCGATTGAATGTGATAAAAATCGAACAAAATCGAAAAGTTGTTCATTTAAAGAAATTGATTTTTTTTTGAAAATCAGATTACTAAATTTATGACCAGAGTATAAGCTTCTTCTTCTTCTTTGACGTAACAACCGTTGCTGTTAAAGACCTAGCTCTACCACGAACGAACTTGTAAACGAACGGACTTGGCTCTTAGTGACTTAATCGATTATCCATAGCACAATAGTCAGTCCAACGTATTGGGGGAAACGGTCCATACAGGGCTTGAATTCATAACAGGCATGTTATGAAGACGTGCGAGTTGACGACTGTGCCATGGGATTGCTCAGGATATAAGCTTAACAGAAAGTAATCTCAGTTTTATGCTTCTTGTAGCACATAACGGAGAAACCATCTTTTCCATTGTCATCTTGCACATGGGCCTCGTGTTAAGAGATTTAATCGATTTCTTGCAAGCAACCACTCATAACACTACACAGCCAGATTTCTTCTCCCAGGCACGGTAAAACCCTGTACCTGTACGGATTAATAATTTAAGCTATCCATAAAACTTAATTGCCATCCGCTACAGACGCTTCAAACGATACGATAAAAGTTGACTCCGGCGAAGCGTTGAAGGCGTCGGTAGCCATCATGACGCCCTGCGAACGACAACTTAAAGCGTTCCTGTGCAACGTCCTGTAACGCACACCGCTCCCGAATGCCCAAAGCATACCGGGAACCATATTTAGCCTACGGAGCTAAAGTTTCATACGGAATTTAAATTTCGCCCGAAGTTACGCCACCGAAGTTGACCGTTCGTTACATGGAACGATGGAACGATTTTATCTGGAACTGACGCAGTTCGAAAGAGAATTATCGATGTCCATGAATAATCTAGGGCAAGAATGTGATGGCTCCGTCCATCGTCAGTGGACGAGCCACACCGAAACGATGGACAGGTATTAAGAATGCTCAATAATTGAATATCCAGAGCCGATGAGACGCCGATGAGCACGTTTCGTTCCGTTTCTTTGGCAATTAGGATTACTTTGTACGGTACGGAAATTGGAAGATTATTTTCATGACGGTAATCGTATCGGGCATAATGGTGTGTGATGTACAAATGACGGATTTCTCAGTTTTAATTATTCTCACTAAAAGATCGATACAGAAAAAAACAGAACAATTTAAATTAAAAATTGTTTCAAAGCTTTCAATATCAATTTGTCACCCAAAGCGTTCGACCACTTCTTCTTCCAATTGCGCAATTATTTAACCAAACAATAAAGCAAAGATGATAAATGGCACCAGCCACCCGACCTCCCGAACGACCTATTCATCATTCGCCCTCACCCGATGCTGATCGGTCGGGGTTACCCATCCCCCAACGCTGGCCACAACATTTGTCACTTTTGGTCTTGTCATGCGTGAAGATGAAATTGACAGGAGGGAAAATTGAGACCAGGCGACACCGGAGGGAGCACGTGCAGCTTTCCAGTTCAGGTTTGGGAAGCAAGTTCCAAGAAATTGCTCACTACTCGTCTCGGAGCTCGAGGTCCATCCACACATGTAGGCATAGCAGTGTCATGCCTGACTTATTGCTTCCTTACCATCAATCATGTGTCGAGACGCATGGCAGACATCAGGTTGAAAGTGTGTGGCCGTGTCTATCGAAATATGCGCTATTGAAAATAGGGTACGCTTTGTTTGAACATTTCTATGAGGCATTAGCATTTTTGTTGCTGCCGTGTGTTTGCTTTGGCCATCACTTATCACGCGTGTCATGTGTTGAAAGTTTGGACGTGCGGTTTTGATAGCAACAGGTGTACGGCAGGGTGTACGGGGGCTTTTTTGGTGCTGCTGGCTTTCGTTGGATGGAGGATTTGTGGTTAGAGATAGTTGGTTAATATGATAATTTAGGCACCAAATTATAGTTTTAGGCCAAAATGTTCAGCTGTGGTTGTGTTGCTTCACGATGAGAGCTGTGGAACTAAAGGAACCGAACTTTGTCCTTGAGACAAGCCCACTGATGGATGAACTTGGAAGTTCAATGCCATCAGCTCACTGAAACCGTACAAATGTAAGACACTGCATTGATCTGATGCCAATGTCCAGCTTATATAGTTTGACATTATTGTGAGGTTTTATTTTTCACACGTAAAACTCCCTTTCATACATGATAAAGATTGGTATAATGTCTCAGAAACGTACGTAGAATTTAATAACGATCCTAACTCATGCACAAGCTGAAAGCGTACCGAAAACAAGGAAACATTTACTTCGTTTTTATAATATTTTTGTTTCCTTACATCCATTATCCAAGAAAGAGACATTCAAAACCACATTAGTCTGTAGAGGACGGATTCAAATCTAAACGAGTCCATTTTGCTCACTATAAACCAAGTCAAATAAAGGACTTTGCCAAAATTCATTACAATACAAAAGAAAGCTAACCACCGCCGTACAGTATGCAAAACAGTGGTATGCTTTTTATGCAAACTATCTCCCCGGGCATAGGAGATAATAATTTACCAAAGTTTTGCAATTACACGCAACACAGTGTGATTACGCTCGCTCGAAAAAAAACCCGCTTCGAAAGCAAAAACCTTCGCCAGCCGTAAGAGAATGAAAACCGCACATAAAGCAACGCGCGGAAAGTGTCACGCTTGGCTATCTTACCGAAACAAATGCTCCGCAGCTGCGGTGCGGTGTTGTGCATCTGGGAATGAAAAAGAAAATGCACTAAAAAATGGAGCAAACAGACAAAAAAGCCTTCGTTAATGGATCCATGCGGTACAGTGAAGCGCGTGCGGGGTCGAATAAATCAGATACACGAGACACACAGAGCCAGAATCGAAGGAGCAAGGTACCGTGCTTAAAGGACGATCAAGGAAAAGAGAAAAAGTATATTTTGAACAACTTTTCTTCCCTTTGCAGACAAGAGTAAAACGACGCCGTTATCCAGGATCCAGCAGGAATCCGGCCCTATGTAAACACTGCCCCGGTAATTACTCTCAAAAGTTCTTCACGAGCGAGCGAGGTTCTTCATAACTGCCCGCCTCTCGTTCCAACTTCCCTGTTGCTCATCTGCCGTCCTTACCACCAGTGTGTTCACCACACGAGTAGGCTCGTAATTACAGCGAAGAAGATGGTGCATCGCAACCGTGCGCCAGTGGAGCGAACGCTTCAAATTGGAAGCGATTGTCCGACGGATCGGACGTGCAAAACGGACAGAGAACAGACACCGTCGTAAGGATGGACCGGGGATGAAAATGTGGTACGGTGCCCATAATTATTTGCCCAACGTTCGGGACCCTTCCCAGAAACCCAGGAATGTGGGCCTTCGACGTGTTGTCTAACAATTCATCATTAAAAAGCGACCGATCTTCCACCGGTCCGGTCTTGGGTTCCGGTCCGCTGGCCAAGGTGTGAACACTTGAAGGAGGAAGCGTTTCGGCTCGGAACATCCCGGCGTATTCTGGAGGAGTTGGAAACGGTGCTTTGAAAAGAACCTCACCTCGGTTCAGCTCCCCAGAAAGTCTCGCAACAACCCGTCCCCCTGCCAGAAGGGACGATGGGAAAGATAATAATGTTTGCACATTTAACTTTACTCCGCCTATGGTGCCGCCCCGTGCCCCGTGGTTGCCGGGCTGAGATGGTTTTCGTGTCCGGCACATCGGTGTCACATATTTCGGGCGTATCTCTGCCGAACATCGCTCCACGCAGCGTTAGTCAATGGTGTCGCCTGGTAGAAACAAAGAACAGGCCGCCACTTTTTGGGCCGCCCGAAACGTGAGCCCACGTTTGCGTTTGTGAACTGGAGGATCGGCAAGCATGTCCGCTTGTCGTGTGTCGGTGTCGTCTGGGTCGAGGTAATGTGCAATACTCACTAGGCCGGGCGAGCGTGTACGCTAGCTCACGTCTTCCTTAACGCAATTGAAAGGAATGCAAAAAAAGGAAGCGATGCGCGTCCCTTACAAGAGTAGCACAGGCAATGCGCTTCTTCATGCTTCCGGAGGGGGATGTTGGCAAATCATCTTTCAAGCCCCGCCACCCCCTTTCAATCTCACCGCTATGATATCTTCCGACTGCCTGCCTGTCTGCCAGGGAGCGGCTTGTGAGTGTTGTAGTTGCCTTCTAGAACAAACGAAGTTTTCGTTTCGAAGGTTTTTAGCACCGACCCACCGAGCAAAACATAACAAGAACCGCCCGCGGGCGGGAAGGGATCCACAGGCAATGGTTAAAATATGAATGAGGAAGCTTTTGTATATATTTCATTATACCGTTATGCCCGTTGTAGCGGGAGAGTGCCAGTGTCTGCCCATATTGACAGCGGGGGTTTTTACCGTGTTGCACAGCAATGGAACTGGGAAGCAGCGATCCTGGGGGGTTGTTGATCCGGTTCCTGTTCATCACTCCCAACCGGGAAGGGAGGGGAGCGACCAAATCTAATACCCCCGGTGCAAGAAAGGACTTTTATGTAGCGCCACTCAGCCCTAGAGCAATTTCGCCCCATACCGACGGTGTTCTGTTGGTTTGTCTTATTATTTCGTGCGCTGCGCCTGAAAGTGCTCGTCCGGCTGCCGGTTGAGTGTTTGTAACAGCCGAACACTTTTAGAGAGAGAGAGTGAGAGAGTGAGTTTGTAGGAAAATCATAATGGAAAATAAAATCTAAGCAAAAAGCAGCGTTTGATGACCCAAACCCTTGGTATCCTCGGTGAAGGAAGTGTGCTTGATTTTTTTGTGTTTTTTTTCTTTGTATTTCACTGGGACCCTTTTGGTTTGCCTCTTAATTTTCGTAGAATTTTGCACCATGTTTTCCATTTAATGTCCCATCCTTCCTTGAGTTTTTCATTGAATTGTCAGGCTTTTTCCATGTATTTTTTTTTTCGTTAATGGACACGTTCTTCATGCCAGTCTCAAGCACGGAATTAGCGCAAACCCAGCTAACGAGCTTGATTTTGAAGCTCTTGAAGCTTTTCTTTGCACAGTTTTAAAGACATCTGGGAGGAAAGTTTTCCCCTCCTGCAGCAGAAGCAAGGGACGGTTTTTGATTAGGACAACCGCAAACTTTTTGCACGACCGCAAAAAAACGCCTGGTGGTGGTGGTGGTGGTAAATTTGAAAAGTTTATAAATCACGCTTAAAGATGTGACTTCAACTACCAGACGGATGAGCATTGATAAAGATTTAAGATCGTGAAACCAGCAAAAAAGGACAACCATTAAGCGGGCGTGTAAATAAATCATTTGGCGAAAGTTTAATTGAATTGGTGGTGAGGAAGAGGACAACACTTGGACACCGTTTAGAGGTGCAATTTAAAACGTTTGCATTGACAAATTGAAGGCAAATTTAACGCCCTTGAAGATTATATAAGATCTTACTAAAGATTCTATTTTTTAAACAATATCTTCTAACGCTCAATCTGCTTTCTTACACATGCACTTTTTGGAAAGATAGTGAAGCGTCTTACGGGCTGAAACAAATCCACGCGGTTCCGGCACGTCCCGCCATACTGGTGGGGTGTAAAATTTTAACAACCCTCGACGGACCGCACCAAAAAAGGATGTAAAGCAATGTAGCGCATTAAAAACGAAAAGCAACGAACCCCGAGCGGTGTGGGTAGCAGAGGCAACGTGGCCTCGTACAGTGGAAAGGGATCATAATCATAATTCTAAAAACGCAAACGCGGACATACTTCCATCTTAAATCCAGCTCCCAGTAGGAATGTAATTTCTAGCTCGCACCAAAATTGGGAAGGGGAGGGCGCAACCGGTCCCATTTCGGTGCTCTAAATGATGGATTGTCGAGCCAGAGCAGCGCTCGTTATATTGCACTTTTGTAAGGAGCTTTTTTTTGTTTCTTCGTTTCCCTGCTTGCTGTAAGTTATACTCGGCAGGGGAATTTTTGAGCAGATTATTACATGGAAGCTTTTATGTTTGACTCTTTTGTTTTGGGATTTAGCTCTTTTAATTTAAAAAGAATATTGCTTGCGAGCTATTTGCGTGAAATATTTAACGAATGAACTGGCAAAGACATTTTCCTCTGTTTTAAGCACCCTTCAGCAGGCAAAAAGATGATTTAGAATGATTCTGTTCAGATAAAATTATGAAGTACGCAGAATATTCTAACAGAATAGCTCAAGGGGATTCAAGGAGGTATATAAAAATACAATAGGATCCTTAGTACTAACAATTTGTATTAATATTATCAAACAATTAGATGCGACATAGCATCTAATGCGTCAAATTGCGAAACTACAGCCCTAACAAGCGTGATAGGATCGCATTTAAATCAAACTACCGTACTTGTCACCGCGATGAAGGCGCGTACACTTTCTTTTATGTTGCGCAGTTTTGGCTTCGTTTAATGTTCCCGCTGGTGTGAGTGTTTTTTTTCTTCTTCTTTTTCTGCAACTATTTGGGACAAGGTCAAGGCAAACACGCAAACTGCACCGCGTACAAACAGCCCTCAAACGACACAGGGTAGTTGTGTTACCTGCGGGCGCTTTAAATAACCTCAACCCTGCTAGAGAGCGGCGCGGGGGTAAAAACGAGCCGAAACAATTGCATGTGAAATGAAAGTAATAGTTATATCCATTGCTCGCATAAATCCTGCAGTGGTGAGTATGTCAATGTCACCAGCTAATAATGGGTTTGTGCTACGGTATGATTCTCAGTTTAGAATGCGTAGAAGGTTAAACGGTTTTAGAGGAAAGTTTTATCAAAGCAAGTCTCTCAACTGTTAAGTCTCAAAATGTTAAATATTTATAGGTGTATTATTTACCGCCATACTAGTTTCATAATACTATTTTTTTTACAAACGCAAACATAGAGACCTACCCAAACCAATTCCAATCTGCTGCCCTTTCTCAAGCTCAGGTCAACCGCATTGGTTTGCAAATATACTAAGGGCACGTTTCGAAACAGTGGCTCCTTTTCAAGGCGCCAGCGTCGTTGTAGGCAGTATTGATTTTTGGGGACCGCACTTAGAGCAGCCAAAAAACTAAACCGTAAGGAAAAAGAAAACCACCAGACACACAGCACCAGGACTGCTGCAGTGGTTGGCTCCATCGAGTCCACGATTGTTCCCTTACGGGACCTTTTTCGTTGCTTGTCCCCAGCCGCTCTCCAGTGCATCAAAACCGAACCGAATCAGAATGGATGCTCCCTTTCTGCCTACCGCTGTGACTTGGGCAAGGTTAGGTCGTTAGTGAATCCGACCCGTCGGGGTTGCATGCAATGTGGTCGACGCGTAATCCAGCCTAACGCTCAACCTCAACAGGATTCAGTGGCTAAACTGCATCGAGGCTTACCTTTTTTGCTCGCAAAAACGAGTAAAAACTAGGGGGAACAACAGACGGGGTAAGGAATTATTATTACTCGGTGACTTTTCCACCCCGCTCCACGAACTTTGAACTGTGTCATGAGTAAAAGAAGGAGATGGTGTTGGAGCATAGATCAGGGCGAAGAAAAAAACGCTAAGGATTTCTTGTCCTAGCCGGGGCTTCTGTTCTAATTTAGGTATGGAGTTGGGGTTGAGATTCTTTTTTGTTTTCTGCTACTACAAGCTCCGGCGTGCTACGGAGCGAAAGCTTAGCATAGCCGGGGGTTGTTCTTGCTGCTGTACAAACCGGAGCAGCTACAATTTACGATTAGTTCGTGTTATCGTACCATAACAGTGTGGGGGGCACAAAAACGAACCAACGAGGCGAAATAATACACACACGACCCCGTGGAGCCGGCAGTTTTGCAACGGAAAATGAAAGCGTACGAATGAAAAGCCAGACGCTGAAGAAGGCACAATATCCTGTTGTTCAGTACCTTGTTCTTTCGATTTCAGACTCGCTGTACCAGCGGTCGTCCACAGCACGGGGAACGGGGTTTGTGCAGCAAGGGAAAGGAAACATGTTGGCTGCAAAGGCGAAGGAGCTGGATCGAAATAATTCAATTTTTTCCCTCCTTGCATGTGAAGCTATGCATGCGTGTGCTTAATCGTAGGGTTGCATAGTAAGCTCTACATGCTGATTATTATGCGAACTCGAGAGCAAGAAACCTGGGCACGGAGAGCACAACGGGGTTGTGGAATGCTAGAAAGCCTCCATCCATAAACGCCCGGATCTGGGGCGAGATATGGAGAGTGGTCCGAGGCCAACATGCATCGCTGCAGGTGGCCATAAATGCAAATTAACAACAGAACACACACACATACAACATAGAGAGAGAGAGAGAGAGAGAGAGAGAGAGTGCGCCGGGAACACCTGTGTGCAGCAAAGCAGCGCTTCGGACCGTAATCCAATCACAGAAATGCACCGCAACACATGGCAACGGGGTGTAATTAATAATAAATATCGAAACGAGAAGCTTTCATTCGCTCACCACCGTAATAATGGAGTTCACCCGGGTGCGTTTGGCTAGCAATCGGAAGGACAGGGCAGGCCCACGACGCTACAAATGGGAGTTTGGTGCCGCCGCGAACTCGCTGTGACCTTTTCGGGAAAGGGATAAAAATAATACGCCACTATCTGCTAGCCTTGAATTTTGAACGGCCCCATAATTGTAGCCGACCTTGCGGATAAGCAATGTGTTTGTGAGTGTTTGTGTATGATGCAGTAAACGAGGGACGTATGCCGTGTGCCAGTGTCCTGCACTGTCAACTGACAGCAGCAACAAACAAAATATGTCCTTCTTTTTTTCTGCAGACCCTTTGTGTTCCGTGAGGAGCAAAATTATTACCAGCACGATATGATATGCATTTAATTTAATTGGACTAAACATTGTCCAGCTTGCGTGGTGTCGTCCAGCATCTAGTGGGAAGGGGGAGAACACATAGAACTTTTATGGTAATTGTCTCGTTTTCTTGCATTGTTTTTTTTTCTTCGTGCTTTCCGCCACCCGTTTACTTTTCTATGCTTGAGTAAGGCACGCTACTTGTTATCTTGTATGCAGAGCCTGCCCGAGTTGACATTTATGGGCCGAGGGAGAACGGAACAATGTAGAAACAATTTATGTTATCCCTTTTTTATGATATGGTACAGCTGCAGAGCAACTGGGAATCAGGAAAAAGAGAGCAGCGTACTTGCATCGCACACATGTTGGCCTTTTGAATGGGACTTTTTAATCAAGAAAAGAATTTTATTTATGGTGAGATGTCTTGGAACTTCCGTATCTCACAGATAAAATTGATGAACACCGTATCACAATTCTTATAGGAATGCAAGAGCAATGTATTCTACCAGCTGGACTGTTTCCGAACAGATGCTTCTACAGGAATTTTGTTTCATGAACTATTTCCCACTGAATAATAGGCTAAATCAGCTTGAAGTACAGCAAGAAGTTAACAAAGAGAAAGAGAGCGTAAATTCATGTCATTTTCTCCAATAAAAGCTTGGGCATAGCTTAAAGCAACAGCGTGCTACACATCAAAGTTAGCCTGCCGGCATTCTTCAAGCGAAACAAAATGGTTGTGAAATTAACTTTTACCGGAATGCTTCGGAACCACGGAACGGAACAAAAGCGCTGGCCATTATTGTCTTACTCCTTTCGCTTTTCCGAGCGATTCTCGTTCAATTTAGCGCTCCCACCACCATCACACGAGAGATAATGAACAACGTAATATAGACGCTGTACCTATTCGAGCGCACTTCCTTACGCTGCTCATTCTCGTCCATCAGCCCTGCTGGCCAGTGGGTTTTTTTGTTTTATTTCCGTCGCCAGTTTTTGTCGCTGCTTGCTGTTCATGTTCTGTGCCACCGCTATGCCAGACTCATTTAATCGCATCATTTTTTCTCATCGTCTCCCAACACGGCTGCTTCGCAACTTCGGAAACTTTCCCCTTGAAACTTCCAGCCTCGAACATGGAAGTGATTCATGTACGGTCATTCGGTTCTTTGTGTGAGTGTGTGTGTGTACATGGTTTGCTTTAAGCAGGAGCAGGGGGAGAACATTTTTCCATCCTTGTCCTCATTAAGCGAGCTCTTCTCCGCTGACAAATTTTCGGCCTGGATAGGTTGCACGTATGAGGTCATATTTTTCTGGACACGTTCCGTTCTCCCACACACCATACACCACACCCGACCAGCGCGTTTTTGTGCCACACTGGTGTGATTTATGCTGCGTCAAAGTGCTGGGACAGCTGACAGCAGATACGGGACGGGTTACGCCTGTCCATCCTGTCCAGAGCGGAATGTCTTTCGCCTTCCGGTTTCGGGAGGGTTTTTCGTTTCCGTTTGCACCGTCGCACTAGAAGGGCATCATCGCCTGTTGGTGTCATTCCTCGAGGGGTCATTCCCTTCACGTGTGTTGCTGTATGCTCGGGGCTCGGTGGATTCCATCGGGACACTGAACGGACACACCTTTTCCGCTGCCCAGAAGGGACGAGGGATATGTTTTATTCATGAAGAATGATTGAAAACATAACACCCTTCTACCGCTGTGACGAGTGGACGGGTTGGAACAATACCGACCGAATGCTGGAGAGAGAGTGGGGGGGGGGGGGGGGAGGAGTATAATGTAGGGACTTGTCAAACGTACGAGCCTGCGAAGGCGACGGTGGTGCTGCAATTTGGTCCTAACGATGGTGGGTGTTTCGAATTATGTTTATTTTTTTGTTTTTTTCGTTTTCGGCATTTTATTGTGATGGCTTCTTTTGGGCTCTCCATAAAGGACGTAAGGGGACAGCTTTTTTCTGTCGATACGTACAAAAGATTGATTGCCATCAACAAGTCTGGGCTGTGAGCAAGGATGTACAGTAATGTTAGCCCTTTTTTGGTTCCTTCGGTGCCCGAAAGGTGTACATGAATGGGAAAAATGTTGATTTTGTAGCATTCTAGCTAGATCACAAGCTAGAAATAAGTAAGGCTAGATATTCAGAGGCACTATTCACATTATACAATCACAATATTTCAGAATTAGAAGTCAGTATCAAATGCATCAATTAAACTAACTCAACTCAACGATTTTTTTACATCTTCAAGATTGGTTGGAGAAGCTTGAGAGATGGTTTTTATTTATTTATTTTTTTAGGACTACGTTATCTGGCAAATTACTGCCTATATAACAAATACAATTTTACAATTAATCATCTAAATCGATCTCGAACATATCTTTGACACATTAAAGCTCGGAACAAACCAACAATTTACCGTACAAATGAAAAATAAATGAGAAAAAAAATACGAAAAATAAGTGCTTTGCTAACGGAGATTGTATCTTAAATAATTTCTGACCTGGTTCATTGTCATATTCAAGTCTATTTGGTTATTAAGTGAATTATAAGTTTAAGGTTTTTTTAGCATACACTCTGATATTTATTTATTTATTTATTTATTTTTAAATGTTTGAGATCGATATAAAATATAGTAATATCTAACAATAATACAATACAATAATATCTAACCTATTGCTACTAGAAGGCACTACGAAGGACCTAATAGAGACTTTTAGATTAAAAGTTAAAATCAAAATTATAGTAGTTAAAATCGAAACTGCGTGCCATTGCAGATATTGGTTCATTATACGAAACTGTTGTGTCTTGATCTAGATCTTGAAACTTGATTTATTTTATTACGAAATCTTGGCACATCTATTTCCCTATTAAAAAAATGCTCTAGAAACTTTTGCCTTTTTCCGACGATTTTCTAAGTTTTTTAAACCTAAAAGCATCGATATATAGGGAATCTCCGAACTGTTTGGCCATCTTAGGAGCATGATTAGTCATATTGTTTTGAGCTTTTTCAATTCGTTTTATCCAGCGATCTGCATAAGGACACAACACTGCAGAAGAGAGCTCTAATATAGAACGAACGTGATTGACAAATATCATGCACATACACATAGGACCAATAAATTGACTCGTCATTTTACATCTTTTCTTCTTCTTCTTATGGCTCAACAACCGTTGTCGGTCAAGGTCTGCTTGTACCACTTGTCGGGTTGGCTTTCAGTAACTTTTGGGTAACCCCCCATAGCAGGATAGTTAGTCTTACGTATGGCGGCACGGTCTATTTGGGGCTTGAACCCATGACGGGCATGTTGTTAAGTCGTATGAGTTGACGACTGTACCACGAGACCGGCTAAACTCAAGACCGTCATTTTACGTACCATTTCAAAAGTCCCATTAGCTCTACTTTTTATATTATAGTAGTGCTCACGCAATGATAATTTGTCATCGAGTGGTACACCTCGATCACGAATAAAGGCGATTTAGACATAATTTAGCCGACAGCAATGGATTTAAGAAAATTTGTTTATTTAGCCCAAAATCCTTAAACAGCCGATGTTATTACCGATCGGTTCATTTCATGTCTTGATAGTAAGAGGGAATAAAGTTTCATCCAAAATTCTTAGCATTTTTTTCCCTTTTGCTAGAACGCCTGCCTTCTATCGAAACGTAATGATATTTATATGTTGTATTTTTTTGTTGATAGAAATATCTATGCATAATCGCGACCAAAATCAAAATCATAAATTTACCGGTAGTCTATCGAGCCATGTTGATTTAGACGAAATATGAATTTAAAAAAAGATATATCAAAAATAATATTTGGTGCATAAAACTGCACTACTTTCAACGTTTGACCGAAATACGAAGAGTGTAAATCAGCAAATATATTTTTTGTCATTTGATGTTGACCTGAATACTCTATAAGGAAGCTATCTCACAAATTGAGTAAATATACGCTAAGACACGTTTTAAAAACTCAGATACCAAATAATTTCAATGGAACCTGTTTAATCAATTGATACATAATTTAAGCATCATGTATCTTTAGTTCAGATGCCATTTTCCTGGTAATTTTTATGGTAACTTTAACGTACCATAATAACAGCACACTCCCAAGCATGGACACAACAAACATCGGAAAAAAGCCCATTAAAGCCGAACAATGTTATCCCGTGTATTTGTCGCGTGCACTTTCCCCGTAATTGATATAAATTTTCCACTCAAAGAGATAATTACGATTCATGCAGCAAAGCAAACAGACAAGCAAACAAGCAAAACAAGAAAGGAAAAACCCGATTGCACACAGCGGAACACCGGTTGCAGGAGAAAAGAGTTAAAAAGACTATTATTGCACCGTCATCAGGTTGCATTCACTAAAAAACAAGACAGAAAGTAAAAAAGCCTGACCCTTGAATAAAGGCACACATGCACATGCAACAGCAGAGCATACAAATGCAACCAAAGAAGAAGAACAAAAATACCGCTAACCCATATTTGCCAATGCATCCGAAAGGCATTCATTAATGAGTACAGGAACGCGACCTGCAGCTGCGATGGGATTTCGTTTGCATAGCATCGGGGTGCGGTCGGCTTTTTTTTTTGGCAGGCAATCATATTTTTTCCCTAACTACTCCTTTCCCTCTTCCTGTACTCTGCCTCACTTGCTGTCTCTCAAATATGCCTCCGTATTTCGGCGTGTAATGATAGTTTTTTGTTGCGCTCAGTGTTTGTTCCTGCTCGGTGTCGGCGCGGTACAGCATTTTCATTAGCATTGGCCCGGTTTCCCTCGTGTGCCGTTTGTGTGTGTGTGTGTTTTTTTTTTGCAATCATACTTGTGCGATTTTTTCCTCCCGTTTCGTCACTCCGTGTTGGTCACTTTCGGCAGAACCAGGCAGGACCAGGCAGGCCAGGCCGGTGATTTTAAATATTTCACACGCTACCGTGCACACACAATCGGGCGCAAGCGAACGGCATGTCATCACGAGCCGGCATGTGCAGTTGGAACCGTGTTTGCTCGAGCGGTTTGTTCCCAGGTGGCAGGTGGAGAAGGTGTATCAAACGAGCGGGCAGCTTATAGAAGGCCGCATGTAGGTACAACGCGAGTACCGAATACACCGACCGATCCCCGCTCGACTGCTTTAATATAAACCCGAGTAAAATAAATACCAAAAAATGCACACATACATACACGTACATGGTCGGTGCGGTGCGACACGTTGCGGTGGCGGCCGTGGACGGATGAAATTTAAATATAAATTTTTGCGACACTTCACCGCCACCGCGCGGGCTGCCCGCGTTGATATCGTCGCCACCCGTGCGTTGCGCGGCTGAGCGCAACGCTTTAACCCAGTTGCGCATGACCTGCGGGAGGTATAAAGAGGGGGGGGGGGAGGAGTTTGCGTTGGTTTCTAAAATATTTTCACTTTTTCACCGTTCGACGTCACCTGACCAGCCGGCGGCGGCGATGTTTTATTTGATGTATTTATTTGCGCTACTGTGTAAATGTAACGTGCGGGGAGAGGCCTGTTAAGGCCTGTAGTTTAGACGTTAAAGGATGGATTTATAGCGTAGCGTATTTTATTGCCACGACAAAAAGAAAACGAAATTAAACCTGTGCCTCCAAAGTGCCACTAAAAGCAAATGCCCTTTTTTCCACACATGTTTTTACTTGCATGTGTTATCCAAAAATTAACAGCTAACGATCACACACACACACACACTCACACATACAAACACCACCCATTCACGGCTCATGAAGTGTATGGTGTGGCAGGCGCCGATGCTCGTGCCGGAACGATATGATCGTTCGCGTGGACATCATCATCAAAAACCTGACGAAGGTTCTTCCGCTCCCACCATCCTCCAATCCGGCTCATCCATAAATGAAGAAGCGAAACCTTCGCAAACTAAGCTCCTGCATTCGGTGGGGCCAATCGGTACCGGTGGGACAACGATGAGGGAAGGGAATGAGAGTGGGAGAGAAAGGCCAAGCTGCCAAAGAAAGTGGATGACGGGTTGCCGAAGAAAAACACATGTCAACAAGCTAGTTTCGACGGGTTTGGCTCCAAAATAGACAAGTGGTGGGGAGGTATGGCACACATACCCAAAAGATAGACACTCACATACACACTCAATTACAGCCCCGTTCCATGTTGGAGGCCGCCTATGATTGATTGAGCGAATCAATTTTCTGTCACCGGGAGTGTTTGGAGGAATCGGTTGTCGTCTCTTGTTTTTTGCTTGGTTCATTGGAAGTGCCGGTAGCAGCAATAGGTGGCACCTTCACGTTTTGGCTTCGGTGTCCTTCAAGAGTTATTTTAAGTCGAAATGGATTCAGTGAAATGGATAGAAAACAGCAATTTGGCAGGCTGGAAAGACTAGGGAGCGTGTGTTATTGCGACTGCCAAGATGTACGGCAGTTATTAAATCGATGTTTGGTGCAATTTGTTTTCCAGATGAACATGAGCAAGGCGTCAAATAACGTTGAGAAATGGTTGTTTTATGTGTTTTTGCGGCATCGTACAACTGGCCATCATCGATCTGTGGGTAAAGGTACACGTGTTTTTTGAAGCAACATTTTATGTAATTATTTTTCATTTTATTTTTTAATGTTGGTATTATTTTATTTTATATACCTTGTGCTTTGGAAAATTTGGAACTTTTAGCGCTGGCCTGATAAAATACGGATTCACTAAAGAATGTACAGTGGAACAATGTACAACATCCTTTTTCCTTGACTTGATTTTTTTTTTAATTTCTTGTAAGAACAGGCTAGTTGGCCGTATCACCTGAGTTATTTCAGAACAGTATCAAACTCAAACACAAAAAGCGGTATAAACAATACAGCAAAAATTATTCCTCCTGATTTAAAAAGAAAAAAACCAGAAACCAACCGTTGTTTCACCAAACTCTCAAAAAACACAAAACAAGCAAAAAGGAAAACTCTACCACCAACCGGAAAACGTCCACAGCGGTACGAAATAAAAACAACATTGTAGCAGTTTGGAACATTTTGTTGCGACCATGTGGCACTGTTTTCTTTGGACTGTGGCGCGTATGAACTGACCATCTCGGGAGGCCACAAATAAAAAAAAATGAGCCACTCGTCGAGGGACAGCATACAAAGTAAATAAACAACAAACGGTAAGTGAAGCAAGTACTAATGGATGCGCCTGGTGGTTCATACAATTCCAATGAGATCGGGCTGCTCGAAGCGGAAGAAAAATAACCGAAGCAAAACAGGCCTTAACAGGGAGGGTAAATATAAACCATACCGAAAAATTGTAGCCATAACGTTTGAAGTACGCCTGAAGTATACATCAGCATCCGAAATCGTAAAAATACAGCCTGTTCTTACGTCAGACAACTTTCTTCGCACATAATCTGACCATATGAATCACTTGTTAATAATATTCATTGATTATGTGGCTTCGTATTACAAGAAAATCTACTTCAATGATGCCTAACTAACTGTTCATTGTCCAAAGCAAGCCTATACAATCTTTATAAGCATTTATTTGTCAAACAATTCTTTTATCAGTCAAACTTGCCCAAAAATGGGTTACACTGTCAAATTGCAAAACAAAGCACAACATTTCATTTTGAAATGTTCAAAACATTTTTGCAATACTGTTACAATTTATTTATTTGTGCAACGTTTTTCCACCACCGGGGAGGGGGGGTGTTTCATTCGTTTCACGGGCAGTGTTCCATTCGATCCAGCTCACACAAATAAAAAAGTTGCAAAACAACCGTCGTTGAAGGCAACCCGTAAAAACGTAAAACGCAACATAATTTGTACATAATCCGAAGCATCCTTTTAAAAAAAGAACATCGCATCCGTTTCTTCCTCCTCCTTTTCCTCCTCCTGCGCATGCACGCACGCGTGTGGCGTGAAAAACAGAACCACCACAATCCATCCAATTTGCACGCATCGCGCGCACACAAACGAGCAAAGCATCGCATCCGCCGTGGCCATCTCCACCTGGCACCCCCCGTCTGGCCGCCCTTCCGTTCGGTGGGAAAAGATAATTTATGGAAAAAAGGTATCTACCGGGAGAGCATAAACTCCATTTATGCCGTTCCGCTCGGTGGGCCTTTTAATCAACATTCAGACTTCAGAAGCCGGCGTTTTGGACTGTTCCGTGAACCGGCGGCAGCCAGCGTTTGGTGGCGGTGAGCAAAGCAAGATTGGAATTATCTCCAGACCGACAGACCGTCGAACGGTGGGCGTGGGTATTTGGGTGTTTATTTTACGCCGAACGGCCGCACTCTTGGGAGGAGGGCAGAACAGAAAAAGAAGAAAACGAAGCAAAACAGACGATTCGTTGGGCTGCGATGATGCTGCTTTGATAAGCGAATTGAGCAGTCGCGGGCAAACGACGAACCACTTCTATCGGCGGGAAGGTTTATCTTCGGTACGCATAACGACTTTATCAAACATTTGAATAAGCAGCCCAATGGGGGGTGAAGAGGTTATCGGAGGGACCGCATCTAAATGTGTGCTCAATAAATGCAAAAGCTCGGCTGATAAATCGTTGCTCGGAAATTGGAAGAAGATAACCATTGAAGAGTCGCACAACAACTCCCGTTTGGGGAAATTGTTGTGCAATTCTATGCAAAGTGCTTTAAAATAACGTTGTAGATGGAACTTAACCTCATTCTCCGAAATTATATCCAGCCATCTCGGAACGATCACGTCCCCAATGGGAAACGGGTTCTGGACATGCACAGCAAGATTTCAATTCGATCAAATCTAATCAGAACCCAAACTCCCATCACTATCATATTGCAAAGCAATCTGTTGCATCTAATGGGAAAGCAAAAAAGATAAAAAATAAACCGCCCTATCCGGATGCATCTCTGCAATTACCAATCCGTGAAACGAGAAAAGATAATCGAAATTGATTTCTTCGTGCTTCGTGATCTAGCTCGATGATGTCATCCGGTTGAGATATATCACACTTTTTTGTTGCTAGAAAAAAATATTGTTTCCTGCTACACTGCACGTGCACTGGTACGCCATCATCAACGCGCGCTGATGCAATTTCCTGTGGGCTACGAGATTCATGATTCCCAATATCGATTTCTCAAACGCGGGACGAATATCTTGCTGGAAACGCGTTATGCATTGCGGAAACGCGTTTTACACACATACGCAAATACACACACACACACACACACACACACACACATACACACACACACACACACACACACACACACACACACACACACACACACACACCCATAATATGAGGTCACTTTTCGCCCGAATCCATACTGGCAAAGGGAAGCTTCACACCCTTAATCGCTAATCAATAACGCATAAAAACTAATGAAGCTATTAAATTTTCAATAGCAATTTTCCGGCGACTCGTTTCTGGCGGCCCACCCAGACGACGAAACCCCTTATGCCGGCGCCGGCCCGTTTCGACGGCTCTGCAAAACGTTGCTGCATTGTGTGCTATTTGTTGCGAAGAATCAGTGAGTCAGAGTGAGAGGGGCAGTTTGTAAGGGCAAATGTACGATTCGTGTATTCGTGTACGTGCAAGTGTTGAAAGCGCGCTAATAAACTGCGCGCACACGACCACACGACACGGTAGTATAAAACGCATGTCGCAAGTCGTTTAGCTGCGTCAAACTACTGCGCTGCACACACATACACTTACACGCTCACACACATTATAAGCTTACACGAGCGATAGCGGCACGTAACGAGGTCGTAAAGGAGAAATTAAAATTACATCCAACTGGATCCACAAGGTGCTCGATGGCACCTGGGGAGGGTAGCAGAGTTGGAGAGCATATTAATGCTGAATTTGGTATGTGCTAGCGTCAAGTTTAACGCATTTCTTGAAACGGGGAGTGATGTAAAATACTGAGCCCATATTCCATGTTGATATCGTAAGATTTTGTGTTTTTTTTTAAATTCCCAATGTACATTTATGATAAAAGAGATGAGTTGTAGAGTATTTGCAATGCGCCAGAATTCACTCCCCTGTTCAGAAATTTTAGGAAGAAGAGTCAAAGGATGGGGTTTTATCATACAAATTTAAGGTGACAGTACATTGACCGCTTGACACATCAATCTGGAATTTATGTCTAAACTTAATTAACAGTAAAAAGCATATAAAGTACAGACAAGAGCTAAAAATATTAACAAAATGCATTTCAAAGGTAAATGAATCTCCCAAGCAATTAATATAGCCCAGCCTGGGTCAATTTAGAGCTACAAATCAATACAATTTCTGGCCTACATCATAGAAGATCCTTCAAATCGGATGAAATATCTTGGTAATAATGGTAATGAGGACTTAACTATATACGATACAGGAGTTTATTTGTTAAAAATCGTTTACTAAGAATTTGAATGATCTCCACCAATAACGTCATCCATGAATTACGTAACGCTGAGAACGACGAACGGACGGAAAAACTTACCAAAAACTTACTTAGTGCAATTGACGACAGGTGACGACACGCGATTCGAAGCAAATGACACGAGATTCAGAAGTAACGCTCGAAGCAGGTGTAATGCCACTCCAATTCCAATCGAATTCAATTCGTTTTACACAAATAGGAAATGGAGTTAATGCAGTGAGCAGTGCTGCAAAATGTCATGAGTATCACGAGATTTTCACCAACGAAAACAATGAACATATCCGTGGTAGCTTGATGCTCATTGCTGATAATCAATAAAAGTGCGTCATGATATGCTGAACGCGACATGCGAATTATTGAGTCCAACGCGATACTCTGAATGACAAACTTAGCTTAATGTCGGCGCAAGCATAATCATGATTTTTTCTGGCTGTGAACAGTGCTGCCAAATGCCAATGTTTCAGTCATCAACACTCATGACTGAAACGAAGCTCAAATCAGATCACGTACACAACTGAGATGATCAGTGACGATACTCAAACAGTTGGAAAATCAATCACATGCTTGGTGACATTTAGTTTAGCAACCAACTTTTGGTCACTCACTTGGTCACGACATTTTTGTCGGCGATAATCACGACATTCTTGGAATATACTTGGCGCGTGGGCTCTAGCAACAAAATGAGCATGTTTTCTCCCTATATCTGTTTTGAATATCTGTCGGGTCAAACAGCGGGAAAACATGCTCATTATGTTTCTTGGAACCACTCGCAAGCACCGCATTCTCATGACTATCGTGATGATCATCGGCACAAAATGTTGTGACCAAATGGCTGACCAAGAGTTGGTCAAAAAAAATGTCATCAAGCATATGATGGACGCACCAACTGTTTGAGGCTCGCCTCTGATCATTACAGTAGAGCCCGTGACGCTGACATTTTGTTGTTGTTTCAGCCGGAATTTGTCATGACTATGTCAGTGACATTTTGCAAAACTTAACACAGCAAAAAAAGTCGTGACATAGTGACTGATCAAGCGATGGTCACAAATATGTCATGAGCATGTATAAGTCACACCAACCAGTGACATTTTGCAGCACTGGCAGTGAGTCCCCTTTTGTTCGCAGCCGAAACTGCTGGAAACAGTACCCATTTTATTAGCATTTTTTGCTTACGTAACTGATGGATGACGCCTTGTTAAAAATGAAGCAAAATTTTGCACTGTTTAATTTAAATTAAACTTTTGACTCGAATTCTCTCTAATACGCGTACCAAACATCTGTGATGTGCTAGTTATCAAGTGTGACTTTTTTTTATCCGAATAGCTCCAACCATCGTCCAATGAATATACCATTATCATTTTGTGCGTGGTATCACCCATTTGAATCTTTATGAGCGCGTTGGTTTTTTTTCCAGAAAGAGAGCAACAAACCATATACCGTTCGGCTCAAAACAAAGCGAAAGCTTAATTCCATCATAATCAGTTAAGGTTAAGTGGACTAAGCTTCACCAGACAAAGGAAAACTTTCTCGCTTGCTTTGTTTCGCTTTGGCAGATTGGTTCCGGGGGGCAGCGCGCCGCTACAGCCTGATTGGCTGCTGCTGATGCGTTGACTGATAAATGCACCGAGCAAAGCTAAAAACCTCTCTTTTGTTCAAATATTCGCTCCCCCGCCACTCGTTACATTCGCCATTTCGGCTGCATCCCCGACCATGGCTCACCCTGAAGCATTTTCACATACTCGACCAAACTCGGAAACGGATACAACCGGGCGACCAGCGTCAGTGGAAGCAACAAGCGTGGTGGTCCGAAAGTATTTGGTCCAAAAATTTCCACCCGAAACGGACACCACCAACGCCTGATGAAGTTGTGTGTGTACAGATAGTGCTGTACACGAAACGGCAGCACGCACACATTCACACATACACCCGTCAGCCATGAGTCACCCACTGCGGGCCCAGAAGTTCCGCCCCATCCAGAACCCAACGCTTTAATGCCCTCTTTGTTCTACTAGCACACAGGGGGCCACCCCAGTTTTCACCGTCACCGACGGATGGAAAAGCGTTGGCAACTCAATCTCCGAACTTGGTGATGGAATTTTATAGAGTCGCACCCACTCTACTCTGCCTCTGCTTAGTGGTTTTCCACACATACACACACACACACACAATCACACTCTCTTGCACGTTACACACAGTGATCTCGTCCTTCCAAAATAGTCCTTCATTTCTGGTCCGTACAATCTGGACAGGCTTGGTGTGCCTTAGCGTATAACACTGAGTCTTACACAACACTCCTCACAGCAGAGGGGTCCGAAGAGCATCGTGAGATGGTGCACCCCCGCCGCCCAAAAAATGTCCCAAAAACCGTAGTGTGGTCTTTTCGTCCTCCTGCCGCGTGACTGAGTCGCTCGGTAGTTCCCCAGAATGGGCCACTCGATGGCACTACGGCACGGTTCACAACACTGTTACGCAAGCGTTTCCTCCGCAAGCAGGGTAGACAGACACTTGCGCACGATTCCTTTGTTCCCGTGCTCGGTTTTGGAATGCAAACTACCGGAACGAAATTCTCGGGGGCTCGTTTCGGTGCGCCGTCCGGAGTATTGGGTTGTAACTCGATCGAACGAATCAGACACTGACACAAGGGAGAAAAAAAAAGGAACACGGTACGTCCAAAATCCCATGTGTGTGTGTGTGTGTGTGACTGGGATGGTTTGAAAGCACATAAGAGGCAAGAAGCAGTATCGGAACATAAACATGCAAACTAATGTTTTAGCTCGTTTTTATTCAAATGCATAAAAAGCGCTCCAAACGATGCAAGATAGCGAGAAAAAATCGAAAAAGAAAAGAAATCTCTTGGTTTGTAAATTTGATCCTAAGGATACACACAGCGTCTGTCAGTCAATCGTCTTTTGCGAAAGGGGGGTGAAAACGACCCCCTGCCCGACTGCCTAGTTTCCATGTGAAATGTGATCTATTTGTGGATTGTTGTTTCAGGTCGCGCAAAAAGGAATCGAGAAAAAAGCATTTCCCTGTTTTCGGTGTATTATTTTACGACATTCGTATAAAATGTCAATTATGCAAATTATGCAAATGTGCTTAGCGGCGAGGCCTCTCCCCACTGCTGTTTTTCCTTTTGAATACGTTTCTGATCGTAATAGTTTCTAGCTGATGGATGAACTGAAAAATGTATTTTTAGGACCTATTTCAACGCATTCTATTATATTTGCTTGCTGTGTAGGAACGAAAACCAGCAATCTTCCATGAAATAATGGCCATAAAGTCAATTAAACCATGTAGTAAGTATGAAAAAAAACCCATAATGATGGTAACAAAAGAAAATGTGTATACGAATAACTTTATCCCGTCCTTCGCTTCTTACAGACCATCACAAACGATCAAGAAAAGTACCCAAAAAATAAAAGCACACACACATTGCCAACATCATACCGTTTTCTTTCGCGTGCATCAACCGCTTGGCAACATCGTCGTACACGCTGGGACAGCGGGTCGTTGTATTTTACGTTACTGTCTCGGAATCATTAGTTTTGCGCTGGCAGTTTGTCCCTCCTCCCCTGCTCGTGTACACTGTAGACGGCGGTGAACTGCACCGAAAATAAGTATCATTATCGATGAATTATGATTACACCGGGTCTTTCCATTGCTGCCCCGAAATGGGAGTCAAGCGAACGTTTCTGCTAACCCCTTTCCCAGCAAGCGCACCATTGCGTTTACGGGTGAACCACCAGGCGCTTCCATCGCCACGCAACCATGAACCACCAGGCGTCTCCATTAGAATGAATGTTTCAGCCGGTTGTAGTTCCCCCTATTCTTGCCCGGCTACGGGACTGGCACAGTTCGCAGGTTTAGCGCAAATTGACTCACTTCTTTCTACCATTCTTCCCTTTCCACGGGCATGCGGGTGCGTGAATGAAAGAGAGAAACAAACTCATGCTTATACGAAAAAAAACACACTCACAGTCAGGCGCGAAATGAAACGTAACGAAGTGTATATAAAAATAAATCTAAGCCTTGTTTCGGCCGGTCCGACGGTGTCAGTGTCCGAAATGGCGAACGATTGCGGACCACGGTGGGAGGCAAAGAAACTGACCGTGGTGGCCGTTACAGTCGTCTGGCAACCACCATCACCACCACCACCACCACTACAGACGAGATCAAATAGCTTAGGCAAAATGGTCAAACAAACGGAAATATGTCAACATCAGGCCGATTTCGATTGCCACTTCCACCAGCCATATTTGCCTCCTCTTGGCAACTGCTTCTCCTCCCGTAGGCGCAATTTGCCATTTCGTTCGCTTGCACGTACACCGGGAAACCGCCCGTGTTGATACGGATGAAGATTACCGTGCGGTCAGTTTCGGGAGCGCGGAATATTTTCACGCATTTTTCCCCTTTGCATACCCCAGCAGCCGGTCGGGAAGATGATGGTGATGCGTATCTATATAGCAGCGAAATTATTTGCATCGCTTCAGTCAGCTGAGAGTGTGGGAGTGTTTAGAGCGGCTAAACCACCAGCCCAGCAAGAGCAATTTGCCAAATCGTTTGTGAACGTAGATTTGCTTTGATTTGAATATCTATTTGCTCCACAACCAGTCCCGGATGAAGGAAATTGTTGCTTTGCAGATTAAAAACTTAATAATATAATTATGGTTTCAATTACAGCACCACTCATTTACTTAAGACCACAACATACCGAGCCGATTCAATTGCCCGAATCGCGCATGAATAGATAACGCTACAAGGATCGTACAAATATTCATACTCTTTTCATTCAAAAAGTCCCCTCCGAAGGGTCATTATGTAGTTCCGAGTAACCGCAACACTCGCCTCCAAACACTTGAGATGGTGCGACGAACGGAATCTAGCTTTGGCCGAATTTTACCACGAGCCTATTTAAATTCACCGAAAGTAAAAAAGCTCCTGCCTAGTGTTGTGTTTGGGAATCAGAAACGGCTGCTGAGATTTCCCATCTGTGCCATTCCCGTCGTATCGGCGTACCGTTTCAGATGACGTCTGTGCAGGCGATCCCGGCGAGCGACAAAGGACTATTTTATCCAGCCTCCTGTCTGTGTGTGTGTGTGTGTTGCTTTAACCGCCCTCTTTTTCGGCTGCTAACCTCGATGTTAACCGTCCAGCCAGTGGAAGGGAAGGCGTTTTGCCGCAGCTGGAAGAAAATCGGCTTAATGGTGTAAACATTCTGCGACACTCAAGCGGCAACGCACAGACATCGTCTTGGCGTCGTCTTTGAATATTTCATACGGTTGCGAGCTGTAGCACAAAAAACCAGATTCTATGCGTGCCAGTGTCCTCCCATCCATCGTTCCCCTTTGCATGAGCAAGCGGTACATATCGAAAAGCACCAGCATGCATTGAAAAGCTTCTTTTCCACTCGATGAAGTGATCCCTTTATGCTCTTTTGCTCGCTTCATGTCTTCGAAAAGAGGCCGATTTTCCACGCAGCAAAACGAATGCCAAACGCCTGCGTCGGGTACGCTTTTATTGCCCGTTTTGAGGGTTGTGAAATTTGAGACCGATGTTATTTTGACTCGCTCATCGGATGGTTGAACTGCGTACGGCGAATACAATCACGCGCTACCATAAACTATCAAACTCGCTCGCTGGTGGCATTATTTGCGTGCGGGATAGGAAAATAAAGTGTTTGAAAAATAGTGTACCCGTTCCACTCTTTTCATTTACTACAAAATGCGGTAAATAGAAAGCATCCCTTTTGTTGAGGTTGGATTGTTTGTTGCGTGAAGCATTTCTTTTGTCAGCGCATTTGATTATAGCATGCATATTTAACCTACAAGGGGACGTCTTGTTCGTCCTTTGCATTCTTAAGTTTTTCGCATCCATGTTTCTCAGGAAGATAAAATTTTAATTAAAAAAAATATTTAAAGACAGACTTGTTCAAAAATATCAAACGGGTGATAAAATGCGAGAACGCAGTAATAAACAGATCAAACCCAAGAGCAACGGAATGATTTTATGCATATGCAGTTTATAACGATGCAGTGGTACATTCGAAACATATACCAGAAGAACTATACAAGGTAAGGCATAGTTCAGCTCAAAATAAAAACCCGCAGCAATGCAACCAATTCACCATTACCTGAGAAAGGTTGTATAAAAAAGAGGTCAAGTCTTTCGTACTTTACATTACACAGATACATTCCCAGGAAAATATAGCGTAGGCACATCAAAAGGAAAGAGTCTACGATCGGATCAAATGCGTGAAAATGAGGAACAGTATTCTTCCCCCGATAGAACGTGCAGGCAATAGTACAAAAAAAACTCTTAGTGTAGATACACTTGCATATCAAAACTCAACAAGGATGGTCACGTCAGTGTGTTGTTCTGTCGAGTGTCCATTTTAACGTCGTTTAGACGTTTAGACGTAAAAGTGAAAGTGAAATTTTGGGTATTCCGTTTTATTTCTAACTACATTCCTAACTATTGAATTACATGAATTACATTGAATTAATAAATATACAAATATACAAGAAAATGCATTTAATTTAATTATTCAATATTTTTTATAGTTGAAATAGTTGAAGAATAAAAATTATTTTTGGTTTTTTGTTTTATTTTTGGTAAAAATTATGGTATATAATTTTGGTGTACGATAATCCATATTCTGACTAATATTTTATTAAATATAGCCGAAAACCCCTACATTTCACGATCAAATTCACTGGGGCTGTAACCTGGGCTTTAGATGATGCAAGAAGCTAAAAGTTATCTTTTAACTTTTGCTCGAAGATATTAAAAGTGTATTTTTATACCTCACAACAACAAACATAATAACAGTGCGTTATGCTTGATGTTTCATTTTGTGTAAGCCGGGTGTGGGTGGGTCGCCGTTTACCCGGACTCATCGGGACACGACCTCGTCAGGATACTCGAATAACAAGGATAATGGGTAAAAGTATTGATTTTATCACACATTTTCAAGTCTTTTTTGAAATTTATATTATTTTTTGGTAAAACCTAGGAAATTTTTATGAACTTGCTTGTTTTTTCAATAAGATTGTTTGAAATTTGCCATGAATTTTAGCATTTTTTTCTAATAACAATTTGCTCTGATAAATTTTTTTTTTAATATTCTCCTCAGCACGCAATGTCATTTTTGTATTGAACTTTCATTCCTAAACAGCACGGATAAATTGACAGCCGGATAAAAGGTACCCGTATACACGTCGTCCCACTCTATTATGTATTAAAAAAACATTATACAGAATTCGAACATTAAAAATTAAAAAGGAATATTTCAACACTCGTTTACCATCATACATTATTTAAACTAAACATAATCCCTTTATCTCATCACCACAAATCTCCCTTTTCCTTCTTAAAAAAAACACTCAGGCACGAATCCGTCTACCTGGCGTCTCAAATCTTTACCCTTGGCATCGAAACACAGCAGCCATGGCTCAAACAAAACAAAATAAGAAGACAAAAAAGCTTTCATGTATAATATGTTGTAATCCATGTCCCTTCTTCCCCGTCGCGAGCAGACGACAAACAGTCAACTGTTTCGAAACGTACTTTCTTTCCAATGCTACCCTATTGGCGTGCCGTACGCTGCACTGCACACAGCCACAGGGAGGGTTGGGTTGGCCGTGAAATCCTCTACATTCTTCACCCATACACCCGCCGAACAGGCACCCGACGGTAGCTTGCCCTTGATAGTTTCGACACGGGTCTGTTTCGGCTGTTTGTGTGTGTGTGTGTGTGTGTTATTCCGCCACCCGAACCATGCATGCATGCAAGCTACAAAAATAGTGTGCATTGATGCAAAAGCGCACACACCACCAACACAAACCATTGTTCGGTCAAGAGGGGGGGGGGGAAGGGGGGGAGAGGGAAAAACGTGGGATAGTGAAGGAAGGGGATAACAATACAAAAGTGCCGTGCCAGGGCCGGCGTTAGGTTGCGTGGTTAAAATAAACATAAATAACTGTTGCGTTGCGTGGTCGCCCAACGCCCAACGCCAGCGGCAACTGTTGCTGCCAAACCACTGCCAAAACATCCTCCCCCCCCCTCACCACCTATCTCTTATTACCCTTTGGGAAGTGCCCTCGAAACGGGAAGAGATTAAATGTAGAGAATGGAACCAACGCTAGAGAAAGCCCTTTTTCCATTACATTAGCTAAATCCTTCTCAGAATGCACACACACACTCGGGAGCTGATAAATAAATGGTGCAATTCCTTGCGGTGATGATCAATGTAGGGATATCGACTTCCAGTGCCACTATCTCTGTGCTCACCCTTTTAGAAGCTAAAGTGCACACTCGAACGATTTAATTCAATTGCATCCAATCCGACCTGATCCGTAAGATAAGAAGCGTGTAAGACTCTTTCATAAATCACCTGGAACTAATCCGATTTGCTGAAGGTGAAAGCGTGTGCCCCTGCAACTCACCCTTAACCTGCTTCCCCTAATACCTTTGGGCCACACGCAGCCCGCTAGAAAAGGGAGACAGGGAGAGACAGACAAGGAGCGACTGCCCCGGCACTGCTGCACTTAGCAGGTGCGACTGACAACTAAATGCAGTTTGAATCGATACACCGTTTAATCCCCTAAAGGGACAACAGCGCCTCCGCCTCCCAAAACAACTGCCCTACATTGGTGCGCTGCTGCTCCGTGCTACTGCTGTGCATTTCAGGAAGAGTAAAATTGTGCGCAACGAGAAGGGGGAGGATTTTCCACGCTTCAATCGTTTCCTAGGGATTTAGCACTGCTCGTAGCGCTCAGGTGTTTACACTAAGCTGGCCTTCCAATTGTCGCGTACTTTGATTGCTTGCAACCGTTTTGTATGAATCTTTTCAAGCCTTTTTGTGTCGTGTGTTACTTCCTCTCTCTCTATCTAATTTGACTCATAAACAACAACATCACTCATTCATATCGCTGCCGGAAGAGAACATTATTACTTTAAATCAATGCTCACCGGTGGATGTTTTGAATGACTGTGTGTTTGATGTAGTGCACTCAACGCACACACCCACAGTTATCGATCCCACACCCCACCCAGGCACACAGGAAAAAGCGAATCCCAAGAACTTCCAAACTCGACAAATCGGATTAAGAGTGTGTATGAGTTAATTTGATTTTATTTATGTTCCTCCCGGCCAAAGCAACAATTTTGCTTTGTTTTCCAAGGCTTAACGGGAAAATTCGCAGCAGCAAGGGCGGGGAGGGCACATAGCAGTCGGTGGGAAGCACGCCGGGGAAGCACAATTTCACTGGTTGTATGTTATTTTTGTTTGCATTTTTGTGTTGCTGTTGTACGTTTCGTTATTTTAATTATTGACATTCACATGTGTGCCACACGCGCAGCAGCAGCGGCGATGCGACATTTTAACGACGTACGGCTTCGCAACACCGGCGCAAAACACACAACGGTCGGTGCGAGGTTTCATTACGGTCGTGTGTATGCGAATTTGAATATGAATTTACACGCTCAGCAGGGGTGCAAAAGGGTGGCGGACGGGCAGACAGGGCGGAGGGCCGCATCTAAATGTCACCCATTCTTATTTTATTGTGATGTTTAAATACCTGGTTTAGCAGCAGTGTACAAGAGGTGTGTGGTGTTCAAGGAGTAATACTGCAGCATCTTGGGTGAAATGCACACACATAGCCGGAGATGAATGTATTGGTACGAATTTCTTGCAAATTTCATTGAAAATGTGTACGCGTATAGGAATCATCATGACAGATGTGAGGCAATGCTTTTGTACCTTTTGGAAAACCAACATTCATACCCTCAACTCATTATATGAGGTCTTAACCTTAGAAATTGTTATTGTTGTTTAGAAATTGTTAAACTGTGAAGTTGACACTTGAATAAACTCCAATTGAACGGAATCAAGCTTTTAAGGACTATATTTAGCTGAAAGGATCAATCCAGGAATTAATTGGTACACAAGAATTCAAATTTCATTCATATGATCATTCAGTCGTAATTTTGCAAAGCTCGAATTCATAACAGCGACTCTGCAAACCAATTAAAGAACCAAACGAAAAGCAAAGTTTCGTTTGAAGTTTCAATAAGTTCAATAAGTTAAAATGAGTTTTAATTTTGTTCAATATTTCTCAATTTTTTAGGTAAAATAGCCCATTTTTTCCTGTTTCTTTCAATGTCTTCTTCTATTTGGCATAACGTCCTATGCAGACATGCCGGCCTATACAGGCTTTCATTACCACACAGCCGGATAGTCAAATCCTTGCCACGGGGAGACGGTCCATTCTAGGTTTGAACCCATGACGGACATGTTATTGAGTCGTACGAGTTGACGACTACATCACCAGACCGGCCCAGTGAACAGTGAAATAGTACCTGGGAAACATGAACAAACATATCAAGAAGCAGAAATCGCGTCAACTGACTTCGCAGTGGCATGCAATGATGCCAAAATTCAATGCGACTATTTTAGGTGAATTTCGGAAGATTTTAGATAAAACACCCTAGCTCTATTCCAACTGGACCAACATCCCCCAGCATCGTTCCATCGAAATAATCTGGACCTACATGATGCAAAAGCTCTACTCAAATATTTTTGTCATAAAAACTTAAGAGTAATTGACAAAAATCGTAGGTAGACCTTAAAACATGCCTACACGCATGTCTTCGTCCGACATGGCGAACATTCCGCATTACTGACGAGAGGCGGCTCGCAAAGTCGTAGATTTATTTTTGAAAGTAATCTGGAATAATTACCTTTCATGTTCATGATAAGAAATAATTCGCTTAATTCTTTTTCTACAGCCAGCTGGAAAAATCAATTTTTTATGCAAACGTTAGGCGTATTAGGTTGTTTGTCTCAATTGATCACTAAAATGATCTCCAAGTGATCTTTTTTTTATAAAAAGTCTTCAAGTGGTTTCGAGATTTATAACTATAAGATTACAATACACTTGCTATGTAAAATCGCTCTTAATAGCAACAACTTCAGTCATTTGTGTCATTGGTTGTGTACTGCTTTTGCCTCGGAAAACTATGATTTTACTAATTATTCAATAAAACGTAACTTACAGGACGCCATAACTCAAATCTTTAGCATTTATACTACACAAATAAGCAAAACATGCTAGCTTGAAGAAACTTTAAACATGTCTAAGAGACACCGTTTTCCCTTATATATTCCTCCCAGTTTTTTTTCATCTCTAATTTCTTGCACATTCATTTTCAAATTCCTTCATGCAAGAGCGCTGGGGCAAACCTCCACCACTCCTTCACACACGAACAAATCTGATTCAATCTGATAAGAAAGCACGCGCACACATACAACCCTGCCTGAAACTATTTTCATCCCGTGCATGTTGCAGCATTAGGCGCAAACGAAGAAAGAAATAAACGAAATACCATTTCGCAAGCAACCGACCCCGCGTACTGCTACTTACGTGTTCTGCATACGAACGGGCACCCGAACTTTGGTCCCTTTTGGTCGTGTCACACGGGCGTCACAGTTCCTTAGCTGGCCCAGCCGATCCTGCTTCCTTTCACTAAACCGCACACGTCCCCTCAATCACACTTGGTCACACTGGATTAAAGCACATACACACCCACAAATACAGGATAACCCAGAAGTGAATCCTGCCCTTCTGCCGGGTCCACAATCGCCACACTAATACCACACCAAAAACACACTTCCAAACCAGCAGCAGCAACAAGGACACTTTGCCTTTGCCGGAAAGAGATAAAAACAAAAAGAAAACCAAACAAAACTATTCTTTCATCAAGCTGCACACTTCGACGATTGCACACACCAAAAGGAATAAACTGCAGCGCTAGTGTTGGGGTGGCAGTTGCTTTCTTTTTCTCTCGACTGCTGTTATATTGCCTTCACGCTCACACTTTCGTTCACACTCACACGTGGGACCACACAGTGTGGCGTTGGGAAAACTTTCAAAACTTGCTCGTGCTTTCTCGTTCACGCACACACACAGACTCACTTTCGTGGCGAATCGATTTCCACCAGGACGTTCTCGACTGCTTCGTTCTAAGTGCGGTTTACTTAGAATGCTTCGCTCTCTCTCTCTCTCTCTCTCTCGCTCTCGCTTGCCACGATCGTCAGGAGGTTGGCGAGAAATTTTAACGCTTCTTTCGTTTGTGATCGTTGGTGGCAAAGGGGGGGGGGGCGGGGTGGTAAAAGAAAAACACGCGCACAAACGTTTACCAAATGAGCGTGAAAAAACAGCACTCACCAAACACCACTCAGCCGGCCATTCCCAGACAAAATTCCGACACGTTTTGCCCTTAGGCCCGCAGCGCACAACAAGCTAAGATGTCTCACACGACCGTCCGCTGTTGCGAACTTTTTCGGCTTCCGATGCTTAACCGTCGACCAAAAATTCACCAAACGACGCCGAAGCCTTACACAACAATTGCTTCCACGCGAAAAGGGAGACGCGCACACGGACACATAAACTGTTGGTCATGCATTAAACAAAGAAGAAAAAACAACAACAATTCGGCTGCTGTTTTTTGCCTCACACATACACACGCTCACAAATGCACCAAGCACACGGACACTGACACGTATGCATACAGCCACATACACACAGCCACACACACACACTATTGCAGTGACAAAGGAAAGCACACTACGGTCACACCGCTAAGGAGGTTTTCGGAAATTTCACTTCCACTGCACGGGAAAACTTCTGCACACACTGCTGCGGTTGCGGCTTTTTCAAAATTTCCCCGGCACGCACACACACACACTCACACATACACACACGCTCACGGTCGACACGGTGTTTTCTTTCTGGCGGAGCTTCACTTGCAGTGCGTTCCCCACCCCCGTTCGGAGTTCGAGGATTTTCGAGATTTTAATTTTCGGAGCTTCACGCACAGACAAAATGTCTAACTGGTTTGCCGTTGTTTGTTTTTGTTGAAAGTTGCACCACTCACCACTTTCTTCTCGCCGTTGCCGTAGCTTGTCGAGGAACGGGTGGTTTTCGACTTTTCTGTTCTGGTTAGCTGTGAAAGTGTGAGTCAATTTCAAGACTCAAGTCAATTTCAAGTCAAGTTGCAAGATTTAGACATTTTACATGCACATTTTACATGACATTTGAGGGCGTAGAAAATTGGAAACTTCTGCCAGATCATTGCTTCAATATGTTTATTTTCATACAATACTATGCTCTCAATAAATGTGACTTATTTCCTTAATTTTCATTTCCCATTTATTTATTCACCAAATCTGACTTCAATCTAAGCTTTCGACAAATGGAAATATCTCTACAGTTTATTCTTATTTGAACATTTTTAATATTCGTATGGTATGAAAAAATAATGTAAAAATCAGTTAACAATCTTATCGTATTAAAGTTTGCATAAGTATTGTCATTTTAAGTCGTCATAATATAATAACTGTCCCTGTTGATTAGCAAGTAGCTCAACTTCCAATGAAAATTTTCATCAATTAATACAATTGATTTTAAATTCCTATTTCATCAACCGAACGTCAGAAAGTAAGACAAACAACAACAACACTTTAAGCAACAATGAAAAAGAAATTGTTAGACAACCAGCAACAAAACCAAATTTACTGCTTTTTACTGCCATTTCGATCTTTCCCGCAAGTGAAGTAAATGAATAATAAATGAAAAACAATGTTCCCTTGAATATTCTCGCTATTAGATCACTTCAGCACGTATCAGAATGTCATTCCCCTCCCCCCTAAAAGGCGAGTTCCTCGAGTGTCCGATGTTGCAGTTGCTTGTGTCTCGTTCGCACATCTTGCAGCAAATTATGTAATTTCATTCGCGAAGCTCCGTCTGACGGTCTGTCCACTCGACGCCGATTTCAACTCGATCATGAGCACAGTGGATAGTTGTTTTTTTTCTCTTTAACTCATACTTTTCTAAAACCTCACATGCACAAACTAGCGATCAGTTTTTCATTCTTTTAATTTAACAGTCCTTTTTTTGCTTTTGGCCGATGCAATGGAATCTACGACTCCGAACTTCTAACCAAACAAAGCTTTCCCGAACAACTCGAGCAACCACAACAACCGGGAGTGTAACGTTCTGGGATCGGCAGATCTCTGTCCGTGTCCGTCCCCCACTCTGCCTAGCTGCTCGTGCCTAGCTCACACAGTCACACATGCAAAAACAATACACACATACACACGCACAGGCGCACACGTACACGTTCTTTCCCTCCGGCGGTGGTAGGACACGCGTTGCCTACCGTTTGTTGCGCATACTACAAACGCCTGCAACGAGTTCCTTCGGCCGACTGAGCGAGTGCCAGGTCAGTAACGAGCCAGTAACGTCCAGCTTGCAGGAAGGCTGCTGTGGTATCGTCGTTCGTGTCCCGTCGGCCACTGTTTCCCGAGCGGTTGCCGACCGACCGTAACCCACACGGCACACTGGTCGGCGAGCTTGGGCAAAGGAAACGCAGGGGAAAATAACGATGCAACACACTACGGCACACTCGAATTAGCTGGATTTTGTCTTTTTAGAAGACGGATATGTTTGTGGTTTTGTTTTTATGCAATGTTTTACTGCTTAACTACACAAAGCGAGTTGCAAATATTTCTGTTTATAGCCGTACCGCTCCGCACACAGCAGCCTCGATTACTCGATCGAACAACACAGGCCCGACACAAACAGACACACGCGTACAGTTTCCGCGAACCACCAGACACGGAGACGGGGATGTTTTTCCGGTGAAAATCCGCAACGCACTGAGCGTAACGTCGAATGCGCTAGCGAGTAGACTTCTACTGCTGCTGCTGCAAAAAAAAAATCTCCCCTTCACCACCGCTGGCGAGATCGTTAAGGCGAGCGCCCGCGTTATGCAGGCACTCTCGATCGAGATGAGCACGCGCGCACTGAGTGCCACGTGGTGAGCTACGGGCGAGCAAACGAATGGTTGGCAGACAGAAAAAAGAAGAAGCAGAAATAAAAAACTGTCACACAAAAACCCCTTTTCAAAAGAATCGGTTTTATTTTTGGTTCTTGAAGCTTACCGGGAAGACCGTACAGAGGGCGCTGCAATCGATTGAGAGGAACATTTCTTTGCGGCTCGTGGCACCATCACAACGCTTTTCACCGATTTCGATCGGCTGAGGTGGAAAACTGGTGAGGTAAAATCGAAACAAAGAGTAACTCACCGGAGCAGGAAAAAGGCGAGTGAGTGACGGCGTTACGCAGGGGAAATCGGCACGAATCGTTCCCCTACCCCATGGCGGGGAAAATCACTCACTATTGACATTACAGCACGCGTCGTCGGAAAAATGCGAATTGCGACAACATGGCGCATGCACCCCTGGCGTGTGATGTCCCTGTTTTCCCATTTTCACCTTCTACTCCTTCTTTTCTATTCCCTTGCCTTACCATTCGGCTTGGCCCTGCTCTGCGAGCAGGTGAAGGGTTAAGTGAGTCCGCCACCACCATCTGCCGCATATGATTTTCCGACCGTGCCGATACACACATGCACGAATACCGGCATTCCGGTGCACTCTCGCACGAAACGAAAGCGCCGGCAGTGGGGAGTGAATAAATGGGGAAGTAAGCGGTAGCGCGGGCTTGTTGATTGTTGTTCGTGTATGTCCGTGGCCCGCGAAGGAAGGTGACTTTCGCGGGATGGAAACTTAAAACGGAAGCTTTTTGCCTCCTCGGGTGAAGCTTTTGCCTTCGCAGCGCTGTTGGGGCAAAAGGCGAGTTGTATGATTTTTTCTTTTCTTTTTTTACCGGCGTTTTATTTGTCTTTTCCATAGAAGTTGCGATAAAATATTAACGATTGATAGCGAGTGAGAAAGAGCGAGTGAGCGTACATAAAAAGGCAAGCAGAACAAACAAACACAATCTTAGGAAAACTAGGACCCTGTGCATTCCGTGGCCCCTCGTGGGCTGCATCTTCTCTCGACAATCGATTCGATAAAAACACACACACACACACATACACACTAGTGGGTGGATTTGCTTTTTTTCCCCATACATTCGAGGAGGATACGAAGAGCGAGCAAAAAAGCACTCGCGCTGAAACGAGCGGCACATAAAACCGGAAACGGTACCCACGCCACGGTACGGGACACGCCAGATGGACGGACTGGTGTAAAAACTATTGAAAAGTAACACAAACTATCAACGCCCGGGTTTTGGACTGGGCGAACCGAAAAGGGTACCTGGGGGTTCATTGTTATCGTACGATCTGCACACACACACATACACACACATCCACTCAAACGCGCCCGAATGGAAACGGTTTCATTGTTTCTTTTCGATGATGCCAAATGGATAAAACTCGAACAGAAGTAGTCGAACGACTTTAGCGTTCTGTTACTGCTTCCGATCTGTTTAATGCGTTTCACTTTGAAACTCAATCGAGCTTTTTTGTGCTTTGTGGTGCATTGTATGTGTGAGTGTGTATGCTACCAACTTGTCAGTTTTACTTCGTTTTCTTTTTGTGTGGTTCTGATGGTTTTGTAAGGTTTATTCCATCGCATTTGTCAAGGAAAGTTTTGCAAATGCAACTTCTATGAGACGTGTATCGATGTTGTGCATGGTAAAGGATGATGAAAATCAATTTTGATTAATGGAAAATTTATTATTCTTTTAAAACTTGACAGGAGTTAAACTTAAACTTGATAGCAAAATGGATAAAGTATACCGTTATACTTCAAATTACCGAAAGCTTCAAAATCCGGACATTCGGCATCGTTTGATTGAATTGCTTTATATCTAGTTTCTGGCCATACAGCTTTTTAATTTTATATAATGCCCATAATGTGCTAACAATATTAAAATGTGTCTGACCCTGAGTAGGCCCTGACGCCTTAGTAAATAAATATTTTCTGTCGGTCGGTTCACCTTCAGAGGCTTTCTCAGCAGTTTTGCTTCAACCCAACACCAGTGTTACTGTGTTTCTCTAGCCAGCTCAACACTGTAAGTTTCATTTCCAATCCGCAAAATCCCTATTTAACATTGTCAAATGAATATCGTACGTATACCGAGCAACCAATGACAGATCATTCGAGATTCCATTTTTATTGTTGAAATGTATTTTACGAGATTGAATTGTTCGTTTCCGATGTTGAGCTGGCTAGAGAAACCCTGTATTTCTTCGATAATTCCTATTTATCGCATCCACGTGCGTTGAAATACATCGAAATCCATTGTGAAAGTAGTTGTCAGCGTGAAAATAATAGTGTTATCAGTTATCATATTGTGCTCTGATTTTCATTAAAACACATATTCAATACTGTCCGCAATTCGGAGCAATATTGTTTATCTTGATTTTAATTTCGTAAAACCGAAGTAAATTTTGATTAATTGCATAAAAATACGTTTTTTTGACAGAGATAATAACAAGAAGAAAGATTCGGTTATAATAAAATAACGATATTTGATGATAGATGTGCCCAATGCCTTAATAGCCGCACAAGAAAGATCTTCGAATCGCGCAGCAGTATTGCGGTTCAATGCCAGAGGAAAACCGCACGCAAATCCCGTTGTCAGTAAGACCTTCGTCCTGTCGACTCAGGAGGACAATGACCCTCAGAATTTGTGGTCCGGACGTAAATATAAGTTAAAAACAAAAAAAGTAGTATGGGTGTTAATATTAAGATTTTAAATGAAATTTTGAGGCTGTCCGGAATTTGAATCAAAACGTCCGTCATTTGAAACATGAGCCCGAAAATGTCCGGAATATCAATCAATATATAATTTCAGTTTCATGAGTTTTTGCAGTGTTTCAAGTAAAATTATTTAAAATCTTATTTTTTCCCCGATTGTAGAAGGTTTGACTTCAGTAAAATGAGTTATACTGAAGTATGACAAATTAAATGAGAATGAGAATTTATTACATGCCAACAATGCCTTAAGTGTCTGTAATTCGAATCAGTACGGTATCTATTTAATAGAAAAATCAAATTTGATTTAAATTATTTGGCTACATCTTTAACGTTGATACTGTAATAGAATATATAACTTTTAAACAACTCCTTATTTTGTTGTACCAACTACATTTCTATTCTGATCGCTGCAACAACATCAGAGACAAAATGTTTGTGATGATTAATTAATATCATGTGTCGTATCGAATGTCCAGTGCCCACGTCTTTCATTACAATTCATTCAACACAAACATAATGCTAATGAATTGTGTTCTATACCAAGCCTTGCGATACACCCAACCGAATAGCGCTAAATATGATCCATTATATTTATCCTTATCCATATTAATTAACCACTTCCCTCACCGTCACCAAGCGCAACTCTCTGGTTCATGAAGAATTCAATATTCTTTTTGGCTGGTATAATGTTTCCCCTCACCCCATAACCCCTCCAATCCCTCATCCCATCCATCCCTTGAAGAGCGACCAACAAACGTTATGCTTCAGCTGTAAGCAGTGAAATGAAAGTTTTCGTTGCTACAAGCAATAATTTACACCCCAGAGCGTCACACGAATCAAAGCCCTCGGGCCGCACTACGTTTGCCACCCCCTTTTTGCCACCGCCACTGTGCGTTCGCTTCGGTACAAAGTGATTGATTAAATAGTGTTAGCCCACTGCGTCTTGCGTTGCCCCTTTTTCCACTTCCCTACAAAGCATTGAAAAGCTTGGAGAGTAGTTTTTGCACGTAGCAGAATCTGATATTTGCGTCCCGTTGAATAAAGGAGACGGACGTATGTTACAAGGCAGCAAAAGGAACGGGAAACAACCCGATCAGCTCCTTCTAGCTCCTGCGACGAACCAATGTGATTTTGAGCAATAGTGTGTTGAACAGAAAAAAAACCCCACTCATTCTAATTCCAACCTCCAAGCCCTGCCGGGAGCTTTCGCACTCGGTTGGGAAACGTTGTTCCCGAAATAAATATCGATTTTGACGTTGCTGGGACTTTTAATTGCTTTCGAGCGTTCTCAACAGTCCACCCGGGCGGGATGATGCAGAATGAATGTTAACGTGTGTTATTAAATTAAGTTTCTCCGATCGGAAACAAACCGGAATGGTAGCGCTGGTTCGCTACGATTGTCACATCCTTCACGTCCGGTGCGGGTTTTGTGGAAGGCAGAGCATGCAAAAAAAAAAAACAAAAAAACCCGCGGAAACGAACACAGAAAACGATAACATTCAACGAGCCAGCGATGGAGTTAAACTAACGCAAAAACTTTGCTACACATTGCTGCGACTGTAGTGCGAGACAGCTATGTGATGGGCGCCCACAGATCGGGCACGTACCGCGGGGTGGTAGCATAAAAGCAGCGACACACGCTTCCGGATGATAAAGTGTGTCGCGCCATCGTCAGCGCTCGGAGTTGGCGAAGGTATTGTTATCCGCTCGGTGTTATTGTAAATGGTTAACACTAACGATTAAGGTAATTGCTGTCATTGCTGCTCTTTTCTATCCCGCTTGGAAGGGGTTGATGCATGGACGATACGCTGCGGATGTTAAATTTTATGTGGAAATTGGAAAAGTTGAACCTTTTAAATGTAAAAAATATTAGAAAAATTGTAAAATTATTTGGACACATTGCCAACGATTTTCGAAAGCAAATATGAACAATATTAGCAAAGTAAAAGATGAATCCCATACAAATAATCACTTTGAAAAATACTCTATCACTAAAATTTTGCAATTATGATATGTATATTATCAACATCAGTTTCCATCATTGGTTTATAGAAGGTAAAAAAGCTTCCAATAAGTAGTTCCTTAAAATAAAACACACAAATATTAATAATAATAATAATAATAATAATAATAATAATAATAATAATAATAATAATAATAATAAACATCATAAAAAATAAAAATAATAATAATAATAATAATAATAATAATAATAAAAATAATAATAATAATGATAATAATAAAAATAATAAAAAAATAATAATAATAATAATAAAAATAATAATAATAGTAATAATAAAATTAATAAAAATAAAAATAATAATAATAATTATAATTATAATAATAATAATAATAATAATAATAATAATAATAATAATAATAATAATAATAATAATAATAATAATAATAATAATAATAATAATAATAATAATAATAATAATGATGATGTATCAAAAATATTGTTCAGAATAAATGAAATGATTTCAATCTCAATTAAACATTGCAAATAAAAACTTAATACAGGGTTTTCCAATTGAGTTTAGACTAGCCGCATACTTTTTTTGAATAGTCGCAATAGATTCTTGACAAGCATCCTCTATTTTTGATTACGAGCAATGGATTATTGACTAGGAGCAATTGATTTCAGCAGGTCCCTGCATGACAGCCTAAAAGCGTCGCGTTTATAACACCCGGTGTGACAGATCGACTTGAATAATAACCTGTGGATGATATTTAATTTCATCCGCTCATTAGTTTCAAGCGTCTGTTTTACTGCTATATATCATCCACAAAATAAGATATATTTTATCTGATAGGTTTTTGGTGCTATTGTTTTGATTTTATGAATGCACAATACAACACAAAAGCACTTAACGGCTGAATTGAAATATGCAGTAGTGAACCCACAGGCATAACCTAACCAAAAGCTAGATTAAGCAAGTTTTTCAGTGTGACCATATGTAGTTCTATCGATTTTCGATCGAATATCGGTTTACAATTGAGCACACTACAACTCAGTTTTTCTAACCAAAAATCAAATATTTTTCTAATAATTGACCGTTCAACCATAAAATTGGAATTTAATAAAATTTATGAGTGAATAAAAAGTAGTTTTTACTGAAAATTACCGAATTTGCTTTAGATTTCCTATCGATAACCTCAAAAACAATCTGGTCACTCCGCGCCAGCAACCGGTCTGCTGAAATCAATTGCTCCTTGTCAATAATCCATTGCTTGTAATCAAAAATAGAGGATGCTAGTCAAGAATCTATTGCGACTATTCAAAAAAAGTATGCTGCTAGTCTAAACTCAATTGGAAAACCCTGTAAAACATAACATGATAAATGTAATCATAAAACATCTAAAATTATAAAATAAAAAGTAAATAAAAGCTTTCTAATAACATTAGTTATTAACTAACAAAACATGAAACATGTAAGACTAATGAACTTAAAAAGAAGAAAATGTAAAGAAAGCTTCAAAATTGAAATTAAAATGATTTATTTTGATATAAAACACGTACAAAAATAGGATAACGTAAAACAAAAACTTAACACATAATAAAAAGTCAGCTATTTATAAAAATTGAAACTAAAACATTTTTTAAAGAAAACCAACAATAAAAAAGCACTAAATTCTAGCTCAACCATGTAAGTAATAACAGCTACTGATGCAATCAACCGCTTAATTATGTACATGTATCTATACCGCATTCCAATTTTCCTGCTCTTCTTCACTTGCTGCATGTTGTATTGCACCCTCACGCAATCACTGTTCGGTGCTAGAATTTGTTTATTTTGGTCTGATTGATTTATAAGCGGCACCGTTTCACTGCACACCGCCATACTCCTCCCGCATGCAACGGTTTGCAGCTGCAATTCAATATTCACAACCGCTCCGGTCGGTCTAGGTCCACCGTTTGCCGTAACCATTTGCACGAGAACCACACCGATTAGCCTTCTGATTGGCAGGTAGTCAAATTTAATTCCCAACCAATTTGTACGACAGCAGCAATACGGACGCAAATTGAAAAGCTGTAAATTTAAAACGGTCCGTCCCTTAACCTCGCAAATGAATTCTTTCGTGAGCCATCCAGTGCAAGGTAAGCTGTTGCATGTGCTGCTTTAAAATAATAGTTGCAACCTTATACAAAAAGGAAGAGAAAAAAAAACTTTGAAACAAAACTGCACTGCACTGCTACTGCTACACTGAGGAAGAAACAGTTATGAATGTTATGATTGCCATGACACAAGTATTCAAAAGAATTGACGCTGGAAAAGTTGTGAGCAAAAATTGAAAACTGTCAATATAAAAACAAACAGACAACCCACCACCGGCGGCAAACCCTTCCGCTCTCAGTGAAAATGGCAACAAATGCACTCCCCCATTGTTGCACTGTTTCAATGGTAAATTATGAAACTTTTTCCTTTTTCGCTGCTCTTTTATAACCTCATCCAGCGCTTCGAACTGGTAAGGAAAATCGCTACCCGTCTAGCTCCTGTGTGTGTGTGTGTGTGCTTTCCGACCGTCGAGGCTGACTCAGTTGATGGATTTCACCAGGCGACCGAATGGCGCACGGGGACGGAAAATTGGTATAAAATAAACGCGTCAGCTGTTTGTGTTTCCACCGAACGGGCTGGTTGATATGTTTTCTTTCTATTTTTTGGTTTGGTTTTTGTTCAAGCCTGCTCCAAAAAGGGTTCGTGCCACGAGCGAGCGTGGTCTTGCGGGTAAAACACCTTTTTACCATGCATGACCGATTATTTATTTCCTTTTTATTTTTAAAAAGTTATTGTTGCAACCGGAACAGTGGCAAAAGTGCAGCAACAATTTTCTCTCCTTCTCCTATCGCTTCCCTCCTCCCCCATGCCAAGGCCATGTCCCAATAAAGCAAAAGGGATCGCCCTCCCGACCCACCGAAAGTCCGCCGTGTCCAACGCTTGTCATCCACACCTTTTGCGGGCCATTTGGCGCCTATTTGCTACCGAAGCTGCTCCTTCACTCACACCCATCCTTGTTATATCCCTTCCCTTTTAAGCACCGATTTTCCGGCCGACCAGAACGCAGCGAGCGCTGGCGTGCGTTAGGCTCGTTACAACACGATTCGTTCGCATGTCGGGGTAGAGTATAATTTTTCTTCCCGACGTTCGTTCCTTGTTGCTGTGCGTCGTGCGATGACGAATCGCTGCCAGGGACGTGGATACCACTGGAAACCTTGACCCTTTCGGTGGCAAGGAACAGTAAGACTCACACATACACATACACAAACACATACACAAACAAAAGACCTATCATAAAGCGAAGGAATCGAGGTCGTGAATTTTCATTCCGAAGAAACGAGGCCATTTATGGTCGTGAGTTTGGGCGTTTTGTGCGTTTAGTGTTTTGTTTGGGCTATCCTTTTCACTCTTTCGGTATGGCGGTGATATAGGATGGGGGAAGCCGTTACAGGTAGCGAAATGTGATTATAATTTATCCCGAAATACCGTTCGGTATCATGTTTTCCCGATTCTGGACATGATTTGTTTTTTTTATTACGTCCCGGTAACGACTTTGGATTTCAATTTCCGGTTATCACATAGTAAACTATTTTTTAAGGTACTGTTTTGCAAGTTCAAGCTTGCATAGTTAGAATTTCGAGTTTTGGGGATAATAAGTAAAGCCGATGTAGGGTAATTTGCCAATTATTGCATACTGCGTGCGAATAGCTAGATTTCCAAATATTTATAAAATGTTGATGAAAGTTTACATTTTCCATCATTATTAAGCAGTTCTGTTGCATGTTTCAATATTATATTTTATTTAATATTCGATTGAATTAAACACATTTTTTTGTAGATTGATTCTGATCAAAACAAATGGATTTATCAGATGAAAAAAGGTATATTTCACCACGCTCGCCATTTTTACGATACTAGTCAGCTTTATTATTTGGATTTTGACAAATGGAGGTTGAAATCATGTCACCACTCCAACGTCTCTGAAGGATAAATATTATGTCAAGAAAGGTTAAAGATTGTTTGAATTGGCGTTTTAGGTTTAATAAAAATAATATATCTTATAAGAAAAAAGGAAAAACAAAACAATTTTTAAATGTATCTTTGTTTGTACACAAGCGCAGAAATCAAATTTGGTGGACCGTAACATTCAAATGGATACAACCCGGATGACGATTACTGTTCCACAAATAGGCTGTTACAGTTTTTTGTTTATCATTGGATTTCTACTTTTCTTCTTATTTTGCGCAATTCCGGCTTAAATCAAGAACCAAGAAGTGTAATGCAATAGTGTTTCGTGTTATCCGTGTTAACACTTTTCATTAGAAAAACATCAATTTAAAGTCTTTTGTCAGTTTCAGTGTGTGGAAAAGTGTGCAATAATTGAGTATAAAGTGTGCAATAATATAATGTTGAGCTTTTGTTAGAGTGCAATAATTTTACTATAGGTTCAAAAATCAATATTTTTCATCAAAAAAAATTAAGAAATAAATATACTATTTTTAAATAATAATGATGTATTCTAGACACACATAGCAAAACTATTATGATTTTATTCATCTCAAACATGTGAAATGCATTTGCTGTTGCCTTCAGTGTGCAAAAATTGGGATATAATTAAATAATTAGTATTAAATAATAACTAGGATTAAATAATTGTTTATAAAATAATAACATGTTCAATAAATGTGTTCCAATGATTTAATTTTACCAATTGTAAATTAAACACTAATTTAATATTAGTTTTTGGTAAAATTCTTTCTAAAACATTAAATGCAAGCTTTAAATACTCACGCAAACTAGAAAATCGTAAAAATGATGCTACAACATATCGTTTGGTAATAAAAGTTTTTTGAAGGATTATACCTTATAGAAAGCTTTTTAATGTAAATAAATTTTCTAGTTATTAATTTAATGTGCTATTTAACCCAATTTGACATGCAATCAAAACAGGCATTAAATGTTCAACAATACTCTTTGATAATTGTAGACACAGCTATAAAGTATAAAAGATAGACAATACAAAACGATATGACCAACAAAGGTCGCCCATTTTCATCAATAAAACTCTTATTTGTTTATCTGCGTACTGCCGCAGAATCAAAATAAATAAGCTCAACGCCACCACGGGACAAGTGGGAATAAAATCAACAATCACATCCAAATGCATCCTCGCCGCGATCCATCCATCGTTCACCAAACCAACAGATTTCCATGTTCGCATTTTTTTGTTGTTGCTTTCTCTCTCTCTCTCTCTCTCTCTCTCTCTCTCTCTCTAGAAATGCCTCAAGCGCGTACTAGAGGAAACCGCTCATCCTTTCTTCCTTCTTCTCCCGTCACACCATTCCAACCGGCACCGTAACGCTCGATATGAACTCCAATTTACCATCGGAATGTTATATATCGTCACCCTTTGGACTCCCACTTTGCTCCCGGTGGGGCAAAGGTTGGCGGTTTAAGTACCTCTTCCTTCGCTCTCCCTCTCCGTGGTCAACAAGATTGAATGGGAATAACGTTGAGGCAGCTCTTACCCGCTCCTTGGAGCCCACAACACTTAACCGTAGCCAAACAAACTGAGGCAAGAAAAAAGGGCAAGTCGATAATCGATATCCCTTTTTTTCTTCTGGGCAGTACATTCTCCATTCACACACTCCCACACATACTAGTTGGCAATCAAACCTGCAACCTCGCTAGTGGGGTGCGTCCGAATCCGCAGGGCAACCCGGAATCAATCGATCGAACGGAACCGAAACGGAAGCGAAACTCAATCACAGCGCGCCACGGATTCGGTTACATAATCGAACCAGCATGCTTTATGCTTTGCCCCCCTTTAGAAGCTCGTATTTGCTTTCTTTTTCTGTTGATTTTTGTTTTTTTTTTTTTGCTTCAAGCTTCAAGAAGCGACGAAATGTTCTTACCCGAAATAAACCGGCTTTCGACTATCGGCCGCCGGCAATGATGGACATTTCGTGAACCGGGAAGAAAAACAACATTTGAACAAAACTATTTTCATCGCCCTTCCTGGATGGTGAACTTTGCACACTAAGAAGTTTTTCTCACATTGATATAAAGGCGAAGCAGTTCTAAAATAGACTCTATTTAAACTCCATAAACAACATAAACTCCATATCCGTCAACGTATCAAACCGAAACCCCTTTGATACGTCAAGGCTAAGGAATACATAAATCAGTACATAGGGCCAAAAATGGCAATAATTAAACCTAACCAAAGCTTTCCAAACATGTGTTGAAAAAAGTGGACTAGATAAGTGATATTTCCCTGAATGAAGCAAACAATCATCATACGGGTGGATGATTGGAATTGTTTTGAAGCGCAATACTGACCCTGAACAGCAGTCAAGTGCACATGCCAATCGAATCGACAAAAATGCTGCCTTTCCAGCAGCACATAAACCACATCATAACCCATTACAGAAATATGCGGGGCGCGTTCCTACATACGAATTGCGTATGTTGCTATCGAAGGTCTGCAGGCAATAAACGGGAAAAATGCAAACCTCCATCCAATGCATGATGGTACAATGATTATACAATTTGATAAGCAAAGGGCACACGCTCCTACGCACAGTATTGCAATTCCTCCTCAGAGATCGCTACTAGCACCATGTCCAATTGCCCAGAAGTTCTCCGAATGTTGCTAGCAGTGCAAATGAAATAACAACCTTCCGACTAGATTTGATTGCCGCACGGCAGCGTCCTTGAGGAATCTATGCGAGAGCGGGATGGGACCACCGAACAGCGCACAAATCGACAAATCCACAAATGTGCAATTGCAATTCGAAACTATTGCACCAAGGAGAAGCGTTAATGCGCCCACCACACTTAACGAAAGGTGGGGGGTACGTACTTCCACGGGTACAATTAAAACGCCCAGTCCCGGGGCCCTCTATTGGCCTTTGCAGCAAAACGGTAAGGCCAACGCTGCCGCCACCGTTGGTCTCTCTCTCTCTCTCTTTGTGCATTTGTCATTTGTGTCAACGATTAAGTTCACGGGCTTTGGCTGCAGCCAGGCAAAAGGCACCAGAGCCCGATAAGGCGGCACCAGCCGATCGTTATAGCACCGCGTTACCGATTGGAGCCGTTGCAAAAACGAGAGCTCGTCCCCCAAAAAAGGGCGAGCGAAGCAGAAGGTGCCATCGGTGCCAGTGTCAGCAGCAGTCAGGGGAATTTGGCGGTAATTTGGAGTTTGCCATTGAGAACCGTTCAGCCAAGCAATCGGGCTGGCAATTAGCTTAATAGCATGAAAATTAGATTGTTTGCATAGCGAGGGAGTCAGTTTAAGTTTAAAGGCGCGTTGGAATGGTTAAGTGACAAAAGACGAAGCAAATAGAGATAGGGTTAAAAGGGGAGCTTAAAATTCCATAAAATAATATTGGATCAAGAATAGGGAAAGATAAATTTAAATATGTCGACAGGTTAAGTTATTTACTTTAAACTTTATATTGAATTTAAACATTAAAAAAATAAGATTTTTTGGATGCAATACAACAAAGCTTCAATTTATGTGACAAATGCCGCATGTACTGCCTGCTACATTATTGAACATAATTACAGTTGCCATTAAGCGATTGGCCACAATTTTCCCATGGAATAAAACATAAATAGATATTGGGCTGGTGAAAAACTCAACTCGCTGTCCGAATCTGGTCAATCATCGCCATCATCATCACCGCCGATTGCCGAAAGCGAAATGCTGGAAAGTGCACCGCCAAGACACCGAATCGTGCATATATTTTTGCACCAAAACCGCAAACGAAACTCTTCGTTCTCGGTTTGTTCGGCTTCAGTCAAACCCGTATCATTAAATCTATTGCAAATTTCAATCACGTCCTGCCATCGCCAAAGCGTAACTTCCATTATATTCTTTCCGCTTCCCCTGTTCTTTACAGCGTTCGATTCCTTCCGCTGTAAAATCCATACTTTTTGTTGTAAAATAACAATGAATTATGTTCGACCCTACGAACACCGAAACCGAACCAAATCGAAGAAAGTGTACGTTTTATGGCTTTGCTCAATAAAAATGATATTCTCGTTGGTGCTGCTGCTGCTGCTGCTACGTTGCGCGGCAAGCTTGAAACATATTTTCCCATCACTGCCATAGTGGAATGGTTTCACTCGGGATGAACAATAACAAAATTAGCTGGAAAGTGTACGCAGCAACTTCATCGCATAGTGGCAAACAAGACGATTGCAGTCACGGTTGCACGGATGTCAAAAGAACAAGAAAATCCTATTTTTTTTACTCAAAAAGCAGTAAAACATAAAGAACTCACTCATTCGCACAAATGCACAACACACACACACATACACTTTGGCGAACCAAAGCATGGAGAAGGAAATCAAAATTGAAATAAATTCATACGGCTTATGGGTGAGCTGCTTCTTTCGGGTGTAGCAGAAAGCTTCACGACTCTTGGCTGATCGACATCCGACACCGACGACGAGAGTCATAAAGTTCGATGATTTGGCTTTAGTTTTGCTCTTTGTGCGTTCTTTCACTCAAAATCGAACGGAAAGAGCCCGGTGGAAAAAGGTAGCAGAGGCTCTCTCCTTTCAACATGCTGCTCTGACGAGTTAAAGGTTCCTTTTCGTTGTTTTGTTTTCTTTTTTAGTACTCCTTTTTTGGACCGCCAGTGAAACGGAACCAAAACACACATAAACTGTATATTTAATCAATTTCTTGCTGGGAAACGAACCAAGCTCATTTTCCCAGAGAGTGCGAACTGGTCACCGGGACGGTAGGTCACGAACTTTGTGGCTGATACAAAGGTACAAAGGAGACGAAAATTGAAAAAAAAGAGCATCAACATGGAAAAATACAACATAATAAGAAAAATTATAGGATACTAAATTCATGAAAAAGAGACTAAATAGAGATAAGAATACAAAAATTAAATGAAAGAAAAGAATTATGGAAAAACAAAAAAGAACATGAAAATTACCATTAAAAAACAGTAAGTTAAAAATATATACACAAAAGAAACAATTGCGGTTAAAGAAGAAAATACAAATATTAAATCAAGTCATAGAATCATTTTGAATGCAAACAAACATAATGAATTTATTACAAGACACGAATAAACAAAACCAAATTCAAAAGAGTGTAATTTTTGCAATTGGATTGGAAAATTTGATAAATTTGGGAGTTTTACTTGAAAAGAAGATCTAAAAAAGACAAAATGTTCCAAATCTAATGTTATATTCATCAAACAGTTTATTGAAAATTTGACGATTTGTAACGATAAAAAGCGAAGTTACATATTCAATCGTTGCAACCTGCTGCATAACCTACAAACCAATACTCATCGTAGAAGACGTGCAAAAAATCAATGCCAAACGCTTGTGACATGTACTAACCTTCTTGTCACACCTGCGCATCCCACTTCAACGAGCACACCACACCGCCTCCCCGTTCGCATTACGTGAACAGTCTTCCCTCGCTAAATGGACCATGTTTTATCGATAATGTGGAGTTTTTTTTTTCGTTTCTTTTCTTCAAGTCCCAACACAATCATCGATACGAACCGATATTGTGCTGTATCGTGACGCGTCCAAAAACCCATCACAGCGCGACCGTGTTCTGCATGCCGGCATTGGCGGGCCAGCCTATGGAAAACTCAACTGCATGACATCAACCTGTCATTAGCAGGAGGGGGAAAATCACATTACAAAAAGCACACAGCAGCTTCTGCGTTCACGGAAGCAAACGAAACGGGCAAAACAATCGAATGTGCAGTTTTCGTAATGGACACGCTGCAGTAATTCGTGCCGTGCCGTGTAGATTCGGTTGAGTTGAATGGAGCCGTCTCTATTTTAAGAACGCCTTCCCACAACCTGACCTACCGCACACTTCCACCTGCTGTTGCTTCCTTTCTCTTACGCCTCCACCACCCAGCGGCAGAATAAACAATTTGGTGAGAAATTCGTGTACGAAGATGACCACTCGCACCAACCACACGTGGGATGAGTTTTCCTTTCCAACGGCACAGAAACGTGGCCTTTGCGGGAAGGAAATAAATCTCAACCGGAACATCCAACCGTTCCACGTACGTACGTTCCCCCTCGCACATCCGCAGACCGAACCCACCGCACCCTGTCGAGCTACGCGGCAAGTAATCGTGGGTTAAGGTTCGGCGGCAATCGACCTAGATTATTTTTAGCGCCCGCCCTCTGAAAAAATCTATCAACACAAAACAACAACAAAAAACCAAAACGCGCTTGCAGGCTCTTTTAGATGCCGCGTCAGGTGGGTCAGTAGATTTTTATTTACCCTCCCCGAATGGCCACCGAAAAACAAACAAACCATTTTCCTAATGTTTTGGCGGTACCCGCTCTAGGGGTATGGGTGCGTGTTAACATTGCTCGGAATTATCTGGTAGTTGTGTCGGTTTACGCATTTCAGTGCGCTAGCAGTGCATTTCGTCACTGTTGAGATGGTTGAGATGTTCAATCGCGGAGTAGTATGGAGGAGTTGTTTTACTGTAGAATCGAACGTTTAGCATCTCCTTTCGATCGTTTATGAGCGGATTCATTTGCTGAAACTAATTAATAGCTTCATCAAACTGTTAATGCATTGAGATTTGGAAGGCCTAAGCACCTTCACTATGAGGTAAAATGTTCTTTTTCTAAGATAAAATACACACCAAACGCACATTCATCATAGCGAGAAAAAGAAAATGGTCAATCAACAAGCTAATGAATCCTTCCCCGGAGGTAAATCTTCTTCTCGTTGCACGCCGCTTCTCACAATCGAATCAAGCATCAATAATAAAAGGGAGAGAATGTAAATAAAGTGCTCGCTAAAAGTGCTGTTGTGGACTAAATATTTAGTTACGATCAATTTTGCATCCGGCTCGTACTGAATATGAAGACCGAGATGCAACAGTAACAATCATTTCAAATTTTTCACATACACACGTATTGAGAGAGCGGGATTTATTTTGCCATGAAACAAAACATACTGCATGGACCACGGAAGGTGACGTAAATCAACAGATCTTTAAGCGGGGTTTGTTGCACGAAAAAGGGGGACGTTATAAGGTATTAATGCGTTTTGTTTGATTGGAATGAAACATGATTAAAATGTATGCATCTTCCAACGGTTGATGATGTTCTGCTTACATTGATTTAAATATGTAATGATCTGTAGGGGATACTGATCAGATTAAACAAAGTATGAACGTTACGTGAAACCACTTATCTTGTTCCATTTTCTAATTGTATGAGTTAAACGAAGGATTGATCGACACTTGATCGATTTTTATTTTGAACGATTGTCGTTTTATTGCATGCTTTTGGTTGACCTACATCACACAGCGTAATGTGTCTGGGATTAATTGCGAAAATTTGATAAAGTTTCCCGCCCTTCAAACAATTACGCACTATTGTGCTTCTGTACTTAACAACATACGCAATTATGCCGGGCGGAACAAGTTTTAGTGACTTATAAATTACCACGCAGACGAATAGTCAGTCTTTGGTAGAGGAACGGTTCACGCGTGGATTGAACCCACGATGGATCTTTTGTCAAGTCGCGCCCCTTGACTACTTATCACAGGATCGCCGCAGCAGCGGAATCTAATTCAACCGCATTAACACGCCTTCGGTTGTTAAGGTAAGCATTTGATCTTAGTGGGATGCGTTTCGCATCGCACGAGACTAATTTATATAAAGCTAGAAACAAATTTAATACAAATCCAATTCCTTTAAATCCCCTTTCGTTTCAAACAAACTGAGGATGGACTTACATCAGTTATCCCTTTTTTAATCGAGAGAGCTGGCAATTGGTCGTGCTTTGATGGATATATCGAAACTGCAGTCGCTACTCCTGTAAAAAGTACCGATTTTCGTAATTTGTAAGACGTGCGTAATAGCTTGTGCATCACATGTTATGAGAAATAGAATAGCCATATGCATGATGATACAATATCTAAAGCCAAAGTATACAAAAAAAACAAATGGCGTTGAATGAACATTCCGAACAGTTCATTTGGTTGCTATATAAAACATCTTTGAATTATTGAAATTTTGAAAAAGTTCAAATCAAGCCAATTCCAAAACTGTGAGTGTAACACAACAAAGCAATTTTTACATTACGTAGTTGATGGATGACGCCTTATTGGTATGTTTCATTTCATTTCATTTCATTTCAAGTTTATTCAAATTGTCAGCCTGATGGTTTCACAATTCCTAAATCTAACTAATTCCTAACTTAACCTATCTAAATTCCTAATACTAAAGCGAACTTTTGAGCACATGAAAAACAGATATTAGAATAAAATACAAACGTAAGAAAAGAAGAGTGAATAATATTAGATATGATAGTCGGAAAAAAGAGGATGAGAAAAAAAGAGGATAGGGAAGAATATCAGGGAAAAGGATTATAAAGGATTATAAACGGGGGTGGGGAGGATCTGTGCTAGTATTAAAAGTGCGAACACACAGGAGAAGAGGCTCGTTGGAACCAAATGTGGTGTGACGAGAAACCATGTTTAGTGCGCTACGTGCCCTTAAATTTCTGGAGGGTGCGTACAAGCCAATCTTCTCAAGGAGAGTGGGAGCATCAATAAGCCCATTGAGCATGCGTCCGATGAAAAGGACGCGCGCTTGGGAGCGTCTTACTTCCAGGGATTCCAGACCTAGTAAATTGCAGCGAGATTCGTAGCTGGGCATAGCGGCATTGGGGCCAGCCATTCGTCGAAAAGCGAACCTAGTGAAACGCATTTGGACCTTTTCAAATCTTAAGATCCATCCAGAACGGACTGGACCAACGACCACTGAAGCGTATTCCAATGTTGATCTAACTAAAGAACAATAAAGTGACTTGAGGCAAAGTGGATCACGAAAATCTCTGGTAAGTCTACATATAAGACCCAGCGTTCTAGAAGCACTTGCGACAACCGACTCTAAATGTTCGTTTAGTGATAATTTATCATCCCAAAGGACGCCAAGATCACGTATAAGGGAGGTTCGAGACAGCACAGAATTGGAGAGCGAATATTCGTAATGGATAAGGTTGCGGTTATGACAGAAGGATATTACAGAGCATTTTTCAGGGCAAAGACTTAGCTGGTTGTAGGAGCACCATAAAGAGAATGAGTTCAGAAACTCCTGGAGCCGAAGGCAGTCGCTGTGCGTACTGATAGTTAAATATATTTTTAAATCATCAGCATACAGTAAATGACCTTCGGACGGGAGAATTGCATGAACATCACTGACAAAAAGTACGAATAAGAGTGGGCTCAAGACGCTGCCTTGTGGCACTCCAGAGGAGGGACAAAAGGACGAAGAAAAGGTAGTGTCGGTTTTTACACGAATGGACCTGCTGTTTAAAAAAGAATAAAGCCAGTCAATTAACATATTAGAAAAACCAAGTTTTTTTAGTTTTAACAGCAGAAGGTGGTGGGGAACGGTATCAAAGGCGGCCTTGTGTAGATCGTGAAATCTTCTCACTATCAAAAATGTTACGTTTAGTTTATGTTTAAGTTGAAAAAAATCAGACATATTTATAAATAATTACTTAAATTAACTCTATGTCGTGCTCTGTAATGGGATGGGATCCGAAGCCCTCCGAGGGATAACATAGGCTCTCCCATCCAACTCCTATTCCGACACGTCCTCGTCGTGCAGAGTGGTAACATGTGCCTCCATATATCCTAGCTTGGGTACACGGGCTAGATCCAACCCCTTGGGCGGATGGTGGCATATGGCGAACCAGGAGGGGGGTGGGTATCCCGGGAAACTGGGTGCCTGAACGTCGGGGGGGCAACCCGACGCAAAATAAAACGGCCACGTGGGCGCAGGGCCAGTCACCCAGTCTCACGTAACAACTGACTACAGAAAGCATCAGAAGGATACGAAACGGACTTAACGATACCGACCCAACGCAATGCCCCCGGACAACGATAAAAATGGGCTCATGGAACGTACGCACTCTTAGCAAAGCCGGAGCCTTGAAACAACTTGATGACGCCCTAGCCACACTGAGCATGGACCTCGTAGCTCTACAAGAGATTCGGTGGCTAGGGAACGGTGTGCACAACAGGCGTGGTAAGCAATGCTACGACATTTACTACAGCTGCCACGACCGCCACCACGTGCTCGGAACGGGTTTCGCCGTAGGTCCCCGGCTGAAATCCGTAATCATAGATTTCAAGGCTATAAACGATAGGCTATGCACCCTGCGCATGCGAGGCAAATTTTTTAATATAAGCCTCATAAACGTTCACGCCCCTACCGAAGATAAAGAGGAAGAGGAGAAGGACCTTTTTTACGGCCGCCTCGCTAGAACTATAGATGCGTGCCCCAGGCATGACCTCAAAATCATCCTGGGGGACTTCAACGCAAAAGTCGGTAGGGAGCCAATGTACCGCCAATACACTGGCTGTCACAGTCTGCATGAGCACAGTAACGATAATGGTAGTAGATTGGTCCAGTTCGCCGCAGCGAACAATCTGGTTGTAGGAAGTACCAAATTTGCGCGGAGGAACATCCACAAAATGACGTGGGCGCACCCGGATGGCGAATCCTTCAACCAGATCGACCACGTGTTAATAAGCCGCCGACGACAGTCGAGCCTGTTAAACGTCAGAACTTATCGAGGAGCCAATATCGATTCCGATCACTACTTGGTTGGCTTAGTGATACGTTGTAGAATCGCCCGCCCCCGCGCCAATGGGGGCGGAGAAAACACGCAGCCTCGGCTCAACACGGACTCTCTAAGGGACATTACTGTCCAACAGGAATTCAAAGCCGCTTTAGACGAGTCTCTACTACCAGAAAACAGATATGAAACTACGAGCGAGAGGTGGAACGCTCTAAAAACAAAAATAATAAACTGTGCAAGAAATATACTCCCACCACGTCGTGGCAACACCAAATCTGGCTGGTTCGACGATGAATGCAGACTAGTGACCGAACGTAAGAATACTGCATACCGAGCAATGCAGCAACGGCATAGAACGCGGGCATGCGCAGAGGAATATTCACGGCTCAGACGCGAAGAGAAACGAGTTCACCGCTCCAAGAAGCATGCTTTGGAAGAGCAAAACATGCGGGAACTCGAGCAAACCAGAGAGGCGTACGGACCGACACGAAAGTTTTACCAAGCGATAGCAGGTCACCGAAACAACGTTGTACCTAAGGTAACCTGCTGTCGCAACAAGGATGGAGATCTGGTCAGTAACCAGCCAGAGGTCCTCTCGCGGTGGGCTCAGTACTTTGATGAATTACTCAATGACCAGTTTAGCGAACAGCTAGAAGCGCCACTAGCAGATAATGTCATGCTACTGCCACCTAGCATAGAAGAAACACGAAAGGCTATCCGTCGGCTGAAAAATAACAAGGCACCCGGAACCGACGGAATTGCAGCCGAACTGGTCAAGAATGGAGGTGCACGACTAGAAAACGAGATTCATCAAATTGTTACTGAGGTGTGGGATAGCGAATCGATGCCTTGTGATTGGAATCTCGGCATCATCTACCCCATATACAAGAAGGGAGACAGGTTGGACTGCAACAACTACAGGGGTATTACGGTGTTGAATACTGCCTATAAAATATTCTCCCTGATCCTTCAGGATCGCCTTGTCCCGCACGTCGAAGAGATAGTAGGAAACTATCAAAGAGGATTCCGAAACGGAAAATCAACCACTGATCAGATCTTCACCATGCGGCAGATCTTGGAGAAGATGGCTGAATACAGAAACGACACATACCATCTCTTCATAGATTTCAAAGCCGCATACGATAGCATAGCCAGGGTAAAACTGTACGACGCTATGAGCTCATTTGGAATCCCGGCCAAACTGATAAGGCTAGTTAGAATGACTATGACCAACGTCACATGCCAGGTGAGGGTGGATGGAAAACTCTCAGGACCTTTTGCTACCACCAAGGGTCTGCGCCAGGGGGACGGGCTTGCCTGTCTCCTATTCAACTTGGCGCTAGAGAGGGCCATCCGCGACTCGAGGGTGGAGACTACGGGAACCATCTTCTATAAGTCAACCCAGATCCTGGCATACGCTGATGATATAGACATCATTGGTCTGCGGCTCTCCTATGTAGCAGAAGCCTACCAAGGGATTGAGCAGGCGGCAGAGAACCTCGGATTGCAGATAAACGAGGCAAAGACCAAACTGATGGTGGCAACATCAGCGGACCTACCAATAAACAATCCAAATCTACGTAGGCGTGATGTACAGATAGGTGAACGCACTTTTGAAGTCGTCCCAGAATTCACCTATCTTGGGTCAAAGGTCAGCAACGACAACAGTATGGAAGTTGAGTTGCGCGCAAGGATGCTGGCTGCCAACCGGTCATTCTACAGCCTGAAAAAGCAGTTCACCTCAAAGAACCTGTCGCGACGGACGAAGCTGGGACTATATAGTACCTATATAGTACCAGTACTCACATACGCCTCTGAGACATGGACACTGTCCAAATCTGACGAAGCCCTCTTAGCCGCGTTCGAGAGGAAGATGCTCAGAAGGATACTTGGCCCCGTATGTGTGGAAGGACAATGGAGGAGCCGCTATAATGACGAGCTATACGAGATGTACGGCGACCTCACTGTCGTACAGCGTATTAAGCTCGCCAGGCTCCGGTGGGCTGGCCATGTTGTACGCATGGAAACGGACGACCCAGCCCGTAAAGTCTTTTTAGGCCGTCCACAAGGACAGAGGAGGCGTGGTAGGCCCAAATTGAGGTGGCAAGATGGCGTGGAGGCGTCCGCCATTAAGGCCGGGATAACGGACTGGCAGACGAAGGCGCGAGACCGTGAGCGGTTTCGGACACTCCTGAGGCAGGCCAAGACCGCAAAGCGGTTGTAGCGCCGGATAAGTAAGTAAGTAAGTAACTCTATGTTCATGCCTATGCTCAATCACTTGTTCCAACATTACTAACATACTTTATTTTCATTAGACTAATAATACGAAACGAACAAACATCAGCATGATCGTCCAGCATGACATCGAACACAAACGGCTAGCACCATTTGGCGGTATCTTGAACACAACAGACAGCTCTGTTCGATGGCTACAGTCACAAGCAATCGATTGATGTAATGCATACTTTTGATCGAAGTTTTGATCCATCATTCGTAGGTTTGCATCAGTGAATTCATTTACGGCTAAAAACATATTGCCATAGGTACGAATGTCTCCGCTGGATCTATTACTCGCTCTCAGGTACAGAACATTGTACTTGTTTTGCAGCTTCACTCTGTACGTTATTTTTCGACAATCCTTCCAAACGTTCACAACCTCCACGCGATGAGTATCAGTCGGAGGAAATAATTCATCATGGTATTGCGTACCATTTGTACAGAGCAGATCGATATGAAGACGTGATTTGCTATAGGACACGTGAGCATAAATACAGAAGGCTCCGAGGTAGGTAGCGTTGTACACGCTGAACGGACTGTAGTACGTCGCACTATCGTACCGAAGGTACGTCAACTTGCCACTAATGTTAAACGGTTTCTGCACATCTGTACCCTTCCAGCTGAGCAGTGCACACGGTGGTTGGCGCTGAATTGCACCATCACAGAGGAGACAACGTACCGAAAGCATCAGTACCACGTACTTAAACGTCTTCCAGACCATCGTTCGGGAGTCGTTCAACAACTGGACTGCGCGATACTAACGGCGTGTCGCTTTTATGTGGTTAATTGCCACCGAGCGGAAACTTTTACCGCATCAGAGAGGCATAAGTAGGGAAGAAGATGTGTTTCTCACTTAAGGGCAAGTCACAACAACACAAAATACCTAAAAGACCAACTTTACACAAACTAAAATATACTATAAAAAAATATATTTATATATATAAATAAATAATAATAAATAATAAATATAAATAAATATATATATATATATATATATATATATATATATATATATATATATATATATATATATATATATATATATATATATATATATATATATATATATATATATATATATATATATATATATATATATATATATATATATATATATATATATATATATATATATATATATATATAAGCAATGCACTTCATGACAAAGTAAAGTAAATCAACAGATCATTAAGCGGAGTTTGTTGCACGAAAAAGGGGGACGTTACAAGGTATTTATGCGTTTCGTTTGATGCAATGAAACATGTTTAAAATGAATGCATCTTCCAACGGTTGATGATGTTTTGCTTACATTGATTTATTTATTATGTAATGATCTGTAGGGGATACTGATCAGATTAAACAAAGTATGAACGTTACATGAAACCACTTGTCTTCCATTTTCTAATTGTATAATAAATACATCAATTTTACCGCAGAGTTAGACGTAATATTGATTTACACTTGATCGATTTTGATTTTGAACGATCGATTTACCATCTTAAATAATGTTTTGTCGTTGTATTGCATGCTTTTGATTTACCTACATCACAAAACGTAATGTGTCTGGGTTTAATTGCGTAAATTTGATAACGTTTCCTGCCTTTCAAACAAACTGTTGCCATCTGGGTTTAATGACCGACGAGCACTTGTATGTCTGTCACATTTCACAAGATGTATGTAAGGTTATGAACGTTAGTATGAAAAAGAACAATATCAATATACACTATATCGATTGATTCATGATGAGGTGTCATCAAACGCTACGATTTGTTACATGGGGAAGGGGGTAAGGGGGAGGTTAATTTGTACCATGCAACGCTAAAATAAAATGTTTGCAAAAGATTTTTTTAATAAGAAAAGAATACTAAACGTTTATTGTTCTGCTGTACCTAACAACATACGCAATTATGTCGGCCTGAACAGGTTTTAGCGACTTATAAAGTACTACGCAGCCGAACAGATTGGTAGGGGGACGGTTCATACGAAGTTTGAACCCACGATGGGTCCGTTGTTAATTCGTACACGTTGACTACTAATCACAGGGACGCCACAGTAGCGGTATGCAATTCAACCACGCATTCGGTTATATAGGTAAGCATTTGATCTTAGTGGGATTCGATTCGCATCGCACGAGATTCAACTATAAAGCTGGAAACAAGTGTATGAGCTCTTTCACACCGGACGAATGTGAAATTTCGCGCGGTTGACAGTCCTAGCTCATTTCCAAATTTATTAATGAAAATCAGGCAATGCGTGGTGCTCGCGAACGCTGCAGGTGTGAACGCAACACGAAGTTTGTCAGTTACGCGTTCAAACCAATCATCAAAAACTTTGTGAAAAAGGTATGTATAAACTGTTTTGGTTAATAAAAATGATTTCAACGCTAGTAAACAATTGTATTCAACACATTTTAAATTTGTTTGCGTCTAAAGTTCGTTCCTATTCCGTTATATTGAGCTCAAGCCGGACTGAACTACGTTCGTCGAACGCACGAATTGTCACATTCGCCCGGTGTGAAAGAGCTCAAATACAAATCCAATTCCTTTTCGCTTCAAACAAACTGAGGATGAACTTAAAGCAGTTATGCCTTTCATCGCGAGACTGCATACGGAACTCCTGCAAACAGTACCGATTTTGTTCGTAATTTGTAAGATGTGTATTAAATATTGTGCTTCACATGTTATGAAAAATAGAATAGCCATATGCATGATGAAACAATATCTAAAGCCAACGAAAACCAAAAACCAAATCTGGAAGTTTCCCATGATGGCTGAGGATCCGATTATCCAAATCTTTTTTTTAAATTTGATTGCGCTGTGGAACATCTTTGAATTATTGATATGTTAAAATAGTTCAAGTCAAGACGAAATTCAAGTCAATTCTAAAAAATATAACTGTACCGCAACAAAGTAACGCTTATGTTACGTAATCCATGGATGACGCCTTATTGGTATGTGTTTTTCTCTCTATCAAAAATGTTGCGTTTAGTTTATGTTTTGGTAGAAACAAAATTAGACATAATTATAAATAATTACATAAGTTAATTCTATTTTCATGCCTAGGCTTAATCACTTGTTCCAACATTACTAACAAACTTTATTTTCTTTAGACTAATAATATGAAACCAACAAACATCAGCATGATCGTCCACCATGAAATCGAACACAAACGACTAGCACCATTTGGCGGTATCTTGAACACAATGGACAGATCTGTCCGATGGTCACAGTGACAAGTATCCGATGCATAAAATGCATACTTTTGATTGAAGTTTTCATCCGCCATTCGAATGTTTGCATCGGTGAATTCATTTACGGCTAAAAACATATTGCCATAGGTACGAATGTCTCCGCTGGATCTATTACTCGCTGTCAGATACAGAACATTGTGCTTGCTTTGCAGATTCACTCTGTACGTTATTTTTCGACAATCCTTCCAAACGTTCGCAACCTCCACTCGATGATTATCAGTCGGAGGAAATACTTCAATATGCTCTTGGTATTGCGTACCATTTGTACAGAGCAGATCGATATTAAGACGTGATTTGCTGTAGGACACGCGAACATGAATACAGTAGGCTCCGAGGTAGGTAGCGTTGTACACGCTGAACGGACTGTAGTACGTCGCACTATCGTACCGAAGGTACGTCAACTTGCCACTAATGTTAAAAGGTTTCTGCACATCTGTACCCTTCCAGCTGAGCAGTGCACACGGTGGTCGGCGCTGTAATGCACCATCACAGAGGAGACAACGTACCGAAAGCATCAGTACCACGTACTTAAACGTCTTCCAGACCATCGTTCGGGAGTCGTTCAACAACTGGACTGCGCGATACTAACGGCGTGTCGCTTTTATGTGGTTAATTGCCACCGAGCGGAAACTTTTACCGCATCAGAGAGGCATAAGTAGGGACGAAGATGTGTTTCTCACTTATGTGCAGGTCACAACAACACAAAAAACACAATCCAACTTTTCACAAATTAAAATATAAGTTTGAAAAAATATATATTTTACTTTATTAAACGGTGAAGGCCACCAAATAGTATGGAAAAATGCAATTAATGAATATATATAATCATTATAATCATTTATAATAGTTCTGCGTTAGTCAATTGTTAGAGAACTAAAGAAAAATATATGAAAAATCATTCAATTTTTCTAGAAGAGATTTACGGTTTGATAAAAATAAATTTATTTAGCATATCTCCAATAGAAAGTAGTTTCCGGCGAGTTCTGGCAGGGGGTGACACCGTGTATAGTAGTGTGCCCAATAACTACCAGTAATCGAACCGAGTATTCTCAAAAGCACAAGGGAAACCCTTGGCCAAACAAAATATCGTTTATTTACATTTACAACGCTTGTAATTATTTTCAATAATTTCATATTTTGATTAAAAGAAATAATCCTCCTGGTTAGTGTTAGCACACTTTATTAATGTTTCAAATACAGTAAGTAAAATAAATGTAATACCCAATCCAAATTGCTAAGAAAATCGAAGTCCGAGAAATGCCTGATTTTCTAATTTATTGTTCACATGTCTTACTCAGATGAAACCATTTGCATGAGCAGCGCCAGAAACGTAACAAAGGTTGCAAATTCTGACACCAAACTTTTTGAACAGTTTTTTTCGACTTTTCGCCCATTCACTTTTATTCGAAACGACACTTTAAATAGAAATGAACAAACCGGCCGATCTTTACGGCTGTCAAAAGCCGCCGGACTGGTAGAGCTGTTCAGCAGCTTTACAGTGCAAATGTCCCAGTGATCCATCTCAACTACCACATCACCCAGCTCGGTGCCATTGGCCTGCTGAATCCTTACCACAAGGTACATCGTTTCTGACATGTCAGCATAATCGATGTTATAGAGCAGTCGGTCCTCCATACAATTATCCCGCGTTTGTGCTTGCCGTGCGTCGGAAGGAGCAAACACCTTAAGCTGATCAGTATTGGCTAAAAACTTCCAGCAGAACACCGTCACAGTGAGACCATCGTCGCCGTATGTGTACAGTGCTCTTAAAATTTCCAACCGACTTGTTGCGTTGTTTACTGCGATGTAGGAAGGGTAAGAGCCGCCCTGCAGATGCACAGATTCTAACACGCGGGACTGGTTTGAGCTGGGAGGTTTTTGGCCGAAGAATAGAGAACAAAGTTCATTCTCTATTATCGTGCTGCCAGATACGATGCACGAAAACGTGATGAGCGTAAATAGGATCCAACACTGCAATAACGGTATCATTTCTAGCTGGTCTTTTGTCATAGACCAACTGTCAGCAATGTACTGAATACACTAGTTGAGAACGTCTCTATGTATGCATGGGAAAGCTTAATGAAGTTTTTCTGTAATCAAAACTTTACTTTCAGACCGATTTAACGATCACTTGCATTGTTTGTGCGAGTTTCGATATAAGCAAAACCAATTATTCCACCGGTTTTCAACCGGTGGGGAATTCTCCCCCAGGATGGGAAATTTAATTGCTTTGGGGGGGATTTTTGATCAAAATTTCGCTAAATACAATGGGTTGCAAAACGCTCTCCCTCCGCTCATGAACTTGTGAGGGAGAAATTAAATCCTACATGCACCCCACATGGGGGAAAAAGCTGCAAAAAGGTTGCAAACCACTGAATTATCCTAATACCTTGGCATAACTTTTCGAATAGCCAAGGTTTATGAGCTCTGTCGTAATGAATTATACACTATTTTACCTCTGGTATGAGTCTACTGAATGAAAACTGTGTAATGAATGCATAATTAGAATACAAGTTTAAAAATAAATAAAAAAAAGTTTTATAATTTAGAACACAAGGAACAATTTTAATAATAAAACCTCAGGTTTAAAGTTTGGGTAAGTTTTATAATTTAGAACACAAGGAACAATTTTAGTAATAAAATAAGACATGACTAAATTGTATGGAAAAACGTGACAACTATAAAGCAGAATTTCAAAAAAAAGTTGGTAGACAATCCAAGATCAACCAATGAGTTCAGACTGTATCTGAAACCAAACCCCGTAGGCTGTACTAAATATGTACTAAAATTGTACTAAAATCGGTCTAACACTCTCCATGAGTAGCACAATTTATTTTATTTAGTCCACTGTTGCATTATCAACATCGCAATAAGTGAAAGAAGAACAGGATGGTTTGTCTTGCCGAACAAACCATTGCAATTTTTCAACCGGTCAAACGCAACCAACATCTCCAGCCGATACCGACAGCTGCAATTACCTCCGGGATGAAACGAGTACTGTGCATCGAACTTACTATCCATTTTCTCAATCTCCGCATCGGCCCACTGCTTCTGGGCTAGAAACATGCTGGTTCGATTGCCGTCCTCTGTATTCATGGTTGCCTTCAGGTAAAATGAGCGGGACGCATCGTCATAATGCAAACGGTACGTGGTACTGTGGCAATCGTTCCACCTGTGCGCTAAACGAATCAACTTTGGGTCGGTCGGAAAGACATCGATGTACTGTTGGTCAGCGGGACCCGGCGCTATCGGGCAGTACAAAATGATGCTCAAGCGACGATTTTTGTACGTGATGTTGCTATTCACGCAGTCTAATCCTAGCGTGGAGTTGAAAAAGCTGTACGGTGTGTAGAACGAGCTGTCGTATCGCAGGTAGTTTAATGCACTGTGAACGTATCCAGCACGCTTGATCGGCCGGCCACGAAAGTCCAGCAGTGTACAGGATGGTTCGACGTACGACAAATTAATACTTACAAGCAGCAGAAGCAAACCGCTGCCCGTAACAAGCTGTATCGTAACCATCTGGGTGAATACCATGCCCGTTACTAAGCGAGCTGGATTTAGTACAACGCCTTTTATAGACTCCGGATGAGAAGAAACTTACAACAAGTTACTTCATACAAAAAGTTGTCATAATGAATCACGCCATGCATCAACTGTACAATGTATCTACTTATGAATGTCTCGTAAACAACAATTGCTTCAAATCAATAAGCATTCCCTGCTCCACGAAAGCATTCAGTATTTCCACGAAATTGCTTTTTGATTTCTCAATATCTTTTCAACGAAACGGCCAAACACTAAAGACGCTCCAGATTTTTCTACTTTACTTTTTTTTTGGTTTGCTTCATTTTTCTTTTCGCTTGGAAATAATTTCCTTCACCTTTGTCGCTGCAGCAGTTTCACTTGTTTTGTCTTAATATAAGTACTTGTTTGTTTGTTTTTTCTTCTCTCTCTCTCTTCTTGTGTTTTTTCTTGTTACTTTTTCACTCAATTTTTGTTCTCTGTCCAGTTTGCTCTGTCATTCCATCATTTCCCTTCCTTTCCTACTGCTTCTTCGGTTTTGCTATACTTTTCTCGCCGACACGCAACCACCACACACGCTTTTGCTCGTGCTTTTTCATACATTTTCTTCCGTTTACTTTTGTGTTTTTCTTGCTTGACTGCTCTTCTTCGTGTATATAAATTAAAATAAATACATTCTTTCATATATATAATAACACATTTAATCAACTGTTCCATTTGTGGGTCTGTGTTTTTTTGTTTGTGTATGTGTGCTTGCTAGTTTAACTCGTTCACTCAATTCTCGTTTCGCTTTTGTTTTTAACTTATCTCGTTTAAGTGTTGCACTTCTCGCACTATTTTATATTCCTTTCACTACCGTAGCGTTTTTAGATGTTCTTTCTTTATGTTATTTCAAACATTTCCTTTCCATTGAAAACTCCACATAATAAACTGATGTCGGTTTTAGTTTTTGTTCCATTTTCATGCGATTTGCTGCTTCACTGTCATTTTGGTGAATGAATTTTTAGTGTTTTGTTAGTTAGTATTGTTTTCTTTTCTTTTCTTTTGTTAATTGTAACTTAATATTCGTTTTTATTGTTTGCGAATGGTATTTTGGTATGACTTTCCGTACGGTTTAGCATGTTCTAGACAGACGGCTCGATCTACTATAGCACACTGATTTGCTGAAGAGTTTACGGTATAATATTCCGTAGGGGACAGCAGGACTAAGAATAAGATATCGATGTAACACAAGAACAGTAGCTGTCGTCCGACGGCTGAAGATGGCTCTGCATGGCTGTCAGTAATGCCAGCCCACCTAACACCACCAAACACTCATTTTAAATGATGCCGATGTACAGAACAATATCACCAAGAGAGTTAAGTTTTCTGTGACTAGTAATGGTTTTTTTTGACACTCTCGCTACAATCCGCGCGTTGTTTGGCATGCGTCACGTGTTGTGCTTAACACTTTACAGTGACAGAATTTTGCGAATGCTTTGGACGAATCATTACTCCGTACGCAACAACAATTATGACAAGCTTCGAACGATAGTTGATGTGAGCGTTCAGATCGATAACGTAAATTCACTAGCATCATGCACATTATACAAGCTTTAATCGAGGAAACGAGTGATGAAACCTCCCGCCATATTCCGTTTGATACCGCATGGTAACATTAACTTTGTATCGAAATCTTCATTTAAATTTAAAAAAAATAAACAGCCTTTAAAGGGGATCCTAGTGCATGGCGAACATAACGTACAAAAGCACAACCAGCAAACGTAAACACAACAAATAGCAGCTTGAACCGCCGCACTACACGTGCATTGAAGCCGTGTTGCATTTGCTTTGCTGCCCGTGCTGTATCATCTCTAAGTTTGCGCGTAAGGTTTGCATTAACAGGGAAATTAAATAGCTAGTTGCAAGTCAAGTTTAACTAATGACTGTTTGGATTGTTTGAATGGATGCTGCTGCATGCAGAGATATGCTCTCTCTTTCTCTCTCGTACGTTCTACATAGGGGTTTTAATCGTTTCTAATGCACGGTCTATGCTATTGAACCATTGCGCGGTTTAGATTAGTATGTGTGTTTGCTGTGGTTGAGTTTTTGTTTAAATATAATTGATCGACTTTACTGATTGTTTGCTATTAAGAATGCTGTCGTCTGCTGTCTGTTTGTGTTTTGTTGTTGTTGTTGTTTTCCTTCTTTGTTACAGTTCGTGATAAGTTCGTTGGCAAGTAAATAATGCATTTCCGTTTCCATCTAACTTTACGCTTTACGTTTGTTTACGTTCCGCTAATCTTATATAAGTTTTGCACTTACTACTTCATGGCAACTGATAATCCGGCAACACGGGTATTCGTTCTCTCTACATTCTTTCACCTCGTCGCACCACAGCACCACAGCTCTTCGGAGTTCCGGTATGCCTTTGTATTTAATATTATTAGTATTAGTATGTTTTTTTGTTTTGTTTTTGGTTATCGATCACACATTTCTAAGAAGCAGTAACTGAATTCTGGGTTTCATCACACAACAACAGCTTTGGCGCAAATTTGGTTAGTTTCTCGGTGTTGCAGAGTAGTTAGTGTGTGAGTCTGTGTGTGCGTGGCATTTTTCCCTTTTTGCTTTTCACTGTATAGCATTTTTGTTGAAATCTTTTCACATGGAATATATCTCTCTGTTTTTTTATCCTTCCCTTCATCTTCAGCATAAAATGGGTGGTCCTATGTGTAGCTTTTTATTGCTGTTATGTTGTATTTCTTTTTTTTTTTTTTTGCTGCTCTGTTCGTACTACAGTTTGCGCCTCCACTAGAACTTATTTCAACGTAACGACTGTTTATCCATGCGCATACCAACCACACGCCACACACACACGCTCACTCCTTAACATGCATACATTCATTCCTTGTTCATGCTGATCATACTCTTTCTTTATTGTTCAAACACTATTCGATCGTTTGCACTCATTATTCACACTCGTTCTGTTCGCGATTCTTATTCATAGCCATCGATGCTTCCCGCTATCTTCTTTAAACACTTCTTTATAGTTAACATAGCGCGTTTCCTCTCATCCTATTACTAAAGAGTGATGCTCTCGTTATTGGATTACTCTTACAACTGATTAGATCGATACCTATAGCTTGTTTGCGCTTTTTTATCGCAACACTTTGCACGCTGTTTGCATACTTATCACATCCTGCTGTGATACCTTTAGTCACTATGACGTTCCGTTCCCACTTTTGTTTGCTCCTTTTGAACAGTTTTGTTGGTCCTGCCTGTAGTTTCGATTTCGCGCTTTCTTTTCCTTCTTCTTGCACTTCTTCTGATAGTTAACGAGCCTGTCCGATACACACGATTGATTGTGTTAAAGATCAGCAAACTAAGATATTTATACTGTTGCAAACTGTAGCTCATCCGAGCCTGTTACGTTCTAAAACGTACCATCATCATTAACACTTTCTCTCGCCTCTCTCTCAGGCTTGCTCTACTTTCCGTCTCGTAAAGTAACATGTCTTGAAAAGGATAAGAGAGGGTTAGGTTGCGGGAAGTGGTGCGTATTCCTTAATATGTTTCCTTTCCTAAATAAATGTCTCATTCATATACATTGTCACGCTTCCGCTCTTAGTGATTAACTTGTTTGTTTGTTTGTTTGTCTGTTTGTTTGTTTGTGTCTTTCTAATGTTCTCTTCTATTAGTCGTTTGCTGCCTCCAATTCGTTATAACAACCTCACGTACCTCACCCCACACTCCAAGAACACGAAACACGATAGCTCTCTGCCTGGGAGGGTGGGTGCGAGGTTAGTAGGTATGCTAGCCGGTGAAGTAACTATAGTTGTTGCATTTTCGTAGCCGATCTCAGATCAGCACTGATCACATTATACCCCCTCTCTCTACCTTTCTCTCTTTCTTTCTAAAAGTATATGCTTTACCTTCTGGTATGGTTGGTTTCTAAGCTTGCGTATTTGTCCTACTGCACACGCACACACACACTGCGCCGTACTCTGCTGTTTACTACGACGTGTCGGATTTATAGTAATGTATATGAATACGCACCAATTTCTGCTTCCCGATGCATTGCGTGTGTGTGTGTTTGTTCTTTTCATTCCTCTTATCGAAGCGATTTATTCACCTTGGCATTGCTGTAGCTGCTGCTGTGCTGTGGTCGTGGTGTGAATTGTCGAGATGCTAAAAAGAAGAGGGACGGTGTAAGCGTTACTCAAGCAACAGATGTCATCAGTACTGCATAATGTCACTGTCAATGTCATACAAAAATCTGACTGAAACAAAATCCATGTCACGTACTCAATTGTGATAATCAGAGGTGATACTCAAAACGATTGGTGTGATCAATGCATGCTTTGTGACATTTTGCGACCAATGCTTGGTCAATCACTACGTCATGACTTTTTTTAGTGTGATCAGTTCTGAAAAATGTCAGTGGCATAGTCATGACATAGTCCGGCTGAAACAACAACAAAATGTCAGCGTCACGAGATGATACTGTGATGATCAGAGGTGAGACTCAAACAGTTGTTGCGACCATCACATGCTCGGTGACATTGTGTGCAACCAACTCAGTCACTTGGTCGCGACATTTTCTGTCGGCGATCCTCACTATAGTCATGGAAGATATAAGGTGCGTGCAAGTGGTTCCAAGAAACAAAATCGTTTCTTGCTCTGTTTGACCCGACAGACCATCTGTTGTTATGAACCAACGCAAGATGATTCACATGAGAACTGGATTTAATGATGAAAACACAGAACGAATTTTATAGCAAATAGAAAGAGAATTATGTTGTCAAAATTAGGAATAAAGAAAACTCTCTTCCGTTACTGCATCCAAGCGAACAAGACGTGTTTTCTCTCAGCTCCGAACATAACCATAGTAATTTACAACACCATCAAACCAGACAGAGCGAGAAAACATGCTCATTTTGCTGCTTGGGACGACCGCACGCCAAGTATATTCCAAGAACGTTCGTGATTATCACCGACAGAAAATGTCGTGTTCATGTGAGTGATCAAGAGTTGAGTGCGAAACAAAATGTCATTCAGCATGTCCATCGACTCAAACAGTTAGCCTCACCTCCGATCATCTCAGTTGTGTACGTAAGTTGATTTGAGCTTTGTTTCAGTCATGAGTGTTGGTGACCGAAACAGTGGCATTTGACAACCAGAAAAAGTCATGATTGTGCTTGTGACGACATTAAGCTCAGCTTGTGAGTCAGAGTTTCGCGGTTGACTCAAGCACTCGCATGTCGTGTTCGGCATGTAATGACGCACTTTCATTGAGTATCAGCAATGAGCATCAAGCTACCACGGATATGTTTATTCTTTTCGTTGGTGATTATCTCGTGACACTTATGACATTTTGCAGCACTGGATGTCATGCATTAGTGGCTCTACTTACCCGGCATCACCATATTCATCGTCGGATAGACCCCGGCAATTGGACGTATTTCATTAGGAGGCGATCGGCGGCTTTGTGGCAATGTTAGCGATGGCTAAATGGGTGGAAGAAAAGCGTTTCATTAGTACCGGAAGCCCCACAAGAACTATTTACCCTTCCCACTTCTCCTCCTCCCCTTCCATCTCACTTACATAATACGCCTGTCCGATTTTGACGTACGACATTCCGGTCGCCGCATTGATCGGGATCAGCTGCTGATGGTACGGTTCGACAGCGGCCGCAGCCGCCGCCGCCGCCGCAACCGCTGAGTTGTGCATTACGGCGGCGGCCGGCATCGCGTGCGGATGTCCCGCTCCGTGGCCACCTCCATTTCCGCCCGACCCAGAACCGGCCGCTCCATTACCGCCCCCGTTGCTTCCCACGCTGCCACCTCGGTGCGACGGACCGTTGCCCGCGTAGTAGGACGATTGGCCAGAGTGGCCCACCTGCCCACTACCACCAGCCTGTGCCATCGACTGTCCTCCACCCGCGTGGTAATAGTGTGTGGCGCCCCCTCCACCGCCCGGACCACCGTGCTGCGCTTGTTGCGGCACACCGTGTGCCATCGACTGGCCGCCACCACCACCGTGATGCGGATGATGCTGCCCGTGCGGCCCCGCCGGATGTCCCGGATGATGGTGGTGGTGCAGTCCACCGTGCTGCTGGGCAGGTTGCTGCTGCCCGCCGCCCGCCGACACCACCGGATGGCTGCCCGCGTGATGGTGAGACGTCGGTGTCGCCGGATGGTTGCCGGCTCCGCCGTGTCCGCCGGCGTGATGGTGCGCGTGGTGCGGCACCATCGGATGGTGCGACTGGGACGCACCGTGCTCGTGCACGGAAGAAGACGTAATACTGTTCGGTGAGCCGTTGCTCTCGTTCGAGTTCGTGCTGGGCGTGTTGCGGCTGTTCACCCCACCGTAGCTGTTGCTGTTGTAGCTCCGCTTCAGGTCCAGGTTGGGCGGTTTCGAGGAGCGATTGAGGCGTGCTTTATCGCCCGCCAGACCGGCGGCGTTCGGTGCGGTCGCCCCCGGCACCACCATGCTCGGTAGCGTCGGTATCAGCGGCGGTTTGTTGTTGTTCGAGGAGTTGCCGTTCGCCGGTGGCACGGCGTTCGGCTGGCCCGAGCCATCGTGGCGGTTCAGCTTGCCCGACGGCGGCGGCCCCAGGATTAGCGGTCCGTTCTGGTTCTGGTTATTGTTCCCTGTATTGTTCTGTGCGTAGCCACCCTTCATGCCTCCCTGCGGCTGATAGTTGCCTCCGCCGCCCGTGCTGTTCGGTGTCATTTGCCGTCCGTTGGTCGATGCGTTGTAGTTGAAGTAGCTGCCACCGGTTGGCCCCCCGTTGGAACCGGCCGCCGCCGCCGCCGCCTGGCCTCTCGGCTTGTAGCCTCCCCCGTTGCCCGGCTTCCGGTCGTCCGACGACGCGTAATGGTGATGCCCCGCGTATCCTCCGCCGCTCGCCACATTCGGCATGATCGGGGGCGTTGGAAAGAGCGGCATACCTTTGGGCGTTGCACCGGCCGGCACACCGCCGTGATGGGGCGGCAACGACAGGGGCAGCGAGAGCGGTGTGCTCGGCGTCGACTGGGGTGTGGGTGCGTTTGTGGCACTGTTGTTGCTGTGGTTGCCACCGCTGTGACTGCTGTTGCTACTGCTGCTACTGCTACTGCTGTTGCCGCCACCGCCTCCATTCGACGGTCCGTTCGTGCTGGAATAGTGGCCACTGCCTCCCTGCTGCCCCTGCTGCTGCTGCTGGTGATGATGGTGGTAGTGTGCTGCTGGACGGTGCTGCCCTCCGCTGCTGGCGGACGAGTCGGCGTGCGGGCCGGAAGCGGCGGCCGCCGGATGGTGAGCGCTGGGATGGTGCTGCGGTGCACCGGTCGGTACCGGGTGCGGATGGAATGATGCGGCAGTGGGTACCAGTGTGCCGGCGGGGGCCGCAGCCGGATGGGGATGGGTCGCCATCGGGCTGGCGAATGGAAGCATGTTCGGGTACAGGGGCTGCGGGAAGGCGGCGTACATCGGGGCTCCGGTCGCCGCCGCCGACGTGGTGTCGGGCAGTGGTACGGGAATATTCGTGGCGAACGGTGAGATCGGCACGGGCGTTACCGAGGCACTGTGCGTGGCGCCGCCCTGCGACTGGCCGTGCCCACCGTTCTGGGGCGGTGTCGTGTTGCGCTTGCCCGCCATCGGTGCCCCGGACGGGCCGGGCGTGTTCGTCGGTACGGTGGCCGTGGTCGTGATGATGCCCCCGGTGCCGGGCGTTTGCGGCATCGGCGGCGGCATGAGTATGGACGCACCACCAACCGTCGACGGGACGGGCGTCTGAGGAACGTAGTAAGTGATTGGCTGATTCCAGTAGTTTTGGTACGTAGCACCTGCGGGGAGGAGGAGAAGAAGGAACAAAGGAAGTCAATGTTAGTTGTTTAGTTGTATAGTGGTAGGAGCTCGGAATCGGGTAAGTTCCGTGTTCGTAATCAATTTTAGAGCCGATTCCGTTGATGGAATTGATTCCAATTTCGGAGCCGATTCGGAAAACGATTCCGGAACCGATTCCGAAGTAGACTCTGGTGCCGATTTCTGAGTCAATTCCGGAGTAGATCCCGGAGCCAATTCCGGAGTCGAATCCGAATCCAGAATCGATTCTGGAATCGGAATCGGCTCCGGAATCAAAATCTGTTCTGAAATCAGAATCGGCTCCGGAATCGATTTCGACCTTGGAACCGCAATTTGCTCCAGAAACGGAATCAGAATTGACAGAATTGATTTGGAATTAGCTCCAGAAAGAGAATCAGTTTCATGAGAATCAAATCTTCATGAGAATGGATCGTTTACAAGTCAATTTGGATACTTTGCGGCAATCAATATGTAGCATAATCCCGGACCCAAACGCCTATTTTAATGGAGATGCCGAAACTGACTCCGATTTCGAAACTGATTCTGATTTCGGAGCCATTTCTGATTCTGGAACCGATTCTGGAACAGATTCTGGAGCGGATTCCGGAGCCTATTCCGATATTAGAGCCGATTCCAGAGCCAATTCTGGAATCGATTCCTGAAACTGATTCCAGACCTATTATCGATCGGAAAACTTCGAAGCTAGCCAGAATCGGTTCCGACGAAAACTTCATTTTTCCCATCACTAGTGTTGTAAACTGTGTTGTTGATGAAGCGATGAATAACAAAAACCAACTTCCTGCCCTGCCTTACCATTGAACGGGTATCCTATACCGATCGGATAGCTAATGGGATACTGCGAAAGCTGGCCGGCTGCTGCGGCCGCTGCCGCGGCCTGGGCCGCCGGGAACTGGTCGGACGAGTACATGACCGGGTTCTGGTACAGTGGCGCACCGGTGTACGCTGCGGCCGCTGCCGCACTCTGCGTGTACGCGATCGGATGCAGCACGGTCGAGGCGGCACCGGCCGGGGCCGAATAGATCGACGCGCCCGGCGTCGAACAGAGGCTTGCCTCGCGCTGCTGCTGCTGCGGATCGTACACCGGCACAAAGTACCCGCCGGACATTTCGGCCGGATCCATTGCCGTGGGATATGTGTAGACCAGCGACGATGGTACCGCGTAGATGGCACCGTCCGGCTGAATAGAAGCAACAACAAAAAAAGCGCGTGTTTAGCAGCGAGTCTCGTGCAACGTAATCCTCACTGCTACCTACCGCAGTCTGATATGTCGTCGTGGACAGGCCCGGTGTGCCGGTCGCATACACGGTAGTACCCGGATGGCCACTACCACCACCGTCGTACGTGACGGTGTACGCACTGACGCCCGCACTCCCACCGCCGTTCGGTGTAGCGCTGGCACTGGCGTAGCTCGTTAGCGGCACCACCGTTTGGACCACGTTCGCCACCTTCACCATGTCGTTCTTCTTGTCCACCTCCTCCTGCCCACCGTCGGTTGGCGTTTCGCTGCGATCCTCGTCGTCGTCCTCGTCATCGTCATCGTCGGCGGCGTCTAGCGTGCTGCTACTACTGACAGGATCGTGTACGTGCAACAATTGTACAGCAGCACCCAGAGCCGGATTATTGTTGTTGTTGTTGTTGTTGTGGCTGGTCGGGTCGGTTTTACCGAGCGCGTCCAGCGTGTCGCCGAGATCATCCGGTTCGTCGCCGGTCGTTTCCGCCACCTCGTCGATCAGCGATCGGTCCTCGTCCAGCAGCGTTGTAGTGTTGGCAGTATGCACCAGGCTTCCACTGTCACTCGGGTTAGTACCGTACTGAATCTGGCGAGTGGAGAAAGGAACATGTTAGTGAAAAATCTATGCATTTTTAGCTCCAACCTGCACGCACTTCGTTCATATCGATTGGCTGCAGTTCGCTGGCCTGCAGCATGGGACTGGTGGCTTGATGTTTCTGCAACTTCAGCGCGCCAAGCTCGTTTGTGGTTTGTGAGATCTCTTCGCAGAGGCTTGAATTTTCTACAAACGACCAAAAAAGAACATATTTAACACGAATTTCTAGCAAGGAAGCACAAGAAAGCAACACGCACCATCCATATCGGGATTATCCTTAACGCTCAGCAACTTTAGGCCGCCGCCACCGGTGCCACCACCACCCGCATCGTAGCAACCGAGCTCGTTGACCACCTCCTCCGCGATGGTGGTCGGTGGTGACGCCGTCATCGTCATAATGGTCGTGACGGCCCCCGGTCCATTGTCGGTCGGGATTACCGTCTGCAGCCCGCAGTCGACCGACTTGCCGAGCACCGGCCCGTCGATCGAGCTTTCGAGCGAGCTGCTGCTGTTGAGATTGTTCTTACTGTTGAACGATTTCTGCTTCTCAAACTTTCGCTTCGACACTTTGCCGCCGCCCGCAGCTGGCCAGGGACCACCACCAGTCGCCGTCGGAGGCAGATTGGAGGGATCGAAATGGTACAGCGAGCTGGATAGGATGACGAAACACAATAAAAGATGAACGTTAAACCCAATGTCATGCCATGGCGCAAGGTGGCCACCCATCTCTTACCCGTCCTGGTTTACGATTGGCTGGAACGTTTGCGGATCAATCAGTACGCTGCCCTTAGGCACGCTTGCCATATCGGTTACGGCCCACATCACGCCGCACGTGGCCGACGGGGATGGTACGCACGGTTCCGGTGTGTGGTCGCCGCTGCCGTAGCCGGTCGGGGACGGTGTTACCGAGTCCGAGCGGATCGATTGCGTTTTGTAACTGGAAGTAAGGTACGACCTGCGTTTGAAGGCAATCGTTACTCATCGGTCGATCGGGAAGCCTCTACCGGACGCTTCGGGATGGAACGAATGTGTGAGTGCGTTGATGGGCCGAATGACTCAGACCGAGTGAATGAGTTCAATATTTGGAGCGAATGAGTGAACTAACTCACCAGAATGATTTGTTTCACCTAATTTGTGATTTAACTCTCCGTGCCAACTAGCAGCTCACTCACTGCAATTTTACTCATTCGTGAGTTTATTAACTCATTGGAGAGTTGAAATAGCATGAATGTTTTAAATATTTGCAGTGGCTAGCCATACTAAAAAAGATGTTTTTTATTTACCCTCGCACCGTGATTTTGTTCTGTCGCAGTGCTGCCAAATGACACAGTTTCAGTCACCCACACTCATGACTGAAACGAAGCTCAAATCAGCTCACGTACACAACTGAGATGATCAAAGGTGAGACTCAAACAGTTGGTAAACCAATCACATGCTTGATGACATTTTGTTAGGCACCCCACTCTTGGTCACTCACTTGGTCATGGCATATTCTGTCGGTGATAATCACGAACATTATTGAAATATACTTGAGGATCGTGTGGATCACCGACTGAAAATGTCGCGACCAAGTGACTGAGATTGTTGCACACAATGTCACCAAGCATGTGATGGTCGCAACAACTGTTTGAGTCTCTGATCATTACAGTATCATCTCGTGACGCTGACATTTTGTTGTTGTTTCAACCGGACTATGTCATGACTATGACAATGACATTTTGCAGAACTGATCACAATAAAAAGTCATGACATAGTGATTGACCAAGCGTTGGTCGCAAAAATGTCACAAAGCATGCATTGATCACACCAATCGTTTTGAGTATCACCTCTGATTATCTCAGCAGAGTACGTGATATGGAATTTGTTTCATTCAATTTTTTATGACATTGACAGCGATATTTTGCCGCACTGCAGGCGTGTGCCTCCTATTCAATACAAAAAAAAACATTAAAGCTCAAAAAAGCTAGCCAACTGAAAGATTTAAAACATACATGCTGATTTAACTCTTCGATAAGTTGCTATGCTCACGAATGATTTTAAGCGCAGTAAGTGAGTTGCTAGTCGGCACGGAGATTGAACTCTTGAAGTGTGAATCCACCAGCAATGTTAACTCACCATTCCAACTCATCAACTCTGAGTAAAATCACTCTAATCACTAATCACTAGGTGCCCCAACTGAGATTTTAATGTTAATTACGCCTTTCAATAGCTTTAAAGCCACTGATTCTTCAACATTGAATCCTGCGACCGACCACACATCACATCGTTTCATCCTTAGGCGGATTTCCGGTTAGTACCTTCCACAGAACACCCCCTCCTCTACCGAATCTCCATTCATCGACACAAACACTCACCCACTGCTCGACGGGGACAGCCTCCAGGGCGTGTTGGTGCTGGCGTTAGAGTCCTGCTTCGTGAACAGCCGGGCACCGGCACTTTTGGTCGACGTTATCGAATCGCCCCGCAGCAGCGATGCATTCTGCGACGATCCGCCATAACCACCGAAGCTGTGCGATTTCGAAACGCAAGGCCGCTCGTCCGATCGTCCCTCAATTGACTAAAAGCAGTAGGGGGGGAGGAAAAAGGGAGTGAAATTGTTAACACGGATTGCACCAACAGCAACAGCGGCAAGCTGCACGTTCAGCTCGACTGAGCGCGCAAGGTGATGCGGTAGAGCATGCGGCCTGTGCAAGCCGTCTACCAGCACACACCCGTCGACGACCCGTACCACGGATTGTACTTTCAGCAAGCGATTGTTCTGCAGTTTCTGCTGGTGCCGGACAGCATGGACGTCAATCAGCGTCGGGCCGCCGCCGCCACCACCAGCAACACCAACACCATCGGTCGATATCCACTGCCACTGATCGGACTCGGAATCATGCTGAAAGTCCTCCACCCAATAGAGCACGACAGTGGGAGGTTGTGAACAGAAAACGGGGAAATTGGAATGCGGATGGGGATGATGGGATGGGGAGGAGGGTTGATTTGGAAACATAAACCACGGGAACCATAGAAAAAGAAACAAGAAAGAAGAGAGAAGAGAGAGAGAATGGAAAAAAGGAAACGAAACTACAATACACCGTACATTGATTACACACACAGCGCCTTATCCTAAGCACAGGCACACACACACAAACGCTCACACATTCACACAGGGACACACGTACAGCAGCACAATAAAGGGAAAGGGAACAATCTGCCCCCACCCTCACCCGACGCTCTTACCTCACGGTTTTTGAACAGCCTCCGCTTCGACTTGTCGTACTCTTCGTCCCGCTCCTCGAAGCTTTTCGCCTTCCGGTCGAGCATGCCCCGGTCGGGACAGTGCAGCAACCCGCTACCACCACCCCTGCCACCCCCACCACCACCGCCTCCTCCTCCATCTCCCCCGCCGCCACCACCAAACCGGTGGTACTCGTCGAAGCTGTGCGTGTCCCGCTTCAGGATCGACTTGCGCGGCTCCTCCGAGAAGCTGTCCGAGATGAGATTCTTGAACCGTATGTCCGGGATGCGGGTGGCCGGCGTCACCTCCGCAATCACGCACTGCTGCGTCGCGTCCACGTTGTGCTCCATGCCGAAGTACGCCGCGACCCGGTGGATCAGCATCCGGTTGTAGGAAGACATGGGCGGAAACTTCATCTGGCTGCGGCTCCGGTCCATCGCGAGCGACAGCAGCTCCTTCTCGATCTTCATCAGCATGTTGCGATCTTTGAAGTTTTTGTTCAGCGTTTCCTTGAAGAACTGCAGCAAATTCACGCCGCTTTGGTCGGTGAACGGGTCGCACAGGCTGTCGCGCGACATGAACGAGGCCATGCCGCCGCCGCCGCCGAGGCCACCGCCACCGCCATCGACGCTGGACGAGGAGCCACCGCTTAGGTTCTTCAGCCGGGCCGCCTTATTGCCACCCTTGCCGGAGGCGCCGCTGCGTTTCTTGCCACCGCTCGGCGGCGTCGCCGTTGGACCAGTGCCCGCCACCACACCGCTACTTCGCATAAGGCCATCGGTCGGACTGTCGCACTGTATGTAGCGCGTTTCCGTTTCGTGCGAAAACTGTATATTGATCGGACCGTCGGTGGCGGCACCGTCCTGGCTGCTGCTGAAGTTCACCTCCCGCTGCTGCTGGTGCTGGTACGGACCGTGGCGGCCATCGCTATCACAATAGTTGCTGCTGCTGTTTGCCGGTGACGTTGCCGGCGAGTGTTGCTGCCTGTCCGAGGACGCCGTCGTCGGTTCGCCGCCCATCGCCTGCTCGCCAGACACGAGATGGTTGTGGTTGGACGGATTGGTCGGACCCGCCGGCATACCTCCGCCACGGCCCGCTCCCCCACCGTCCGGTGTGTCGATGCTACTGCCACCGGGCTGCGTCGGTGAACCCACCGTGCTGACGACAGTCGGCGCCGCCGACAGCTGCTTCGTAGTGCCGGTGCTGGTCGCCGTCGATTTGTCCGTCTCGCACACCGCAGCGGCACCGTTCGCTTTGCCGCCACCATTGTTTTTCACGCTGCCATTGCTTTTCGGGTGATGTTGATTGCTACCGTTGCTGCCGGCGTTCGGATTGAAGGACGTCTTCGGCGGTGTCAGCTTCGGGAAGTCTAGGTCCAGCTGACTTTTGCCACTGGTGCTGCGCTGCTCCTCCCCACCAGCAAACAGGACAATGTTCGGCGAGCCGTTGCCACTGCTGCCTCCTCCTCCACCACCTCCACCCGGTCCGGAGCTGTTGTGTTTGGCGAGCGAATCGGTGTCGCTCATCATGGTGGATGCCGATGCTGACGCGCCGCCGTTTCCTCGCTCGTGCTGACTCTGGGGACCATTGCAGAGGGTGCCAATGTTGTTGTTGTTGTTGTTGTTGCCGCTGGTACTGCTGCTACTGGTCGCAACCGCGTTGGTGGTTGTGGTGGTAGTGCTGGCAGTGGTCGTGTTGATCGTACCACCCGTACTGCCGCCGCCGCCGCCGCCACCGCTGATTGGATTGCTGCTGCTGCTGCTGCTGCTGGTGGTGTGCGTATCGGATGGTGATCGCGGCGTCGGTGTTCGGGGCGGCGAGGTTGACTCACGCATCGCGTGACTGCGGGTTAAATGCTTGCCTTTTCCACCAGCAATCTAGCGATCGGGACGAGAAGGAAAAGAAAAGATTGAGCCGTTAGCATTTTGTGAGGATTGGTTTTTATTTTGTTGATCACTTAAAAATGGTCAAAGATTCTTTTGAAAATTGGATAGTAATTAAAAGCAAAACGACTAAATCTATACAAATAAATCATTTCAACCTTTGCCGAAAGACAGATTTCCATACGCCCACCTCGCTTATCGCCCCTAACTTAATTGCTTTAAATCTCGTAAACGCCTGTCAAGCAGCAGGGGTAAGATTTATCACACTTTGCACCCAACCCATCGGTCACACCTTTCTTTTGCGCAGGGAAAAAAAACCCCGACATCCGCCTTCCACTTTTTCCAACCCAACCAAAACGCTCCATCCGGCCAAAGCGCCACTTGTAGCGTGACATCCCGAAGGCAACATTGAAGGTTAATTAGTAAGCCCTCAACCTAGACCATCCGGACCGACCGACCGACCGCCACCTAATTGCTACGCATTCGCCACTCTTCCACCTTACATTTTCTACCCTCCCACTTCTGCCCCGGTTTTCCCTACAACCCTTGGTTTAGCTCTGGAACTGCTTTGTGATTGGGTCAGGGTAAAACGATCTTGCTATCTCACTTCCACCCAGACGGACGCTGGCAACGCAGAGTGGTAGGGAGAGTATGCAAAATGTTTTCCTTTTGAAAAGGCAAAAAGAAAATGCAAAACCCGCTTTCCCTGTCGGCGTGGGATGTTACCGTTACCGTGTGCTTAATTGTCACTATTATCCAGCGGTTAGCCTCGACGGTTAGCCCGACGAAACATGATAATGTACAGTGTGGGCGTTATACGCGGGATCCTCGAGCGGAGCGGAGCGCGACCGTTTGATCCTTGCTGTGTAGCCTTAATATTTAATTTTAAGGCTACACATGAAATTTTAGCTCCGATCACATGAAACCGCCGCGACAAATTGAGTTCTATTTTCATCATGGGGAGCACGCAAATTCCAGTGAAAAATTTAATTAGTTGGACATATTAACTTAAAAGCACAAATGTGTGGCATCAGCACAATGCTAAACGCACCTAATTTTCATACAAGAATATACTCTTAACCAATTACTCACTTTTGCTCGAGAACACTATCGGGTGTCACGTTTGTCAAATTTATCACCGCATAGATTATTCACAGGACAACGAAAGGCGCTACTGATAGTGTCTTTTCCCAAACTTCTTGGACATTGTGGTCCAACCCCGACGTGGCTTTCGACGACGACAAAAGCGGAAGCAACTTTACTATCGGATTAGTTTCCGAATCACTTTTCTAACCGGAAGGAGAGCAGCATTCACATTGATTAGTGCTAAGCTGCCCGTTTCATGGCATGGCAGGAGGTGACCGGTGGTGGTGGTGACCGACCAGTCAGGGCCAAAAATTATGGCCCACGTGGAGAGCGTGGAAAACAGATTAGACAGAACATATTTTACTCCCACCTATTTTTCGGGTTTCTGTTCCTTCCTGCCAACAAAAAAAAAGTCAGGGAGTGGACGAACTCCTTACTTTGTAGCCGGCTGGACCCTACCTACCCCAGTACCGGGAAAAGCAAAACTTATCCGATTAACCAACGCGCCGACCTAGCCCAAAAACAAGCGAGAACGCTATCAGCCAAGCGTGGAAAGCGGTTCCGGTCCCGATAGCACCGACCGCTTCCGGGGCTCTCCTTTCACGATAGATTAACGCCGCACAGGGATGGTAGTGTGCACGGCCGTGAAAGGTCGATAGCGTGAAAATGTGATTCGAACTTTGCTTTGCACCCAAACCTGCCCCAATGCTAATGAATGTCCCCCCCCCCTCCGCTCGCTGTACACAGAAGAAAATCGTGCTGGGCTGGCTGGAAAACGTCTTTCGCCAACTTACAAAGCTTCACGCCTTCACCTTCACCTGATGAATAGATATTTGTCTTGGTTATCCATTAATTATTAATCATAATTCAAACACAAAAGCCCTCAGAGAGTGCTGACCTTCAAACTGACACCTGGAGAAAATGATACCGACTCATATTCAAATGAGCATTGCCACACGAAACCGCGTCCTACGCGTTTTCCTGTCGGAAACAAACCGCGCAGAAGGGTAGCGCGCAACTTTTGACTTCACTTCCTAAAAGTTAATGCCACAAATTCACACCAAACGTTTGCGGTGGAAGCCATTAGCAGCGAGAAGCAGAGGGAGAGAGAGAGAGAAAGAGCGGGCGTCAATAATTCGGAAAGCTTTCGCGAAGTCAACCTCAAGGTACAATGGACAACTGGCGGCCCCCGCACAGTCACCGATTTCCCCCTTCTGCTGGTACCAAAACTAAAAGGTTATTAAAAAGGTCCGGAAAGGTCAAACCCCGTGGGGCGGAAAACGCGACCTGCCCGGGGAGTGTCATGAATGCCGCCGTGGCGTGGCAAATCACACGCCACTAAATCAATAAATTCCAACCTCCCAACCGGCAGGGAAGAGGAACGCGCATTCCCATCTCCCCGACACATTCGGGGTCCCCGACAGAGTGTTGACCTTCTAGCGGGCGCCATACTTACAAAAGCCACCACAGCCAATGGCACCGCAGTTCATGGGGTAATATCGAAGGCTTTCGAAATTCCCCCTTCATTTCCTTCGCGATGATTGCACACGGTACAGTACCACCATTTGCTTTGCAAAAGAAATTTTGCACACCGGCAGGGCCAACACAAACTGAGGAGCCGCGGCGGTTTTGCTTTGATTATTATTTTACCCAAAACTCAACTTTCACCTCCCGCACCAAAACCCTTGCCTAGGCAATCAAATAGGGGGGTGAAATAAATCACACAACTAAACAGCCAAGACCGTGAACTTTAGGAAAATGTCAATGCCAGAGTACAGTATGTGTGTGCGTGTGTATGATTGCTTGTTTTTCCTGCCCCATCGCTCCTCCTTTTTGGAAGGGAGGCAATTGGATAGCCTTCAAACACCGCGGAAAGTATCGAGGTTGAAAAAGTTTACATGTTTGGTGGGTTTTCACCCTCCCCAGGATCGACGAAAAGTATCGTTTTTCTCTTGGTGCCTTCCAGTAGTATCTAAGCATTCAATTATCATGTCCCGTTGCCAGTGTTTTGCTGTCATTTGCTGTTTGAAAACATAAACAAGCTCTGGCGTTGTTTCGAAGCAAGCTCGGTGTTGCAGAATTGCATACTTTTGACATATTGGGGCCTTAAATTCTATTCATGTACGGACTAGCAATGGCTCAATTGAAAATTTGGCGAAATCGGAATGTTTTGAATCTGATTTCTCATCTCTGGATGTTTCCTAGCGATTCTGGGCGATTCCGGATAAACCTAAAAGACTCTGTTTGAGTCCAGATGTCTCCCGACAGCTACACGGTGTATAATAAGATTTTTTTATGATTAGATTCCGAATGATAGAGAAACATTAAAAATACGTTTAACATCAACTTTAACTTGTTTGAACGACAATGTAAGGCTCGCGAGCCGCATGCGGGTCCGTGCTTTTAAGATTATTTATAACCTTAATCGTTCATAGCGGGTCTTATTTCATTCATTTCATTTCATATAGAACTTTTACAAATTTTACTCTTGGTTTATCTATTTGGCTCTTCACACACAAACTCTACAATCTTCTTTGTAGAATTTGGCTCTTTCGGTCGAAAACTTTGCCGACCGCTGATCGGAACTGTCCGGGTTTATCAGTAATCGCTCGTACTCAACCAACCCACCAACCAGAGTCATCCGGTATCGCCCTGAGTCATCTGGAGTCATACGGATTCATTAGGGTTCGTCCGGAGTCATGAGGAGTCGTCCGAAGTCATGCGGAGTCGTCCAGAATCGTCCAGAAGTCATCCGAAATAATTCCAAATCATCCAGAGCCATCCCGAGCCATCTAGAGTCATCCGTAGCCAGTCATTGGTGTAGCGTTCAGAGTCATGTGAAATCATCCGGTGTCATCGAGAGTCATCCAGTGTCATCCAGAGTCATCCAGAGTCATCCAGAGTCATCCAGAGTCTTCCAGAGTCATCCAGAGTCATCCACAGTTTTCATTCATCCTGAGTAGTTCACGCTTATCCGCAGTATGCATTAGAGGAGTATGCATTAGGAGTATGCATTGATACGAAGCCATCTGAAGTTGTCCAGATTCATCTGAAAACTTCTGAAATCGTACCGATTAGAGGAGATTTGTTAGGATTCTACCACGATTGCAGATTCAAATCTAGTTTTGATTCGGAGTAGGATATAAACCCAAAGTCAAAGTGGATTAGCGACTCCACTCCAAATTACACTTCCCTAATTCAAACTAGAAAGTATCTTCTTCTTCTATGGCACAACAACCATGGTCGGTCAAGGCTTGCCTGTACCACTAGTGGGCTTGGCTTTCAGTGTCTTATTGATCTGCCCTTAGCAATATAGTCAAGTCCTACGTATGAGGACATGATCCATTTGAGGCTTGAACCCATGACGGGCATGTTGTTAAGCGGGATGAGTTGACGACTGTACCACGGGGCCGGCCTACTAGCAAGTATTCATTCACCATTTACATTACAATAATACGTGTAAAACTCTCAACAGTAGCCGTTGTCACAAATTAGGTCCAACATGAATACACTACTACAACATCATTTCCGCATACACTTTGATGCATTGTGTTCATTCCCATCTCTGACTTTATCGTTGTGCCAATAAGAGGTAGAAACACACTGCACATGTATCGCTTTCATTATCCGCCCAGCGGTGGTAGCACAGTAAGATACGCAGGCATTACGAGCGAGCGTCAAATGGTTTTCCCCGGAGCCGGGCCAGCCAGCGGAATGTAATTACCCACCAATAAAGAGCAACGCTTTAAGCGAGGCGCTTCGAAACAAAAGAAATGTCCTGCTTTCGTGCCTACACTAATCTAAACACAGCAACACACACACAACGAGACACACGACACGGCCGCAAAAAAACAGTGTTGGATGGTGATGAGTTTTCCATTGTTAGTACTGTCACGGTTATCTCCGGTTTTTTTACTCCAAAACGATGACTCGTAAAAGAGTGCAACGATACCGGTGGTGCTCCACTGGAGAATGTGGAAAAACTCAACACTATTAGCCTGTGGACGACGGGAAAAATCATCGACAAAAAGAGAAATGGGTAATCAATACATTCTGTACACTTGTACAGCATGGAGAATGAACAAAAAACAAACATCGCATAACTACAATCACCATCCGCTCGATATGGGTAATTGTACTCCCCGCACCAGATCCTTGGGGCCATATGTATGCGCTGGTGATGTAATTTAAATTTTAATTAGTTACTCATCACGAAACACGGACCGTTCATCAATAACGGTCTGTTTGGTTTGGAGTAGGATTGGGAACGTACCCCAGCGGTGTGCTGAATGTGCATATGAGAGTAACCTATAATGCCCGGAAGCCAATTTAAGCACGCATCGCATGGCAGAAATGTAATTTGTGTTTGTTTTCATTTAATTTTTGTAGGCATGTTTTTGTTGTTGATTTTTTTAAAAATAATATGGCACACAGTCTATGGCCTAAAAGCGTATGCTTTTCAGCTAGCTGAAATTATTGACCCTATTTGATCTGGATTGAAATGGATTGAGGGCGGTCCCGTGGTACAGTCGTCAACTCGAACGACTCAATAACATGCCCGCCATGGGTTCAAGCCTCAAACGGACCGTCCCCCCGTAGCAAGTATTGACTTGACTAATCCGGCTGCGTGGTAATGAACTAAGTCTCGAAAGCCTGTATTGGCCGGCATGTCCGCGTAGGACGTTACGCCAAATAGAAGATGAAATGGATTAAATATTGGACAAAATAGGGAAATCGTAAGGGCGGTGGACACTGTCCGTACTCGCTAATGTAATTTCGATTTTCGATAGCGCATCTGGCGGCGGCTGGTGGAAGCTTTTTTTGGTCATCGAGGGAATGGTCATGCCGGATCTCAAAATTAAGTAGTTTTTCCATCGTTTTTTGTCATGACAATGGATGCAATGCGTGCAAGACATGTACATCTACCTTTTACAAAACTTTTCTCGTCCAAAGTAAGTAAAAAAACATGAAAAAATTACATATTTTCTGAAGTGGCTCCAAATTGTTTGGAAAAATGCGTCGGTCAGCCGCCGCCAAAAAAAATTGAAATTACACTAGCGAGTACGGGCAATGTTCCCCGGCCTTTACAGCTCTTCTCAACAATTAATTAAAAGGGGATGGGCGAGTTATTTAATGCTAAAATAGTTTTAAACGACCAGTTAACTTAATTCCAAAAAGTTGATATGTTGATATTCCGGCTTTAAGCAGGTAATCTTGTGTAGTTATTGATTGTTTTTATAGAACTATTTTAGAGATTCTTTTTAATAAATTCTGCATATAGTTTATTAATATCCAATTTTAGACATTAATATGTGCGTTTGGTTCCGACCGTGTTCATTTCAAAATTTCAAAAAAAGGAAAGGTTATCGGGAATCAAGCAGGTAATTTTATTGCTTAACAAAACTATAAATAAGTTTATTAGTTATAGGAGTTAAGATAGAGACAAATCTTGCATTTCCTTGTACTGGCATTGTAGAAATAAACAATTAAAGTTCAATCTTTCTACAAAACATCGTCCATTGATTTCGTGGTTTATTCAATCTGAAGCTACATTTGAATTGCTATATGCAAAAAACGACAGACGACAAACTCTCTTTTTTCTACTTTCAACAAACAACCGTTTCGGCCTTCAAAACGCTAGAACAAATAAACAAAAAAGCACAAAAACCAACGTGACGTTCAAGCGAGAGTAAAAAAGAAACACATCCCACCGCCCAAGTAGCTTGGCTAAACTACGCCACCAGAGCGACGTCATCTGCACCAGTTGTCACCGACATTAAGCCAAAAACCCCCCTGCGATCCCCGTTCCGTTTCCTCTCGTTTGTCCAAGATTGTGTGAGTGTGCGTTTTCTTGTTTTTGTTTCATTTTTTGTTCACTCTCACCATCCGCCATCCGCCAGCCCATGTTTACCCTGCCTTTCCCGTACTCATTACTCATTCGATACGGTCTTTATCTGCCGGGACGCTAAGCCAGCAATGTTAAGAGCATATCGAGAACGGGATCGCCACGTCCCGACCCTTCCCATCCCGACCCAGTTTCTTTGCTCCCCAGCCCCATCTTGCCTCCCACTGTCCGTTGTGAAATGGCGAGTAATCACATTAAGAAAACTTGCGGCGACGCTTGCTGACACGGGCATATGATGCTGGCCGGACCGATGCGCGGAACCCCATGCCGTCCGTCCGTCCGTTGTCGCCGTTTCAAGATCGTTTGGCAAGTTTTTGGCAGCGGCGAAATTGCAATCTATCTTTAGCCTAAATGGCGTACAAAGGCGTACAAACAAGCGCACGGAAAGGTAAACGTAAGTATCCGCGTCAGTGTGTGTGTGTGTGTCTGCGTGGTAGAGAGAAAAAGAGAGAGAAGGATACAAAGGACAAACGAGTGGGAAAAGCTGATGAGAAAAATGATCGGAAAAAACAAAAAAAAAATCCACCTTTCCTGCCGACACATCCAAATCCCTACGTTTTTCTGTTGAAAAAAATGGGATAATGTGTTCGTCAGAAGTTAGAACAACTCTGTTCTCTTATTTATGGTACTTTTTTCTGATGTATTCTACTATAAAGGTCACACGGTTTGAATGGTCTAAAAAATATTAAATGAAGCATTAGCCGGCACATTTTTCCGGAGCAAAGGTAGACAAAGTATAAAGTGATCCAATTTTCCTGAAAGCGATGTATACATCCTGCTCAACGCTGCCAGAGTACAAAACTCTACAGCTAAATCAATTATTGCCTTCCGACTGTTCGTAGCATGCTGTTCCCGCCTTGCTTATGAAAGACTCAGACAAATTGTAATAAATGTTATAAGGATTTACCTTCCAAACAATACGTTTGGACAATACAACAATACGGCTCCCAAAAGCCGTTCGTATCTTTCTTGCTCACACTTCCCCAAGCGGTAGCGGTACTTAACACGCTTCGGGTTTATATTTACCACAATGAAAACGACGCTTAGCTTAGCCATCGGGTAACAACCTGGCGTACGGAGGGGGGGGGGGTGGTTTGTGTTTTTGTGCGCCGCGTGTGAATGTGCAATCTCGCACCTGCCCGCCCGGCAAGCCCTAGAGGCTCCGCAAATTTGAACTCCGCAAACGTAAACAAGTCGAAATGGCGAAACCAAACAAAAAGCTTCCATCACCGTCCCCCATCTGAACAGGGCTCAGCACCAAGAAACACACGCTTTCGCCCTGGCTTTCTCCTTCTCCTTCTGTTTCGTACATGACCAAGAGGAGAGAGAGGTTTGGGTGGCAGAAGCGTGCGCTTTTCTAAACACCCCCGAGGGACGATACGGGCTCTCCCCCAGCAGTAAAGTAAATTCATCATAAATTTAGAATCATTCGACCTATAAATAAATGCTCCATTATGCATTGCCGACCCACCCCGTACCCCGCACAAACGAACGCACCGTTTCTTTGTTTGCCAAAAAAAAAAAGACTTAAAAACATGTGCGTTTTATGTGGGAGTGTGCGCGAGTGTATCGTTTCACACATTTTCATCGTTTTTTGGGGATTTTTTCCCTCGTTCGCTGCAGGGAGAACGATGCTCGAGAAGGCGGTGACTTCACCATATTTAATCTTCGTTCGTCATATTGATAACGTGGAAAGAAAATATTGTCCTTTTTTGGTGTACAGCGAATGCTTTTACTTACTTATCCGGCGCTACAACCGCTTTGCGGTCTTGGCCTGCCTCAGGAGTGTCCGAAACAGCGAATGCATATGATCATAAAAAAGGAAAACAAGCTTAGGGATATCCTTCCAGGCATGAAAAAGGGTGCTTTTTATACAGGGACAAATCTATTAATGGAACTCTTTTCGTCAATCCTTAGGATACTTCCGTATGCACCAGTTTACAGCGCTGTTAGGTCTCACAAGCTTAATAGTCCAGTTTCTTTTACATGACGGGACAACAAATAGTGCAGGAATTGTATATTTTTAGAGAAATATCTTCCAAACCAACCGGGCACATTTACAATTCTCCAATGCCAAGTCTAACATTATGCATACGTTTGGGTCGTTTATTTTGATTGTATATTCAGTCGTACACAGTTTCAGATCTCTCGGTAGCACCATTTGTTCCGTGTGTATGTGTGTGTACTTGAACTTCGATATGGTTTACATCAAGTTGAGCGACACAAACAACATACAAATAAAGACGAAGATCCTGGTGCAATTGGCACACACTTTTCACGTGAATCGAGTAAATATTCAGCTAGTTTAGTATTTTCCAGTATCTGCTTAATCGTTTGTAAAATAAATAGATACATTGAAGACATTCAAATAACCAGCAAGGCGCATTTGTTTAAATAATTCTATGATAACGTTTGCATTGAAAAATATGGACAAACATGTTTCATGGGTTTATCTTCACTCACACTAAAGAAATGTTCATTGCTCTTTTAATAAGAATATCCCATGAGTCAGCAGACAAAATTTTACACTTCCATCAGTCGACCTCTAACCGCGATGACCAAAAAAGTGCAGCAACTTCATTCAGAAGCGTGCTCAATTAAAGAACGGCACCTCGTAGCGTCTAAATCAGACACCTTGTGGCAGTTCGTGCACGTCGGCATCTACAACATCTTGACATTATTATTACACAACAATTAGAGCATCGAAAGAAAGCCCTGTTCCAAATGGCTGACGTCCCTGAGCGACTTGAGGCTCCAAAGGAAGCTGGAGTTGAAGACTGAGGGGAATGACACCACTTCGCTGCGTTCGCTTAGCCGGGAGGTCGATCCAACTGGCCAAACAATGAAATAGTACCTGGGAAACATGTGCATACATATCAGGAAGCAAGTATCGCGTCCACTGGCTTCGCAGTGGCAAGCAATGACGCCAAAACTCAATGCGACTATGTTAGATGAATTTCGGCTGAATTTTGATATGACACCCTAGTCCGCGAAGCAATTCAACATCCCCCAGTCTTGTCCCATGCAAATTTTCTGAACTAACATGATGCAAAAGCTCTACTTCAACAGTTTTATTTGCGAAATTTTGAAATTTGCGAATGACAACTGCCGAAAAGCAGCTCGCAGCTTCGTAGATTTATCTGTGCAAGTAAACTTGAATAATTACCTTTCAAAGGATGTTCATGGAAAGAAATTATCTCTTAATTTAGTTTCTACATCCAGCCGAAAAATCTATTTTTAATGTAAACGTCATTACAATTTATTCATATGAAACAGTTACTGATTTTTAAATTCCAACAACCACTGGTGGATTGAAATTCCAGTAATTCATTAATCAGTAGAACATTGCTCATAACAAACCAGATAACAGCAACAGTTCCTTAGAAATCGAAATTTGACACTGATGATTTGGTTAAACAAACCACCAAATCTGCAAATTTGAAACACCAATATCCATCAGATCGAATAAAACTAAATTAGAAGGCTTTTATGCAAATATTCTGAAACCCCTCACTGCAATTTGCAGCTGCGCCAGAAACACCGCATGGTTAACCAATCATAACCCTAAAAACTTTCACCGAACACGCAGCACAATTCGTAGGCTTTGCGAGAATCGAATTTTACGGGTGAGATAATTTCAACTTTGATTGAAAAGATTGAAAGCGATACCCACCCATCTGCCAACAACCACGAAGGGAAAACCAGTTGGCGTGTGAAAGCGTTTAGGCTGCTGCAGAAACAGACCCGGAACGGTAACCTTGTTGAACTTTTAAATCGTATAATTCAATTTTAACGGTCCAATATCTAGTTAAAATGTTTCACCTTTTCCCTCCATTTCTTTTTTTTTTGTTTCTATCGTTTGATTTAACTCTCTCTCTCTCTCTCTCTCTCTCTCTCTCTCTCTCTCTCTCTCTCTCACTCTCTCTCTCTCTCTCACTCTCTCTCTCTCTCTCTCTTTTACACCCTTTTGCAAAACCCATGGTAATGGGAAGTTGATCGTTATTTTGCCCTCACGCCTCACCCACCGAACAGAAGTCACCTCTCGGGAAATGGAGTTTTTCAACCACCCTGCCCTTTCACTAAGCGTTTGTCCAATCAAAACAATGTTACCGGGAAATCCACGAACCCATCTCGTCATCCTTTCTCGCTTGAGCTGTACACAATCCGCCTTTTGCACTGACCCGATCGCCATCGTAACGAGGAAACGCACGACAAGGAGGTGCCAGAATGTTTCTAAAAGGTGTTTCGTGGCCTATAAAGTTAATAAGCTTGCCTCTGCCCAGTGTGCGTGTGTACGCTCGCTTGGTGCGAAGCTAATTTGTTACGCTTCACAAATAATTCTGCTTTGACCGTTTTGGTGCTTCCTTTTTTTGGGGGAGAGGGGAAGCTGGAATCGATGGAGAAAAAAGCTCTCCGTTTCCAAGCCAAAGACTTTGCGTGGTATGGGACCCATACTTTGACGCAACTTATTGTCTCACTTCATTATGGTAATAAGATTCGCATGACGAAGGAGCGGCATTAAAAAGCTGACAGGGAGGAGTTTTCCAAACTGTGTCTTGCGGAGACTGTCGGTGTTGTGTCCGTTTTTTTTTTTGCCAACCGTAAGCCATATTTTAGAGCTTGAGGACGTTTAGTATGCAGTTGAATAATTATCTAAATGAGATTAGAGCATAATTTAATTACTAAGTGCTGATTAACGTCTGTGGTGCGTGGTACCAGCTTCTCAACAATGCAGCGTGTCCGATAAGAAAACTTTTGGTTTTTCAGTCCACCTGTCACACTTTAAATCGTGTGAAACTCATTTAAAACATATCAGCATAAAACAAACCCTCACTTTTAAGTGATTATAAATTCATTCCAGCTTTGCAGTCCTAACATCAATTGCCATTCAAAAGGAAACAACCAAACAGCAATTAATATGTCCTACCTCCATAACAGCCTCACCGCAAGCTTATGGAGCAACACATTTTTAGCAACAGATGCAAACGATCTCTTAAAACCCTAAAATTTCTTTGATCTTAAATTATAATGCCATAATTGGCCAGTTGCCAGCAGGGCGGACGGGTGCACGAAGACACAAGCCGCACTATTATTCTCCATTACTCATCGATGCTGCAGCAGCTGGGCAGCGATATAATACACTCTGATCTCTCAAGTATCAGTTATGCACGTGACGCGGATTGTACGGCCTCGGGGCAGTATATTTGTAACGTGTGAGCAGCGATTTTGCTAGAAGTGATTAACAGCGAGCCGCGATTTTGGAACAGTTTTATGAACCACATTAAATAGAATATTATTATCTCATTAGCCTAATTGCAGGAGTGAGCAATCGCGATTGGCAATTTGAATAGGAAGGGTAACGTAAACAGTTTCATGGTCGTGTGCAGATTAATAGCTAATTTTTTATAACATGATTGTAATGTACTGAATACTTTAGGGTATTTGTTTTACAATTAATTATATTTTTACCAGGCTACAGGGCTACAAAGAAAAAATCTAAAGTAACTTTAAGGTATTTTTTTTACAATTAATTATATTCTTACCAGGCTACAGGGCTACAAGGAAATAATCTAATTTAACGAAATTAAAGTAAATACTTGCTTCGTATACGGTTGATGAAAGTGCTTGAAAGCAATGTGTTTTAGCAAGCCAACTCTAATTACTAGCATCAATAATGCAACACTATTTACATTCTATTGTATGCAGCAATAATTTAATTTAGCAATAGTTGACTAATTTCGCATATCAAATTACGAAAATATTTTAAAAACATATAAAAAATAATTTTATAATTTATTACGATCCACTAGATAATATTGGGTTCTAATATTTAAAAAAAAACGAAATTAACCTCCACACCACAAAACCGCCTCTCGTCATCGACAAAGCTACGGCACGAATACAGTCGAGAGAATGGAATAATTAAAAAAGGGCTAAACAAACACAAATGAAAATGGAAAATATCGTTATCCTGTCTACTACTACTGCTGCTGCTACTGCTGCTGCTGCTGCTATTGCTGCTCGAACAACATTTCGGAACGATCTAGCTCTCACGGCCAGATGGTTCCCCTCGTATCATTAACCCTTTTCAAATGTGAAGCGTTGTCGTGTTCGGGGCATCATGGGTTTTCTTCACGACCAGTATTTTCGGCGGCAGAAGTTTCATTACCCCCTACACGCCGTGGAGAGGGTTCGCTAGAGGGGGCGTTTGTTTTTTTATGAGTGTTGAATGTAAGAAACAAAGAAGTAAAACAAAAAGCGTTCTACACAAAAGCAGATAAGCAAGCAACACTACCGAACGCTGAGAACGAGATGTGAAGCAGTATGAGTGCTTCTCCCTTGTCCCTGTAACACATACCCGTTGCTGTCGACCGCCGGATGCAGGGCGGGGGCCGGAAATGGGTGGTTGATCCTGCTGCTGCTGTGAGGAGTCGCCTTGCTGTTGCTGCATCTGCTGCTGCTGCTGTCCATCAGCTCCTCCTGCGCTCCCCGATGGAGCGCTTGTGTCTGTTTGGCCGTTTGCCATGGCGTTTCCACTACTACTACTGCTACTACTACTGCTGTTGCTGTTGCTGCTGCCAGTGTCCGCTCCACCCCCGCCGTCACAGCCTGAAGGAACTGACGATTCCGGTGAAACTGCTGACCGCACGCCTGCTGCTTGGCTGCTCGGGCAGGGCGCACATGGCATAGCGGGAGAGTGTCCGTTTTCTGCCGAAAACGCGCTTCCAATGGTGGACTGTTGCTGCTGCTGCTGCTGCTGCTGCTCGGCTAGGTTGGCGAGGCTGTGCGTGCGGCTTTCAGTGGTATGCTGCTGGGCAGCAACGGCCACTGTACTCATCGTCCGCCCCGGAGACGTGACACTTGCCGCTGCAGGCGCTGGTGACGTCCGAGGCGTCGGTGTCGAAGTGGCGGCTAATGACGCGTTTGGCGGCGATGCCGATGCGCGTGCGAAAGGTGCAGAGGAAAGTGCTGCGGGTGGTGAAGGTGGAACAGCTGCAGTGACGGACGGTGGTGCCGGCAATGGCTGTGCAACCGCCAGGCCCGGTTTCTTGCCCTTGCGGCTCTTCTTGTGCTTGCCGCCCTTGGACGAACTTTTCTTACTGGTTAATGAAAGAAAAATGTCTGCGAACGCGTGCGCCCGTGCGCGTTATCGGGTGGTGCGCGAAAGTGCATATCCGGATAGCACACATCGACACAGACATACACAGAGCGGATATATGGAAACACACATGGGTACAGTATTCAACAGCGGCACATCGAAATATATTTACACACACACACACATATATGTATATATTTATACGAGGTGCAAGTGGATGTGAAGCAAGAAACATAACACGAAGCATGGGTACGTTCCCCCGTCCGACGATACGCCAGAATATGCAAATAATGGAGAGAGAGAAGGAGAGGGAGAAAAAGAGAGAAAGAGAAAAGAAAGAAAGAGAAAAACGAGCAAATTTAGACCGCAGAATGAGAATGGCGAATAAATTAAAAGAAAACATCTAAATCAAACACGCACACACACATCCACACGTACACGACGCATCCCATCGCCCACCGGAACCGGATGTCGGAAAACAAGAACGAAAAAAGGTCAATTGGCAATGCAGTCTAGCGGTGTGAAGACCTTCCCCAAACGTAACTAGACTGTCCCTACCTTTTGATACTAAAATAAAATTAATGAGCATTGTGAGAAAACAGGAAAGCAAGAAAACGGTTGAATTTCTCGTTCGATTTTGCCATGTGCTAAAGTCTCTCTCTCTATTCAGTTTGCTAAGTCGTAATTCAAACCATGGTGCATAGTTGCAGGCGTGCAGTTACGTTTACGATGTACGCTCCGTTACTATAGGGCGCGGACGTTAGCGAAAGCAGCATTGGCGGTGATACGGATTTTGGTGCAGCGGTATATAGTGCTTCAGTGCAGCTTACAAATGCGTAGGTTAATATACGTGTGTTAGGTCTCAGCCATTTACGATACAACTTCAAATTTATGCAAACAAAACACCGAGGTGCAGCGGAATAATACGTTACATTATGCCCAAAATGTGCAGTAATCTGTGTTTAGTGATGTTTGGTACATGTCATATTAGTAACGTGTCAATATTTGAGTAATTAATGTTTAGAGAGATATTCTACGAAGATAAATTACTTTCATTGAGCCTTATCTACAGTAGTTTGATCCATTATGTTGGAGAATTATGATTAATATTTAATAATACAACCAAAAAAAATCATTCAGACGTTCTATAATATCTTCGTTTCACATAACGTTATATTATAGTAGTTTAGTGCCTTGGAAAAATCTTCGTGAAACACACATAAAACTATTTTGTCGAGCTACAAGAAGTTTCGATTAGGGACAGATGAAAAGTAAAACCAAGTTTTAACTTATCGCGACAGTGAACATCTCTGTAGCCGAACGGGCATATCTGATGATTCCTACATGACCGGACAGGGTCATACATCTCATATGAACCGATGCCTAGCGATAGAACCCAAGTGGAAAAGTGGTTTGATAATTGGAGTGTTGTGTAAGTTTTCGAATGTAGTTACAAATCATGCAATCTCCTTCGATTTGTTTCGATGCATAGTCCTATTATCGAATATCGTGTTCTATAACTGTTCAGAACTTATTTCAAGTGCTAAAACAACGCAAAACATACAATTCAATTGCCAGTTCAAGCCTTATGAGAAGAGCTAGAACTCCACCTGTATATTGCATCCGCTTTCGATAGAATGTTCGTGTCTTAGTATCTTACCAAAAAAACAGTGTTAGGAAGAAGAAACTAAACATGTAACAATGCGAAATAAACTATCCCCGTAGTTTTTAGTATAAATGATATCTCTGTCAATATTTTTTCCGATAATTACCATAAGCTCTTCTTGGAACAAATTGGGTCATTCGAGAGGAACAATCTTCGGTTTCTCGAGCTAATTGAGTATCGATAAATAGATCGTAAATTGATATCCTCAGCTCCCATTCCCGACTCCACGCCGGTTCCAAGGAACCATATAATTAAACAGGAAGCATACACTCATTTCTGCCATCCCCGATTCAAATGTAGTAGATCTATGGGTCTTATTCGCTTCTCCCTTTTCACCTTTCACCTCTCTGTTCTTTATATCCATTCCCACTTCCTACCCATGCACACGGATGGCACGGAAACTCGGTTAGAATACGTTATCAACTGCGCTAAGCAACCACACTTCCGGCTCGCTGTGTGCTTATGCTGGGCCTGTATGTCTCTTCGTCGACTTCTTCGAAGGTGGTAGCTTTATTCGAAGCTTCTGTCCCCTACCACCAGGACTGCCTGCTTTATGGTATCCCATTCGGCAAAGAGATTGAGTGCGATACCTTAGAGTGTAAGACGAAGCGCGCTTGGCGGGCTATAAAGGAAAAGAGAGGATAAGAAGGATTATAACTTCCGTAAGCACCCATCCACCATTCCACCCCCTCACAACACGCTTTGCATCTTGAGACTGCTGCTGCTGCTGCTGTTGCTAAAACGATTTTATGCGCCAGTATCGCCTCGCTGAAGCTTTCTTCCATCCACACGTCTGCGTTCGCTTCGTTCGTGCTAATACAGGTGGTGGTGTTAGGAGAGGCTTGTCTCTCGATTCTCGATTTTTCGGCCCTGCGGTACGGTATGGAAAAGGGAAGCCGAGCGCGAGCGAAACTAGAAACGACCGGATGTAGTAGCAGCTCTAAGTGTCTTTTCAAAACGATGCCCCAGTGCCTGCGTAATCGTTGATCCAGGCGCTTAGCAAATGCTAGAGTTTGCCTTGCCGCTTTAATCCTATCTCCCCCCCCCCCCCCCCCCCCCCCCCCCAGATGGATGGAGAGAAAATGATTTTGTGGGTTTTTGGTGCCACAGTTCTCTCCTCCCTTGCTTGCACTGCAGGCTCCGGAAAGTATGCTGAACAAACAGAGCCTGCCGCTACTTCCCTGCCCACCGTATGGCACATCAACTTTTCTAACTAGTTTTTCTTACTCCGTACATGCCATCTACACAAAGCAATCGACACACACACACACACAGGCGCACACACTGCTTCCGGTTTGTTTACTGAGCCGTAAAAAGGAGCGAGCGTGTGTCAGTACTGTTCCGCAAATGAGCAGCAGAGCGACGGAGGATACGAAACTAGCGTGCATAAATTTCCCTCTGCTGGCCTTGCCAAGGTTAAGACACGGTCGACACACGAGCCACTCGGAGCGAGGCAGCGCGCGACGGTTGGATGCGATGAGGCAGAATGTCCCGCCATGCAGCTACTACTCCCTCGGCTCCGTTTCGACACCCAATATCCCAACCTTACCCTGCGCTCGAGCACAAAGTTTCGCCTTCAAGGATTTCCCACGGACCGCGGCGGCGGCGGCGGGTCGGACCGAGCCAGGCAAACTCCGTTCCCGGTGAACTATTTATTAGCCAGTGAAACGCAAACGGTGAAGAGAGTGAATTTCTACCGCAAAATCACTCGAGAATGTGTGAGTGCAGGGGGCGTACACCAGAAAATGCAGTTCGATCCGTCCGGGAACGAGGGGCGCTCGCACGAGATTATGATGAAGCCTGAGCACAGACCCCTTGCCACCAACAAACACACATTGCTGCGGTGAACCATAAATATGTCCAATTCAAATGGCCGTGTATGTTTGGCCTCGTTCGCCGTTCTTGAGAATCTGTCGGTGAAGCCGGAAAGGCAAGTAGGTGAAGCCACCAGCGAACCTGCAGCGACCTCGTGCGGCGGGTTTTTCGATGCGGTTTGTAAGTAAGCTTGGCTCAAGGAAACCGTATCGATTGTGTTGTGTGCCCGGGAAGTGGGAACCAATTGGATGATCAAGTTCTAGGAATTCGAAAACGGAACATGCAAATGGCCAGTGGTTTAAAACCGTGGTTTTATTTCTTCTTGTCGCAGTTCTCTTTTTTAGCGACAAATAAGACTTCAAATGGTGTGATAATCTCTTCCGAACACTAAACCTGACTCAAACACTGTAGTATAAAACTCAAAACCACTGTAGTGCTTCATATTTCTTGAGATTATACACGTCCGAGTGGCTTCCTTCTTGGAGGACTAAACTTTTCCCACTTTCCCAGGCAGCCCAAGTACCATCGTCTTTCGACGAAAACTTTTCCATCCGCAAGACGCACAAGAACACAAATAAAATGTTCTCTCCCGCAAGGACACATTTTCACTCCTAAACAGCAGAGTTGAAAATCACCCAACGTACCGAGAGACCCGTCCGAAACACACGCAAAAACACAACCTAGGACAATGTGCTGCAGTAGCAATTGGTACGCCTTTTTTTTCGTTGTTCTGGTAACACTCTACCTCCAACAGAGCATCAATGCCAGAGGAAGGTTGCACCGACCAACAAAAAAAAAAAAAACAATTTTGGTTTGATTTGGGTTTTCCCTTCAGTTTCGGTAGAAGTTTTTGGATTTCGTGCGAATCGGGTTTTTTCCGCATCCAAAGGACGAAATTTGACCTACTTTCGGAATGCAATTGTAGGCAGAGCAAGAAAGGCAGGCAAATAAAACAAAAGTGTGCAGGAGAGAACACGGTGAAAACACACAAAATTGGAAGGAGAGAAGAGAGCTTAATCCTCAGTCACTTTTTTGTGTTTTTTTTTCGTTTTTTGTGTGCAACTTTTAGGGGAGAGTTTCATTTGTTTTGAAGCAATGAGAAAACCCACACACACACGCGTGAGAGAATAATGGAGAGAAAACTCTGACTCAGCCGTACGAGAAAAGGACCTCTATCGATAAATGCATCGATCCGAAGAATTCCTTTCCCACGATTCGTGTCCCGTTCTTAGCATCAAGAAGGAAATATTATTATGGTTATTTAAGCTTTTTCCGGGGGTTTTTCTTGGGAAAGCAATCGTCTTTTTGCTACACAAAGATGCCATTTCATTAAAACATTATAGTCAAACTCAACTGCTTTGTGCTTTGTGCAACCAACGATGCAACCAAGAGACGTTTCACTCGGCATCAAAACAAACATGTGCTGTGGACAAACATTGCTTGCAATTCACCAGGATTAGTAGCACTACAAACTAATCAATCAAGTGTTAGCATTGTGGAAAACCAGAAGGATCAATCAGTGGGAGATAAAAACAAACAAACAAACAAACTGTTACAAAATATTCCCTATCTCCAAAATACTGCAACTAACACAACGTGACGAAGAGGGAGAGTGAGAGATAATAGCACAGGTTTGTTAAGACAATTATTTTACTTGCGGCCTCATAATTCATCCCCAATTTTTCTACTAAAAAAACGAAACACTTTCATTATTTTTACTGCGAACGTTAAAATTAATAGGACCTTTTTAGAAAACTGATAAAAATTATTTCCTTTCAAAATTATTAGAAAAAGATTGAGTAAAATTTAATCTAACGTAGTTGTACGGCCAATTCGTAACCTTTCCCTTGTACGAATGAAAAAAGAAAATCTACAGCCTAGGACACAACAACAGCTAGCATTTATCCCCTCTGTCGTGTCGCGCGTCCGCGAAACACTGTCCGGACTTCCTGCCCATCCGCTGGTCGTACCAGCACCAACACCAACCCCACAACGAAAGCAAACAAAGATAGACACACACGTAACGCCGCGGCTGGCGTCGCGATAGCTGTACCTCCGAAATAATCAGCGAGAGCAGCCAGCTTGCTCCGAGCAGTAGCTTTCCGGTCCAGCGGAAGAAGTGTGTGAGGAAAATTTTGCCGGCCCTCACGTGTTCCGCGCCCAAGCCAGCAAAATAGGTGAAACCCACGGGGCCGAGCGGGGCGTCGCGTGCGTCTCTGTTACGGGCGGGGCCACCCGGACAAACCGGATCGACGACGATGACACTCGCTCTGCCTTGGTGGTAGTTGCAAGGATGGGTTTTGTTTTGTTTTGTTTTTTTTAGCGCACTTTCGGCATTGCCCTGCTGACGCGTTGTAAACACATCTAACTCTAGAAACCGCACTAACAAGGACACACGCGCACACACATACACCACTAGAAGGGTTTGGAAGAAGATTTATTCGCAACGGAGAATTGGCCCTTCAAACACAAACACGGAAATGAAACACGAATGCCACCACCACTACCACGTGTACGTGTGTGTGTGTTTGTTTTCTGTTGTAGGGGGGTTGTAAGGATTGCACTTTTACACTGCGTAATAACTGTGGTTTAACTGCACTGAGACATCTTTGGGTTGATTGCACTATTTCGATTTTATTTGTTAATATTTTTCATTATTTTCCTTCCGTAGCTGGACCGAACTTGCTTGAATGGGTGAATAAAATAGATTGTTAGTTAAAAAAAAAACACAAAAAAAACAATACTGTTAGTTGATAGTGTAACGGTTCATTGTGAGCAGTGCTTGAAACAAAAGGTCCAAAACCTGTTCACCTTCAATGAATTCTATTTTGTTAATAAAAAAAATACACACAAAATGGTAAACGACGTATTTTTCCTCTCGCAAAGTCGCCAATAAAAACAACTGCCCACGTCATCCCTGCCGCCTTCATGGTCTCACAAATTTTCCTCTTTTCAACGTGATTTTTCTTGAACACACACACACACACACAACCACTCTACACACCACACTACGCTGCGCAACCTCTTACGCACCACACACCAAACCAGTCCGAAACGCAACCCGCCGCGTCAAAACAGAAGCGTACGGTCGGTCGGTTGGTGCGCTCGCGTTACGTAATCACTGTTTGACGGACGCCAAAGTGAAAATCTTCCCTCCTCCCACCCAAGCCAAGGGTGGGCAGATGATGCGCTGGCTGCTGCTGCTGCTACTGCTGCTTCAACTGGCCTTTCCCTTCGTGTCCCTCGTCTCCGTCCAACACACACAACACCTGTTAGTTTTGATGCAAAAATAATTACACTTCAAAAAAGCATAACTTTTTATGCTCCGTGACCCATCCCGGCAAGCGAATTTCCATTCGCGAAGCAAGCTCGAGATGGAATGAGTTTTTTTTACTTCTTCTTGCAATGACAGGATGGTACCATCGCGAAAATAAAATTTGCATCAACAACACAAAGCAGCAACACTAAGCAGGCCTCGGGCATCATTAATTCATCACTCAACGCGTCTTTTCTGGTCGTTTTTACACGAGCACTTCAACTAGCACTCCCATCCCGGCCGCGCGCACACACACACACACAAACTGTTCTGAACACAACGTTCCTGTCCGCGCCGATTCGATGTGCAGACAGACAGAGGCTCCGAAACTGGGATCCCGCTCTGCCGGCTGGTTTTTCCGTTGGCAAACACACTTTGACAAAACTATTTTTGACTTTGCCCATACACACTCACACACGCAACACATACACCGTGCGGGCATCATCATCGTCATCAACAACAAAAACGCGGACCAAAATGACTTAAAACTTACTGCAAACGAGACCTTTTAAACACACAGCAACCGAAAAACCGTCTTACAAAAACTCTTTCCCTTTTCCTTTGCTGTTCTTTTTCTTTTACTTTATTCTCGTCCTTTTTTTTTTGTTGATGCATTCACCGTTCTCCTTGTGTTTGTGTGTTTTAAAAAAAAAATCGTCCACCGTCCAAAAATCGTTGCTATTCAATTTCAATTTCAACGCTATCAAAGCGCAAAAGTGTGCCTCTGTCCAGTGCCAAACAATCGCAGCACAATTTGCATATTCAACGCTGCTTTTGTGCTGCATATTGAGTGTGCCGTGGTACTTGAGATAATGTACCGATAGCAACAAGATATCGAGAGCGAGTGAGAGAGAGAGAGAGAGAGAGAGAGAGAATTTTTGTGTATAAGTGAGAGAGAAAGAGAGAACTTCCAAGACATCCGAAACATCCGAGAACATTGGCGCGGACGGCGAGCCGTGTTTCCTGCTTCGTTCCCCTGCTTCGACCGTAGAAAATGATTTTTCTTTGATTTTTGGCGGAGTCTGGGAGAGGGGAGGATTGGGCCTTTGGTACGTATGTTACGAAACATGCTGGTTCCCGGTGTGCATAACAACACTGGCGGTCGCTATATGCCTCTTACTACGCTTTGATCTTGCTTGTGTGGCAAAGTGGCAAAGTGCACCAAACATACTCACACTGTTTGTGTTTCATTTTTGCTGATCAGTTTTCCAACTCTCCAACCAATCAACCGAACAAGTGAAAGGAAATGTTTGCTATTTTTCGATTGATTTTTCTCCACTTTTCAGAGCGAGCACAGCCATTGTTATCGCGGAAAAAAAAACGGGAAGCAACATAGGCAACAAGACTTTGCGCCATGTCAACCCACAACAAGCGCGCTACCATCAACAGCAGCAGCAGTATAGCATAGCACAGCATCCATTCATCGATTTTTCTCCCACACCTTTCTCCCGCTCTGTCTACTTCCTCCTTACCGAAATTCGCCATCCTCTTCACCAAAACTGACCGTGCGTTGCCGATACACCATCGAACGTTCCACACTGTGATCATAATTTAAACGTTGTCCAAGGAAACATGACAGCATGGGTGGGACGGACCTACGGGGAAATGCATACATAAACATATTTTTGAATGCACTCACACACACACACACGCACATCCACGAGCTAGCGATACACAAAGGATCGAAATCACGGAAAAGCTTATTCCATCCCATTTTCCTCTCTATCTGTCTCCCTCACTCTCTCTCTTTTCCCTTCCTTTTTGTGTGGTTTGTTCAGTTGGTGGGATAGGGAGGCACAAATCGATTGTCCAATGGTTTCACAGCCTCTCCTGTATTCAGTGGCGATAGGGCAGGTGTGGGGTTTCTACCTTTTTTTGCAGCACACAGTCGGAGGTAATGGCTATTCATTATTCAATTGCTTCATCAATATTTGTGGCCCGGTGGGAGGGCTGCAAGGAAAGGAGGGAAGCACAACTAGCTTTTCCCTTGCATCAGCATTTTTGGGTCACCAGCATTCCGGTGAACGGGGAAGCAATGGGGCAACATGCTGAACAATAGTTCATTTATTAATTCATTTTTTGATTATTTATCAATTTCGCTGATACGGGGCACACGACGGGGTTTTGGTAAAGATGTCAGAAGGCATAGACGGAAAAAGGCACAGCAAAGGGGACGAAGAGTTCTGGCCAGCTTAACGAAAATGTAAACCATTCGATCCTCATCGAAACCGAGCTAGTTTTTCCCAGATTTATGATAAATTGTTTACTTTACTTCAAACAGTTCAACACACCTATACACTGCACTGCAGCGCGGAGTTGTTCAAGCACCAGCACGGAAACACATCTATCTGATAGCAAAAATTCTATCGAAACTGTGCGCCACTTGAGGCGAACACCACCCCGAACCCTCCCGAAGGTAAATCACATTGCGCACCAGGACCGTCGTCCCTCTGTCCCTCTGTCACAGCCACAGCCACACAGCCAACAGCCCAACTCATGCTCCTCTCCCCATGGAAACGCGTTTCGAAGACGATGCTCTCGAAGCGCAATAACTGACACGCATACACACACATACACACACACACATACAAGCAGCATCCACGATGAGATAATGCGACCAAGGAAAATTAGAGATGGAAATTCACAAACACCCCAATACCACACACACACATGTGTCCATTAAAAAAGGGCTACGTTTTGTGTCAGGTTCACAGGTTCGATTTCACCACTGGCTAATGGCCTATGGCTGGCGACCTCCAACAACAACCAAACCAGCAACCCCTAAAAAAACACACACACAATTTTCTATGCGCACGGAAATATGCAAGTGCTAGCAGTGAGCAAACAGCACCAAACGGAGGAACACAACACTACTCACGGGGTGTGCTGCAAAATACACACACACACTCACATACACACAGTCGCGCGCACACACGCACACGCGCAGCGCACACAGTCACGCACACGCAGACGAACTCGGTCGCTTGCACAGACGGGCGAACGCGTGTGGGGCTTCGCGAAGGCTCAGAACCGAACTGGTGGTGACCGAACCGCCGGAATCCCGGTCATGGCCGGGCCATCGTCCCGGGTACGACGAGCCGAACGTCCTCCTGTGCGCCTCACCCCGGGTGGTGGGGGTTTTTCTCCATCGGCCCCGAACACGGAAACGAACCGAGGCAAACAATCGCGAGCGAGAGAGAATGAGCACAGCAATGGTATGCGTTTTCCGCGTGATCCGATTTTCCGCGAGCTCTTCTCTCTCTCTCTCTCTTGCGCGCGGGCGCGCGTATTTTCTCTTGTTTGTGTTCGGTCGCTTCCTCGCCAGCCACACGCAAAACGAGCACGCTCTTCTTCCTGATTGTGGCTGGATGGCCCACCTTGTGAAGGTAAATAGAAACGCATTTTGTCTGTGAGACTGACTTTTTCCCCTTACAAAATCATCCGCTCTTATGCTCTCTCGCTCTCCCTCTCTCTCTCTCTTTCGTAAATGGCACGCTCTCAAACATACGAAACGAAAATCGAACACTAATTTAAAAAATACTTAGAAATAATGCATGCCAACATTCCGATAAACTAAGTAGTATTTGTCAAAAAATGCATATACGGCTAAAAAGTAGCGTCAATGGAACTCATATTTTAGGTCATCAAATGGAGTCAAAGGAGTCTTTAAAAAAGAAATAAAAAGCTTTTTTAAACTGTTGGAAGCAAACTATTTAAATAAATTTAAATAAAGTCATTTTATGGTTACAATAAAATTATGGCACCTTTTATCTGGTGTATAATTATTCCATGCACTGTAACCTGCAAATCTCGTCAACCGTTTCTCATCGCAGCTGTTGAATAATGAGATTCCATTCCCCCTTTTTTGAGGCAAAAGAAAAACTCTCCTTTATGCTGATGAACGCTTACGCGTTTTCTCTTTCTTTCCCTCTCTTTCTCTCTCTCTCACTTGCAGCGCATCGCTCTCTACTCTCTCACACAGAGAGTAGAAAAATGCCCGAACGGAAAAAAATCTTTTACTTTCTTCCCACCCTTTCTGTCTGTGCTCAGTGTACCTTTTCTCGCATGCTGGCATGTTGCTATCTACTACACCTTTCCCTATAGCCCTCGCAGCACGTTTGACAACTCTGCGTTTATTTGCAGCAAAACAAAAACAACGACAACAACAAACACACGCCGCCAAAATGCGTTGCTACACGGCACCAGCGGTACAAACACATCGGAAAGTTCGCACCGATGATGGCTACCAGTCCCCAAATACGAGGACAGGGAACGGGAGCACAGGAGCCGCGGTACGGAATGGAATGGTTTCTTCGGACGGGAAATTCCGAACCATGACAGACACACAACAAACGCACAGCGCGCCTTGTGCACAATCTTGCCGCCGCACCACACGTTCGAGAGTGCTAAAACATTCCATCATCATCAACATCCTCATCATCATCAGCAATCGGTAGCTTGTGCGCGTACCGTTCGTTTATTTCGTTTTTGCGGACGGTTTTCTTGTTTCATTTTTAGGTCCGTTGCAATTGTTTGTTTCTTGTCACGGGGTCCAATAGTAAGGACAGGCACCATATCCGGTTAACGTCGATCACGCATTTTGTATGGTGATTGGAGTGACCATCAACGGTTCTTTCTGGGCGTACACGTTAAATTATTAATGCTGATCCTGCCAGTAAGAGGTGAAACAATATTTCGCTACGCAAATACTATTCGTGCTATCATCAAACTGAACCAAGCGTGAAGTTTCTTTCAACACAACACTGTTGTGAAACTGTTGATGATGCAGTGTTGATATCTTGTTATCTTTGCTCGTTGCCATATCATACTCATGGAACGCAAAAAAGGCAGGATCTTTTTACAATTGTGTGATAAACGGTGAAGGTGTGATACATATTCTCTATACTTTCAACAATATTTTATCATATTTTAATACCCAGATCTGTAAATTGCAATCATATACATTGGCCAATCGGGCAATTAATCAATACATTACGACAACCAACTCGATCGCAATTGATCAATCCAGGTCATATGTGACATTCCTTTAACAAAACAAGGTTTCCACTATCGTCAAAAAAGTCGTCAAAATTAGGTTCCTTTGCGATTCAGATTTCAAGATTTTGACTCTTATCTTGGGCTTCATAGCTCACGAGCGTGAAAAGGTTGTAAATGTATAACCAATTAACACATTGAGTGCCATGGCTATCATATATGATAGCCAGTTATGTTTCCTGGGGTATATCTGATTTGGATAGTCAGGAATAATTGACTTTAAATCTTAATATCTTGTAACAGATAGGGCGCAATATTATGAAATTTTGCAAAAATATCAACATTATACTGAATATATTTATAATGTATGCAGTTTTGGCAAATGTTTGTTTTTATAATGACCACTGATTTTACAACAATTAATTGACAGGACACTGAATAACTGAAGGCGGAAGAACTGAAGGCGGAAGAATTGAAGGCGGAAGAATTGAAGGCTGAAGACTTAAGGTGAAACGCTGAAGATGTTGCCTAAGCAATGATACAAAGCAGAATGGTTCTTTATTGTGACACTCCATACGATGGCACAGTTGATATTATTATGGTCATAGTCCGTTCGAATAATTTGATACTATGGTCATGTCAGAGGTCAAATTTGCCGGATTTTACAGTTTTTTTTTCCTTTTTTTCCTAGAGTAATTCATTGATTCCTATAAGTGGTCGCAAATCGAGAAAATAAATGCAAAATAACAATTCCTTCGATCAATACAGAGCAGCCACATATATTTTGTGAGTTTGTGAGTTTTCAAACTGTATAATGTACAGCCGGTCTCGTGGAACAATCGTCATCTCGTACGACTTAATAACATGCCCATCATGGGTTCAAGCCCCAAAGTAGTCCGTGCTGCCATGCGTAGGACTTGACTATACTGCTATCCATAATTTAATCCATAAGTCCCGATGAATGCCAACCCCACAAGTGGTACAGAAAGAAGAATGAGAAGATAATGTACTGCAGATATTACTTAAAATTTTATCTGAATGTCAACATACACGTTGTTTACATGATCGCTTTTCAATGAAGCATCTTATTGGAAAAAAAATCTATACATAACATTAAGCTGTTGTTTTCACTATTTAATGATCAAAACCAAATAATCATAACACAACAAGAAATCAACCGAAATTGTATTAAATTAATCATTATTTTCATCATCTTTTAGTTTGTTTATATTCAGTATCACTTTCCTGGGGGCCATGGCTGACATATATGATAGCCATCACATCAATGTAAACAAAAAGTGCTTGGCACCGAGGGAAACATAAACAAAAAACAAGTGTTAAAGTTTATCACCATGTTTATCACCACTCATGAGAGCAGCAATTTAGCAACATATTTAAACAAATTTCTTCATGGCAAATCTATCCTTTATTATTCATGTCAGCTAGATCACACCTAATCTTTTCCAAACATTCTCAATGTTCTGAGAAGTTAAATCAGTACAAGATTAGATAAGATAAGCTCAAAGTAATTATTTAATGAGCGAAGCAAGAAGAAAACAACACTGTTGTTCACTGTAAATGCCTGTAAGCCATCTTCTCACATACACTAGAACACTAACAAATGTCACAAACACAGTTCTTGAGAAATGAAATAGTACATGTATTCCCCGATATACATGATATACGCTTTTTTTTTTTAATTTGACAGTTCTTTGAGCAAATTGTACCGATTTGGCACATCAAATGCAAAATAAATTCCCTTTTGGTCGAGTTTTAAAAACTACTTTAAAAGGTACAACATTGCACATTCTTTGGTTGAAATCAGATCAATCAACTAATTTAGTGGCTAAAACTTACCACTTCAAGCGAAATTATACGAATATTAGTTGTAATTTGAATGAAAACCTCTAAATTTGAATTAATATTCGAGGTACGCTATTGCCTCCGGTCCGCATTTATAGCGTATATCAGGGAATACCTGGGAATAATGTTTTCTATTATTTCACTAAAAAAATAAACATAATTCTTCATATTGCGTACTATTTGTACTGCCTGTAGAAAATCGAGTGAATCGCATCTTTTAGGACATTTATTTAAAACAAAAGCTTTTCACACAATTCCCTTTTGTGGTTCTATATCTTGATAAGTCACTTGCTGCTTGGACGATCATTCTAGCAGTCAAACCGGTAATCCGAGCTCAATTGTATCCATTCGCGGAACGCGGACAAGCGAACGTAGCGAACAGGATAGCTGTAAGAGCATTGGAACAGAAGATCAACAACCCCAATCAACACCGGCCCGTTTTCATCCTCTACTGTCAGCGACGAGCCACACTGCCGGTTACAGAATGAACCTCCTCGATATACATCCGTACAATAGTGCTGATCGTGGTATGTATAGCTAGTTAGTTGTTGCCTACAGATCGACAAGAACAGCAATGGATTACGCAGATATGATAAGCCTTCTTCTTTGGTAGTACCGCAGGAAGTGCCTTCCATCGCCAGGTAGGTGCGAGTATCGGACAGTTTCGGCAAACGAATCGGTTTCACGTATCTGGTTTGGATGGCCGGACGATCCAAACGTATCATCGCAATATTGTAATAATCTTCGTTCGTATAGTGAAAGAATGGATGCATTACAATACTACTCTCGGTGTAGTTGATGGTCTGCTCCCACTGTGTAGTGCTGTTAAACACAGTCCCCAAGGTAATGTAACCGTACAGCATGTCACCGTGGATAAAGTAATGATGAAAGGAACTGGCCGGCGTAATCACGTAATTCAGTGTGATGAGCGCACCGGCACGCTTGTATAAATAGTTGTTTGTGTAGAAATTGATTTCAGCATGGTAGGGAAACTGGTCAGCGTAGGCATTGTATCCATACCAATAAGTGGCCGAATAGGTATAAGGGACGACTGTACCGGCTGACATGGTTTTGAATCCTACCGGTGTCTCATCGCTCATCGGCTTGATGACATCCAACGCAGCACTGGTGTTTGCGAACACACCCACTACACCGATCACAAAGCACACTATGGCTGCACTTCCCATGCTGTAACGTTTCTGCATCCCTGCTGTGCTACAGATCACTGCTCGAGAGTTCTATCCTAACGCAGAGTTTTTATACTAACGTGGCTTATCGTGATAGAACTGCTTACAGCAAATATATAACGAGGCAAACAGACATATAACACAAAAGCATATTTGCCCTTGACTGGCTAAAACAACAATCGTGTTTACTTGCAAACCGGAAAAAGCTGCTGATAATAAATTGTGCGAAAAAAGCTTCATATCAGTGCGTAGCTTTATTTCATTGTAATCACAGCTTTAATGTAATGTCACGCAAAACACTGTTATGCAAATTTGATAACGGTAGGTTAAGCGCAATCGCTAGCCAACATTTGCACATGATATCACGTAAGATAAATGAGTAAAAGTAGGGGAAGGTATGTAAAGACGGACACCTTAAGGCAAATGGTAAAAATCTAGGGATATATAAGTGCAACGACCATAAAAATGTGCATACATTATCTTACACTCATGTTTTATCAGAAAATGCCACCATGAAGGGTAAGATAGACACCTATAAAAAACGTTGGAAATTGAAGAGATTTATAGTATTTTAACATATCCTATTGCTTTTCACATCATGGTACATACATAAACCAATTCTAGGCCAATTGCAACGACGGTTCATTCAGCCATGAATTTAGAAATTGTAACCAGCGCTTGTAATATATCGTAGAATGCAGCATCTAAAGCATTATTGAAAAATCGCGTACTAACAGCTGACGTTGCTCCAGCTTACAGAACAACATTCTAGAACTTCCTTTTAGGAAATTACTCCGCAAAAAGTCCACGACCCCAGTATTTTTAAGAGACTTGTTAATAGTTTAATCCATTGCCCACCAGGTCAAAATTCAAAATTTGATATTTGTAATCCCATAGATAGATTTCTCATCTATTCCTGAACGAAGTCGTATCAATGCCTCATCTTTTTATTGCTTAAAGTTGTCCAAGTCGTGACAAGATATTGGATTTCGTGAAGCGCCTCATCAGCGTCGCGCGAGTAATAGCATAACAAATAGCAACTATTTTGACAGGTGTTTCATTTCTCGCTTATTTCAATACTTTTTCTAGTAGCTGATTGGTTTATAGCTTCGGAATACCCTTATTTAAGGTATTTGAAGAAATTTATTCATCACCAATTGATATAAGAAGTAAAATAAATCAATAAATTCGGTGTCCATCTTTGCCTACAAACAAAATGTCCGTCTTTCGCGCTTTGGTGTCAGGATGTTTAAACCACCAGAAAACAATAATTTGTGTTGCTTTCATCCTCGTTCTTTCGTCAGTTTTTTCATTGATCACTAGTGATCACGACAACTCATTCATGAAATAAAACATCCGGAAATGTAAACAATACAAGTTGTAGAGCACACGATTGAAAATTTGTTTTGTTCATAGATTTGACCAATTTTGCATATATTATGCCAAAAATGTTCTCAAATGTGTTGTCTTAAACTTAAAGTAAGGATGCTGCATTGTTGATTTTTTCGAAAATTACCTTTTTCATGTATTTATGTGGAGTGTCCATCTTACCCGTAGTGAACGTCTTTACCTACCTTCCCCTACTATGTTTTATACTTAAAAGGGAACCACCATGAACATGTACATACTTGACGCTGTAAAGTAGAACAAAAATGGACAAACAACCCGCAAACAATCGTTTATGTTTTAAACATATTTTCCTTTTTTTTGTTTAGTAGGAACGGTCCAAAAAGGCCGTATTGCTAAAAACTAGATTAAACAAGTATAATTTATGGCGCAACAATCCATATCAGCTTGGGAGATATTTCCTTCTCTGAGCCATGGAAGGGCACCTTATTCCGGGTGTACTCGGACGTTTTGGTTTTGTACAAATATTTTACATATTTTAAACTAGCTAAAACCGCGTTACACTCAAACATTTATGAGATGGAGACGCCCAGTACCTCAAGCATTCTTCAAACCATAATGACTGATAATGGCAACAACATTTACCCACCGGTTAGGTACACTAACGTTACTGCTTCGGAGCAAACATTTGTGTACATTTACCACGCTACAAAAGTCATTTGTTTCTTCACTCACTTGTTTCTCTACAAATAAACTCACTAATTTAATTGTTCATAATTTGTCCCACGCTCCAGACAACTAAAGCCCTTAATTGCATCCCGACCAGCGCAATAATGATACAACTCTCACGACCGCTCTCTCTCTCTCTCTCTCGCTCTCGCTATATATCTTGCTTTTATGTGACGAACTGATAGTTTTCTCTTTAAAAATGCCCGGTTCAAGCACAAAGGTACACTTGAATATTTAAGGAAATGAATGCACATGCAAGAAAAAAGCAAACTTCGCGCATGTTTTCCTTCAGATACGGCTTGCTTAAAGATTCATTCCCTTTCAATTTACGGTATATTTTATGCCTTTCTAAAATTTATTTTAGTTCCATAAAAACTCAAATTTCCATTCCATATCCACGAACAAAAAGCTAAAACTCTAAAAACTCAATCACACCCTTCTAAGACAGATCCCTCCTGCAGTTCCCATATCGTCCAAAACTCCCCTCAGGAATTGGACCAGAATTTAAAGTGCTAGTAGCAAGCCTTCGCTAAAAAGCTAGCGAGCAAAGTTCGTACACAACCACACCGACACTCCCAGTTCGTTCGTGCTGTTCTCGCTAGCGCCGTCAGAACGTCGTACTCAACCGGTGGTGCAAATGGGTAGGAGGGAAAAATCGATTTTCTCTATTCTAGCGCTTTGCACACCGGCCGTGGCGGGATGGATGGACGGCTTGTGAAGTGGGTGGGCGTCACCACGACACTATGCTGCTACGGAGGTCTGGGTACTCACACACACACACAACAAGGCTCACCACGCTCATCGATGACGATGTACGTGTGTGTGTGTGTGATCGTCCATATAGAAATAGTGTAAAGAAACAGACACCAACACATCGACAGTTTGATGGTGGCAGCGGCGGCCAAGGCGATAGTTTCCCTGAGCACTATATTGCTATTTTGTTTTTCATTTTGCCCATTCTTTCTTGCTATTCTCGCCACTGTGCCAGGGGCGATCCAGACCTAGCCTAGCAAGCTGTATGGCAGTGGTAGTGAAAGGCCTATTACCGCAAAAGCATGCGTTCCGTGTACACACGCGCTGATGATTAGTGGTTGCAGGCGCATATAAGCACTGGGAAGTGAACCCACCTCTGTTCCTTATTTTAGTAATAAAAGGAAGTAAAAACAGTATAAAGGCAGCAATGGTTGGAAATAATTACACAAATTAAGCAGTTTTTTTGTGTGTTTCAAAACCCACCTAAAGGCATTTCTCCTTTATTAACACTAAAAACGACATCAGCAAAGCACAAAATTAGGAAGCAAAACCCTCTCTCCTGCTGCTGGTTCAAAATCTCCACAGCGTACCACCTCTTTCAATATTGTCATATCCGAAAACCTAATAAAACCAATTCCTTTCGAACATACGTCCCGAAAAGGCGAAGAGGATGCTGGAGCTTCCCGCTCTCGCCACCGTGTTGGTTCGTTGTCAGTTAGAAGCATTGAAAAAGACGACCTAGGGAGCAACAAAAAAAAAACAACAGACTACGCAAATTCACCCAGTACCACACCAAAGTGTTTGCGAAGAAACAAAAAAAACACACACGGCGTCATACCAGCCGTGGCACACTAACACAACCGTATCGTGTGCAGCCCGGCAGCACTAACCAATACTCTCGTCAGTATACGATTGAGCGTCCGAGCTGCTGATGTACCTTGCAGTGTAGTTGGCTTGCTGCTGCTGCAAGGCGGTCGCTCTCAGCTTCCGTTCCGTCGGGGTTTAAATAGGTCACTGGTGCATGGGTTTTGCACCCCGACCAACAGAGCTCGGGCTTCGTACGCCGACGCTGTGGAGAAGATTCCGCTTGCTTTCAATGCAATTTAATCTGCATCATCATACAGAAAGGGTTTAATTCGAATATTTTAAAGTATAGACAATCGTTTATGTTCCTGACTGTCCTGACAAAAAAAATCAAAAGAATGAATTTATTGCTTTATTTTTTATAAAGCAACATAATACAATTATCACAAAAACATCATATGATATGATAACTGCAACGAACTGTATAACAAAAATGGTGTAATAAAGAATGCCACAATTTACAACCCATTTCTATACTGGTTTTATGATATTTACGACACATTATGATACTTTTGTGACATCAACGGATATTGCAAGCCCATACCACCTCATCCCATACTTGCTGTGTTTCATATTTCAACATATTTCCCCGAACCGATTAGCGCCACAACGGAATTTCCACGTGCCACGTAACACTTTTGCATATCACTTACAAAACCCCTCCAGCACGCTTCTTCTGTACCGTTTGCATCGTGCTGACTGCTATCAACTACTACTTCAACATCAATTTCCCCCACCAATGATAGTCATTCTACCAAGCAGCACACGTAAGGAAGCGAACTTGGTGCCCACCGCGAACAATCCTTGCGGCAATAAGGATCGACACTAGGGAAACAGGGCAACGAGCCCACCCTTCAGCTCACCCTGATAAATCTCGCACGGCAAGAGAAGCGAGTTAATGCTGACTGGTCGAACGAGTTCCAGGAAATTAAATTTACCAGACGATCACGGGTGCGGGCTACGGTGCGAAACGGTGGGTGCGTGCGTTGGTTCGTTCGGCAACGACGTTCCATCATCATTGTCGCATCGATACGGAGTCTTTTTCTACCTTCTTTGTATGTGTGTTGCCATTTTGCTAAGAAGAAATCAACATATGCGCCCCGAAGCCATCACCAAGGACACCACCTAAGGCAAAGCGCTCCTTATGCAGACGGGGGCTTTTTTCGGCCCTTCCAAGATTTACGGTTTCAACAATCGAGTGAAAAAGCTTTTACTCTTTTTTGCGTGCATTCTTGTAGAGGCTTATCCTTCAAGAAAATGGATCCCATCTTCATGATACCTACATCGCACACTTTAAGGTAAAAAAAAAACAGATTGAGCTAAAGCATATTAACGCTTCAGAAGAAACAATGAACAATTGTACGTTTCTTTCTATCACAGATAACGATGAAAGAAAACTCTAAAGCAACTTTAAAACAAATCCAGTTAATCCGGTCATCACGAACGGACAACCACTAGCAAAAGTACAGATTCAATCGCCCGAAAAAATGGAAAAAACAAATGCTAAATCGATCAACCCACACACAAAAACCACACACAAATCCCCGGACAGCAAACTACAGCACTGATAGTAAAACGATAACGATGCCGCCTTCGCTCCGATCGAACGGTGGTGACCATAGTGAAACCCTTTTTCCTTCCTTCAACATGACAACAACAGAGCACACGAAAAACATGCGTTTCGCCCTTCCTTCGCTAACGAGAGCCAACGGGAAAGGAAGGCAAACAAATGGCCGGGGTCCTTTTCATGGGCAACGGAACGAAACACTCATGACTCAGCGACCTTTAGGCTGTGGGGTCGGCGCACAGCAGCAGCAGCAAGCAGAAAATCCCGAGCGAGAAAAGCGTAGAGCGAGCGCCTTTCTTGTGCACCAAAGGAACTAGCAGTTTCTTTCACCCTTCATCAAAAATAATCGATCGAGAAAACGAACGTAGTACACAAGCGCCAACCCAATGATATTGCCATCCGATGGAAGGATTTCCGGTGTTTGCATTCGCTTTCCGAAGCATTAAAGATTTACTTTTGCCAAAATCGATGAAAGTGGTTGTACACACATTGGCATTAAAGCCGGTGCTTTGTAACGTATCTGCAAGAAAATCTCAGCTAAGCACTGCACGCTGTCATACAAGTCTTATTGTATCACACATAATTAATTAAATTTCCTCGAACATACCGCGCCACAGCGTGACAATTCGAACGAAAAACGGTTTTCAATCCCACCGAAATGTTTAACAAGAAAGCATCCGCCAAACGCATCACATACAGGCCCAGAAGATGAAAAATGATCACTGAACAGAAAAGTGTACCGTCATTCTACCGTTCGCTTTGGCAGGTCGAACGAAACTTTGGTACAGGGAAGCCGTCATAAGCCAGATGGAAGCTGGCAGCACAACAAACATTGGCACACTCCACAACTGCCCTCTCGCTGCACAATGCACCACGTTCAGTTGGCAATATTTGTACAGCGTTTTCTTTCTTTCACACTACTTTTTGCCCTTATTTCCCGAATAAAGTATAAAGTACCGGGCTGCTCCATTCACATCAGCGGGTCGATCCTCTCTCTCTCACTCGCTCTCTCGGGGTGGGCAGGCCACACCACCCGTTGAACAAAGGCTGAATCAGCAGCGAAAACGCATTAACGCCAGCGAGCAATACCGAAAGCGGCGAAAATTAAATTCATCCAAAAACCTTATTCCCATCCTGGGAAAGAAGAAAGCAGCGGATATCCTCCATTCGCCAGGGTTCAGCCAACGTCACAACGCCGCGGATCCCCCACGCAGTGGCAATGTGGCGGTTCCGGTGGTTCTCGGTACAAACGTTTCTGATTAGGATTACTGGATACAAATTCTGCAAACATACTCGACCAGAATTTTGATTATGTGATCTAGAGAGCGGTGAGAGCGAGTGATGTGCTAAAGGCGAGAAGGGGGAACACGCCGCAGCGACAAAATAAACGATACACACGGCGTGAAATAACGTACACGCGCCACACGAGAGCTACACGGTTTCGGTGTGAAAGCGAATACAAACACACGCTACTGTAATAAAATGCACCATCGCCTCCGCACGACGGTTGGAAATGTGATTCTCCAACCCGGTTCGACACAGCTTTTCGGAATGCTTAAAATAAAAGAAAAGCAGACAGTCTGTAGCGTTTTTCTTTTTGTGTTGGTGCGTTGGAAAGTGGTTAGGTACAGCTTAAGTGCTTGGATTGGTGTGCTTTAAAGGCCTCGAATGATGATCTATGACTGGAGGTGGATTGGAATGTAAAATAGCAAAGCATTCGATGGATAGTGCTTCAATCGTTTGAGGTTCGCTGTTTGATGAGTATTTCGTGAAATCGCACTACGTATTGTCACCTTCAAACATACTGGGCAGTATGTTGTAATTCTAAATTCAGTTTTGCCAACAGGATTCTTTGATTTGAAATATATTGCAAAAAATGGTAAATGCGGCAAGTTACATGATAAGTACATCTGCTCGAGAAATACTCGAAAAATGCTTTAAGTCGATAAGTAATTGTTGTAATTACTCTTCTAAGTAATTACTCTTCTATTCTGTTGCTGTTTTCTTTATCAATTACTGTTTAAATGTGTACAATTACCACTAGACTACCCGAACAGCCATTTTTAATGGTAACGCTTAAATTCAACTAGCTATTGGTTATAATAGCTAAAACCGCAAAGCTTGTCTGCTTGTAGCATCGGATAAGTAAGTAATTATTAATCACAAGTAATAGTATGACATGAAATTAAATTATTTTAATTTAGATTTATTTTTCACACCAAATATATTACACCAAAACTCAGCATATTGACGCTAGAACCGCCAATGGGTCCCATCGCACTTGAAAAAGATGTGTTATTCCTCTTGCCGTCGTGACAACCCATTGAAAATTCTTGACTTGTATTTATTTTTAAAGCTTTTTCCAGTGCGCCCATAAAATATTGTGTATCCTACATGATTCTTTAAAAAAAATCATTTCCAACCTAGAACCGCCATATGGGACATGTTTGTCCAATAGGCAAAATACGTTGTGATGGCTGGTATCCCTGGTGTCAATGAGTGAACGATGTGGTTCTGCAAGTTTAGCAGCACTGGGTAGAAAGTATGCGTAGAAAGTACTCCGTGAAATGTGCCAGTAGAAGCTGGTCTGTTCATACATTTGTTCATATACTGGATTTGGCGGGAATCAATGCTTGGGTATTTTATAAAGAGTTTACAAAAGAAAATATACCTAGACGTGATTTTCTTTTCAAGCTAGCCGAAGAACTTGCCGAAGAATACGTTGAAAATAAGAGCGCCAACGCAAACTTGCTGGAGACTGGAGGCTCTCGTCAGTGCTAACGAATGCTTCACATGCAATAGTATCTAGTATGTAACCATAACCCATAACCAGTATGTAAAAAATGTACTAAAAGAGTTTCGTACGAATGCGTTTCATGTGAGCCAGGACCTGATGAAGCAAATATTTGTTATAGATGCTTGAAATATTTAATCTAGGTGTTCCTCTTGCTTTCGAAAAAAGCCTTATCATCTTCTTTTGGCCATTTAGAGTTGTATTGACATCGAATTTTCGTAATGTTTAGAAAGGGAGTCACAGACGTTTGCCTATACCCAAAGAACTTTGAACAAAATACTTGATTTATTATTCTAAAAAACCTACTTATCAATTTTCTTCTTCTTCTTCTTTTGGCTCAACAACCGTTGTCCGTCAATACCTGTCTGTACCACTTGTTGGCTTTCAGAGACTTATGGATTTACCCCTCATAACAGGATAGTCAGCCCTACGTATGGCGGCATGGTTAATTTGGGGATTGAACCCATGACTATATCACTAGATTGTTTAAATAATTTATAGCTACAAGCCTAGATTTACTGTCGTTCAACCCTGTAAGGAATAATTATAAGCGTGTGTCACTAGAAGCTCTGTAATGTTATGTTATGTAAAGAAAACTGATCTTGATATCTTTGTTATGCGGTTGGGATGATCTCAATTTGATTATGTTTTTATTGATTGAGTTGCTAACAAAGCTTCATTATACCTAATTATGATGTTTATTAATTATCTACCCACAAGAAACCCTTAAGTAATATTAAACATGTCTAAATATGTACACATAACTAATGGGACAAAATTGTCCCATATGGCGGATCTAGTAAGGTGGAAAAGGCGGGCAGTTCTAGTGTTAAAATGTTTTATTAAACAAGTACTACCAATTCTTTCATAAACGGTTTAAACGCTTGGTAGTTCTGGTGTTAAGAAACTTTCATAGTTTCTAATTATAATGTTGTCGTTTACTAATTGACTATTGACGGCAAACAAAGCGACTAACAAAGCTCTTCGCTGCTTCAAATGATTATTTCCAGTTATATTTAGCACTTAAAAGAGCTTAAGCTAACTCTTGCCTTTTAAAAATCATTCCAGCATCTACTGCAGATTACCTTACTTTAACGTTAATGAGAATGCATGATAAAATCCTGTCCTTACCTGAAAAGAAAGCGTGAAACGAAGAAAACATCAATTAGAGCATCTAGCAGACTGGATTATTATAGAATAATTAGAAAATTAAATGAGACAAACAGCAAACGCAAAGAGGAAAAATTACCTTTCCTACTTAAGCCAGCAAAAAGGCAACAAACAAAGTCCGAACAACGACAAACGCAAGAGCAAAAACTGCACTCCGAGCCTCTTGGAAGGCTACTACTACTAGCCATAGCACAACTCTTTCGGGCCAGCTTGGGGGGAGGAAACAGCATCTCGTTACAATCAACCCTACTTAACGTTTCATGCTTTACCATTTCTAAGAATGGTACGACAACGTAGCCGGGTAAAACAAAACAACAAAGCTCTAAATTGACTCTACCCAGTCCGGTGGTGGTGTGCCGCCCTTGGGGCAAATATTGTCTTTTTGTCTCGTATTTTGCAACAAAACACACACGTAACTGCTTTGCAGTGGACAGCAAGCGCTATTGGTTGTAGACGGTTTTGTTTGTCAGCAAAAAAGCTCTTCAATTTATGCTGCAACAGAAAAAAAAAATGGTAAAATGTGATAAGAGAAAACTTGCTCTTCCTAGAACCACTCGAAGAAGCCATCGCATTCTACGAACCAAACTTGGCAAGCTGGTAGTGCTCCGACAAGCCCGTATTCTTTGTGCGATAAATATCGGACCATTTAAATTCCTTGCACCATCAGGTTGCCTAGACGACAGAGACAGCGGCGGGTGTAGTAGTAAAAAGCATCCCAATACACAAACACAAACGTGCATGTCCCGAGACATACGGGGCAAATGAAATTAAGCAGTCAAATAACGGTGGGGAGGAAACATTTCACCTTGTTTCCCTCCGACGTCGATCTGTCCGGTTTTGTGTTACATTTTCAATTACAACTTATCGCGCTACATCGGGAATACACGGCTCTCGTCGCGAAGGTGATGCTTGCGGATATGCCTAGCTTCAAACCAACGCCGCCCGCCGAGTTTCATCACCACCAAAGCACCGAAGCGCAATCGAGATAGTGAACACAATTTCCACCCAAAGGCGTACCAAGGTTTTGCGCATGAAAGTGGCCATATTATACTCCCTTCAAACGTCTTTTTAGTTGAAGTATTTTTTTTTCGTCTATCCTTAATTTACTCCTACAGTGCCCGCGCACGGCTTCAGTTGTCCTTGCATGGCTACGCCGCAACAACGGGGATGTGTTTCAGCAGTAAAATAATGTTTAAAGTCGGCCTCACCTCCTTGAAACGCCTTGAAACGCTCGCAGGAAAGTGGCACAGAGTGGTAACACACACATTTGCATATTAAAACACCTGCCACAAGGTCGAGAGAGTGTGCACGATTAATGTGTCAGCAGTTTGGAAGACGACATCCGAAGCGGAAAAGGAAAACCCTGTCCACGGTCACCGTACGGCGCCGCTCCGTACGGGGAGCAAAGCGTGTCGGCCTGTCGGTCACTCGGTCACCGTTTCGGTCAACATCATACAGCGCTGAAAGCGTTTGGATATCAGTCTGGTGTTGGGTATACCTAACCAGACAAGACTTGCGGCCCCTTCCCTTGCACGGTGCATTCGTAGAGCGGTGCAGTAGATCGTGAGCAGCAGCCTTACACACTTCCTGGAAAGCAAATTAGCTATTCATGATATCCATTTACGCTACACTTTCAGTAGACGGAAGCGAATCAGCACGAACGAAATGGATATTAAGCCTCTCTCGCTCTCGCTTTCTGGAACGAAAGCAGCAACGTTAAACGCAAAAATTGCAATCAAACAGAAACCATCGGACGCTGCCGTGGCATTTTCAGTGTCTTTTGTCAGCAGCAAAAACAAAACCACCCACGGAAAGCTGACAACAACAATTTGCATTTACCCGAGAAGCATCATCGTTCCGGGTTCTTTTCATCAATCGCGTCTTCTATCGATCGAGACACGGTTAGAACAAGAAGCATCTATCTGTGGAGCTTTCTTCACATTCGCTTCACCAATCTCCTGAGGGGCCTCGTAAAAAAAAGATATAATTTTGCACACTTTCATCACATGTTCGTTCGCCGGAGCGCTTCTTCTTTGGCCATCATAAAACCATGAAATAAACACGAACACACACACCACATGTACACACTCACGGGACAAATGAAGGGAAGTGATTGCTTGCGACAACGACGCGAGCACATTTCTAGCGCCAACATTTGTAAAGCGAAAGTTTCGCAATAACCGTAACATTCAATTACTCTCTGCTGAGGTTGGTAAAATAGATAGGAAAGTAGCGTGTATTTTTTGTTTATTTTCGCTTGGTGCGAATAATATCTCCGAAAATTAAAATACGGTCGCACGTGTTTGGGTGATTGTTTTTAATATCGGCTTGTAATAATAGTGTGAACGATAGAAACGTGTTTATTACTGCGGCTGGATGGTAGAAAGTACACACAGAAAGACACATTACATGGACTTCTTTTATCTTAATTAAAGTAAGTAAAGTTATAGTACGACGCAGCAATAAATTCAGCTTAATTTCGTAACGTCTGTTAGTTGATATCTATTTTAGACCTGTATGTTTATGTATAAAAACACATTTGTTAATGTGAATCGAAGAAAATAGCAATTAGATCAAGAAAATGTTTAATTTTCCATCTATTGATTTGAGTACGTCACAGTCATTGTCGCTAAATGTTGTCCACCGGTCACCAGATATAAGTCACCAGATTTTGTTTTAAATCATCAATTTTTGACTAAAAAAATATTCTAAAAAAATTTGAGTCAAAAAATTTGTCAATTTACGTCACAATAACTTTCATTCGATGAATAATAATAAAAACAGTGCTGCAAAATGTCACAGTCAATATGATAAAAAAAATTCTGACTGAAACAAAATCCATGTCAGCGTCATGTACTCTATTGTATCAGAGATGATGTTCAAACAGTTAGAGTGACCAATACATGCTCCATGACATGTTTGTGACCATCGCTTCGTCAGTCACTATGTGATGACTTTTTTTATTGTGGTCAATTCTGCAAAATGTTATTGCGACATCATGACAAATTCCGAAACAGAACCATCACGGGCTCTACAGTGATGATCAGAGGTGAGACTCAAACAGTTGGTGCGTCCAACACATGCTTGGTGACATTTTTTGTGACCAACTCTTGGTCAGTCACTTGGTCGTGACATTTTGTGCCGATGATCATCACGATGGTCATGGGAGTGCGGTGCTTGCGAGTGGTTCCAAGAAACAAAATGAGTATGTTTTCTCACTAAGAATGTCGTGATTATCGCCGACAAAAACGCGGTGACCAAGTGTGTGACCAAGATTTGTATGGTAGAAAAAACATGTCACCAAGCATGTGATAGGTCCGCCAACTGTTTGAGTCTCACCCCTGATCATTACAGTTGTGTACGTGAGCTGACTTGAACTTCGTTTCAGTGGCATTTGGTAGCACTGTTTACATCCAAAAAGTGACATAATTATACTTGCGACGGCATTAGAATAGAGTAGAACTCAAGCATTCCCATGTCGCTTTTGGCATGGCATGACGCAATTTCATTGAGTATCAGCAATGAACATCAAGCTAGCACACGAATATGTTCATTGTTTTCGGTGGTGATCGTCACGTGATGGTCATGACATTTTGCAGCACTGGTTACAGGCGTTGTTGCTAAATTGTATCCACCAGTCACCAGATGTAAGTCGCCATCAGCCATCAGTAAATTGCCAGATTATGGTTCTAAGCCATTTTTGACTATATAAGCATCAGCGGAACCTATTTGATCAAAATGTTTTACTTACTTTCTAAAAATGAGTGTCCCAAATTTCGTCAATTTACGCCACATAAACTCTAATGCAATGAATAATTATAAAACTATTATGATTGCTACGCAGGTTTTCAATCTTTCAATTAAGTTTTCTAAGTTAGCATGTGGCTCAATATGATAAAAATATTCTTAAGTTTTTTTAGAGGAAAAACAATAAAATTGTTCTCCTAATGTATCACACGTCTGTTAAATACTTGGAAAATTTATATGATTTCTACAATATGGCTCTATTCATACAAATGCTTTTTTTACACAAAAGAACCGCCTTATTACAGTTTTCAACCGAATAACACCGTACCAATAAACACTACCAATCAACAGCATAAACCGATCAATTTGTATACGCATATTATGCTTACTTATCCGCCCAACCTTCCGCCTCAAATTCCTGTGTATCAAGCTCTGCCAATTCTCGCATTTCCAGGGAACCCAACCACCACCAACCAAGGGTAGCGCAGCAAATTAATGAGATGCCCGTTTTTAACTTTGGCATTCTGCTATAGAACGATCATCATCATCGTTTCTGCATAATTTCATTCGCAAAAGCATGGAAAATGACCACCCAAACACCTTCCCACCGGAGGCGTTTGTACTCTAAGCCCTCTTTCCACTGGAGAAGGAACGCGGAATGCCGTGCTTTCCACGAATCTAGCGTCAATTCCTGTGAATAAAATCCCTACATTCCTGCGCTTTTTGGGGGGCCGATTCGTAGGTCACAAACGAATCGGTTATATCGGTCGTAGCTAAATGGGCCACAGTGAGCACAGGCGGGCGGCACAGGAAATGGGCAAGAAAATCAACGATTGATGATATTTGTTCTCCACTACCATTTCTCCACGGGTTTCTTCCCTTAGGCGGAGGAGCTGTGGCATTCTGGGTTTGATTGTTGAACACTCGCGTAACAAATGTCCGACGTCGTATATAAAGGCTTCGTTAGTGTTAAACAAGCAGCAGCCTAATCTGCGAAAAGTTGTTTACTAAAGCAATCAAATAAAACACCCCAACTGGTACATTCCCGTTCCGTAAAGTTAAGAATGGTTCAGTTCAGTCGTTCATCCATTAAACAGTTATTAGAAGATTTGATGCCCTTCGGCTGGTAAGGTATGAACTGTTTTAATTACTCTAGTGTTTATATAAACGTCATCCAGCTCCTGTCAAATTTTAAGTCATTTTTTGCTCATTTTCAAGGTTCCTGTAACATACAATCAACATAACACATTGGGCATGACATTGCGCTGAGAAATGAGTCCCTAACGAAACCTTTGCCCGGCACACATACACACACACACAAGAGTGGGCGACGGCCATCAAATCAGAAGGAATCGCAATTTATATTGCCTCATTCCGGCACACTCCTTCCTGCCGGTCCCGCGGATCCATCCGTTCCTAGCACACACAAACGGTTACGAACCGGCAGCCAGGCGTGCTAAGAGTGCTACTACTATCGGAATCGAAATCGGTGTATCAGTCCGCGGTATGCCGGTTGAAAAATGGACGCAACGAAACACCCGGGCAGGCACGGAAGCAAAACTCCCACGCGACGCACGGAAATATGCGATGACCGATACTATCATCCGGTGACGAAGTTTTTCTTCATGCTCCGTTTTCCACGCTGTGTGTGCCTGTGTGTTTGTGACAGTGTCATGATTTCACCATTTACCATGAAATTGAGAGAGAGAGAGAGAGAGAGAGAGAGAGAGAGAGAGAGAGAGAGAGAGAGAGAGAGAGAAGGAGAATGAGGGTCGTCCGTGACCGTGAACGGGGCACCTTGATCCGTTCGCTACACCATCGGCACTCAAAGGGACACAGGGGCGCAAGCGATAGGAACGCAAGGGAAGGACGTTGACAAAGCAGGACGATCTCCTCGTCGACGGAACAATTGCTTGTACGTACGCTGATGCGAGGAAAGCAGTATAATATGCTCTACATGTAGTTAAGATGAGGTTTATTCTTCCCCGTGGCTCTTGAGCGGCAAGCAAATGATTGACTATAAAATGCGGCAGCTAAGCAGTAGCGCCCAAAGCGTTCCATGAGCCCTGGGAATACTGCTATAGCATTAAAGTAAAATAAATCAATAATTTAATAAAAAACTGTGCAAATAGAAAATACTTAAATGAACAACATTAAATGCTAAATCGTTACACGTAACATGAAAAGCAAGACTTTGCGCCTAGTCATATTCCAACCACTGTATCTCGAACGCAACACCCCACCGGCGCCTAGCAGTTTCACACGATGATCACACACGTTATGGTTCCATTTCACGCAACTTCGCTGCGGACATTTTGCCTTGTGCACAAGCGATGAGTTTCGCATCCCATCGACACAGGACACACACAAAAGGGTTTTCCCACCGTTTACCTAACTGCTTCGCTTCAACCGTTCCCGTAATCTTACCCCATCCTCCTCAGTGGGTAAGTATTTCCTTTCCAACCGCGCATTTCTTCGAGTAGCCTCCTACTCCTCGTCTTCCCAAAAGTCAATTAAACTCCAACAAAACGCATCCCCACCATTACAGCACAAGCACAAGCGTCCGTCGTGTATCGTGTGGAAAATCATGACCAACAAATTGCACCCTCCCTGCCGCCACCTTTTTCCCGATACCTTTGACGAGTCGCGCATTGTAAAACGAATGGATGGTAGCAACGAGCACAGCTACTTCCAGGAATCCATCCCATGCAAGCTCTTGCCAGTCTGCGCCACCACCACAACCAAAGTAGTAGTCCTATGGTCGTCATAATAAACGCTCGTCTGCCTCATTCGTTCACTCTACCCATAACCGGTGATTTGTTTAATTTTGATTACCTTCGTGGGTAGTTTGATACGCCCAAGCAAAGGTATCGGGGGCCGCTACTTTCCTTGCAGTACATACTGTCAAGGTCACATCGAAAGAGGGGGGTTAGAAAGGGTAGGATGATCGGAATGTGTCACTACTACTCCGTTCGCTACGCACGTTTTTCCACGTTCGGTGGGTTTTCACGATTTCACCAAATGAAGCAATTGGGTGCACACGGTTAGATCGATTCCGACTTCTGCAGACTGGCTAATGCAATCAAATTCAAAGTTGAACAGTTCAGATGGTAGCACAAAAGTGAGGTGCACAAATACAATTTACACACTTTCTAACACTACACACTTTGAAGCGATTCTAACAAACGAACTTCATACACATCACGATACTATGTTTCAAATATAAAATGCCTCTATTGTGGTTTCAATTGGTAAAGTGGTTCTCATTGCGTGATTACACAGTGGAATGGGATAGGTGTACCAACAAGTTTGCAGCGTTTTTATTCAAACTTTGACGCTTCCTTCAAATCAAAATGTTTTTATTTACCTGATCGTAGTTAGAGAAGTATTGATCAGCCAGATCATGCTCTATAAAACAGAATAAATAATAATCCTAAGAAGCAATGTACAGGGAGGCAACGAAAAAGTGATGCATTTTATTTATGTCATAAAATTTAAACCAGATTTTACATATCTGCGGAATCGATGTCTATGGTGTCTTAAAATAGTAAAACTAGATTGTATCTAATTCATTTCAATCAACTATTTCTCTCTCTTTTAGTGAAAACGGATCTTAACGCTTTTCGAAACCATTGCAAGCCGTACGCACAACTTAGTTCGATATTTTGTCCCAAATCTTCACCAAACGATTCTTGAATTCGTCCCAAATGCTCAAATGCTTAGCGACATCGAACCTTCCTAGCTATTTCCTTCCAAAACATATTCCAAAATAATGTAAAGCAATGGCTAAACATCTGGAAAAGCAGCAGGTTATCCAGATGAGCTGATGAAATAAGGCAAATTCTCGTTTCGCTATTCCTGTACGATGGTTGTCTTGTGGGCTGTAGCAGAATGCTGTTGAAAGCTACATTTGTCTTCTCTAAAAAGAATTTAAGCACAAGTATTTAAATGGCTTTTGATGTCAAGGAATAACATATTTTTCGATAAAGCCCAAACCAACTCAGGTGATGCATTTAGATATCGTTCGACTGTAATTTGAACGGCTGGTAGAACATGCTCAATAAATATGATAATTTTGCATGTTCACAAATACTTTTTTTATTCAGAAAGTTCAAAGATACTTCCAGAGTAATCAATTTTTGAGAATCAAAATATACTCAAAACATTTGAGTCGCATTGTCAAGAAACACGATAAAGGGGAACTTGAGTACGTGTATCACTCCTAAGTTGCTACCATTTAACAGGTTTAACAGCTAATGAAATACAACTTCCCATTTCAGCTTTTCTTAGTACGTTTTCACTGTTATCGGAGGGGCAGTAGCTCACAAGCATCCAAACGGCATTCGGTGCCTCCTTGCTTCAGTTAATATGATACCCAATCCTCCATCTTTCGAATCTAAATTCCCATTGCTTTTAATCAATTAGAAATGAATTTCAGAGATACTTTCTTTAAATGTCTCTAAAAGATCTTGACATATTTATCTAGGATGTTCATATAGCATCGATGTCCATTGTGGTGCTCAGAAACGTTCTTCATCTGCGCCCTGGAGCGTTTTGAGCATTCGAAATTAAAACTAACACTTGTAAACCCCGGAAACTCTCTTAAGACAAGTTATTTCAGGATGCTGTACCTGTTTACCATAAACGGCTACTAAAACACGATGACTTACGGCAGTCTTGTTCACCATGTTACCTGTAGCAAATCAGAACACCTCGCAAAAACACAATATTTGTTTCAAAAGATGCATTGTTAGGGATTTACAAAGACAGTGTTGTATCAACTGAAGCCAAAGAAGTGAAGTGAACAAGTAGGACAAACAAAGATGTAACAAACAAATATCGATATCTGACATAAAAACCGAGCTTATTGGGACTACTGATGCCTTAAACCTATTATACCTTTACAATATCATGTCAATAATTTTCCCAAAAAATGTTTGATTTTCTAGTACAATAATACGCTATTTTTAAAAAGAAATACAAATCCTTTCAAACAAGCTCATCAACATTAAACCTGCGCAAGGGTGTATGAATTATTCAAACCTCTACACCAAACCAAACCAATTCCTGGAACGTGCAGCAGCATAAACATCAGCAAACTTTTGGTCCACAAAATGCTGCAAACAACCGTCGAGGCAGAAGTTGTTTTCTGCATGACATCGTTCAAACTAACAAGAAACTTTGCCCACAGGTCCTCTCTTTGTCGCCGGTCCTTTCGCACAGATTAGGAACCCGAGAGTGCTTCGCTTGCAATCTGTATTCATACACACAGTTGCAAGACTCAACTCTCATAAATAGTAAAACAAACCTATGAACGCAAAAGAAACAGGGCGGAAACTGTAGTAGAACTGGTGTTTCTCTTTTGAAAAATTACATTTCATTTCAAAAACTATCATCCATCAAAATGCTGTGGGGGTGCAAATACCCCCCGTTGCGTACTCTATATGCCTTGCCCGAAACGAAGCCAGCACGTTCAATATTCACTTATCGTCTAATGAAGAACCGTAGTTAGTGACGGGGATTTGCAGCTTTCATCTTCTTGCCTCCTTTGGCGTCTCTTTCCACTTCGTTAGCTTGTTGCAAAAGCTGCAACTTTCTTTCGCTAGCCCGATAATTATGCCCCGATGACGAATCACATTTCGCTGTGCACTACGGGAGGGAGCAACGTGCTAAACTGTGAGGATAGAGCGTTTCGTTTTAATTTTTTGTTTTGCTCCTTCTCCGCCTAGTTAAGAAATGTGAAGCAATGCAAAAGCAAATGGCGAGTAAAAAGTGTTGAAAATGTTCAGACCCAAGGACACATAGCCGTCATTAATTACGAATTAAAATAGCTGGAAAGATTTTTATCCATCCCCGGGTGGGAATATTAAAACGATGACTTAGTGAAATGGTGAAGTTTTTAAAGAGATGTATAACTATTGCTACCTACTCAACCCCACCAGCACCACTGGCTGGGATCTGTTGAGGAGCATTCCAGTAGGTATCGAACCACTCAACAAGTCCGACCACAGCTTATATGACGACACGCAGAGCTCGAGGCAGTACTCACGCGCTAGAAAGCTAAAACCTAGCATTACAACATACGCATTTCCGTTTTCACCTTTATACTGTTTCAATTTGACCGCTTCGCCTCGATGGCGCGCACTGGCCCAATAAAATTCCCAATCCTTTCGGTCGGATAAAAGCATGCCACCGATTTACATTATTCATTAACCTGTTACATTTACCGGAGCAATCGTTGAAGGGGAGTGAGCGCTCGTCCCATGCTTCTTGGCACGCAGAGGCAGGGCGACCGGCGTTTTGTCTCTAGCCCGTAACCCATTCTCCATGGGAATGATGACACCCGGGAGGAGTTCATATAAACCCCTGCCAAACCTACCATTTCAGTGTGAATGTGTGTACTTTTTTCACCCTCTCTTTCTCCACGCGGATAAAGGTAATCCGAGGACAGTGTAAGGGCGAACATTGCAAGGGCGCAAGGTCAACAAATAGAGATGCAACACAGTCGTAAAGGAAATGGTACAATCAAACCCGGTGCTTACGGCAGAGAGTGTGTGTAAAGGTAAAAGTGATTTTTTGAATCCCATTACCAAGAACGTACTGAAACGACACATTTACACTAACGTGGGTAAGTAAAAGCGGACCAGCTACGACATACACCTCCCCATACGCTACGGCATGTTCATCCAACGGCAGGTGAAAAGGTGAGATTGATCTTGGCTCCGTACGGTGCGGCACTCCGTGGTAACTCCGATTAAGGATCGATGTTGGATGGTGTGGGGGGAGGGTTAATCTTGATTCCGACCGACACGCAATCGACGACGATGGGCCGAGAGCAATGTTTCAATTCCAAACGCTGTAAGTGCTTGCCACAGTCGTACAGGGCCTTAACATGTTTCGGTGGTCTCACTCGCGCATTGCAGTGGAATTTGTAAAGTGTTATCGATTCTTTACAGTTCATTGGGTTACGTTTCGTGTTTGTGTTTGTCAAAAGTCAGAAGCGTTCGAAACTGTTGATCCCGGTTCGTCAAACTGGTAAAAGTCATTTAAAACGATTAAAGTATGTTAAAAAAGTCACAGTAGCAAGAGGCGTTTATCTCTGATAACGAGAAAAGTTTTACACGTCTGCTTTGATAAGCGAAAATAATCACACACCCGTAATAACGAAGAGAAAGATATTATTGTTATTACAGGGTGTAATAACCTACTTACACACACAGCTACTTATCAAGTCAAACAGACCTGTTATCAGTGCGGCATTTATGTGATACAATTATATCATTAGGCGGCACACGACAACACTCTGTCAACACTGATAAGAAATCCTCCCGGGCGGCACTGTGGGAAGATAATGATCGATGGATAACATGTTGCACTGCACTGATTGACTTCCTTGTATTGGGGTTTGTTTACAGGTCATAAAACGTATAATCTAGCAAATAGCGATTCAATTCAGTTAATCGCAATAACGTAAATCAAACATAAATAAAAACATGATAGTAATAAACAGATAATTTAAATCAAATAAAATAAATACCTGTAGGAAAGGCAAAGCGGCTAATGATTAAAGCATTAAAATATTAAGAAATATACATAAAACGTTGAAAACAGGCTACAACAAACCAAATTGGGTCTAGTTTTGGTATCTGAGCAAGTGCAAAATGGCATTAAAAGATACAATTTTATGTAAGCAATAGCTAGAATTTATTAAAAACCATTAATTTCAAATAACTGCTCAAAAAAATCATAAAAAAAAGTTCAAACTCTATGTATTTGATCAATAACTTGTAGAACCTATTCTTAATTATTCTACCAAATAACTAGCTTCCCTTTCACGAACAAAACAAAACAAAACCAATACACTGCTTACTGATATGAACACTCCAACAGCACCAGTATAATCAGTATTTAATTGTCTAGTTGTCAAGCAAATGACTCCAAAAAAGAAAATCAAAAAAGCCTTCTAAAAGAACATAACAAACAAAACAAACGAAAAGCTACAAATTCCTCAGCGACTAACGAAAGCTCGACACACCAACAAAAAGGGCACCGTCAGACACCGACACGCTCACACAGCCCAAATGAGTTGAGGAGCGTTTGTGGGCATTTCAAATTTTTCATGAACCAAATACCGAATAACTGTCCTGATTGCTTCCTCTCTCCAGTCTGGCACCTCTCCAGGCTTCTAACAAGCTATGCAACCGGTATGGAGCAACATTTAATAAACGTTCTCCTTCCCTCTTGGTCGTCTGATGGTTCGCGCTCGACATTAACAGTGTACTCCGCCGCGTCACCATCAGCCGATCAATTATAAATGCTTTAATACATTCAATATTTATGCAGGTCGACATTTAATTTACTCACACAAACAAAAAAAACCTAGGAGGTCCACCACTAGGAGCGGTATTCACGAAAAACCCAACGATGGGTCTATTGTTTGACAGACATCGAGACAAAAACGGAACGAACGCGAGGTGTGTTGTGTTGTGCAGCAAAACTAAACGAAAATCGAAGCTAAGAAATACAACGATCGACGGAGAAAGGAAGTACACACCAGCTGCATTGCCCCGGCAACGGGAAAATGAATCGATAGCGCCCAGGTGTTGCTTGTCACGAGCGATGACTACACGGCCATCCAGTGCGCTGCACTGGGGAACAACAAACGTTCAAGCGAACGAATCCTTTGCTAGGCTTGAGACTTACCACGGCCAGGGCTATGAGTTTGAGGTTCGTAGGTCTACCGAATTGTAACAAGCGTTTTTTATTATTTTTTTTTCTTTTAGTATCAGATGCACATACATCTGTATGTTTGTGGGTTCAATATCGAGGACAACAATGCAACAAGCGGTTTTGTAATAACAGGCAACAAATAACAGAATTTAAGGAATAAATACAATTATAATGTGGGTTAAATTTTTTCACGATGCTAATTTAAGGAATACTAAAAAAATCATTGGCCATTATTGTACGACTGTTTGAGAGGAGTTTTCACATGTAGTAATCAAGTTTTAAAAATCATATTTCGATTCAGCAATAGAGGTCATTCAGTTTTAAGGGTTTTAACTATTATTTAATTATTATTCTTAGTGATGCTAAATTATGATTGCTATAAAATATTATGAGTTCTGTAAGTCATATACAAATATGACCCAACCTTGAATATTCTGTTCTCTTTGAATTGATTGAGTTGACTGGCATCGGAGTTCTGCTTACTACACTTAACATACAATTAAAATTCATAAAAATATTCGTATTACAATCATTCTATTCACCCATGGAATATCTGGAAATACTCTTGTCACGTTTCGAGCCGAATACGAAGTGAGAAACATATGAGCATTTAAAGATCAGAGATACGTATTGAAAAACTAAGATATACAAAATAAAATTTTGCCCAACCAAGGTCCTTTACCTTCTAAAAAACATTTTACACAAAAAATACAAACTATTTTTACAATCATTTGCACTACATTTAGAATGTGAGGTACCTATTCCAGCCAAATTACATTAAATTGGGTGTAAACTGCATCTATGGCAATCAGGTTTAGGCTTCAGTACAAATTATGATCATTTTTGTTATATTTTTTTATTATTATTTATTATTTACCATGTATTATTCATCATTTTTACTATTGTTATTGTTTTATTTTTGTTATTATTTTTAATTTTTTATTTTGTTATATTTTTGTTTGGTTGTAAAATCAGTAGTTAATTTTTTGACAGAAAATAACTAACACCAATTAAAAAATACGGCATTGTTTGTGCCTGAAAATATATTCGATATTAGAAGACTCCTTAGATGATCGTAGTATATTAATCACTTTCTCTTATATTAAAGATTTTTTTACGAGTTTTGATACAAATCGTTCATCAGTAAAATTAAGAAGAAAATTCGAAACTGCAAAAAGCACAGTTAAAAATGGATGAATTGATCGTTCTTTACACCTAAGTTGCTCCTTATAGCCTAATTAGCCTAATTTATAAACAAAGCAAAAGAGCCGGTCTCGTAGTACAGTCGTCAACTCGTACGACTTAACAACATGCCCGTCATGGGTTCAATCCCCAAACAGACCGCGCCACCATACGTAGGACTGACTATCCTGCTATGGGGGGGAATCAATTAGTCACTGAAAGCCAAGCCCACAAGTGGGTACAGGCAGGCAGGCCTTAACCGACATCGGTTGTTGAGCCAAAGAAGAAGAAGAAGAAGAAGATAAACAAAGCAATAATATCCTGATTTTTAAACTCTTTAAACTAAAATAAGAAAACCATTACCAATCATTAGGAGAAAGCACAGAAGTAAAAAAAGATTAAAAGATACTAAAACGGAAAACTAACATAATAAAAAGCAGCTTACAGATTAAACGTATACCGTCATCAAAAAGCATCACTTTCATAAAAAGTGAATTACAACTGCAGTAAAAAAGAGCCCAGAAAAGTACCCAACACAACCCAACAACATGTGTGCGTGGTATATGTTTTAAAAGCAAACTTCTAATACTCAGGATTGAAATTTACTACCACCAACCAACACATCAAGCCTTCAATCTGAACCATCAAAAGCCACCACCCTGTGCCGCTGCGCTGCGTTGCTACACTAATTTTGTTTTACTTTCCAACGCACCTTGCCTGCCTGGTTTTGAACACACGCTTCAACCAGCCCTACAGCATCAGAGCCAAGCAAGAACGAAACCCGCACACAACAGCACACGCTGCCGATCGTCGATTGGTAAAAACTCCTCACGCTTCAGATAACGGACCGCGCTACAAACAACGACACGCATTTTTCAATACACAGCGACACAGAGATCCAACACAGCCTTGAGAGAGAGCACAGGGCGACGGGGACACACACAGCAACCAGCGACAAACGGAAAAAAAACCATACACACACGCTTTGTTTGCTATCTTCTCCGTCCGGCGCGGTGGTGTGTCTTCCCTTTTCCCTTAGTGTACGAGAGGTGCAGGCAAGTGGATGGATACATGCGTGCGTGCGTGTTAGAGAACGGATTAGAAACTATAATGCGCTCAATACCAACAGCTTACGTTTGATGCGTGAGCGATAACGATGTATTTAATTGTTCAAGGAGGCAATTGTAGGCGTAATGAAATTAAATGTTATCAAATTTGGAGATATTTAGTGCCTCAAAAAAGGGCAACTAACACCACCTGCGCGCTCTTTCTATGTCTGTGTGCTGCCTGCTTGACAAGGGACATAATCAGCACGCAATTTGTTGCACATTTTTGTGCGTATGCACCTAGAAAATATACATTCCCTCAAACTCCCCCCCTCCCCGCTTACCTTCATAGGAGCAGTGACGATGGTGCCCGGTGCATCCACGGCGGATCACACAGAAAACAGGACGCGAATCAGCATCAAACACACACTCACACACGCGAAAGGTTCCGATTTTTTATGATCCGTTGCTTCCGTTGCTACTCCCCGGACTTTACCACCCGTGCACCCACCACAAGCACACCATTTGGGACCAGTGCTGCAGGGGTGTTGTTGGAAAGCAACAGAGTGGTAGAAAAATGCACCACGCGAAGAAGCACGGTGCACGGGGGAGAAGAAAAACAAACGCAACACCGGGGAACACACCGGAGCGCAGGAGGCAAGAGCGAGAGAGAGAGAGAGAGGGCGAGCGAACGAGCGGCGGGAACACTTTTGCACAAAACGCACACGATAGCCGCACGCTGCTAGCTGACCTGGCCGCGGAATCACGATTACGAAATCGTGCGTTTATCGTGCACGGGAGAGTTGGGTTTTTGGCTATCGCAAACTTTGACGCGGGATATTTTATCCTAGAAGCAAAGAGCTGCTCGCTGTGTTTTTCTTCACTTGCACCAAGATACATAGATAACTGGCGATTGATCCAGTTCCCCGCTGGTCGGGCAGGGTTTGACAGCCAGCTGCTGCTTTGACAGCACGGATTGCTCTGGGGCCCAGAGTGACCAGAAATACCGATTTATCTGTATTCCTACCGATTTTTTATATGCTTACCGAATATATCACAGATATTTGATTTTTCAGTCGTGTAAGCTTAATCTATGACGCTTGGGATGCTGTTTCAAGGATCGCTATTAACATTTGTTACCCACTTTGGTACGCGTTCTCAACATTACTCCTGCCGAAAACCGAAAAAATAATCTGGCCACACTGTTTTTAACGTTAGATTGTCGCTGCATCTCCCTCATTTTCTCTACCCGCCTTTTACTCGCATTACAGTGCTCGTTTCGAAGTGAGCCCTCCTTCCTGGCTTCCTCTGATCAAACAAGTAGTGGTGGGAGCTCGGTATCAGACCTACCCGATTCTGATTCCATGTTCGGAATTCATTCCGGAGCCAATTCCGATGATCGAAACGATTTCGATTCCAGGATCGATTCTGTAGCCGATTCCAGAGTTGACTCCGGGGTCGATTCCGGAGTCAATTCCGGAGCCGATTCCAGAGCCGATTCCAGAGCTGACTCCAGATACGATCCCAGAGTTGACTCCCCAAGCGCCACAGATTAAGCTTAAACGACTGGAATATTTAATATCCATAGAAAAAAAATGAAAGCTCCACAGCTTCATTGGTTTGATCAATAGATGGCGTTATTACAACTCATCATTATATTGCTATCCTTTTCTTGCAATGTGTTTCGACAAGTTTCATCTTATCATGACCTATATAGCCTTCTAACTTGCTGAGCAAAAATCTATATGAATGGTCGTGTGGTCAGATACGTGGGTATCAACACCAACGACTTTTACTCAAATCTCACTTGCTTCAGTGCTAGTGGTTTCGGTTGGAGTTTAGTATTTAAACAATCGTATCGCCGTTCTAGTTCTAGCGATGCATAACATCAATGCGAAACCATACAACAGTACAGAGGAAATGAGAAAGCTCTCCTCCAAGCGATGAAGCTCAACTAGTTGGGGTATCCCACCAACAGAGAGCGCCACCAGCTTTTTCGGTATTTTTAAAATGCATGAGTCGTTTGCCGTCTGCTAAACGAAGTCTTTCTATATTCCGTTTAGGTAGAGAACTTGAGTCGTTTAGAAGCCGTTTAGAGGTCGTTTAGTGTATTTGTGGCACTTGGGTCCGGAGCCGATTCCGGAGCTGACTGCGGAGCCGAGTCGCGTGTCGGCTCCGGAATCGATTCCGCAGTCAGAATAGGCTCCAGAATCGGAATTGAACTGGGAATCGCAATTTGCCCTAAAATTTACTCCAGCATTAGAATTTGCTCCGGAATTTTAATTACATCTTTAATTGAAACAAAAAGTTTTAGAAGTGAAATCAGTCCGGGAAGCTCCATGAGAAATTATCTTTTACAAGTAAACTATGGTTCGATTCCAGAAAAATGCGGAGTTAGCCGGAATCGTTTCCGACAAAAACTTCATTTTTCATATCACTACAAGGAACCCTGTCTTTTCCACTTGCTTGTGTGACCCGGCGCTCTAGCAGCAATCGAACACGACATCGAACATGAAAAATATATGGGATTTGACATGTTCGATTTGTTGGTTATCAAATCGAACATGTCAAATCCCATATATTTTTCATGTTCGATGTCGTGTTCGATTGCTGCTAGAGCGCTGCCTGAATTGGGGATGTGTGAGTTACCCGGCGCTCTAGCACCAATCGAACACGACATCGAACATGACCGTAGCAATAGACGATGCGCAATCTCAGATTGCGCATATATTTATCTGTCAAACGGATCGGTTTGATATATTTATCTGTCAAAAAATATTTATATATCTCGGACATATAATCTTGAAAATTTATGCGCAATCTTGGCGCAATCTGAAATTGTATGGAAATGACGTTTATAGCTCAGGGTTGGTTACGCGAAATGACATATGTTTTGATAAAACGAATATATGCGCAATCTGAGATTGCGCATCGTGTATTAATACGGTGAAAAATGTATGGGATTTGACATGTTTGTCTTGTTTGTTTGTTTGTGTCTGACAGTGCACCTCCATATGATTATATGGGTTTGTTCGAGTCGGTTGTCGTGTTCGATTGGTGCCAGAGCGCAGCCTTATATTTTGCCAAGTCATCAATGGAGGTGTTCGTGTGTACGTGAAAACGCTGTGCTTTAAATTTTGCTAATTCAAACGCACGCCAGTAACGTCAGTAGAAATTTAAAAGTAGTGATAAGAATATATTCCGTGCAGAAACGATGGCTTCAACTTGCGACAGAAAGCCCGGAAAGGTGTCCAGAGCAAGCAAACACCTTTTGTTAAAATACTGCAAGGAGTTGGAGCAAGAACGCGTCGCTCAAATGGTAGCTGAGCCAGTGGCATCGAGTAAGTTAAAAAAAATGATTACAAGCATCGTTCTAACATGCTTGATGATTTTTACCATTGCAGGAAGTCGTGCCAGTGACGTTGCGCCAGAATTAATCCTCGCGGCAGCTACGGAACATTCCGAACCGATGGGTATGTGGCAGCCATTATATGCTTAGTGGTTATGTGCTAATTTATGTTCGTTACTTTCAGACACCTGTGCACCGGTTTTGGAAGATTTCGAAGACTGCAGCGAAGAGGAAGAACGACCGACAAAATACGACGGAAGAACGACCTTTGGCTGCGCTCTGGCACCAATCGAACACGACATCCGACTCGAACAACCCCATATAATCAAATGGGGGTGCACTCTCAGACACAAACAAACAAACAAGACAAACATGTCAAATCCCATACATTTTTCATGTTCGATGTCGTGTTCGATTGGTGCTAGAGCGCCGGGTTTTTGATGAATCGTTAGCGGATGTGTCGTAGGAGGATGGTCTGCGACTGTGGGCCCTCGATACAGGGCAAACCCACGAGGCGATGAATCGGCTGTTGCGCCACCTTAAAAAAGCCGGAGTTTGAGTCGTTGCCGAACGATGCGCGCACTTTCCTGAAGCCACTGGAAGATGCAGTTATATAAACAACGATAACGCAGATTGATGGTGGAGAGTTCTGGTACCAGGGTGTAGGAACTTGTTTGAAAAATTATTTCCGGTAAAGACTTAGTGGCTACAAAACTAAGTATTCTGTGAACTTGTGCTGCGGTATCTAATTTTTGTTAATATTCTAGAAACTTGCCTCCTATTGACGATGGATTTGTTATCGATTTTTGCTTCGATGGCTTACCGCTGTACCTGAACGACAGTAAACAGCTCTGGCCAATACTTATGAAAGTATTCAACATATCGAATATGCCCGTGATGCCGGTTGCATTATTTTTCGGATTATCAAAACCTGCATCAGTCGACCAGTATCTCGAAGATTTCGTTGAAGAAATGAACGAGCTACAAAAGAACGGTTTGATGATGCATGGTCGGCTCCTACTCGGTGAAAATTCGATGCATCATTGCCGATACACCGGCTCGTGCTTATATAAAGGGTGAGTTATTAATCTATAACATTCAAAGTTCAGCATTGATGTTGATGTTTATTATTTCAAAATTGTAGGTGTTAAATCGCACAACTCTGTAAGCGGGTGCTTAAAGTGCACAATTACAACCAATAAGAGTGATCATTCTTCACACAGGTTCTATCCGTATGCGGCGTTTTCCCAGCCAAGAGACCATAATTCTTTTTGCAACGAACAATATCCGCTGCATCAAAAGTTTTTAATGGCACTATCCCGTCTGTATGGATTAAATATGATTTTAGATATTATAGTGTCGGATCGCCTGCACCTCATAGATGAAGGCGTTTTGGGTAGATTAATATTTCTTTGGACCAGCGTATTCCCCAGGCAGAAGTTTAGGTTGTCCAAATTGCAGCTGAAAATTGTGTCGGAACATCTGCTCCAAATCCATCTGCCTTCTGATTTCAGACGGCAGTTACGAAGCCTGAATCTGATTCAAGATAGGAAGGGCATTAAACTGAAATCATTTCTGCAGTTTGTGGGATTCGTTGTTCTCAAAGACAATTTGAGCGACGCTGTATACCAGCACTTCATGTTGCTGTTTGTTGCGACAACATTTTTATCCACTGCATATCATAAAGACCGTTGGATAGATGCAGATATATTGCTGCACCAGTTTGTGGCAGAATACAGTAGTCTTTATGGCCCAGAATTCGTAAACAGCAACGTACACAAACTGTTGCATGTTTACGAGGAGGTGTTTAGATTCGGTGAACTGGGCACTATGTCTTCCGAAGAGTGCGAAGAATATCTCCGCAATTTTAGGCAAACGGTGTTGCATAGCAAACGACACAGTTTGGCGCAGGCGGTGCAGCGTTTTGCCGAGCTGCAACGTATCAATATTTCAAAAAGAATGCATTTATCTTCGACCTCAGGATCGGCCAGTAAATCAGTCGGTAGATATACCGAATGCACCATGAGTCCCGGGTTGTTTCTTAGAGACAATTTCCGGGACCGATGGTGTATGTTGCACGACGGAACTGTTCTGAGGTGCGAGTCAGCCTCCATAGAAGGGTGTGAACTGATGATTCACGGGCATCGGTTTACACAGCAGTATCCCTTTTTTGTGAAGCCGTATTCGTCCTACGAGCTAAAACATACACGCTGCAAATCTGATTCACATGAATACAAATGAAATGAGTTATGTTCCCAGCACCAGTATAATGTGCAAGGTTGCTGCTGTCGGAACCAATATTCAGGGAGAATATGTGTTTGCGCCTTTACCTCATACCGGCGAAAAAATAAAACATGCTGTTAACAATAGCTTGCCTTCCGTTTTATTCTAAAAGGGTCGAATCATAGTAAGAAAATATTAAATTATGTTTTGAATTGGTACCGGTCTCCTCGTACAGTCACGACAACTCGTAACATACCCGTCATGGGTTCAAGCCCCAAATGGACCGTGCCGCCATACGTGTAGAAATGACTATCCTGATATGGGGGAGGAAGGGGGGGGGGGGGTTAATCTATAAGTCACTGAAAGCCAACCCCACAGTGGTAACAGCCAAAGAAGAAGAAGAAGAAGAAGAAGCACAAGATGTATTGATGCAGACATCCACGAGCCGCTATGCTCTAGCAGCTCGCGTCCTCTATCGCGCCCTGCAGGAAATTATGGGAAAACGTGGTGCTGCTGCTACGTGGCGGATTCCGATAGATATTGCCAATCGTTCCGTGTGGTACCAACGACCCAGGTTCTGCATCAGTGAATCCGGCGGAACATACTGTGGGGCATCGGTAGAAGGTAACCTAATTAATAATAATTCTAAGTACCTATTGAAAACCTGATCATTGTCTCACTATAAAAAACTACACTCACAAAACTCATCAATGAAACACTTATCACCATCACACCCCACACTATTCTTAATACCGTCCAATGTGTAATTTTCTCTTCTGATCTTAAACACATGAAGGATGAAGAAATTCTTGACAATTTAAAAGATAAAAAAGTTACTCAAGTGCGTCGTTTTACTCGTAAAGTTAATAGTGAAATAATACCTGCCAATTCTCTCCTCCTCCGTATTGCTGCAACACTAGTCCCCTCTGTTATCCGCTTTGGCCCATTCCAAGTGATTCCCCGTACATATTATCCCAAACCCATGCTTTGTCTTAATTGTGCTCACTATGGTCATGAGATGCAAAACCTCACAAGTTTGCCACGATTGTGGTATTCCTGCCCATGGTGAATGCACAGCTCCACTAAAATGTGTTAATTGCAAAGGCAACCACAATTCTTTTGACAAATCCTGCCCATTTTATCTCAAAGAACAGGAAGTCATTAAATATAAAATTGATTACAACGTGTCTTTCTCTGAAGCACGAAAATACATAGATTCTATAGGTACAACTATATAAACATTGCCTCATAACTGCTCTCTCTCTCTTGGTCAAGTTGTGTCTCCCAATCCACAAACTAACGTTGCCCCTTTCACTAAACCCGATTCTAGAGACGAAGAAATTGCCAATCTTAAAAAACAAAATGAAGAACTTTTGAAAAAAACCGAGGCCGGATATTTTGAATAAAATAAATAAAATACATGGTAAGCTACTATTTCTCCAAAAAAAATCCCCGATGATTAATTTTGTCATAAGTTTTTTTTTTTCTTTTTCCGTAAGTGACTGTAAAAATTATCCCGAACGCCCTATAAGTTCAGTACGTGATTATACGATGATGCCAACCTCTTTAGCATATTTGTGCCAAATTCTCGCGTATTCGTAGTCCCTGAAACCAAGTACGTCACGTATTGGGACCTCAGGGCTCCTCCCTATTGCTTGAAGCGTCGATAGTAGTGCGGGTCTTGTTGTTTCAAACTCCACAAATGGCAATATGACGTGGTCGATGTCATGGAATCCGTTGGCATAGTTACATACATTTGAGTCGACGATCCCTATGCGTTGTAGATGTACATTCTTCGCATAATGGTTTGACATGAGCAGTGGCGGATCTAACGGTAGGCGGACTAGGCGGACTCCTGGGGCCCCGCCGATTAAGGGGCCCCGTAGATCGCTAGTTTATAGTATGCCGTATGTATTACATGCATGCCTATGGACACAGTACTAGCGACAAGGGCCCCAGAAAGGATGGACGTTGGGGCCTCGAAGCTAGCGAATCCTCCCCCCCCCCCCCCCAATTTAGAGCCTGTGACTGATTATCGTAGGAGCCCTAGACGACATTTCAAATTTACTGTTCCATCTCCCTACAGCAAGTTCAGTGCCACTATCAACCCCCCTCTCCCCTTAAAACACCATTTACCATCTACAGGGGGTCTCAACTCATTTTACTGCCTAGGGCCCCCAATACCCTTTATCCGCCACTGGATATGAGTCTTGATGTCATGTGAAGGAATCCACGAACTGCCTATAGGCTTTGAAACCATGGACGTTGTGTCACCCTAGGAGAGATGGAGTAAAGAAATCCCCCGAGATCATCGGCATCCCACATGCTCTGCCAACGAGTCATACATAATTGCTATGGGATGTGGAGGAATTCGTGAGGCTGAATCGAACGTTCGAAGGAATCGCTCTCAGAAGCGCCTTCTTTGGCAAAGAGATCTACCCTCTCATTGCCAGGGATTCCGCAATGAGCAGGTAGCCAGACAAGCGATATTTGAAACTCTTTATTGAACAAAGAGCTTAGTGTTTGTAGATTTTTTTTACAATAATCAGAGCTCATTATCGCCTAAATGGATTTCAAAGTTTCGACAGCACTGAGACTGTCAGTGAATATATAATATTGATCCGGAGGGCTCGCGTTTGTTAGAAGCAACGCGTAAAATATGGCAGCCAACTCTTCGACAAATATTGCGCATGGATGTCTCAATTTGAAGAAGGCTTGTTTGGTATTGTTTCTTGTTGGGATGGCCATACTTGTTCACAAAAATGCTTCAACTGTCCTCCAGCTGGGAACTGTCCTCCAGTGAAAATCATTTAGTATGTTCTTTGTTACCTCTTGCAAAGAGGAATCAGTTACCGAAAGGGAATTGTAGAACTCCGATAGATTGGCGCAGCTGATTGCTTGTGAAGCACTAGGGTTAGCCTGTAAAGGCCGGGCTACATTGATCGTACTCGCAAGTGTAATTTTGATTTTCACTAGCGCACCTGGCGGCGGCTGACCGAAGCATTTTGCCAAACAATTTGAGGCTGTTCCAGAAAATGTGTTATTTTTCCATGTTTTGTACTTAATTCGGACGAGAAAAGTTTTGTAAAAAGTAGATGCACATGTCCTGCACGCATTGCATCCATTTTCATGACAAAAAACGATGGATAAACTACTTAATTAAAAGATTCAGCATGACCATTCTCTCGATGAATAAAAAAAGCTTCCACCAGCCGCCGCCAGATGCGCTAGTGAAAATCGAAATTACACTACGGATTACGATCAATGTAGCCCGGCTTTAACGATACAAAATCCTGATATATCTTCATGATTTTGCAATTAGAACCTGCCTCTTGTAAAGATTTGATATTATCAATCACTAGTGGATTAGATACTGTGTATCGAAGCAGAAGGCGAAGCGATAATAGTTCAAAACGTAGTTTTAGCAGCATCACTCCAGAAATCACTTCTAGGGACATTGAAAAGACTAATTATGAGTGGATTTCATACATCCAAGCGCAATTCGAAGACAATGATATTGTATACCCAAGTTACATTTTAAATCTTATCATAGTTTTAACATTGTTGTTACGGTTATTCCATTAAGCCTCCTTTTTTCATTTGAATGTCTTGTATGACCTTATAAGAAAATAATATATAATAAAACTCTCTTAAGACTGAAAAGGCCCATCTACAGAACTCTGTTAAGACTACGTGTTAAAACCATTTCTAGACCTTTAAGATGTTTGGCGTAAGTAAATTATTTAAATTACAGCCTTTTGCTTTGGATATGTTCTTGAGATGACAATGAAGCATTGAATATGAAGTCATAATAATGGTTGATAATTATATGAGAATTATGATGTTATCTTCATTTTTTCTGATTCTGAAATCGCTCGCGTATCAGCAGAAATCCATGCCAAGAAAATTTCACTGTTGAAATACAATGTAAAAATTTAAAAAAAATATCAAAGTGCCTTAATAGTAAGCTACTTTTTAGTATAAAAATTAATTATTTTAAAAATATAGTTTTCATTGAAACGCCCTCAATTTGCACAAAAAGCTTTGTCCAGGCTGTGGCATAATACACATGACGGAATTATTTTTTGGAAAATTGTTATTTTTCTTTTTGTCTTGTAAAATATGAATTGGTTTATCTGCACATCAACATGGCTGACACAATTTGGATACACAAATTAACAATCTGATGCATTATAATGGATTCCATTGGCTTAAGATCAAGAGGACTTTCTTGATCTCAAGTTCAGTCGATATGTAGGGCTGTATGTGTGGCTAAGATAGTTTTAAACAGCACATAGCTTTAGTAAGCACTTGTGGAGATTAACAAGTTTTAAGACTCTCCACGCACAGGTAGTGTCCGAGATACGTGGATCCTGGTATATAGTATGCAAATCTACACAATCGTGGGTTTCTGAATTTGACAGTTCTTTGCTCAAATTTTATTGATTTGATACAATATCAGTTAATAGCAATATGATTGAATAAAAACCACCCACTGCAAGCAAAAGAAACTTAAATACAGGTGTCCCCCGAGATACGACTGTATTTGGGACCGAAAAAATTTCCCAAAGCAAGGCGTAAGTCGAAATAGTCGTATGTCGAATATCTGTGAATATAAAGTTTATAACCGAAATTGAAGAGTCGGAATCTATGAAATCGTATATTTTATGTAAAACAATATACGATAATGTATTATTTTTACTCCAAAAGCCGTTTACACAATATAGATACTCAAGATGGGGGAGTTGTGGAATCTGAGGAAATATGTTTGTATCGGTTATCTGCACAGAAATTCAAAAATATGTTTCAATTTCGTCTCAATAACAACTTTTAACTGTCAAAATCAAAATCGTCGTATCTGCGAATCGTCGTAACTCGAGAGGGTCGTAACTCGGGGTACGCCTGTATGTAATGGCTGAAAACCGCTTCTTCACGATTTGCGTTAATAGCGTATCCCAGATACAGCCTTTATAGTTTGTTCAAAGTTCCCTTACAGAACGTTTCAGAACGAAAAGAACTTGTCACCACTGAGAAAAAAATGTGCATCTTAGTCCTTCTTTCCAATTTTCAGATCAACGCTTCAGAAAAATCTTCATTTGTGTAACCGCTGAACCAAATCTAATCCATATCCTAGATAAAGTATGCATATTCTCGTGAGATGGAACTTCATTTTGCGCATTACCAACCCCCCTCACCCCTTAACACTTCTGTCGCTTTCAATTCTTTTAACTTAGTTAAGCTGAAGTTAAATCGAAATTTAACCTACCGAAAACTACCGATAAAATTTTGATTCGCCTACCGAAAACCGCAAAAATAATCTGGCCACTCTGATACACCGTGACATTTGAAGTACTCAACTCTGGTGTAAACGCGCCTCAGTATGATGACAGCTACCCTACCCCTCGATAAAAATGCATTAAATCATTTTAAAATAACCGTTATATGATGAGAACGAAGAAAAAAGGAAATTTCATTCGAATTAAATAACTTATCAATTCTAACTGCATAAAAAGTTACTCACAGCATAGCTGCTCTAAAAAACGCATGTAAAGATGTTTTGCTACAGAGTAAAACTAGCATATAGCATTTTGTATGATTTAATATTTAACTTTCAGTGTTGTTTTCTTTGTTCAAGTGCAAGTAATGGATAACTGATTCATCGAAGCCTTCGTAGTGTATGCTCTATACAATTGACATGAGCTCGTTGGATTCGCTACTAAAGATTGGCCAATGTAGAAAATTGATAACTGGTTCGGCTACTGATTTTTAAAAAATCCAGCTTAATTCAAAGTCTTTTCATTTTCAATTTACTTATTCATGATGAGCTCTCCAACAAAGGCTCAAATGTTTGTGCTATAAATGATCGATTCGTTGAATTGCCCTTTGATTTTCCCATTTCTATTGCTCCTCTTCGGTTTCTCATCTGGAGCGGTATAATTAAACCAAAGTCTCAATACTAGCTGCTTCTACACGTTCGTTCCACTGTCTAGCCACCAGTCATAATATATTATCAACTGAACTTGTTCAAGTCGCGATCCTGTCTGGGAATTTCGGGCGATCAATCCTTTTACGACTTTCCACGCCTTTCCCGGGCCGGGTGTTACCGATTCCAGACGCAACTTCATTAAACCCGTCCCATGTTCGTTTATTCCCGCTTCTAGTTTAGGATTTTTTTATAGTTTTGCCGTCTGTCTGTCTGCTGAAATATGACTACAGACGGCTGAAAATAAATGCAAAGAATACGCAGAAAAAGAAATATCATCTCTCACCTGAATTTCTAGTCGCTCTACGCATGGCGATCATTAGCTGTAGCGATGCATCAAAGATCAAGTTTTTTTTCTTTCTGCTTGTTACCTATTCTATGCCCACGCAATCGGGCAAAAGTGAACGGACAAAGGAGACACCTCAAGTACCAAACACTAAGAACCATTAAAGTCGTCTAGACCGCAGATCTTCTTTATCTCTGCTTTGTTCTGCTCGGTGCTCCCCGTTCTACCTAGCACACCCAAACGAATAGGTATAGGACTCTCTTTTCGGCTGTCCCACTTCCTGCAGACTGGTCAAACCAGCCGTTGAACTTCAGACATGCACTTCAAATGCCCTTGCGTCTCGATCACCTATTATATCACTGTATCCTATTATCTAAAGTTCTCAGACATTCCCAGACACGCACACTTGGGGGAGCGGTGCGGTGTCTATGAAATCTTCTAAATCCCCATTATTCTCCAGGAAAGGTGACCCTTTCAAAAATGAACGCGAAACAGCGGATAGAGTCAACTGCCGTCTCCCGTGGTTCGGTCGTCTAGCACGCGATTCACTCCTACCATGCATGCTCCAGCATTCTCCAGGAAGTCTGGAGGACGTCCTCCTTCGCTCCACACTTTATGGCCCTTGTTGCGCACCCTGATCGATGATCGTTCCGCCAGTTTTGGGGCTCGCGAAACATTTGGTGAACCATTGGACGGTTGGACGCACGTTGCATGTGTGGCAGACTCTTCTCGTCCGTTGCGTTTGTATCTTTGCTAGTTTTTGTTTTGTTTTTGCCTTTTTGCCTACACCCCAATAGGAGCAACCCAGCCGACATCGGCACACTGTCGGCACACGTTCGTTTGGCGTTGCTCCGCGACTTCCAAGATCTCCCAAACACAAAGCTTGCAGTTATGAGTGGGTTTAGTGGAGATCAAACAAAAAAAAACGGCCAAACGGGAGAGAACGAACAACAAAACAAAACGAAATCGCTCCTATACACTGCTACACGAAGATGCCTGCGTTGTAGACGAATTCGTTGCTTCCAACCGGGCTAATCACAAGCCACGGTTGTGTCTTTGAAGGCTGCCTTCGGTTTCGTGCTTGTGCTTAGGCGAATTGCGGTCGGTGCAGTTTTGAGCCCCGACGCCACGGAGACTGAGGGCAATAATTTTGTGCAATAAAAACGGAAACCGCAAAGACCCCTTTTGGACCGTTTGCTGATGCTGCTGCTGCTTCCGCTGCTGTTCATCGGTTTTCGGTACTGGTCAATTATTTTGTTCGATTTTCGATTATGATTTTTAAGAAGAGGCACGTTTTAATAACCATTGGTTGATTAGCAAAATAATGAGGTATTTTATTAGCTCGCCCTAGGCCGGTTTTAATTGTGTGTTTAGAAATGTTCATACCGGGCCTTCGGCGTTTGTTTTATGTATGCTTGGTTTTTAATAAGATGTTTTTATGCTTTCTAGATAAAGCAAATCCTTCTTTCTTGATGAGGTTTCTTAATGAGACAAGTTATCTCTTAATAGCTGTCGCTATAAATTAGTAAATTCCCCAATATTGAGGGCTTATTAGGAATAATTAAGAAAAAAATTAATAGTTTTGGATTTGTAAAGACTTCGTGATATGAAAGTATCCACTTATTCTTAAACTAACCTTTTCATATACCTTCACTAAAAAAAATACCTAAACGGTTTGTTTAGGTATTTTGGATTTGTAAAGACTTCGTGGATAGTCTTTAGGTGGAATTGTAAATACTTCGTGATATGAAAGTATCCACTTATTCTTAAACTAACCTTTTCATATACCTTCACCAAAAGAAATACCTAAACGGTTTGTTTAAATAGTACAAAAATAAAATAGTTTTAAAATCTGAATCAATTGCATTGGGAACTTAATTCTAATCTCACATAAAATGTGCAATCTTCTAGCAAAATCATTATTCTAGTTATGATTTTATGTTGTTTGTTGTTTCAGTAGTATTAGACACTTTTTTGTGAATAATATGTTAAACTTTTGTAAATCAACTTTATAATCTAAACCTAACCAACAATTAAGTTAAAAAATACTTTATATGGAATAGTGAAGGTAAAAATGAATCTAAGAAGAGATTCGAATCTTTGAATTCCAATCGCAATCCCAAAGTGATATAGCGTCCCAAGCGCTACAAATTATGCTTAAACGACTGGAAAATCAAATATCCATAGAAAAAAACGATAGCTCCATAGCTTCATTGGTTTGTTCAATAGATGGCGTATTACAACTCATCATCAAAACTGTAATAAGAGGTCATTCTGTTTTACTCCAATTCTTTTAACTTTGCAGTACTTACATCATGATTAGTACAGGTCCCCGAGATATGCGGACCTTTATTCAATATCCAATCAAATAATTAATTTAGTGACTATAAATGCTTCCCATTAAATGCTACATCACACGATCATTTGCTATATTTGGACTTAAAACTGCGTGATTCGACTTTCGAAATTAGACATACGTAGTTTCTCTCGATTAATAGCGTATCTCGGAGACAGCCTCTTATTACAATCGCAATCGCAATCAGAATCCCAATCGAATCGCAATCCTAATCCCAATCGAATCGCAATCCCAATCAGAATCCCAATCGAATCCCAAACGAATCCCAATCCCAATCAAATCGCAGTCAAATCCCAATTGCCAAGGAATATTTTAGGGATTCAAATCTTACAAACGGGATCCGAACTGATCGAATCTTTCTAGGGATTGAATCTTCGAATCTTCCGAATCCTGAATCTCCCAACACTAATATGGAACATTAATGGCCCGAATAAAATCTATCAAGTTGTTTATGTATTAATACAATTGGAAAACGATACACTCATGAAGCTTGATCAGCGAACACAAGATCACAAAACACAAGATCATCAAACACCTCCGGGAATGGTGGTTTGAAAAATCGGGAATGATCGAAAGGTAATGATCAATAAGTGACAAACCAGGCGACTCCATCTTACAACGTGCCAACTTTCTTGTTGATATAATGAAATTTGTGATTCAATTGTGGATCAAAGCATAGTAAATAATGTAAGCGGAAATTTGTTATTAACTTGAATAAAATATCAATAATATTTATGTTTATTTAATATGCGTTGTAGAGAAGGTAACACGATAAAAACTAAAAGCAATTTATTATAAAGAATGCGATATCAACACATTAAAACTCATTCTATTTTTAGCTTGTCGTTGGTTTCCACTCCAGACCTGCAGCTCTTTGCATTCTACTTACTCTCGTCTTGAAAAACTTCCCAATTACATATCTACACCCAGCTCACAAACGCACACCGTTTGCCGCTTCAGTGTTTGTGTGTGCGCGACGATCCGAATTCCCCCATAAAAAAAAGAAAACAAACCACGATCGGTTTAAATTTTGGCAGGGCAGCGTATCTGTCTGTGTGTTTGTGTGTGTCTGGGTATCCAACCAACCAGCCAACTCCAAACCAAACGGGACGGGACGGTGCAGCGAAACGTTGCATCAACTTCGCCCACTTAAAGTCAAAACGGTCCGCTGGCACAGTCCCACACCCCTAGTCCTCAGTCGTTCGTGAATAGATTTCTATTCTTTCCTTTCATTCGGCAATTCGTAGCAATCTTTTTTTTTTTTTGGATACCACTTCCGTCCCCAACTCCTCCCCACTCTTACACTGTCTCGCCATGCCTCTAAGACTCTAAGCAAAATAGGTTTACTCTTTCGCGCGCAGTTTGTTCTCGAGTCCCTGTCCCGCTCTCGCTATCTCGGGCCTTATTTTTGTCTTTGAAAAATTGGTCCCTACTGACATTGCAACCCCGCTTGCTGCGATCGTTTTATGCCCATAAACTTTATGACTGTTAAGATCTCTCTTCCACAACCAACCAAACACACATACACCCAAAAAAAAAACACACTGCCAAACGTCCTCCAAACGTCTGGATCTTGCGTCACTCTGGTTGCACCCAACCAACCCATTCCCCTCACCAAAAACCTAATCCCTAAGCTTCGGCTTGCCCCATCGGACGCGCGCCGCGCCAGTGAATTCGTTCTGCAGTTTTTCTGCAGCTTTATGCCACTCGATCCACTTCCCGTTTGCGTATGCGCATGCAACTCGCGGGTCCGGGTCCGTTTGTGTTGCGTTTGGAATGGTTTGCTACTGCAGCTTCTCCTTCTTCTTCTTCTTATTTCTGCGATCCTCTTGCTGGAGCGTTTAATTTAAAACATTTTTTTGGTTTGATCGTGCATCGGTCAAGGTTACACCGGTGCGCGCTCTCGTGGCTCAAGGTTTGCGTTCGCTGCGCTTTGTGCATGCAGCGCGCATTTTGGGCTGCTTTGGGGTGGGGAGGGATGGGGTTCCAATCCGAAGAAGGCAAAGACGTGGACCCGCTTGTCTGTTAGTTTACAGCGATAGAAAACCCCAACCGGGAGCGAACGATCGTGGCGGACGGGTGGAAGACGTTTGGGGGAAATATTTTAGCACAAAAGGATTACAACGAAAAATCTCTTCCTCCCCCTTGACCACACGAAGGAAGTGTCGATGAGAAGGAAACGAACGTCAAGGTTTTTTTGTTGAGGGGAATGATTTTTTGCACTCGAGCGGGACTGTGAGGAAGCGAGGGTGAAGTGCATCGATTTCTCATCGCACGCTACATTGTCGTGTGGAAGAGCAGGAAAATAGTGAGAATATAAATACAACACAGAGAGAGAGAGAGTGAGATAGAATGAAGGAATATTCAAAAATACCAACATAGAGCTAAGGTAAAAAGAGCCCAAAACCAGCATGAGATGCAATCTTTAGCAAAGATCAAAATGCTAAATCACACCGACACACCGAGATCGAGTTAATGAATAAATTTGGTGTTGAAAGTTGAATTTGTGGCAGCGATCGTTTACGATTTGTGAAAATTTATTTTCGGTCATTTTTAGTTCAGGTTGAATAATAGTTTTAACGTAATGTAAAGTATTAGATGTATTATAATTTTATATGCTTTTACGAATGAGAATTTTCCTTAAAATGTGATGCGAATTTGCCATTTACAAACAAAAATAATATTAAACCAGAAGATAAAGTGATAAGGTGACCTTCACCGTCGTCATTTACAAACTGATGTTAAAAACTTTTGTCTTGCGGAATCTATGCAACCATCTTTCCGCCTGCAAAACACTGCAACAGTCTAGCCAACGCAAGGTTGAAGGTTGCCAGCGCAAATACCACTACTTCTCCCATGTGCTGTTGTGTGCGTGGAACGCCAAATTTTATTGCAACTCTACCACTCTACCCTCTCTACAACAACTCCACCTCATGGTGCATGGTGCAATGTCACCGTTTTTTTTTGTGTGTGTGAATTTCGTTAGTTGATCACCATCGCATCGTTGCCTGTGACTTTGGCATTGACCACAATCGTGGCGGCGAGGTGATGGCTTTTTTGCTTTTTTGCTCTGCCTCTCACATTTGCTTCTCTAAAACATTGTTTTGTGTTGCACTCGGGCCACCAGCTAGGAAATGAAGCCGGCAATCAAAACGAATCTGGCTGCAGACTGGCAATGATTTCCGGTAGCGAAGGGAATTGCACGGATTTGTGGTGGCATTGTTTTCCCGTGGCTTCTCAGCTGCTTCATATATGCGTCAGCGATTTTAGTGGTTATGCTTTGTATTCTTACTCTTTTTAGTATTTCTGTAGTTTAGAAGAAGATTGACATTTAACACAAAAGTGTAAAATCTTAATGATAGACACTGCTTCATCCTCTGTGAGACTTCAGAGTTACGTGCCACACATTGAAGGAAATGATCATCCGGGAAGACATCATTTCTGTACGATCCTCAGCAGGGGCGGATTAAACACTATGCGAAGGTAAGCTCCGAAAAAAGGGTCGCAACCCCCACTCACAGCTAGATTTGCTTCTCAATTCTTCTCTCTAGTTTAGAATTCCTCATACAACTTCTTGCTCGATGCTTGAGAAAGACCTGCATTCGTGTGACAGCTTAGGGCCTCCACTCGTGTTAATCTTCCACTGATCCTCAAAGTCTAGAGTAGAGCATTGTATGAAAATGATATTTCTCTTCCAACGCGACAATCTCATCACTAGGGGAGAATATGACGGCCTATCACGATGTGAAGACGGCTGATTTTTGCTTCAGAAATTTAAAATTTGACAATGCGGTAGGCCGCTATTACTCAGATTGCGGATGTTTATACTTGAATCCAAAATCTGGTTAAGAGTAAACTTCCTTTCAGTGTTTCCAGTTTCCTCCATGTTCGAAGTCTATTATTCAAATAAGAGAAACTGACAATCGCCCAAAATTCAACACCATTTTTTATGCGATATTTCACCATTACTCAGAAAGGTTCCTAAGTGCCTATTCTACCGTTTTTATTACCTTTCTTCTTTTGCTCTTCCAAAGTCAAACCTCTAGCTCGTACGGTTTGATATCCAATTCCTGGAGAGAGAAGGTTTTATTGACTACAAAACAAAACTCATCCGAAAGTAATTATAAAAACCATAATGCAAGCATCAATTTCGTATCTGCCTATCCTAGAGCTAAGGATCCTAGAACAACCTTCCTAGAAATAGATACCTAAAACATTGTAGCTCAAAGGGAACGCTCATAACGGTACCGCTAGATTAGGCTAGCTTTTGCCGTTAGGTTAGGGTTTCGAAATCATTTTCATAGTTCTTAGGATTGGAATTAAAATTGGAATGTTACCATGCCCTAACGGTTGTATCAGTTTTCACTCCATAACTGTAAAATTTACATTGCAACGATCTTCAGGGACAAAAGATCATGTTATATACATAACGTACAATGTAAACAACCCAAACAAACACATTAAACTAAACAAATTGATTGCATTATTCACAACACATTAATCCTTTGTTTTTATCCTGACCCATCCCACGCCCACGGTGCAATGACCTTCGCTGTAATGCAAAAGACTTTTTATTCCCAAGGTGCATTATGAGCTCGAACACTTTACGAGCAGTGCGTCCGTCCGGTTAAAGTATTCTATTCGCGCAACAAGTTCACGACAGCGACAACGTAGCGCCTGCCTGCCAGCCTGCCCGTCCCATATCTACTGCACTTTGCGCCCGCGCGCCTTCTGACAAAGTTTGATGACCATCCTTGGAGTGGAGTTTTATTTTCGCCTCAAGAACCTACTCCCAACACATCGGCCCCTTCCCTCCATGCAGATTGGGCTTTGGGCTTTTATTTTAATTATATTCACCGTCCGTTTGCTCCATCGGGTTCGATTTTGTCCACCCGATGGGAAGCGGTGCAGTTAATGCGAACTGCAAATACTGCAAATGCCCCAAGATTACGCTACGCTACGGTACGTTTGTTTGTGTGTGTGCCAGTTTTACGATGCGATTACCACATTCGCGTTAATGAGCTGCAGCAAACCCACATGGCTTCATTTTTATAGTAGTAAACAATCCCGCGCTGTGTACGATTGATTGTTACAGCGTGGTTGTGTTCTTGGCGTACCTAAACCGGGTAGCTGGGCACAATCCCAAAATGGGACACACCGTCAGGGAAGGAATGTGGGTGACCGTAGGTCAATGACTTGATCGCTGGATGTATGTGTGTGTGTGTACACGAGAAGACACACCGTACAAGTATATCGCACATCCTGCCGGCGACACGGTTTGTCGTCACAAATGCTTTCAATGGAAGCATTTGGGGCGTTTTTGTTGCGCTTTTTTCACCAACGTAAAACGACAAAAAACATACGACCATACGCAGATAGATCGACGGGCGTGTGTGAGATGGTGACTGCACAAAGGCCACGATGCGGATTGGCTGCAAAGTGTTGGTGCTCGATGTCACCGTACCCGAAATGCAGTGTCAGATGCACGTAAAAGCGCAAGAGCATTCGTTCGACGGCCAGCGGGTAAAGGTGATTTATTTTTATTTCGACATTTATGATCTCATACATTGGAGCGATACCGTTGGGGTTTGTGCAGGGATGAGGTGGAGGATGAAAGTGAAGGACGGAAGCGAATGACAGATATTCTAGCACATTTGGTTATATCTTTGACATCTAAAGGCGCACTTCGACTGGGCCGTGGTGGTAGCAAGTGCAACAGCGAACTTTGCAGTAAAGCGAGATAAAGAAAATAGCTCCGGAACGATGTCTTCCGTTATTTAAGAAGTATAAGATCAAGTAAGATCTTTATTTAGAGCTATTTCGGACTACTTATAACATTAACTATTTTTTATGTTTATAGTTGCTTGAAATAACTATTAACAATATATATTTCTTCACTGGAATTGAAGTTTTGATATCGTGCTACCAGTTATTCTACAACTTTGATTTTCATTTATTTTGTTAATATTGTGTGCTTTTTATAGAAAACAGTAATGTTGTTATAGACTAGAAAGTAATCGAAAAGCTATTATCAACCTACCAGCTTTTTGCTAAAACCTATCATGATACCAAACAAATAGTAAATTAATCAATCTTGAATTCTTGAGACAATGATAAGAAGCTGATCATAAGTACACAAGAGAGTAAATGAATCGAATAAAGAAATCAGAATGGCTACACAACAAGTAAATCATAAAGATAAAATTGTAAGTTAAAACTCATGAAAAGCGACTTTAAACGTGTTAAATAAACAATCTATAATTGGCATGTATTGCCTACATTGTAATAATATTAACATTTTATCAAGCAGAATAAAGTCATTTTAACGATGATGATTATTATTAAAAACGGATATAACAAGAGTTGTCATTAAAAGATTTAATTACATCTCCGTCACGCTGCACCACTGCATCCTACACCTCGTGCACCTGCATTGATCCATCACACAGTTGGATCGAATGTCATCGCGTACTTAAAACACCTGGACACAGAACAAAAAAAAACGAAAGAAAAAGACAACACAATTATCCCGTTCTTCTCACGTGCACTAAACGGGCTAAAAAAGGTACATAAATCCCCTTACACCCCGTGAAACACCTGATATTCGGGATCACTCACCGGTAGGTCATTGACATGGTACAAGCCTGTGGCAAATGGAGTTACTTTTGCCAAGGTGTCACAAAACCTTGCCACTAATAACCTCCAGAAAAAAGACGATGAAGAGAGAGAGATAGGGAGAGAGAGAGAGAGAGAGAGAGAGAGAGAGAGAGAGGGAGAGAGAGAGAGAAAAAGCAAACAGAGAATGGTAAAAACAGCACTCCACCGCAACAGCATAAGCTCATGTTATCACCCACCAATGCGTGGTACGATCACCACAAACCAAGCTCACATGGAGCTCGCGCAGAAGGTGAGTGGGTCCTGTAGATTGATAAATTCAATACACCCTTGTGTTGGTTGTTGTAGCGACTACAACTTCACCGCTAATTCTTCATCCGCAGATGCTTACAACGTTTCTTGAGTCTTGTCTGATCCAAATATGACCATCGCAACCATTGGCCAGAATTGTGTGATGAAGTCTGCTACGAAGCGTCTTTCGTGTGTCGTACGCTGCGCGGTATAGGGCATGAACGCCTACGCGTCAACGTGTCGCGATCGCGATTTCGTCTCCTTTTGTTCGACTTCGTCACCTTTCGCGACCGGCAGCTCAGATTATCGTAAACGAGTTTTCGAGGTTCGATATTTTAAAGTCCCGAGTGCTGTTGCAAGCGCTTTTGCGCAGAGTATTACGCTTAAGGACGCTGCGCTATGGACGGCGTTGATTTTGGAAGCGAGATAAAGCTCCGGTGCAGCAGCAGCAGTGTCTTAAGGTGTCACCGTACTTGTGCTGATGCTTATCGATGTTGAGTTGTTGTGTACTGGTATTACACTTGTAAAATACAACCATTCCTCTCATGTTCTTTTACTGTGCTTATTTCAAGTAATATTGCTGTTTTAATTGCTTTTAACGATACTTATTTTTCAATGACATCAGGACAAATTCTCGTCTCCTTCGGAGCCCATTACCACTGGCGCTCGGTTCTGAATCGACAGCCTTACAAATTAGCTGTTAATTAGCGATCTTCAGCAATCGTCTCCAGCTGGACGCGAACCAAACTGTGATAAAATCTACCCCGGTAGGTCTATCACTCTCAATGCTCACGACATAGCAAAAAAAAATCCTTCAGCACATAGCACCCATCCCAGGACCGATGCACTTCTCCCACCCTACCCTTCGGCGTGTGCATCAATTGCCAACAGGTTAACCCAACACCGAAAAAGAAATATTCTACCCTCACCAGCAGCACCACGGCTGTGTCCATCATCTCGTCAGTGCGTGAGAAGTGGTTGACCTCCGCGAAGTGCAACATTGGCGCTCGCACACACACACACTCAGGCACACCGAAATGAAGTTTGCATGCAAATTAGTCGTCGATGCAAAATCACGCCCGCTTTCCCATCTTTCTGCCGCGTTCTGCTGCGTTTGGCTGGATTTGTTTCGCATCTTCCTCTGCGGTGACCTTCCACCAAGCGTGGCGTAAATGCGAATGTGGTCGTTAAGCGTGGATGGGTGCGATGGCCCATACGGGCCACGGAGATGGAAATGATTAGTGATTTGTAATTATGTTATATTTAGCCAAGCTTTGCAGGCACAGGTTGGGCAAGAAAAGGGAAATAAAGGACGAAAGGAATATACTTTAAGCTTTTCTGTTTTGGAATGATTATCTTAGTGTTTGTGTTTTTGTGTTTGTTAATTTTTATTTGAATTTTTATAACCATTTTTTGTATCTTTTAAATTTAAATATCATCATTCATTACTTACAAACTTCAATTTGAATGTTTTTTCTTCTAATTTTCCATTAGTGTATCTTTTCATTGTGGATCATTTTTTTCATTTTTTATTTAAGCTCTGACGATTTATTTAGTGAAAATCTTAGTATGTTAGTTAAATAAAAAAATGTTTTCCGTTCTCGCATACTAGGCTCCCTTGCAAGGCGAGAAAAACGATGCCCAACCCAAATAATCTCAACAAAACCTCGCAAAAGAAATCAAGATTTATCATCAACTCATCACCTCGTTGTACATGGACACTGCGGAAAGATATTCTCTTTCTCGTTTTAATATTTAAATTTTCAAATGCACCTCACAAACTCGCGTCTGTTTTCTCCATCCACTGCTGCATCACACAAGATCTTGTCAGTGCTCTTGCCAGTGCTCTTGCCAAAGACGTAAAATATTACGCATCCAAAAACCGGTATAAATATCATCGGGATTTAACTTTACCAAAAAAACGAAGACACTTGTTAGTAAGGTGGTCAACGGAGAGTGAGTTGCGTGGCTTTTTAAGTTAGTTTTCGTTTCGGTTTCGTATCATCAATCGATACCACTGTAGGAGTATCACACCAAATAAAGGTATAATAAAATACGATTTAATTTTCTTACATTGCAATAATTTATTGGAAACTAATGTTCTAAAGTTCCAACGGCTTAGCATTTAAATAAAATCCATTAAAAAAAAAACAAATACAGTATAAGCTAAATATAAATACAAGACAAAGATAAGAACCGGAACCAATCCCGATAAGAACAGGAACCAATTTAACTAGGCCCGACGATAAGAACAGGACGTGAACGGTCTGGTTTTGATTGTCACTCTCGACAAAAGCGATAAAAAAGTTTGTCTGGCTTCATTACCGTGGGGATAATCTTTTTTATTGAATTGATCAAACAAACACACACGGCGCTTAACTTTTTTAATGATGCACCATCAATGAATTGAGGGCGATCTAAATTGTGTACCGATAAATAAGTCAAAAACAGTAACAAACCTGAAGTCGCAAGCGTAACCCGTTATTGAAGATATACAGCTTCACTATGAGAATGTATTTTTCGGCAACAGTGCTCTGTGTACTATGTGTATCAGTGATCGGTGGAGTTAAAGATCATGACTTTGAACGATCGCCAGTAACAAATCCCGAACATCACATTTCACCTATCCAAGAAGATGGCAATTGGCTTGATACCTATGGATATTCAGCATTCGAGGGACAGTTTCCGTACCACGCAGAAGTGCGAATTAAGCCCATATCTCTTAGCTATGTTCATACCTGCGCTGGATCACTAATTACACTCAAATACGTTCTAACAACGGCTGCATGTCTGTATCGCTGGGTTAATGAATTTGGCATCGAGTACTCCTTTGTGACCTTGGGATCACTGTTCAACGGTGACACGCAATGGGAGCAGCGCATCAACTTCACAGCTGATGGAATCCATACGCACCCGCGATATTGCTATCCGAGCTATGAGTTGTACAATATTGCAACGATACGTTTGGATTGTCCAGCGACGCTGAACCGTTTTGTTCAACCGATCCGTTTGCCGCGCTTAACCGACATACGCACCTACGAGATGATGGAGGGCACTGCTACCGGCGACAGTTTTGTCCGTGGCCTGAAATATCTGCGTAATCAGGTGATGTCGAATAAAGACTGCCAGCGAGACATACTACCGGGCGTCGTAATTACAGTACAGCACCTTTGTACGAATTCCTTTATCGGTGGTGTATTCTGCTTCAGAGAATATGGATCATCGTTGACGGTGGAGGATGAGAACGGTCGCTTTTTGATTGGAATTGCCGATCATGTGTTTTGGTGCTCTTCTAAGTATCCTACGCGCCATGTTCGAGTATCGTACTTCGTCGACTGGATTCAGACGAACTCCGATTATATATTGGATTTGTAGAAAAACTTGGAGATGAAGGTAGAAAAAATGATTTTAAATGACTTATAATGATTTAATAATAATAATGATTAATAAAGAAAGTAAACTAACAAAGTCAAATTTAAGATTTGAAATCTAAGCACGAGAATTTCTTTAAAATTGATATCAATAAATACAGAGAACGATCGACGTTTTATGGAAAGAAAATTATAATTACTGTTTCCTGTGACGTACAGATACAAAATCGTATTGATGGTCTTTATTTAGCTTTATTACGGATTTCCTACGAAATAATCTTTATTGATTGAGTTTATCGGATGAACAGAGATAGCGCTTTGATATAGTAAAACAAACATTATCAATAGGAGTGACCCAAGCCGTGTACTAATAAATCGATCAAAAACGTTGACAAACCATTAGTCCATCAAGCGAAAGGTGATAAACAGGGTGTACATCTTCAACATGAAATCGTTTTTTGCAGCAGTTGTGCTCTGTGTACTATGTGTTTCAGTGATCGGTGGAGTTGTCTTAGATGACGTTGAACGATCGCCAGTGAAGATTCCCATAAATCACATTTCACCTGTCACAGAAACTGCAAAGAATCAGTCTCGGAACGAGGAAGAAGAAAACAGACTTTCTACGTACGGATATTTGGCGTTCCCTGGGCAGTTTCCGTACCACGCAAAAGTGCTCATTAAACCCAAATCTCTCAGCTATTTGCACTCCTGCGCTGGATCGCTGATTACACTAAAGTACGTTCTAACAACGGCTGCATGTCTATATCGTTGGGTAAACGAAAATGACATCGAGTACGCCTTTGTGACCTTGGGATCACTGTTCAACGGTGACACGCAATGGGAGCAGCGCATCAACTTCACAGCTGATGGAATCCATACACACCCGTTATATCACTATTCGAACTATGAGTTCAACAATATTGCAACGATACATTTGGATTGTCCAGCGACGCTGAACCGTTATGTTCAACCGATCCGTTTGCCGCGTCTAACCGACATGCGCACCTACGAGATGATGGAGGGCACTGCATCGGGAGCCCAATTTGTCGGTGGTTTAAAATATCTGCGCAATCAGGTGATGTCGAATGAAGACTGCCAGCGAGACATACTACCTGCTTACACCATTACTGCACAGCACATCTGTACGAATTCCTTAATCGGTGGAGTGTTCTGCAATCGAGAATATGGATCATCGTTGACGGTGGAGGATCAGAACGGCCGCGTGTTGATTGGCTTTGCCGATCATTTGTTTCTGTGCTCTTCTAACTATCCTACGCGTCATATGCGAGTTTCTTATTTCCGCGACTGGATTCAGATGAATTCAGATTACATATTTGAGTTGTAGCAAAAGTGTTCCAAGCTATGAGCTATGAAGTTATAGTAATGCGTCAAATATGATAAATCAATCGTTTGCAATTGCACCATAAAAAAAAAAAAATAAAAAAGCTAAATTTCACAAATATTTGATTCATTCACTTTTAAGCAACCAGTGTTGTGTATGTAAGTAAAGTGTAAAGACTCATCACAAAGAAACTAAAAAAAATGCCTAAACAATGTAGTACAATACGTTCATCACTAAACTGAATATCTATTTTCAAATTCATCTAAAACACACTGTTCTCTACTATTGTGACTCAAAGACTTGAGAACTGAAAACATATAACAATTCTAACATGTTTTATTTGTTTCAATAAGGAACGTAGTCCAAAAATATATGATGGAAAGAACTTTTTTTAATGAAATTGTATGGCAACCTCCCGGCCATCTATTTAATGTAGCGTTTTTTTTTTTAAAGAAATTTGACTTGAAATGGTGCTTCAGTGTCTATCATGTTTAATAGAGCTTCAAACAATGTTATTGAACTTATCAGACAGGGTTGTTAATGGAACTATTTCTGTTCTAGATGGTATTTAACGATTATTGAAATAAAAAAAAAAGTTATAAAAAACAGTTATGAATAGTATAATGTTAGAAGTTTTTCATCAGAAGGAGTTGTGAAGGGTATCGTTTTTGCCGTCAGAATACGATGGCTGGGGCATGTTATGAGGTTGCCGGAGTCATATCCCACCAAGAAGATGGAAGAGTGAGTTCGTTGGCTGTATCAGGTGAAGCGTAACCTGTTGAAGATCGGAAGTTTATATAGATGGGCAGTTGCCGCCAAGGACCGAGCATCCTCAAGAATAATTGTTGACCAGGGCATGTCACGACAACGTAGATTTAATCGCAAATATGCCAGCGAGAGTGAGAGAGAGATAAAGGCCCTTTAATTATCTTTATTGTAGATTTCCTAGGGGTAAACTTTTTATTCAATCTATCAGATAAATACAGATAGCGCTTTGACTCAGCTATACAAGCGTTATCAATCGATTGTGTCTCTTGGTTATCGATTGTGAGGTACTAATAAATAGGTCGAAAGACGGACGCCAACCAGTATTGCAACAAGCGAAAGGTGATGTTGAGGATGTACAGTATCAATATGAAAGTGTCTGTTGCAGCCATTCTGCTTAGTGCCCTGTGTGTTTCAGTGATTGGCGCAGTTGTTCTAGATCCCGTTGAACGCCCATCAGCCAAAATCGCTCCCAGTCCACTTGCTACCGATGGATACTTGGCGTACCCCGGACAGTTTCCGCACCATGCAGACCTACGATTCAAAACCAAATCGTCCACCAAAGTATATACATGTGCCGGATCGTTAATCACACCCGTTTACATCCTAACAACGGCAGCCTGTGTAAATCATAACTCCGTCGAGTATGCTTTCGCAATCTTGGGCTCACTGTTCAATGGCAACACCGAATGGGAGCAGCACATTAACATCACGATGAACGGAATCCGAATTCATCCGCCATCATCGATGTATGGTCATAACGATATCGCTACAATTCATATGGATCATCCGGCGACGTTAAACGAATATGTGCAGCCTATCCGTTTGCCGCGTTTGTCCGACACGCGCACCTACGAGATGATGGAAGGTACTGCGACCAGTGCATTAAATGGTGACGGCTTGCGATATCTGCGCAATCAAGTGATGTCGAATGCGGACTGTCACGAAGCAATACAACCGCTGTACAACATTTCGGCACAACACATCTGTACGGATACGTACATAGGTGGTTCGTTATGCGGCCGGACCACTGGATCAGCATTGACGGTTGAAGACGAGAACGGGCGGATGTTGGTTGGTGTTGGAAATCTTATCGTTTTGTGCGATTTGCACTATCCTATTCGGCATATTCGTGTTTCGTACTTCCGTGAATGGATTGAGTTGTACTCGGATTACAAATTTGAGCCTTAGAAAAGGCATTGAAAGGGAATATATTTCCTGAAAAAGATAAGTGTAAAAAGAAAAGACATAAAAGCAGAAAGTTACGTGTCATCAGTTAGAAAAGCGAAAACATTACATTACGTACAGGAAAGTGTTGTTCATAAAAAGTAAACACAAAATGTTTTGTAATAAAATCATTTATAAAAAGAGAGAAAGAGAGTCAAACTGCAGTACGAAAATTTTAAAAAGAAATTCAATCGAAATTTTTTACTTTTATTTAATCTCCATACTAAACTAAACTAAAGCTAAACAATGTTGTGCATTCATGTTTGCCCTTCGCTAAAAAAATCTCCTATTTAAGCTCATCCTTCTTCTTCATCACCTTCTTCTACATCCACTTCTTTTTCCCCTTCCAGTGGTTTGAAAACGTTGCACTTTTTAAAAGTCGATTAATGTGATTTCGAAAAACCATTTTTCACGGTGTCTCGATTCGAACGCTGGAACACGATGCTGACCGCTGCTCGGGGTGGAGAGAGAGATAAATAACATGAAAATCCTTAACCATTATGTTGCATCCCGAATGAAGGGTGTACCACCTTCGAATTCCTTTCCAGCTCCGGGGTTTGCAATCCTTTGAACCACGGAGAAAGAGAGTGAGAAAAAGAGAGAGAGAAAGAGACAGAGAGAGGGAGGAAGAATTTTACTTTAGCCATCCGATCACCACAGGAAGATGGGTGCGTGCCATTCGACGTGGACGATGCTGCACCGCTGCCGTTTGATTATGGGATGGTGTCGAGTTTGTTGCCGAGCGAAAGGAGAAGACGGTGATGTGACAAGGGAAAGGAGTTGGTGCCTGCTCTTCCAGGTTTCCAGTCGCCGATCGGCTGTATCATGCGGCATTAAATTGCAATTAGTAAAAGCCTCCGTATCGGGCGCTTGCAAAAGCAATCCGGAAGGAGGGAGGGCCTAAATGGTTGAGCTCAGCTCAGCTCTTGGTTGAAGAAGGCTTCAAGGGCTGTGTATTTGTATTGGTCAGATACCGATCGTTATAAAGCATAATCCAAAATCATAACCATACGTTTTGCTTAAGTGGAGAGTGCAAAGGAGATGGGAGCATTTTAAAAACATCCTGTATTGCTCGATAACATGATAATTTACAATTGATATTTGAATTGCTATAACAAATTAATCATAAAATATGTTAATAATTCCCTAGAAATGATAGAGCATTTTATTTTAACACACATTACATGATTTTTATCACATATTGTTCGTGGTATTACTTGCATTTTTGTGCTAAACGCTGTTACTCTTGAGAAAGTATTTTATGAAAATAGCATAGAACTGATGAAAAAGTCCGTACAAGTTGTTACTTCTCTTTTGTATATAAAACTACAAATAACAATGAGCTTAAGGTTGCAAATCTGCTCACAACATGACTTATAACGACTCTCCCATGCGCTTCAACCTTTGCAACACTTGCTACCATGCACAGGCCACAAGAGGCCGTCACACCAGCGTAAATTTGGTGTGGTTTATCGCAAGGTTTTTTTACCTTTTTTTCTATTCACTTCAACGCCTTGCTGTCATCCCCAACACACACACACATACACCCATAAGCGATGCACTCCCCAATAGGGGACCGTCTCTTTCATTTCCGACTTAAAACGAACAATTATCGTTCGAATAAAAAAAAACACCCAGAATTCTCAACACATACAACCAAAATCTCTTTCAAAAACCTTCCTCTCACATTAGCATACATTTTTAATAACTCGAAACACTCCAGACACACCTCCCACCACCTCCACCATTGAGCTTCATGCTTTGCTCCGGCTCCTCATCCACCCATCCATGAGTATTCGCTGGTTGCGAAAATAAAAATAAAATCTGCTACTCCGCTTGTTGTTTTTGCCCATCGTTTTTGCACAGTCGAAATTGCTTTTCCTGGTATTGGTGTGAGCCCGGGTTGTGTGCACCCTTCCCAAAACTCACCCCCCCTCAAAATGCAATTGGCATGCGGCATAGATGGGGAAGGGAGCACAATGTAGCACACAAACACCGTGCAGGCGATCGTGTTCTGTCCTGATCGTCGTGGGTCGCAAATGTCCCATCTCTAGACATTTGGCTGTTCTATGATTTACGTCTTCGGCGAAATGCTTGAACCCTTTTTCTCTTATATCCAGTTCGGTTGAAATATATCACGCAAACTCCGGTTTAACTAATTTAACGATCGTCTCTGTCCTTTGCTAAATTTTCTAAACAAAAAACCATACCCCAACTATAATAAAACTGCTAGTCAGGTTGCGCATGCTGTGCCCTGGCTAGACCGGCATCCAGTCTCGTTCGGGTTTCTTTGCAACATTTATGGATGTATTTTATTGCAGCATTCAATCCTTCGATCACCATACCGTTCATGGGGATGGCTTCACACAAAATCCGCTGCAAGAACGGGGCGCAAAAAAAAGGCAATGGCCAATCATTGCCAATGCAACGTCCCTCCAGTGGAAAGGCTCACGTCATCCCGCACCGAGCGGTACGCCGGCAAATGGTCAAATTTAAGCAAAGACAAGCAATAATAAAACAGGGAGTATACAACAAAAAACCACCAAGCCAAAGAATCGTCACCCGACCGCTTTTGCCGATACTGGAATTGGCGTTGAGCAACTGGTCGACAGTGATGCCAGCCCAGGACTACAGTGGTGGCTGAAAATGCAATGAAATCGTGTAATAATAATGAGTGACACGATGGATAGTGTTTCTTTCCATCTGATTCATTCATCAAATAAATAAATTTATAGCAATTATTAAACTAACTTGCTTCAAATCGATCACTTTAGAATTGTCTTGTAGGAAAGAGTAAGTATTTGGAGGTATTATTATATATATACAATTTATAAATTTCCAATAATCTATTGAGATGTATTTTCCAAGCCTTTTTGACCGTTCCAAAGTATTGGATTTTTGAATTTTTCTGTAAACAATCATGCTTTACAAAATTGTTATGTTTTTCGGGGGTTTCAGCCTTATCATTCTTTTATTCAATGTAAAACGTAATTTTACATATTATTTTTTAGCTTTTTTCACAAAGTATTAACACTAAAAATTTAAGGAACAATGAGCTAACCTTCTCAAGTACGAAAATAATGAGTTATGCTATTTTTATACTTCTAGACTACAGATTGGGCCGGTCTGGTGGTACAGTCGTCAACTCGTTCGACGTAACAACATGCCCGTCATGGGTTCAAGCCCCGAATAGAACGTGCCCCCTTACGTAGGACTGACTATCCTGCTATGGTAACAATAAGTCACTGAAAGCCAAGCTCACTTCACTGGTGGGTAAAGGCAGGCCTTGACCGACAGCGGTTGTTGTGCCAAAGAAGAAGAAGACTACAGATATGAGACTATTTTGACATGTGGTTTTATAATGAGTTCCATAAAACTTCTATAAAAATTTTAAAACAAAATTAAAATAAAAAAAACTGTAATAATCAGTCTAATTTTAACTTAAATCAAATCCTTTTTTAACTATTCTTATAATTTATTTAAAAGATTCAGAAGTGCCCTAATACAATATTCAGCAAAATCTGTGTTGTTTCACATATATGACCTTCCGGTGCGCTTAACATTTTTACTCTGCACCTACTCCACCAGCACCGCCTGTACCTTTTCCAGTCGCAAGCGCAGCATTCAAGTGGGTGGCGGAGGTTGCCCGACCGGCTCATTTAAAAAGTGCAACACGATCAACAAAAAAAATGCGGCATACTCTCCCCACCCAGTTTCTAGCCCCATCGCTCTATCTTCCTCCTTCTGCACTGCACTTCAGCAGCCACCAAAACGCCAAACGAACCACGACCCGAAAAGCAAATAATAGACAACACGAAAGCCGAGGGGCGCAGAAGTCTCCCCAAACCCCGGTCCGCAGTTGAGTAGAATGCGCCGAAAGCGGTTGAGCAAAAAAACAGTTTAAATTTGCCAAACTTAAGACTCAGACACACTCACTCACACTGGTGTACGTTCGGGGCCAACAAAAAAATGCGTCCCTCCCTGCCAGCATGAGCCCCAAAACGAGTGAGTCGAGTGTCAAAAAGAAGAGAACGGCCGGGTGCACAGCAAACTGAAACTGAAGTAAAAAAAAAACGCAGAACCGCACAACCACCCCGTAGCGTTCTGGTTGCCAAAGATCGGTGCCGACCGAGCAGCATATACGGAATAGAAACGAACGAAGAAACGCAAACCCCCCTATCGCACCACAGCGGCAAAGACCGCGCCCCCGTACCTTCGTTGTTTGAAGTCAATCCCCGTTTCTTTTTTTGGAGAAAAGATCCCAGAGGAGGAAGAAATTTGGGGGGGGAGGACTTGGATGGGGACGAAAGTCTCTCCATCACTTCTAACCTTTTTTTTGGAACTTTTTTCGTTGCTTGCTTGTTGCTATTTCTCGTTCTGGATGATGCACTAACACACACACCCATACACATGCATACACTTGTCAATTCCGACCCGAAGTCGAATCATAAACGGGGCACACGAAGGAAGAAAGATCTTGGATCCGAATCGTACGCATTGGTTGGCAGGGGCAAGCAAAAAAAAAATAAAGCCGATCGCGAGTCGCGAGCTGTGATCGTGAGCTGTCCCCCCTCCATCACCCCCTCCCCCCGCTCCCTCATACGCTTTCCCCTTCACCCAATCCAGTCCTACACACTGTGCCGGGTTTTGCTTAAGCGCCCGGACAAGGTCGAAATTTTTCAATAAGACCGGCTTTCAAACACTGCAAAATTCCACTCTAACGTCAGTTTTCGTCGCGCGCGGACGCATTTCTTGCGTGGTACGGTTCTTGTGCGAGTGTTGTGCGGTGTGCGTTGTATCCATGTGAGACTGCTTCCATTCAAAGTTCAGCTCAAGTGTTCAAAGTACAGGAACTTGTTAAACATTGCAGAAGTGATCGTTAAAAGTGTAAAAAATCAACCCAAAAAAAACTGTTAAGGATCAGTAACATATTATGTGACATTGTGTGCGGTTCATTCTACTACCGCAACGGCCTTCCGGCCAACGGTGGAGCTACTATTGACACAGGTGTTTTTCACCTTTCGGTAATGGTGTGGCCACTATCGTCACCTGCTAGCAAACAATTACGAACAGAAATTTTCGGTGGTGCGTGTGAAAGAAGACCGTTTCGTTTCGGCGAGTTTGGCGCACAGCTGTACACTTCCTTCGCCGTAAGCAAGAAGACGCATTTCATTATCGTTCGAAATAAACACACCGGTAAACAAGCAGCAGGGTGAATAGTTGAAGACGAGTCCGTCGGTCGTTCGGTCGGTTCGGTTGACCCTGAGTCCGACTAGGTCTAGGTCGGGTGATACAGTGTTACCGTCAGCTCAGCAAGCAAGTGTTGTATAAGGTGTGGATCGTTGAGGACAGACAGTAAAACGAATAGCTGATAAACTCATCAATCATAAAATAAGAAAGATACTTTTTGAACAAAAATCTAAAATCGTTTCAAATTTTACAAAAAAAAGGTTTATCAAGCTGGTTAGTATCTCATACATGTATATGTGGCTAGCTAACTGTGTCCCCACCATACGCGACGTTTGCTATCAAACCGTTCGTATTTGTCGTTGTCGTCATCCCACGACGCAAACGGCCCGGCGCGAACTTGACGCGCGCGGCAGGAATACTAACCAAAAAACCAAATGGCCATGACGGCCACCGCCGGGCGACGGTTTCGAAAGCGACGTCTTCAATGCTGGGGAGCAAAAAGAAAAGTCACAGACCACACAAAATTCTGCTGCCATACGATACAGCGATACGTGCCCGCGCCGGGTTCCACGCAACCAAAAGGCGAAGGCGTACCGACGTCGTGAATGCGCCAATTCCCCTTCCCCGAATGGGGTTTGACGCTGTAACATCTACGGGATGAATGTTTTCTTCGTTTCTTTCTTGATTATTTGTATTTGCTTGCTGTCCCACTTGCTTTCCTTTTTGAATATTCCAAAAGTAACATTTCTTTTTATTCCGGCGGTGAATTTGTCTTAATTTTAAAGTCGCGCACATAGAACGAAAGCCCCCAATGGAAATAATGCTCGGTCTAGGAAAGTGTTTGCAAACGCTGCTTTTGAGTAACGGTTCTGTAACGCCTTTGGAGATGCCCAACACACCAATAACAGAGCTAATCTAGCCTCTTCTAGGCTTTGTCTGTACAGTTTCTGCAAACCAGACATAGCCTGTCAGAGGTTAGGTGAAATCTGCTAGTACAACGGTGTGGTGTGACTGTTTGTCCAATGATTGAACTGAACGCTTCGTCATGCAAACGGAAGCTAAGCCGCATGACGCTGCGATGATTCAGGGCGAAGGCATTTCCGACCAGGGTAAAGGTAAGTCTGGAACACACACGAATATCAAGGAATAGTTCACACCGAGTGCATCATTACATCGTCACATGGATGGACATTTGAGCACTTTTATTTGAGTTTTATATTATAATTCTACAACTTTGTTCAAAGCTATCCATTTATTTATTAAATACTAAATAAATATGTTTTTAAATATAATTCAATGAATGGGATGTTTTACAATTCAAGCCAATTCTATATGGAGATTGACACTTGTCGTCTAAAATCATGCCATCACTCTATACAAAACTACACGCCAAACTAACCTCAATATTGCAGCCAAGATTATTTCAGGCTGAAAAATATTTAAACAAACGCCGATTCATGGCAGGATCAACCAGGTTGGCTCATGAATCTTTGATTTGTTTTTATTTTGCTGAACCATAAATATTTGGTTAACACTTTGACCGCCCGCCTGACGTCACAGTTTTTGAGTGAGCACGTAGCGCATGGCAAGAGAGCGATGAGAGCGACAGTTTCTCGTGCGATTGTTATCACTCTTTTGTTTCATTGCGATAAGCGGCGTAGCACATGTCGTTCTCGTTCTCTCTTTCCTACCTCATTCGTTCTCAAGAGAGTCACTGAGCGTCAGATGCAAAGCTGAACGGTGAGCAAAACCGTCATGCGAATTTATATGACACGGCGCTTAAAGTGTTAAGAAATGTTAAAAATCGTTGATTTTCATTTGATATTTTTAAATTTATTGAAAGTAATATTAACCCATTTAAAACTAACAAAGAAAACAAAAAGATTTTAAAATGCACCTTTGTTTTTACACACATGCTGAAGATCAATGTGACTGATCGCTATTGTTAAATTGATACAACCCGAATGATGAATATCGTTCCACTGACAGGTTCAAACTTTCAGTTTTCTGGCTTAAAATATAGAAGGGGCCAATATTAGACTTCGTTCCAAGGAGGACTGCTTTTCCGTATTGATTAAAATTCAATATCTATAATCTTTGTAGACGTTTTAATTATTTAATCAATAGTCTTTTTTAATATATATACTAAATTACTTAATTTTTTAGGTATTTTTCGGTAGACTATTTAAAAAAATTATTTATTAATTTTTTGTGAGTCTTTCCTATTACAACACATTGTCATGTTCCAAGTTTTTTTTATTTTTCTAATATAATTATCTACTAAGTAAATTACTTGAGTCCTAAGAATCTTAATCCTAAGGATTTCCACAAATATTTAAAACTATCAAAATTGAACAAGATAAGTAATTTTAAAATAAGAATACAGTGAAACCCCTCATAACGATTTTAATCCGTTCCAACGACTCACTCGTTAGGCGGGAGGCTCTTTTTCATACAATTTGTATGAAAAGTTAAATAATTGGTTCTAGGTCAACTAAAGTGCAGGTATATAGGGCTTATATGCATCACAACCATACAGAACACCTCCAAGTGGCAACATTATTCGATTGATCAATACTTAGTATCTATTTTTTCCCTTCATCAGCAAGTAGATCAAGAACGCATGCAAGAACACACTCATCAATACACCTCACACTTGTGAAACACACGCTTCTTATGGCGGTGCACTAAAATCCACGTCCTGCCTACTTCCACGGCCGAAGAGAGCCTCCAATATTGTCCAATAAGAAGGAAAGAAATGGAGTAATTAAACTGAAGACACTACCTCACTTACTCCACTTGTCGATAATCGTAGCAAAATTCTCAGCTCCGCTATCTGATCTGAAAAGAGTTATCTGGACGTGGAGTGAACGCGCACACGGCCCGCCCGGATTTTTTTTTTGGGATTTTTGTATGACTTCTTGAGTTTGAGGCTGGCAGTGGATGTTACTCTGTCACCTCCCTTATATTTTCCTTCCGCACTTATACCTGCCTCTTTTGAAAATTGCTTGATATTTAACGATTCTTAGTATTGACACTCTTAAAATGATCACGATTTCTTATCGAGAGCAAAAATTTGTTTGTTATGTAGTTTAAGTATCGTTCCGATTGTATTTTATTTTTTCCTTAAAATTATTTGTCTTTGTTTCCAATATTCTCATATATGAACTATGATTGCTGCATTTGTTATAAGTCACCACCTCCTGTAAATATTTATGAGTTATCTCGATGCCTCAATTCCGTCCTCTCTTATCTCGGAGGATGCGTATGTCATCTATCGCTTCGACCGCAATTCTCTCAACAGTAACCGTTGCCGTGGTGGTGGTGTACTCATTGCCTGCTCTTCCGTGCTGAACACGTCAACTTTATCACTGCCATTCGACTCGCTGGAGTCGGTTTGGACAATTATTAAGCTTCAAAACCTTGCAATCTATATCGGCGCCGTTTACATCCCACCCGATTTGCGTTCTTCCGAAGTAGTCCTTGACGATTTACATGAGAGTGTTAGTTTCGTTGCTGGCAAACTTAAACCAAATGATCTTATGGTGTTACTTGGTGATTTTAATTCACCATCACTCTCCTGGCAACCGTCGGCATCGTGCGTTAATCAGTTCATTCCTACTGGTGTATCTCGTGAAAATGTTTCTCTGCTTGATGGAATGTCGGTAAACGGTTTGCTGCAATTATCCGGCATAAAAAATATACGCGGAAGACAATTAGATCTTCTATTTGCCAATGCTGCCTTCTTGGAGTGCTGCTCCCCCGTCATAGCTAATATATCCTATCCTGTCTACCGATCCCGTCTTCGCTCCTTTTCCGTACCATAAACTCCTTCCAACTCCTTCGTGAATAATTGTATACTATAGTCAGTAAGCACTATTGCTGTAACCCAACGTGGCCGAGCAATTAATAAAATAAAATAATAATAATAATAATAATCTGTAAACGCCCTTGCTCACGCTCCAAATTCCCTTCAGCCTTTTACGACATGCTTATGAACCAACCCCCTTCACATTTTACCAAACCGTTCGAATTGAAAATTCTACCTTTAATTGCAACTTAAACACTGGTTTTATGGTCCAGTTTACACACAAACGGTTTCCTCAAACCCTGCCGGATTTAATTAAAACATAACAAAGGCCACCCTCACTTCCACCGGATATAATAGCGACAAGATGCATCGCCTACAATCACGTTCGCTCGCCGCAGTTTCTTAGTTCACCTAACCATTTAGCGATCGTTCACAATGGAAGGACGAAAAATTGTATACCGTCCAGTTTGGTTCACGCGTGATAAGCCCGTTTCACGATGCCAGCCAATGTCACCGAATGTTTTCCGGCGAAGGTCAACCAGTTCGGACCCGTCAGCTGACTGTGGTGATCGTCGAGTGAACGATACCGATACCGCGGACCTTTGATACTTATGGTGTTGAATAATGGTTGAAAATAGCCGATAGTGGGTTTGGTTTTCTAACGATTTAATTTTGGTGGTTTTAAGATGCATATAACTTAATTAAGGCTCGGGCAAATTCGTTCAGGTTTTAGAGTTATTTTATTGCTATGCAAAATTATTTTTAAACTCCCTTAACGACATTAAATTACGTTATTTTGTTCGTTTTGTTAGAAACTCATTGTAATTCGGTGTTAAAAATTATCCTCATTAAACGCAGATGACAAGCACGTGCCTCCTGGTGACCTAAAATGTATACCTGCTTCGAAGAAATGTTCAACTTTATGCTAAAATGATCTGATATGCTGTTAACAAAAACCTGTTCTTTCTTTAAAATTCAATCTCTCGTGGTTGGGAATTCCCACAAAATTCGAGTTTTGTGAGACGCACCACCGAAACTGAGCAACCGGTTCACACACGCGTACTTTTCTTCGGTCGCACCGAACTGACGTCATCGATCGCATATATGTTTCTACCAATATATTTTTTATTCTATTAAGTATTTCTTTAGTCTTCTATTTTCTTATCAATTTCACCCAAAAACAAAATACAATAAAATGTAAATTTACTATTATTATAACATTGCGTATGATATTCCAAACCCTGTTCAAACTAACAGCTGTTCAGCATGACCGAACCTACCCATCGTAAAGATTGTTAGCACTCAAAAACCTCCGACCGTCATGTGGTAAAGAACTTGAACGTGAACTTGAAACTTTGGCCAACCGCTCATTAGAGCAATTTTTGGGAGCCAAGACGCTACGCCATAAAAACCAAACACACACTAACACTTATCGCTGAACCGGTGCGTATATGTGCGTATACAGTGTGGTGTGCTAAACGCAGATTGGAACACAACATCGATTTAGATGCGTGAGTGTACGCGCGTCATGATTAGACGTTTTGGTTTATGATGAAGCCGGCGAGCAAGCCGCTGTTGCGTGTTGACAAAAAAAGCGATGCTAAGGGTAGCACGGAAAGTTTACGTTCCAGTTACTGCGAGATTGATATTGAATAAACTAGATTCATGAACGATACGGTAAAAACATCGATAGGGTGCGTTAATTAGTATAAATGGTAAAAGTTACGAGCTTGAAATGAGTTTTTTGATATTTAGGTCACGTGTTATCAGGTTTGAGTTATTTTTTAAATAATAAAATAATAAATAATATTAGCCATACACAATTAAATATGAAATAATTCGGCATAGGATTGAATATAAGTGAAAAACAAAAAATACTCGATTTTTGTATAAAAATATTTTTTGTTATTTACTTTTTACAAAATTAATGCATTCCTAGTTTTCGCTTTAATGCATGCGAAAACACACGAATCTTTTACGTCCAATCTAACCTAAAACTTACTCCTAAACTGTGTCGGTAGAAGTCATGACGAAACTAAATGTATAACTTTCCCAGCAGCACCGCATTATTTGTAGCATAATTCATTACAACGCTTTTACATATTAACCAGTTTCATCCGGGTGACCCACAGACAACACTTTGTTTGACCTCGTAGCTTAATTTCTTACCCACCCTTATTCAGGGCGCTCGCGATTATTGCACCAAAGTGTTATGCTGTTTCATTTATGTTAGCCCAAACGCTTCTCCACCTTCTCCCGAAACGTACTCTAACATCATCTTACCGAAATGGGTGGTTCAGTGATCTAATTGGTTAATCACATTCATTCATTCATCTCACTTACATGTTTCGTGTGCACTTGTTGTTAAACTTTTTAATCGCCTGCCGGTAGCTACTCATCTTTAAAACATGCTCTCGACGCGTCATTGTCTGTACGAAAGGAGGCAAGACACTAAAACAGAAAAAAACAAAGCATAGAAAACAACAATAAAGCAAGGGAAATAGGAACCGCCGAATAATGTACTTTCGTTCCGTCCGCGGCTAGCGTGAGCGATCGGATCGTTCGACACGCGTGTGGCGAACTCATTTCAAGCGCACGAGAGACGAGCAAAGAGCCACCGGGCAATAATAACACACATTTGGCAGACGAAACAACGGCCTAACCTAAATACCCACCGCGCGTCTATTAGCGAATCGACACCGAACCAGCCGGCTGAAAGTGAAACCTTTGAACCTACCTTTTCCCGCAATTAGCGTACTTGCCTTAGCCAACACAATTAACAACCGATTATCTCATCCCCTGCACTTCACCGGTTTCGATCTCGATCGAGCGCGGTTGAAGTAAAAGTGCCAAAACCGAAGGGAAAGTGATCGATCGTGCACGATTCATTCACTGTTCGATCCACGATCCACTTCCGACATCCGGCAACAAACGGAAGGCATTCGGATTCCTTCTATTTTGCTACATTCACATTCGTCACGAGTCACTTTTTGTGACAAGATTAAGTGTTTGATCGTCATTTGACGGCGTTTCATCATAGGTCGATGTATCGAGATTTTCGGTCGTTGATTTGTTGCCGATTACTTCACCGATTAAACTATTAGCAAACGACTAAACTGTTATACGATGTAACGCTATTGCCTCGGTCCAATGGCACGTTAAGCAATGGCAGAAAGCGTCTACCTTCCTTGAGGGACCGTTTCCGGTGGGAATGGAACCGTTTCAACGGCCATCGTAGGAAAATCGTGCTGTAATCCGACCTCTGCAATAGACTCACACCTTGACGTAATTCTGAGCAAACTAGATACACATCTGAACGAGAGAGAACGAGAGCCCTAGAGGGTTGTGTTAACTGGATCGAGGGATTCCGTTTTTGCTCAAGCAGCGGAGCAGATTTCTCTCACGCTTCGGGTCCGCTTCGGTGCGATCATCTTGAATTATACACCGTCCGATAATGGAACGGTATAACTTCGTATGTAGGTTACGAGGGTAGGGAAGGCAAGGTAAACATCTGTCGTAGGATTGAGGATGAAAAAAAAAAACATTTAAATATTGCAAACATCAATCTCATCTTTCCGGTAATGTTTTGCTTGTCGTGAGAGTGAGAGTAAGCGTCGTGACGGCTGACCGAGAGTAGATCAAAGTGTAGTTGAGAAGATTTTCTCAGTTGGAAAAACTCAAGCATCGCAAGCAACTAGCTCAGCTGAATATTTGTTCAATTAGCTCAGCTGATGATGAAAATTTAATGACTGAAGTGGAAGAAAAGTATTGTTATCAAAGATGCGCGATCTTTGACCACAGCTACATGTGATCTTTCACAGATCATTTGATTCAAGTATTCAAATCAATGGATCAACTCCAACTCATCTAATAATTAACATTAGTTTAGAGGAGTATTGTTCTGCAACTCATCTAATTATAGACATGAATAGCCTACGTAAGTGTTACAGAGTAACATCCGATTGAAGATATCAAGAAGATATATGTGTAATACATCATCTCAGTCCAAGATCTAGATTAAAATTGTTATAAGGAATAGGATCCACAATCCTACTAATACATTTTTTTTCATAATTATTTCTCCCAATAAACGATGGTTGGAAGATACATCCGTAGCTCTAATATTCCTGAACATCAGCTTTAAATCGAGTATTTTTTTTCCTTTTTCTTGAATTAATTCTCAACCAAGATTTAAATCTCAAGTAGATCTCTTTCAACTCTCAATCTACTCTAGGTGGATCGTGCCTATAACACATCTTTGGAGAAAGTCATCTCCCTCATTCGTCCACAGCGCACCACCTTGAAGGTGGTAACTCAAGCCAAACCTCAACACACTCACCATCGGAACACAAAGCACGTACCAAAACGTTCCGCGCTTGCATCAAGACAACGCAACTCCCGGCGCACGTGCCACCAACTGGAAATGCTTTCACGAGTCCAGCTTCCCTCACGGAACTCAACGCGGACCTGCTGTGGCTCTCAAAGAAAGTAAACCAACCACAGGCACTCACCGAAACCAATAGAAGACTGGCAGTATCGTAGGCCGGAGAGAAATGGTGACTGCCGGTGGTGCGGTGGTGTAAAAGGTGTAAAGAAAAGGCGCCGGCGAAGATCGGACCATGTTCGAGACGAAGTTCGCGTTCGCTCAGTAAGTGTTCAGTATTCGGGCGGTTTGGTTTCGCGACGACGTCCGGGTCGGGTGCAGTTTGTCCCCAAAATCGAGCTATTCGGCGTCACCGGTGGTAGTGGTTCTTGAATGTTTGTTTTCGACACGCACGACGCATTGGGATGAAGAAACTGGTTATCAGCGTGATTGCTCAGTATTAGCGGTTGGTTTACAAACGTGAGGAGAAACGATCGCTCCCATTCCCGAAAAGCATACGTTTCTTCCTGATTCCGGTGGAATTGGCACACCAGGTTCGGTGAGTAAAAGTTACCATTGTCAATTCAACGTTCGTTCACGATCGTGTCGTTTACTGCAGCATGCTTATGACACATCGGAAACAAAGAAAGATCACTTACAAATGGTGTTGAATTGCAAAAAGTAAAAAACAGGCTAACACAAGTTTGTGATTTCCGTAAAGCCGTCTCTGTGTAGAGGATTTTGAAGAAGTGAATTAATGAACTCATTAGAATTATTTTGTGATGTACTTAAATCTTAAATCTTAAAAAAAAACACTCCCAAAATGGAACACGAAGTTAAATTAGTATAAGCACGATTTGCTAAAACGTGCGAATACCAGTGTTAAAATGTTAATTTACAAATGATAATTTTATGCCACAAAGCACCACTAAACAAAAGCTAAGCAATAAACAGTGCCATCTCACCATGTTGACCCACAAGAAGTGATTAAGTATTCTGTTCCACCGTTAATTAAGAACCAAGACGAACGGCAACAGAACAATCCCTTCTAATCGTAAACCGGTCAATCCATCGAACGATAATAAAACCAATGCTCAAGAATCTCAAGCCCCCTCTTCATTATTAGATAACGGTCGATCGATTAAATTGCATAACACGCCAAAAGGGTATCGATCAGCCCATAAACCTTTGTACCGTTTCGTTCCCCGGGTTGTGATGGAACCGATCGAATTGGGGTTCCCTTTTGGATGTCGATATCGATTTGATGGGAAAATCGTTTAAGGGGAGCCGTAATCTGGTACGATTCATCTATTTGGAAGATCCGGAAGCATAAATCAGTGTGGATTTGCTGTTGAATATCGAATTTCGGGAGGATTTTAACCGTTAATATCGTTTAGAGAGAACTGGGAATTGGACCTTTGCAGTGATTGGAGTGACTGTTTTATAAAACATTGAATGAATGGATGAAACATGGAGTTAAAATGTATGACTATGAACCTTATTCATGTAGAAATGACAGATTAATGGAGCAAATGTTGTTTGAAAAACAAAAAGTTTGATGAAAAATATATTCCATCCATAGATAAGGATCTGACTTGATCGTACATCTTAGTGCCGCATTTATTGATTATTTTCTAAACCAGGGCTACCAATTATTTTCACTGGAAAAAGACATCATCATCTCGTCTTTATAGACATCTGATGTGATTGTACACATTACTTACATCGATCAGCTGGACGAAAGCAAGCAAACAGCTCTATTCCTTCCGTCAATTCGAAACCCTTTGAGTCCACGTCACACATTGGACACTCTGAATTGCCTGTTTGAACCACACCCGCATTAATCAAACAAGCTAGCGAAGAAAATACACACATCAACCATCAACATTGCAATCGACATGATTCGCTATGCATTCCTTGTCACTAAACCACCATCATCAAAACCTCCCTCGACCTCGTCATCATCATCTGTACACCAAAGGGAGTTTCGATTTCACAACGATTTACATTCTGCTCGGCGATACGGCTCTAAACCGTTTAACCTGGAGAAAGAAGCAGAGGGTAAAAAAAACCCATTCATTTCTCCTGCCGCTCAGCTGACACCGTCCACACGGAGTGAGGTGTCCGGAGTAATGTTTCGACCTTTGTCACTAGCCCTCGCGGTGCGGTGGCCTCAAAGCGAGTGACGGGGTGAGCCAACATTTGCCCGCGTGAACGATTTCTTTTCACTTTCAAATGCCCCCACGTACTGGTTGAGCTATTTATCGAACAGTGGTATGTTTATGTGGATGAATGGCCGGTCGCCGGTCAACCGGATGGTGCACATAATTTTACTGCCGTTTGCCACTTCCCCCCAATACCCGGAAATGTGGACAGGTGTTTACATTTTTCCGTTTGTTTTTTGGGCCTTCTGGGGACTGTCTTAACTGGAGCACCCTCAAACTGGAGGGCATTATGGCTTAATGGCTTAAGTGGTCACCGGTGAAATGTTTCTGTTTAAGATAGCGAGGGAAGGAAAGGTCACTGTTTGGAAATACAACTTTAAAAGGAACAAGATATGTTGAAACGATTTCTTTGCTGTGGAATATGCGTGGCCGTATTTTTAGAATTTGTTTCTAAATTATCTACTCGAGTTGAGTAAAAGTTAAGCTAGTAATTTGCTTTCGATTTCACCCGAAATTATAAAGTGAAAGGTAATCAAAAAGGACTTACAGAGTAGGAATTGTAAAGAAAGGAGAATAAACCTGTGCTCTCTTGCTAAAAACATATTCAAAGTTCGCTTAAGGAACTAAATACGAGAATAGCAAACAATTAGACTTCATTAGGACTCTTAGATATATGCATTAAATTCAGATATAATCGGCAAAACTGTCTCCAAAATTAGTACCTAACCGACAGCCATATTAACACCTTCTTCTCCGCTTTGTATTGCCCACGCATACTCGCATACTCCAACGCACATGAGCCGTAAAATCTTTCACCGGCAATCAAACAACAACCATTTGATGTATGCCGGGTAAAAGAATGCATCAGGAGACTGGTAATTGTCTGCAACCAACTGCAACTTGGTGGCATGGGTAAAAGCATGTAAAACACTACAACAACAACACACAGCCACACCTGAATTCAGTTCAGCCCGGCACGGTTACTTTCACTCATATTGCAATCCGAACACGAACCGACCGAAATCTCTCCCTCGCCAAAATGCATCATTCACATTCACCATGGGGATGGCAGCGGCGAAGAGAACTTTCGAGCAAAACGAGACGCCACACGCAAAACAAAAAACCACACTCACAGCGCTTCCCCCCCGATCTACACTGTGCACAGCAGACAGCAAATTTACAACTGGATCATCAATGAAAAACAACGCCACAATCGATCGATCCGACATTGCTCTTAATTCTAGCGCACTTTCTTTCGCCCGTTAACGTGGTTGTGGTTTGAACAGTAGACGCTGTCGATTCCTTTCTCACATCACAATACTTTCATTTCGTTTCCTTTTGCAGCACGCCCAGAAGCTGCACGCGGGACAGCCGTCAACGTTGGTAGCTGATCGACAGGCAGATCAGTCGGCGGTTGATAGTGACGGTAGCAAGATCATTGACTTGATTTCATTGGGCGGGAAGATTGTGAGTCCCTTAGGAGTTTAACCAACATCCCGACCATCCTGAAGAGGTTATCGAGCAACGTAATAAGCAATCCACTATGCAGAAAAGAATGACTCACACGATAACTCGAAGATGGTCCACCACGACCTTTCTACTACTAATGATCACCCTAACGATCACTGCCGAAGCCGCTAGTCTTTCGACGGAAGAACGTCACTCTGGAACTGAAATCGCTGGTAAGTACTCAGAGCAGCCCAATCCAATCCACTCTTCAGCAATCTCTCAACGTGTGCTTCATGTGTTTTCAGAGTCTCGGACATTCGGGCGTATCAGACGACTGCAGGCAATGATCGTTCCGGTGATGTTTTTCCTGGGCGTGATGAAGACACTGCTCGCCTTCCTGGTCGCGATCAGCCTCAAGACACTGTTCGTCGGCGTGTCCATCCTGATGATCAACATTGGGCTGGCGATGGCGAAGGTGATCGCGTTCTTCAAATCCAAACACACGTACGACCAGCACGGTGGATACGGTGCCGGCTGGTCCGACAAGAACATCCACGTGCACATCCACAACGACGGTGGTCTCATTCAGCACGGCAGTGTTCCGCTAGAGTACGAGCATGCACCACCATCGGCACTGCATCACACTGCGCCTAGCGTTTTCCCAAGCTATGGACCTCCGACGGTTCTCAACAGCTACCACCGGTCGCGCGGTGACACTGTGGCGGATCCAATCTACGTCCAAGCGGCGACGTCTACGGTCGATAAGAACGAGCAGCTCTACCCGAAAGTACTCATCTCCGATCGGGACAAGCTGGACCAGATCTATGCACAGTGGCGTCAGCTGAATCGAAATGGACGATAGGGAAAGGGGGTAAGCCGAGAAGGAGGCAACACTTACTCCTTCCAACCACACAAATCTGCCACTCATGGATCTAGCGATGCCAAAAAATCCTACACCAACCCTGGGGCCGTCGACCTTACTGGCCCATTTATTCCACGTTACGAAGGGGGGTGCAAAAGTAGGGCTATTTTCTGTGTTTTATTGAAACCAAACCAGTGAAACTCGGCCCTACGCATTTGCCTTCCTTCCAAACGCTCTGTACTATAGTATTTAATTCCATTGTTTTTTTTTTAAGTGCGGGAGAGCTGGTCTCAATTAGCTCGAGGTACTGCTTACTTAGGATCTGATTAAACTTTAAGCTGAGCGGGTGAGATAGAAAGATTTCAAGGCCATCCTTACTCGAGCGAAACCGAAGGGAAATCAAGGGGAACAAAATACAAGACACGTGCCGGGCTTTGCATCAGCCATCTTCTAAAACAAACCCAACGAAGCCGTGCTAACGCGTTCAAAGCGTTTTAGAGGTTGAAAATAATGTATAAAAAATCTAATAAAAAACACACAATGATACTAAATGTACCTCTATAGCCGCACAGTGGCGGTCTAAATATGTAGGCACCAGTCATGCGAGTCATTATGGATAGCATCCCGTGAATGAAGAGCGTTTGCCCTCTGTGAGGCGTTCATTACGCCTTGGGGAGATGCGCTAGCAATTGTAGCGCAAGGTCCGCATTTCTCCCGCGAAAGAAAAAGTGTAATCACATTCTGCGAATGATTTATCGGCCGCACTATCATGCGGGCAATGGGAGGTATGCAAACAGCCAAGAAAGCCCCTGCGGGACGTCCCCTGAGGTGTGTATTTATGGCAAGACTTTTTTTTGCTTAGCCAGGAGCTATACTGAAACCCACCTAATTTCGCCTAATTAATGCTGTCCGCTGTGGTGATTCCGTGATTCGGCTGGTTTTCGGAAAGGTTTCCAACATGCCGTTTGAGGTTATGTGCCATTTTGCACATCATCTTTCTGGGGAAAAAAAGGTGGAAAAGGGGAGAGTTATACCTGTTCTCCGTATGATGCCGATGCGCGTTGAGTTTATTGCCAGGTTTTCGGTGGAACCAATCAGTTATGGGTGTGAATCAGATGTTCCATTTCGGAGGGGTTTACAGCGGTATTACTAGGCAAAGCAATAACGGAAACAGAGATGCCAGTGGGCAGAACGCTTAGTTATGCAAATAGGGCAGTGGGGAAGAAATTCCAAGACAACCAGTGTCTCGATATCCGGACGTAAAAACTGTATCCGTAGCACAAGATCTTTGAAAAGCAAAATGTTCTTCGACAGTACACCTTGGAAAGGTTTATTTTAATTATAATTAATAGAATAGTTTGAAGCAATACAAATAATACAGCAATACAGCTAAACATGTACATTTAATGATAATACTAACGATCAACTTATGGCACACATAACTGTTATTTAATTAATGTTGTACTAATAATAATTCCGTTTTATGGAAGCTCTGAGTACATCGAATACATTCGCTTCCTTTCAGTTACCGTAGCATTGCTTGTTTCATATTTTGGATTGCATACCCTACTGGCGCAACCAATAACGCAACATTGCATACCCTATAGGCGCAAAATAAATCGTCTCATGCTTGGTAAACCCTTCAAGCAGCAGGTGATACTCTTTCATCGTGTGGTTACTCATGTTTGCTGATTTTTTTCATGTTTGGCGTTTGATTCTCATAAAATTAAATAAGTCTAAAGCTCCTTCTTAGTTTACTTTGTCTTTATCGAAAACTTCCTAAGATCACTCAAAACTCAAAACCATAAATTTATAGTTTGAGCGAACATTTTTGAATTTGTTATGTATCCTAATAATAATTTCTGTGTGTCTGTGAGTTCAGACTATGGTTTGATGACTGATGACATAGAATTATCGATTCATCGTTGGTATATTTTTAAATTGTGCACGATACTATTGTATCATAAAGCATGGATCTATTATTTTAATTGCTGCAACATTGACAGATGAAGGCACCATACTGTAAGCAGTTTTGGGCACATGTGCAGCAGGACAAGCAGTTGCTCAAGCGCCAAATAAGTAAGTAAACGTGGTTGATGATACAGGAATCCATAAATTATTTTTTTTAATTTCGTTAGGTTGATTGTTTTTTACATTGAAAAAATCACTAAACAATTCATTTTCAAGACTCAAATCGGAAATTTAAAAAAGGGGCCTGCTTAACTAGTCTATAATTAACTAAAACTAGCAAGTCTCTTTGAGTACCGGAGTGAATAGAATTCTAAAAGTTTGTATCAGTCCTCGATGTGATCAATCTTCGCACTTAGTTGCAATTTGCATCAAATTTAACACATCATACTTGTGAGCATCTTTTTTCTAACACATTGTGTCGGATCGCACCTGTTGTAAAACAAGGACCATGACCCTTGTTGCATCGATCAATAATTCACCTGCAACAATGGCACCCCTTTTTCCACATTCTCAGCTTCCCAACTTCCCAGCCAATGAAACAAGATTTCATTAACCTTCCATTGAAAACCGCTTGACGCACTGTCACTGTGCAAAAGAAAGGAACCTTCCCCTTTTGCATACCCCATCAACATTCCCCATCCCGTCGAGCATAACTCAACCGACCGCTTAGCTCGTTATCGATGCTTAAGCCACGGCACTCTGCTCAGCCCAGCCAGCAAATCATATCAATGCAGCGGCGGTGATTACCATTAAACACCGGACAATAGTTTCCCCCCACCCAGGCCCCGGTGCATCTTCGTGCAGCAATGTCGAAGGGATTTCTCCCCGCGCACTGATTGAGCTGTGTCGATGGGCGGCTGGGTGCGCAGAAAATTCCTTACACAAATCGCGCAAACGTAAATGTCTTACAATCGAAGAAGAAAAAAAAAGGCATACGATTCGATTCCTGCCATACCTTCACCGAAGCGATGTTGGCAAAGGAATGTTGGATGGAAAACAACAACAACCACAAGCCTAAGCAGGGCAAGGGAAAACAGCACGGCTCGATCGATATGACAAAATGCAAAATCGTTGCCGAAACACACAAAAGAAACACACATTAACGAGCGGCTATGGGACGTCTGCACTAACGGAAATGGTCGTCATCTGCACATCACCCATTGAATATTAATGAATACTCCCCAGGTGGGGTGGAAGTCGGAAGGGGACACACTCCAAAAGGGTTTCGCGATAGCAAGCGTCTCTCTGGTGTTGGACCTCCCCAAAGCTGGCAATAATTTCGCTTTCTACTAGTCTAACGCGCTGCTAAGCGACTGCTCAAAGCCAATACGACCCATCAGTAGCTGATCCACCACTGGGACGCATAGCGTCTTGCAACGGAAAGCCTTTCTGCTACCTACCAGGCCTTATGGGATTCCAAAAGGGACGCCAAAAAAGAGCGGCCCTACACCCGACAGCTTCGTAGGAGGGAGACACGATTTTTCATCCCATTGCCAAGAAGAATCCACAGCTGGATGCTACCAAGCTCTTATGCTGAAAGGGGGTTTCTGTCCCTGACCTTCCGCTGACTCCGAAGCGACAGAAGATGGGCATCGAATGAATCTTCCCGCGCCTTCCCGCCCGATGACACACTCACACTGGTGGAAAATCGTGTCTTGTTTTCCGAGATCCCACTTTCAAATCTTTCCACCGGGGTACGGTTGTCGTGTGCTGTTCGCGCAGCAGCAAAACAAGCGGTACAACCTGCCGAAACCGGCTCCAACCTGATACGTACCGCGAAATGGACACTTTCCGTAGGGAAACTCGGGAAGCCTGAACACATTCCGACGACTCCCATAGTCACCAATCTATGGGGCTTTGGGAAGATTAACGGTCGATTAGATGTTTGCTTACCTTTTCTTCTTAGCAAGTAGGGTTATTTTTTTTTTATTTGAAATTTATACCATCAGTAAGGTACACTCGGCAGGCTTTTGTAGGTTTTGCTTAATTTGGCGTAACGGGTACGGTGACAGCAAAGGAGATGCATGGGAACCTTCAAGACAGCATATCCAATCGCTTGAGGGACACATTAGAAGCTTTTGCAAGCTTAGGGAAAGGACTGTGTGATATTTCTATAAGAAGAGTACCCTCTATGACCTTCCTACCTCGATGTAATGTTGTCAAAGAATAGCTTGTCTGGTTTTTATTAAAAATTAAGTTTTTTGAATGAACTTCACTAACAGTTTAAATATCATGATCTAGGTCTTTGAAAAAGAACAGGTCGATGTCTTTAGAGTAAATTGACAGAAAGCCGTGGGAAAATTTTGACACTTAAATTAAACATTGTTTAAGTTTAGCGATGGACGAGTGAATGAGAGTTTTGTTCAGCATTTTTTACATGTTTTCCTTTTAGAATCTTTAAGAATTAAAATCCAATTAGAATATTACCTGGCTGATATAATCCAAGGATCTCTTTTATCATTCGTTGCCGGGTTATAAGTAAAGGACGGTGTGCATGTTGTACCAGTGTGTGCCGATTGGATGTTTCGTTTAACTCTCAGTGTTTGATTGAAAGTAAATAGGACTTCTTTTACCCAGTTGGAACATGTAAAGTGTTATTTTATGCCTATTAAACTTTTCGTTCTTCTAGCAGGACCGTTGCAAACGGTAGTGATTCGTGGTCACGGAATGGCAAGGAATGAGGTTATCTGTATACAGAGTAGACTGCAATTACTTCTCCTTTATTCTCCAGAAGTGATTGACCGCAAGAAATTTAATCAATATAATCTCTCTAATATTAAATTCGTCCACTTTACCACGTTTACTATTAGCCTTTTTTGTAAACACTTTTTCATGAAACTGTCAAAAGCGAGCTGAAAACGGCAACCTAGCAACGAGCATTGCATCGACCTGTTCTCCTTAATAGATCTTCATCAGTATCAACAAGTGTGCCTTGTTTATTCTTTTTATTTCTTTGAACAAATATGTATTCCATATATTCACTTACACCGCTGGATACTCAATGCAATCATTATTTTCCCTATCGTTATCACCCGATAGTCGAGCTTTCCCTTTCCATTCGCAATTAAAATCGCATTATCGCATTACCGTGCTAAACAACGACTGCAAACGGCTTATGATCCACGGAGCATCCGAATACTTCATCAGCTTTTTCCACCCAACAAAACTGCATTCAAACCCTCCCTATTGGCACACGCGCCACACAGCAAATGGTGTTGCAAATGGATGTGATTAAAAAATTACGCTCGATTTAGACTTGTTGCACAACGACGCACGAATACTGCCCACCTTCAGTTTCAATGTTCCATGGAATTTAAGAGAAGAAGTGAAAAAAACTTAGCCCATAAATACAACAGCTGACCAGCGCAATCGTTGCAGTGAGGCATTTTTTTGCAAATGCCTTCAAATGCATTCGACCACAGCACGAACGCCCGTCTGATAAACGAAGTGTACGTGATGCCACTAGCCCGCTAATGGGACCCTCACACCGCCACCGTTAGCCACTGAAACTGTAAGCAGTCGGGTAGGCTTTCTTTTTGCCCTTTCGATTAGGGTTCGCTTTTCTGCAATTTTCTTTGTCCTTCGAAATTCATTTTCATTAGCCTTTCGGTGCCCCCCCCTCCCCCCCCTTTCCCTCGGGGGCTAATGGGATACATCTTCATGTGGGTATTTGTAATTGCTTGCTGAGGGGTAGCTAAAACAAACAAAAAGCCACATCGATTGATGCTAACGATCATTTTGCATTTCACCCTACAGGGATGAGTTACAATGTTGTCATTAGTTTCTTTATTCCTGTATACAATTTCATTTAATGGAAAAACAAAATCAATAATAACGTGTTTAAACAACCAAATAATCAATTTAAAATAATCAGTAACACCATTGTATCCACATATTTTTCATATTTTTGTTAAAAAAGAGTCGAAAAGCACAATGAATGATGATGAACAACGCAACGCTTTAAAATTTCCCAAACTGTCTTAATCTTGTCCAACGATCGCCACAACCTAAATGTTTGCGATCCTCTTCCCAAATTCACTCGCCGTTTCACGCTAAACCCTTCCCGCAACATAATCGGTGGGTACACGATTGCCGAAACTTTCACTTTCAACCAGCAAGCTCAACATGTTTTCAACTTCCTAATCATGAGCGATCGTCTTGCCTCTATTTTCGGGGCGGGAGCATTTTCATTCGATTACTTCAGCACCGCACGATCGACTAGACAGATTAATTTAATCCAACAGTCCATTTCCAACGTCTCTCACTCAGCCATACGAATGCACTACCGGTCGATCAGGTTTTCTGATGTGCTTTTTGGGGTGAGTGTTTGCGTTTGTATCCAGGAGGTTGGCTGTGATGATTATGCGCCTAATTTAAATTCTGCCAGTAGTGTTGCTCCGTACGAGGGCAGGATTTCCTTATCCTATTGGTATTTGAAATCGTCGCGTAAATTTCATGCGCTCTTTTATTCCAATTGGGGAAGTGTTTAGATGTTAGATAATGTTTGTTTTAGCGAGACGAAACTAAATCTCTGTCTAAATTCACATCTAAATTCAGTTGGAAATAAAAAAATCACATTGACATAAGAAACTATGTATAGTCTCATCATTCAATTAAATGTGCACCATCAGCCACAGTTACAATAGTTTCGCCAATCCCATTTCCCTCGATCAAACTCGTTTGGCCTCGAAAAAAAAACGCAAAAGTCTATCGCCACAAACCAGACTGACCTACAAAACGGAACTTGCTGCCTTCCTTGTTTTGCACAAAACCAAACCCCTCATGTCCCTACCGGTTTTCATTAGATAATGCGTGACCAGATCATGCTTCCTTTCTTCTGAACCGATGCGCGAGCCTCCGTCTACGATTGTTAACACAGCACGTACCAAACCCTTTTCTCCCTATTTTGTTTGCACCGCATCCTATCTAGGGCTTGTAACCTACAACACACACGCGCGAGACGGGAACATGTTGTGCGTGGAGCTGTCCATCACCGACCGACAAACAGGTAAATGCCCATTCCGGAAAAGACGCAGCGGGGACGCAAACCGTGCGCGATCGATTGTTGCTAAACGAAAGCAACATTATTAGCGATCTGTATTTGCGATGCTTCGACAATGAAAAATAAGGGTGGATCGTCTTATTGTTGTTGTTGGCTGTGATCAGTGAACTATGGAGAAAGGAGACGCCAGTGAGTGAAGTGTAGCGCTCACACGTACGGCTAAGGTATCTCTCATCGGCCGCTTTTTCACAAGGCCGGTAGCAGATCGAGATGAAGCGCTGATGAACATCATTATGCTTCATGAACAAAACTGCGCCACAGTAGCTAACAGACGAAATGCAACGCTTGCTGAGTTTTTGTTTGCACATTTATCCCTATTGATCTCAATTGATGATACTAGAGCAGTGAATAGTTTTAAAGGGACAAATATTAAGCCAATTTTAAACACCATGACTACCATGACACAAACATTCAAGAACATTCAATAATTATTCATATTTTTTTACATATGAATAAACAAAATAGCTATTAATACGATATTTGTGAAGAATGCAGCAAAATGATCCTTAAAAACAAAATTTTGACATACTAATTGCATACATTTTGGCGTTTGTTGCAAATGAACAAATTTTAAATATTGAGCTTGTAAATAGTATGATAAAGTCTTGCTTTAAATGTTAAATTTTATATGTTTAAATGATTAAATATTATTACTTACCGATTGATATTAATTTAAAATGATTTAAATATAGTTTTGACACACAAATTGCATATATATAGGCTTTAGGGCTAAATTTAAGAATGAGTATGAACAATCAAATTTGCAATGCAATTGTGCTTCACTATGTATTCCTGTTTTTTCAGTATTATTGTTAACTAAATTTAAGGTCATAATAGTTTAATTATATCCTGTTTAACATAGGATTAAATCAAGTTTTTCGACAAGCCTCACCACAATCGTACATTTAAATCCGATTGACAACGCACAGCATAACCGTTAACGCCAAAACAAGGGCCTTGGTCAAGGTTTGCTCTCGCGAAACCCTCCTCGAACCTTCCTCAACGAAAGGGCTCAAACCATCGCTCGAAAGAAAGCAAGCGAGAAAAAGAGCAAACACACACACACCTAGCGTCACCGAACACAAGCGTCGAACCGATTCCCCAACGCTCGCTGCTCAGCTGTGCCAAAGAAAACGGCAACCGTCTTCGGGCGCTCTTTCACTCACGCTCTTTTCTTCGCATCAAGCGAGCCCCGAGTGAGAGCGCCCACTTCCTATCGTGTCTTTCACTCGCGTAACCGCCGACACTTTGCGCGGCTAGGTTTATTTTTTCTGACACGGCCCCACACTATAAAACCGATCGTCCGGAAGCAGCGCACGCTTAATATTACCTTGATCTTGAACCGGTACGTATCATGGGCGGGCTGGACCGTTCATCATTGCATGGTGGATGGGATTGGTACAGGAAAAAAGCGGACGAAAATGTGATTCTTAAAAGGATGCAGTTTTCTTTCTCGTGATTTCAAACAAAATAGTGAATAGTTGGACAAATAATTCCAATATTTTGGGTGAAAAAGTACATACAAGTGCAAGCAAGTTTGAGCAGTTTCGTTCGCGTGCAATTATTCGTTGTAAAACTGTGTATGTGTGCATGTGCGTCGTGTAAACGTGATGAGACTCTCCCTTCCTAAAGGGAATTGGATGCTGCAAACTCGAGATCGTTTGTGTGTGTGTTTATATATACACAGTGGACAGTGGAGTACAAGCACGAACACAAGCAAAATTTCGAACGTTCGAAAACAGGAATTCGACCGAAATCGGTGTCAAAAAATTAACAAAACAATGCGTTTTTTTTCTCTCTCGCTTTCCTTTCGTTGCCCTTTTCCTGCTGGTGTACCAAACGCACTGAAGCCAAACAAAAAGTTTTTGGTGTTGGTGTGGACTGCCTGCGGTGGCATAATGTTTATGCATTTTTTGAACGCTTCGTTCCACGGCTCGGTTGCATTTCGTCCCGCCGGATGGATTAATTTGAAACTGTTTTCCCCCCTTTTTGGGGGTTTGACCCAATGCCCCTGAAACACTTAATGCTGGACTCGGCTGCTCGAAGATGTAGATGTAGAAAGGCATTCCTTCACTCTACATTAATTGTCTTGTAATTGCTACCCTGTGCTTGTGTGTTGATTGATCAAACGAAACATTTCGACCTTTCATTAAATTCTAACAGTGATCCCATAACCTCACATGATCAAAATCGCTGCTGGGGCTTTCCTTTTTACCATGTCCAGTTACGCTACAGTCCAAAAGGTTGGCGGCCTGTCTGCCTGATCAACACGCTCTCCAGCGCTAACGGATCGTGTCGCACTCGTAGCGTGATGATTTATCTGATCGGCGCCCGATCTGCCGGCCCTCAATTACACGCACTTCACGGACGCTGGGCACCAGCGCGGAAACTAAGCTTTGAAGATAACTAAGCTGACCCGCTTTTCGTCGCAGTGAAATTTTCGAACACCCGTCCGCCCGCCAATAATAGCAATCTTCTTTTCCTTTACAAGCGTATTTCTCCTGGTGTTTTTTCTCTGGTCTCTCATATCGCTCAATGTACGTCATTTGCCTGATTATTTTTTCTTGCCTTATTTTTCTCTCTTTTCAAACCGCCCCACAATGGAATTGTGGAATTTTCGGCCACACAGCGTCGCGATCGGAAACGTCGCGCCGAAACGCCGTACCGGAATCTTCTCTTGCCAAATTCGAAGCCGGAAGTGTACACCTGTGAGGTGTGGTGTGTGTGTGTGCGTGTGTGTATACGGAGAACCAGCTGACCAGCGATGATTAGCATAGGCAGGCGGAACGAGCGGCGGCCAATGGCGGTCGGGTTGGTGTGGATCGTCCTCATCGGAGTGGCCGTTGCGGCGCAGGAGCAAGGTGCCAATGTGAAAGTGGAAAAGTCAGGTAAGTGCGAGCATGATCGAATGTTTCTTAGAATTATATTGAACGTTTTAGAGGAAATAGAGCCTAGAAGAAGCTGTCGCATAATTTCAAACACTAAACTAATGAACAATAATGAAGCTGCGCATAAAAACAAATTGATATTAAGCTTTTTATTAGCACTTACCGTACTCAAAAGGTAAAAAATCAATTAAAAATAAAATCACATTCAACATTTCTTCAGAAACAATTTGCGCGAATCGAATTAAGTAAAGTACCAATCGCCTGCCAATCACGATCACAAATATTGAACCAGCGCTGATGCGAACGGCGACCGCAGCGCTGGTAAACAAATACCTAATCACACTCACTGCCATCATAACCGGTGCCGCTCGTCTGCAGCACACCCATCAGCGAGCTACCGATTCACGATCATTTCCCTTCCACGCGGTGATGATGAGCCATTAAGCTAACTTAAAGCCATAAACTTCACCATGGTACGGGCGCTTCCAGCTGAAGATCATCTTAATTTCTTCACCACCACCAACACGAAGGAGAAGCACACACAGGCCCTTTTACGGTCCCTATTAATGGAGCTCTTGCATGCCCGCTGCAGGCACGCAAATCTTTTAAAAAAAAACCCATCCGATGCATTACATGCTTCTAATTCTCTTCCTTCCTACTTAAGCACACGCTAAGACCCACTGTACCTCGAAACGTTTCACGGGCAAACAAATCAACCGTACCGTACCCCTTACGGGCCTTTGGCAGCGAGGAGGGGTTCAAAACTTGTGACCAAAACATTATTCACACTACCCTAACCCGGCGCGAGAGTGGTTTTACTTTCTACTGGCTCGTTTTGGAGACGGTCAGTGAAATACAAATCGATGTTTGTTTTGTATCGTCCGGCCCCATCCCTCGCTTAGGCAGTGCTTTGTGCTGTGGGACGAAATTGGGCGCTGGGAGAAAGTATACTACAAATGACGGCGGCTTGTAGGCCTGGGCAGTGGTGGATTCCGCGCTAAGAAAGCGCGTGAACCGTAATCATGGGATGCTCTCGCTTATTCAAGCTAGCTGATGACAGGAGAGTTCAAGGTCGTATTCCATCAGACTTAGATTTGATCTTTCTGATAGGGGTACAACATTTGTTTCTCCGTTTGATAGCACGATGACAGCTAAGGTTAGGTGGCAGAAGTAATGTATTGGCTCTAGGAACCTTCCCGAAGCAGTGTAGACCATTATCTAACTTTTCTTGTCCTTTTTTATGTTCTCAGTAATGAATTTTGTTAACATTCAACCTTCATTTCATTCATACATCCACTTTCAAAAGAAGAATTTCACCTCCATTTTACGCTACAAAACACCTACAGCTACAGGCCCGATTTGACCTGAATGGCAATTGCAAAAGAAAAGCTTCATTTTCACCGGTTGGCTACATTTTACGCACCTCGACCATCGGAGTCCTACATTTAATGCCGGCACGAAAGTGAATCGTAAATCAATAGAAATGCTACCGTTTGGCTCTACGCTCAGCAGCTTGTTGAAAAAAAAGAAGCTTGCCAAATACGAAAGGCGGGAAAATTTTCAATGAAAACTGGAATGAAAGGAATTTGAATGAAATTATGTGCTTTAATTGATTTTTACAATACAATGTTACTGTAAATGTAGCTTATTGTTTCTGTATTTTACGCACTCAATCGAATCAATCGAAAGATTTCAACTCACGAAGAAGCGACGAACCTCTGTGCGACGAGCAGTGACTTCAATGTATGATGATCCCATCGATTTGACAATGCGTGTAGAAAGTGAACCGGAACAACGCGGGAGAGGACTCATTTAAATGTTACAATAGAATGCGGATGTCACACATCGGTGTTGTGAATTAATTTCATCTCATTTGCTTTTCTCGTGTTACTGCAAAACCAAAACGGATAGATAATCCATATTGGTTTGCGTTATTGCGCCCATATAAAAAGGCCATCAATTAAACTACACTTCCGCTTATACCACCCACACACACACACACGCAACGGCCTCAAAAAGAATCCACTCCCGCGCACAGGTACACACTAAAAAAACGCTTTCACTTTCCTGCCCGCCTAAACCGTGCTGCGTGTGCTGAATCATCGAGAAAGAGTTTAAATCTCCCTATACCTTTGCATGCCATCTTGCCTGGAGGAAACGAGCGTTCCTCGCAGCGCGTGACCTATTTCGATTGGTTCGCGCGCGAATCCTGTTCCTCCAGGCAAGGCTGTGGCCTACATACGGGATAAACGGGCTTGACACGCTTCCAAGCCCTTGATAACGATACACCTTCCTATGGTGCAAATGGGTGTGTGCCTTACATCATTCCGCCGTACCGATTGCAAAGGCTTCCCGTACCCGTTGTTGTCTAACGGTGCTGCAAGCAAGCAAAACCGGACCCATTCGTTGACATACACGCTCGCACACTCGGCCCGGCACAGAAGTTGTCATAGTCCATATCCGTGGTCGCCTCGTGGTTTGATCTGTTTCTGTTTTGCGCTCTACGTCTAATTATTGCTAATCGGCTGCATAGCTTTTGAGATCCTTCCTAAGGCACTCACTCACACATCGCTCATCATCTTTGTTTTTCCGCGTCCAATGAAGACACGGACAGGGAACGTGACAAAAAACGCTCCAGCAAATGCGTGTGAATAATTGGAACAAACCGAGAAACTGGGGCTGCAACTACTGCAAAACCGTACACCGTACTACATTTTATTTCCCCTTGCGGCAGGCTGACAAACTTGCTCCAGCACGCCGAGCAACGCGGCCTATCTGCTCCAGAATGCGGTTTACTAAAACGGGAAGATCGGAAAACCACAAGAACCACCACCGAGACATCAAAACGGTCCCTTTTAATAAGGTCCCATTACTTCCTACCCTAAACGAAGGTGTAATTTATCGCTTGCGCTTAGGTCTAAAGAGCTGTGCTTTATTGCATGCCCTCCCCCTCCCTGTCGCGTTAACTGGCTATTATTTACGATTATTTTCCTTCTATTTCTCTCTCTCCCCACAGCTACAGTCGATTCTTCAGCCCTGCTCGAGGCGGCGCTCTGTGCGGTCAAACCCAACCCGGGCCAGTGCGTACGGCAACAGGCCGCCCGTGTGCTGGGCAACTGGGAAGACATTCTAAACGCCAAGAAGATGGAAATGCTCGGTAAGTGTTCTGGGCAGAATTGGACTGCCTACTTCACATTCAAATCTATTGCCCTTTAGAACCCTCTCATTCTCACCGCCACTGTAAAACTAAAAGCAAAGAATTTATTAAAGACCCTCTATATTGCACAGCTCCTAAAAGGCCAATCTAACGGCAATTGGTTTATGAATTTGTTTTTTGTTTCGCTTTCGCTTATTTTGTTTTATGCAATAAGCAAAATTTTCCATCGACTCAGAACGTTCTCACCATCCAGCTCACGATTTGATGCTTAAGCCCACTGGCAAAGGGATAATGAGCTACTTCTCGTGGAAGTGATCGTTAGTTCCTAACGGAAAAGGGGGTTGATTGATTTTTCTCCAAACCCCCCGCACGAAGCGGCGATAACGACTTCATTAGTGGTGTTTTGCTTGCCCATCATTATCATCATCATCATCACCATCATCATCACCAACGTTTGGGTGTATTGATGGGTAGGTTTTACCGTTCGATCGGCGTTAACTGTTCAACTGATCGGTTAAGTTAAGGGATGACCTACTGGCCTTTGTAAGGTTGAATGAGATACACTTCATACTTGTAATGTGACATAAATCAAGCGGAAAATCTTCTGAAAAATAGCAACAAAAACATATTTTGCGTGAACATTGCATGAGTCTTTTACCTAAATTTATTACTTTAATGTGCAAAACTCTCATTCAACCAATTCCTGCTTTGAATAATTACTACAAATTTCAATTTTAATAACGATCGTTATTGTTAATTAATCAACAGACTCACGTTCAAATATCTTCTCAAACAATTTTCATCTATACTTTTTATGGACAAAATCACACAATATCTTTTACACTTTCTATCACTTAACTTTCCACCCACTTTGCCTGCTTAATAAAACAATTTGCAATGTTACAATTAGCCAGTAAAAACACACCCAAATTTGATCATGCTTTGCAGCGAAATAATAATCTACGATGGGATTCATTTCAGGGGAAACTCACAAACCCACAATAAAGCACTGATTGTTAGGCCCCAAATTTGGCAAATGGCTCAAGTGAAGTGATTGTGCTGGTGTAGCATTTCGAACAGAAAGATAATTATTTAGAAATCATGTCGTATTTCATTTGCACCAAAATGAGCTTTCTCGCTTGGTGTAGTTTTGATGCGTTTGTAAAACCCTTTTTTGGTAAGTTTGGAACCTCATATTTTCAATGTTTGAAGTGATCAATCGGTGTCTATTTGTCTGACATCGAGACACTGTAGAAGATAATGGTGTCGAATATTCAATTAAAAACAACTTTCCCTACAAAAGCTTCCGCGTATCTTCATTTTTCATTTTCTTTGACCCTGGGCATTAGTGGGAATTTCCCTTTTTTTTCTTGTTACCAAACAGCGTGTCTCTGTACATTCCCCACGAACTCTAATGTCATTCCGTATAAAAAAGCGACAAATGCTTCCTTTTTTCATCACTTGCAAGCATCTTTCATTCTCCATCTCCTTGTTTGCAGCAAGATTTATTTCAACAACCGACGAACGATTTCAATAATCGTGCCACTGGGAAAAAAGCACCCCTGCGCATACGATAATTGTACTCCGATAAAGGGCTTCTTGCTAAAGAAAACGGCGGGATACCGGTAGCCTTACCGGTACGGTTCCACCATGCCACATTTTCATTCCACCAGCACAGGAAAAGGTCATCTTCGTTCGGCGTTTGCAGCATCGATCATGGTGACTTGATCGTGCCTGGAAATGGAAAGTCACAGACCTTCTCACGGCGTCTACCGCATCTTCCGCAGCCAATTGCCGGGCTTGCCAAAACCGGTAGTCCGCCAAACTATCGTCATTGTGTTCAATTATGCTGCTGCCGAATGCACCATCCACAGACCATGATGATCTTCTCCCTCGGGTGGTGTGCAATGAAAGTTTGCTGGACGAAATAGTTTGAACAAGGCAGAGCGTGATCACTTTCGCCGCCCACCGACACCGTTGCGGCACTAGAAGTGATTCTCGAAACGAAAGATGCAACATACCCGGAAGATGGCACCCCGTATGTGTGCTTTCCCTTTTGTGTTGATGTTCGTTTGGCGACAGCTTTTTCTATCGTTTCAGTTTGCACATCCCCAAACAGGGTGGCCTTTCCGATTTGGCATGTTTGGTACATGCGTTTATCTGAAGGGCCTGCGGATAAAAGAAGCTGGGAAATTGGGATGCATGTACTGCATTCCGTGCAAGCGGAGGTCTAGAAAACGATGTCTTTCCCTTCGAAACGACGTGTTAATCCGACAGCGACGCTCCTGCGGAATGTTGACTATGTGGACATGTGTGGGGAATTGAGGGTGGATTAAACGCATGCTAACAGATATCTTCTGTCGTGCTATCTGGGTTAGAATGTGGGTAGGGAATTTTCATACCGAACTTGAAGAGCTTGGGAAAGCTTGATCGAGGACACAGGAATTGAAATATGCACACCAAGTAAATGTCTTTCGTTGGGGTATTAAATCAAAACCTGTTAGGATATAAGGTACTGAAACATTCTTGAACTATGAAATAGGAAACATTTCGACTTGAAAAAGTATTATTTTATTTAGACCAAAATTAAAAGAATTTGGAAAAAAGTTCCGCGTTCTTTCATTTATAAAACTCATTACGAAAGACTTCAACGTTATTGCAAACAACGAACCTCCTTTCTTATATCGAGGAACATTATTACCCCCGAGCATGATATACTGATGACAGTTCAAGATGAAGCTACTTTCATAGATTCACCACAATGACCCACAACCGGACACTAACCGGTTTGTCAAGCCTATTCAGCCTTCGGTGCCATCTCGCATTCATTTGCTTTTTTCCGACCATCCAGTGCCACACTTCCTATCTAGCCTTTCGAGAGGATCCCGTCGTCAATGGTTTTTCCCCGAAATGAACAGCCACACCATCCATCTGACCCGTTCGGCACGGAATAGAATCTAGATCGAGGAAACGATTGGCGTAGGCCTGTGCCCGATCCGGGCAAATTTTATCAGTAATTGGAGCAAACTGTAAAAACAGGAATAGCAACGGATCCACTTTCAGCGCATCGCCGCAGACTTTGCCAAACGTGTTTCTAGCGTGGCAAGGCGCGAACGAACCTGCTCGTACGGTTGAACCCGTTCGGAAAGTGTTTCATCATCCGGAGATATGAGGTTAAAGTGATTTGCGTCGATTAAGATTGTGCAAATTCACTTTCATCGGCGTCTTGAGAGCCAGCTTCATGAGTGTGCTGGAATGTTCAATTTGTGGAACGGATGTAAGGAATGGAGAGTGAACATTGCTGGGGGAAATGATCATAACTTCCTTTGAGGGTTTCTGGCTTGAGTACAGTCTAAATGATGAAAGATGAATGCACTAGTTGATCTTATTTTGTGCTTTTTTAGCACTATTACACTGTCAAACATGCAATAAAAACACATTAAATTATTTATTTTAGTCATAACTTCAAACAATTGTATAAAACCATTAATTTTGTTTTATTGGTGTCTCTCTGCTATGCCTATACAATTAACTAATTATTCTTTTTCCTCTTTAATTTTCTTTTTCCCAGCCGAGGCAGACAAGGAGGTCACGGCGCGACAGCAAAGCCGAGGTCTCAGCGATGCTGAGATTGCACGAGGCAAACCATCCACCCTGATGCAACAGATCGAGACGGGTCTCGGTGCCCTTTCGGAATTCGTATCGGAAGGTGTTGATGAGTGAGTTTAGCGCTTCCTTCTAACTGCATCCAATACGCAATTTTAAATGCATGTTCATCCATCCCAACCAGATATGTATCCGACAAGGAGGAGGGCAAGGAGGAGGAAGCCTCATCGAAGACGCACATCCACCATCTGCTGAAGCTAGGTAACGCAGCCGGTCCGGCCCGGGACGGTGCCCCCGTCGGGCGCGCGGACGCCGACGACGAGGACTACCGCGATCAGCTCGCTGCTGTGGAGGATGGTTTGGTGGATTATGCTGGCTTGGCGGGCAGCCCGGATAAAGCACTTGGTAGAGGCAAGCAAGAGGGTGACCAACTGGATTATGGGTTTGGTAGTGGCGAACCTAGTGCTGGTGGTCATGGAGGTGGGTCTCGTAGCGCCATTGGCGGCGACAGCGGCGAAGGCGATAGGACGGCTACGACTGGCTACGACAGTGCGGTACAGCAATCGGCATCGGCGGCACAGGAGAGCAGGCGGGAGATGGTGACGGGTAGCGAGCGAGTCCAGGGTGAGGTAGCGGAGGGGCGCCGTTTGGTTGCCACTTCGAAGCCGGCACCGACCGCCGCACCGGCCGTGCGCTTCGTAGACGATGACGTCGGTGGCCTGCGAAGACGACGTACGCACACCAACGGGCGAGACCTTTTCTTGCCTTTCTATGTTTTGAGTACATTGGGTCCAATTTTGAGCTAAAACACCAAAACACCACAGAAATCCTAGCAAAACTCCCTACGACCCCAACCACCCGTTCGTTGAGACTATTGTATGGGGAAAGGGTAGTGGTCCCGGTGTTTTTTTACCTTTGGCTCCATATGGAGCTACGCTCCAGAGTTCCTTCTCCTTGTGCAAAGGCATTGAAAGCCTCCCAAGTAGTACACCTTTTTCTTGAATATCCTTGTAGTTTGAGGGTACACGATTTCACTTCCAAATCTCGAAACAGGACTAAGAGAGGAGTATGAATTGTGCCATTGTTCCCTTTAGTTGTTCCTTGATTTCTTGAAATCAACCCAAACAGATCAATCCGATATGATGAAACAATTTACAGACAGAACACATCCCCGTCACACGCGTACACAGGATCAGAAACACCCGTTTACACACGTAAGGATGAAACGACACCAGCTCCAACGACACTTTTCACCAAATACTCCAGCCACCAACTACACCATTTTTTCCACAACTTTTTGTTTACGATCTCACTGTCGCATAAATCTACCAAAAATTATTTAAACCCAAAGCAAAACAAAAAAAAATACCAGCAAAATCCATTGGTCACCTTCTGGGACGGCATGTGCATGTGCATGAATGGTTTCGGAACGTGGCTAGTAACAGGGATCATCATCCACTAATTTGGCATGACAAAAGAGTGTTTTATGTTTCGGCCAACTGCACGCTTGCACGTACATTTATCGCTTATGCAGCAACAACAACAACAAAAAAACTCTATCATACAATCATATACATTTACCCAGACATACACACAGCTCATCAGCATGTTTACACCTACCACCACTTCATCCGTCACACATTGTTACCCCGCAGCACGCTGCAAGCAGTTCATCATATACTCATTATCCGCTTTATCATTCGATTGATCATACCTGACAGGGCGAGACGCAGCAGCTTTGCGAAGGTCTCGCCATTATCGCCTGCATGCATCGGCAACCCGTGTTCCCATCACGTTACCATCGTTTTTGTGCCATTTCGTAGTTTCATGCTTGATTTTTTTGTTTGTTTGTTTTGTTTTGGTTTCGCCATCTGTTGTTCCGTTTGCTTTTCTCCTATTTTTTGTTTTGTTTTTGTTTCTCCTTGTACAGCGTATCTTTGCGTATGAGTTTTTTGTGTGTGTTTTTGTTTTCTATTTTTTTACTTTTTTGTAATGTGTTTGTATTAATCAACAAGTTTTTATTGTTCATTCTCATTTTGTTTTTTTTTTTTCATTTAAATGATATATTATCAATTAGATAACGATTATCAAAAATGCTTTCATGAAACTTTTCTTATTTCTGTTATTCTTTTTCGATATCAGCAGTTCTATTCATCTATTGTTTTGAATTTAAAATTGTCTTCTTCTTCTTTGGCTCAACAACCGATGTCAGTCTAGGCCTGCCTGTACCACTTGTGGGCTTGGCTTTCAGTGACTAATTGATTCCCCCCATAGCAGGATAGTCAGTCCTACGTATGGCGGCGCGGTCTATTTGGGGATTGAACCCATGACGGGCATGTTGTTAAGTCGTACGAGTTGACGACTGTACTACGAGACCGGCTAAAAAAAAAAATTGTCTAGTTTTACTTAATTTTGCATTCAACCTATTAAATAAGATAATCAATTCCACAAAATTATTGTGATATGTTACAATTCACACAAAAAAAAACATTCAAACGGAACGAAACTAAAACAAATCTCAAACAACCGCATAGAAATCATCAACCTCATCAACATCATCCAATACAACAAGAAAGATGCATTGAAACGCTTTTTTTTGTAGTTATTTAAACTTAACCCATTATTAACATGTTGTAGTAGAAACCTTATAATTGTCTAACAGATAGAAATTACCCAAAACCTCCCCGTAGAAAAAAAAAATCTAGCTCAATTGCTTTCATGTGTGTTTGTGTGCTTGTATGTGTGTGCTTTTGCGTGTGAGTGTGAATGTAGCTAAAAAGAAAACAAGCTAACGCATGATTGTGAAGCGTGTGCTTAGTAGTAGCAATTTGTTGCTTTCGTTTTGCTAACCGTATCCGCAGTAGATATCCGTAGTTCCGTACTAACGCAAAACATACACCCTGGTTTGGCAAGCGCAAAAGAATTTTATTAACCATTGTTTCTACTTTTTACCTTCCTTCCTTTCATCCTTTACAACTGAAAATCGAACCCGTTTTTGTTCACATTCACTCCGAATGGCGCAACACAAAATGGTGCTATAATTTCCACCAAACCCCACATTAATACACACAATCATTAGGCAAGCGTAAGGGCAAGAAGAAGAAGACGTTCATGAAGCTGTTCATTCTGGGCGCGGCACTGAAGGCCAAAATCGAACTGCTGCTCAAGATCCTGTCGTTCAAGCTGCAGCTGAAGTTCTTCGCCGTTGCACTGATCGGTCTGCTGATCAACATTGCCCGATTCTGGATCGATTTCAAGAAGCAACCTTCTCCACAAAAGGTTCATCAAGCGTTCGTTGATGGTTCGATAAAGGGCTCATCGTTTCTAACGCACCACTCCCTTCCGCTTTCAGGTGATCTACTACGAACATGCGCAGCATCAGCATCACTACGACGATCACGGTGACGGTGATTTCGGTGGCTACTGGAAGCGATCGCTGCACAATATCCATGACGACGAAGGTCCCAGCTACCCGGGTGGACACGATCGTGCGGAGCGTTACGACGAGCCCTACCTGTACCGCAACCCGAAGTACACCCCGTCCACAAACCATTACGCACCACAGCTTGCCGATCCGCACGCGATGGCGTACCAGCAGCAGCGGCCATACTAATAATGCAGGCGCGATGCGCGTACGAACGCGAACCGCATTTTCCTAGCACTGGGGTTACGTATCCCACTCGAGAATCCATTCCATCTTTGGTCCAGTTTGCGTTAGGTTGAGAGACACTTCGCGGAGCGAAAGGCAGGCAGCATGTTTTATCATCACTCATTATCATACTGTCATTTTTTTCATCGATTTGTACAAATTTCGAAAGGGAAACGTACAACACCCTCCAATCCCTGGCCCTTCGAGGATGCTGCCAGGAAGAAAGGCATTTGTTTTCGTTATAAAGCATTCAAGATTCCAAACACCTGGATTTAAAGGATATTGGAGAGGAGAGGTTGTGCATTTCTCTTACCGCTTGCCTTTTGCCGCGATTGTTCGGAAGAGAAGAGAGAGAGAGAGAAAATACTTAACGGATTCTGGAATACTCGTTTAGCTCACCTAAGACCATCCGGCTAACCCCACAGAAGGGCGTTGAATGGTGGGCCGTTAATTTATTAAAACTGTTAATTTATTGAAGTTATTTATTTGCTCACCAACTCGGCCGTTTAGGCTAAGCCTACCGGCAGCAATCGAACGTTTCTGTTCGAATGGTTTCCCAGTTTTTCCACCCCTGGTTTGAAGTGAATTAATGTTAATGTTGTAGGTTACAAATAAAGCCCTTATGAAACGAAAATACACCCAAACGCTTTAGACGCAAGCAGCTTTATGAGTTGGAGACTTATAAAATAGAAGCTAAATTGGTTGAAATTAAACAGCAAGCTTGATTTGACGACTGATTCATGTTATTGACTTTTCATTTGCTTGTGCACCGTGTTAGCTGTTATAAAGCCATGAAAATTCCAGTACTTTTATGCATTCCATTGGAAAACTTTCATGGAGTTTAATTACCAGCAATGATCTGCTTGCTCGCATAAAGCTTGGTCGCAAAAGTCTTGGTCGCCAAAGTATTGGTCGTAAAAATCTTGGTCACAGTCTTGGTCACAAAAGTCTTGGTGGCAAACTTCTTGGTCGCGAAAGTCTTGGTAGCAAAAGTCTTGGTGGCAAATTCTTGGTCGCAAATGTCTTGGTCTCAAAAGCCTTGGTCGCAAAAGCCTTAGTCGCAAAAGTCTTGGTCGCAAAAGTCTGGGTTACAAAATTCTTGGTCACAAAAGTTTTGGACGCAATAATCTTTGTCGCAAAAAACTTGATCGCAATTTTGACAATTGATTGTCAAAAAAATCCAAAATTTGCGATTGTGGTTGATCTAAAATTTACTATTGGGGTCCTTTCTGTTTTAAGTTTGTAGGCTGAAACAGTCTGTCCTACGTATAGGGGCACGGTCCATTCAAGGCTTGAACCCATGACGAGATCATATTGTTAAGTCGTACGAGTTGACGGCTGTACCACAAGATCGGCCCCACAGGCAAAACTAGGTCAACATATTTTATCGCAAGATTTTGTCGGAGAATCCTGTTAGGGTAAATGTACCTATAGTGGTGGTAGTACCAATAGTGGTGGTATTGCACTAAAATGCGGTTCATACGGCAAATTACAAGTAATTAAGTTATTTAAGTTAGTGTGAAATGTTCTTTAGCCTTTTACAAAGGGTTTAAAAGTTAAATGGGGCCATTCCGTTACTTAGTGACCGAAAAATCCATTATTTTGTTAAATGAGTCAACATTTTTCCAAAATCCTTAAGATTTCATAACGAAACTCATTTTTCTGTTAACGTTCTAAATGACCACACAACCACGCAATTACTAGTTTTTCAACATAACTGTTATGAAATGTTATTGTTTTACTAAAATTATTTGCCTTTTGACCATATTTATGCATTTTTGAGTGTTTTTTACCATAGTGCCATTATAGGTACACAAAACAGGCATGTTCCTATAGTGGTTATAGTTATAAAATCAATAAAAACAGGTCGTTTTAGATTTTTTCGAGGATAATTTTGACATGTCGTACTGTTTTCACTAAAATAAGCAACAGAAATGAGTTTTATGTAGGTAATTTACCAAAAACAGGCCAAAATTCGCTTATATGGATGAATGAAAAATTGACTTCAAATCAAGCACACTCTTCCGGGTGTAGGTTGATGACAGGTGTGATGCAGTACTTTAGTCAATAGTTTCATTGATCAAATTTATACATTTTTTACGATCAAATTACGCAAGAAACCTATATTATGGCAGTAATCCTTGCTATTCATACGAAAACAGCTTCGAAACTAAGTTTCATTGATATTATACACCGTTTTTAATGCATCTTTGTTTACCACCACTATAGGAACACAATACGACGACTATAGGAACCATACCACCATTATAGGTACAACGAAGCAGTCACAAAAATATGTATTTTTTCGTAAATTTGATGTATTTCATGATAAAAATGGTTGTGATTGCGTAGATAAAACATATTCCAATTGCTATGTGTTAAAATATTCAGAAATTATCCTTCCTCACACTTTAAATCCATTAAAACACATCGGTACCACTACAAATTGCACCACTATTGGTACATTTACCCTACACTATTTTTTGTTTCTTTTTTTTCGCAAAATTTAGTCGCATTATTTTGTTGCAAACTTTGTGTCGAAAAATTCTTGGTCACCAAATTCTTATTCGGGTTTTGTTTGGGTCTTTGCGATCCGTAGTACCAATCCAACCAACCTTCTTGGTACAGCGCATCGAACTCATCAGGCCATGGTGGGCATGGAACAGCACAACCCAACCCGTAAAGTCCTTGTAGGCTTTCAAGAAGGAAAAAGGGAACGTGGTAGCCCCAAGCCCTGGCGTAGACGCGTTAAGATTGGTAGATCTGGATCACCATTGAATTTTAACAACGGTGTACAGAAAAATAATAACGGATAACGGACTGGCAGACGAAGGCGCGAGACCGTGAGCGGTTTCGGACACTCCTGAGGCAGGCCAAGACCGCAAAGCGGTTGTAGTGCCGGATAACAACATACAGAAAAATAGAAGCATTTTAAAATTGTTTTCTTTTCTTTTGTCTCATTGGAATGAGTTATGATACTTCTATTAAACTAAAAACTGTTTAGATCGACTTTTTTAATGCTTCTTGTTGTCAAGAAAAACAATCTTTCATGAGCTAACCTGATTGCGCTCGCATCGAATCGGCATTTGTTTGCATACATTTCAGGCTGAAATAATCTAGGCTGAAAGTCTGAGGCTAATTTTGCGTGTGGTTTGATATGGAATATGGACATGATTCCAGCCACCAAGTCACAAACTATAAAACATCGAGCTAGTATCGTTAAATCCTCTATTGCCCGTGAAGACCTCGTAACACTCGATGAAACAGTAACTCGTCGATGAAAAAGTAACACTAGCACTGTTACAAGACTCAAAACGTGAAGATGCTTAGGCTTCTCAGGGAATGCGTATGCATATTTTTCTTTCCTTTTCTGTGCCCTGTGCGCCAGTAGGAATGTTGTCCTGTTCCTTGTTATGGTCTTAATATTCGTCTTGATCTTGATCAATGGTGTAGTTTACACATCAGATTGCAGATAAACTAGGCAAAGACCTAACTGATGGTGGCAACATCAGCGGGCACACCAATAAATAATCAGAATCTACGTAGGCGTGACGTACAGATAGGTGGACGCACTTTTGAAGTCGTCCCACAATTCACATATCTCAAAGGTCAAAGGTGAGCAGCGACAATAGCATGGAAGCTGAGTTGAGCGCAAGGATGCTGGCTGCCAACCGGTCATTCTACAGCGTGAAAAATCAGTTCACCTCAAAGAACCTGTCGCGACGGACGAAGCTGGGACTATATAGTACCTATATAGTACCGGTACTCACATATGCCTCTGAGACATGGACACTGTCCAAATCTGACGAAACCCTCTTAGCCACGTTCGACAGGAAGATGCTCAGAAGGATCATTGGCCCCGTATGTATGGAAGGACAATGGAGGAGCCACTATAACGACGAGCTATACGAGATGTACGGCAACCTCACAGTCGTGCAGCGTATCAAGCTCGCCAAGCTCCGGTGGGCTGGCCATGTTGTACGCATGGAAACGGACAACCCAGCCCGTAATGTTTTTTTATGCCGTCCACAAGGACAGAGGAGGCGTGGTAGGCCCAAATTGAGGTGGCAAGATGGCGTGGAGGCGTCCGCCATTAAGGTCAGGATAACGAACTGGCAGACGAAGGCGCGAGACCATGAGCGGTTTCGGACACTCCTGAGGAAGGCCAAGACCGCAAAGCAGTTGTAGCGCCGGATAAGTAAGTAAGTAAGTATGTTCTCAGTACAAATCTCGAACAGCGATCATGTGCGGGTCACATTAAGAATTGTTATATATGATGACTTATTTTGTAAACTGTGTAGTTATTTTTATATCAATTTTTGTTTGAGTGTCTACTATTATTAGCTTGATGTAGGTTAAAAACTATTCACATCAGATGTTAGTGTTATCTGTGTCTGTAAAAAATCTCCGTTGATCAACACCTTGGATCAACACCAACGTTGGTGATGATGATGATTTTCATTTTATTATTGTTTAAGTTAAAAAAAAAAAAATAAATAAATAGAATCAAATGAAAGTGTCTGCATAGTCTCAAGACTCGCGCGCAGTACATGAACTCTAGGTGTAACGGATAACTGACTTGGAGGTCGGTAAGAGTTTATATCCAGTCTGAGACACTGGTCAGAATTAAGTCTCCAGGCATCTTTTGTTTTGTTCAGAGTTTATTCTTTCAATGGAACTTCTCGAAATATCTTTAAGATAATCTCGTCCATCGTAGGACATCATCATTATCAACGTGCTATCTCTTTTCTTTTTCTAGGCATCCAACCCTATATAAATTGCATATAATGGCGCGAAATAGCTCACATGTTTTATAATTTATTAGTTGTCGATTTACTTATGATAACATTTTCACAATCTCAAATAAAAAATAATAATAAAATAATTTTATCAAATATATCCATCATATAACCCTAGTAAATACTCCAGCAAAACGCTTTTACCGATTTTCTACGCAAACCATGCAGCAACCAACAGCAATAATAAATTTCCAACAAATCACAACGAACATAAATACGACAAGACAACTGACCTATCGACTGTATCTCACGGTACACTTACATACATTTGCACTTTCATTCATGGTTTCATTTTTAAAAGCAATCGCACGCCAAAAATATCCCTACCACAACCAAACCCGCACGTCATATTTGCCGCTCCCTGTCCGACTGCGACCAGGTTTTGTGCGAAACGAAAAAAAAAAATAAACAGCAAAAACGCAAGCGCACTCACGCACGCCCATTTATTGTAGCGTTTATTCCAATCACAGGTTTTGCAGCTCCGGTAGCTCCCGGCCCTATCTTAGTTTCTTCGCGCAAAATATCTTTATTCTGCAGTTATGGTACGATCGTAGAACATCACGCACGCAGATCTTGCTAGCGGCTGACCGATACAATGTATGTTCGGGACAGGAGCAGTTGGAAGGTAAGGTGAAACTATTTCATACAGAGGCATTTTGTCATTCGGTCATGAATGCTCTGTTTGCCATGCATGGCAGGTCTGTCACCTCCAGCACTGTGTCTGTTGTTTAGGGAACGCAGCAATGGACTGTGAAGGAAAGTCTGTGAATGAAGATGTTCTCAGCTAGCATGGTTTTACATTCGTATGATGTATGCTGGATCGGTGGGAGTTTTTTGTACAAATTATGATCAAATATTTCGGTGTTTTATGAAAAAAAAAAATATGTAAAATAACACTATTTCTGTGCTAAAACGAAAACAATCCTCATTGAATGCGTTTTGCAATTAAAATAATTTAATCTAACCTTGAACTATTTGGAAAATGAACTCCATTAAATTGTGGCTCAATACCAACGATTACAATTACACACCTTATTTATTGATCACCAATTATTCCAACTGGCGCCAAGATCCCACTGTTCTCTCACCACTCGGTCGCAACAATCCTCTGCCCCAGGAAACATTTCACGATCAAGCGACGCACACGTCCACCCGTCAACCGATGAAGACATTAAACTTCACCCCGGATGGCTCATGCCTACCACCGCTGCAACGCCTATCGTACGTGACCCGTTCGATCGTTGTCTCCAAACCCAAACCAAACCCCCGACTGACTGAACGGCGTGATAAAAATAAACCCACCTGTGGCTCGAACTAGCCGTTATGCGTTTTTAATTGAAACCTAACGCACCACATGCTTCATTGGCCGCCTCCCTCCGAGTTGGGAGCCGAGAGCTACGAAATGACTGGCCGAGAATGTGCAATGTGCATCGCGAAGAAGCACTCTGCGTGAAACGACTGCGTAGTCGAAAACCCCCAACCGAACCATTCAAAGGACAGCAATGCAAGCGTACGCGACGAAACTGTGCCTTTTGGCTGATTTTCTTTTGATTACATGAATAATTCACACGGTCAATTGGGAAGCTACCGGGGAGAGCTGCCTGCTACGGCTGACACAGTACGTTTATTCTCGTGAGCACATACGTGATGTTGAGCGGGGTGATACACCGGGTGAATTCAGTGCGGTCAAGAGCAGTCGGTCGAGCGGGCGGCTGGTTAATGGGAGCGCTGGTGAAACTATTTAGAATTTAAATTGGGCCAGGTTTAGGAAATTTCTTACACAGAAAAGAAGGGTTTTGAGGTCAGATTCGAATAAAAAGTGTAGCTTTATTTTATGATAGCTTTTATCAATTTAACGCATAGAGACATGTTTAACAAATGTTTAAATTTTTTAGAATAATCAGCAATTTTAAAAGCTTCTATTAGTCACATCATCGTATAGTATAAAAGGATTTTACATTTCCATTTTTAATATTTCCAACACCATTTCAAAAGAGATGGTATGTACTTACAAGGCTAGCGCCAGTTCCCGGTTGTACGCTCGATACAGCTTTCCCGAGACTTCCGATTGCAGTTACAAATGCACTCACTGAACGTGAACCTGAACACCATTCCGAAACGGTTCGCTTCTAACCGTGCATTCAACTTTCCATAAGAGGGCACGGTACACGGTCAGGACACAGGCAGTAGAGTGCCGCAGCATGTTCGCAACCGCATTACTTTCCACACCATCGATCACGAACAGCGGCAAAACCACAATTCCACACGTGACATTAATAACTGATCGATATGGTAGCAATTTGGTGATCTGTTTTTATGAGTTCAGTTGCCAGCTACTCCCTTCTCCCAGCACTTTGGTGTGATTTAAATTTTCATTTTATGAACGAAATCGACTGCCTCGAGCAGTGTGATTTCCCCCGCCCAGGGCGCTCCTTCTCTAGGTCAGGAAATAGAAGCGATGTAGAATATTAATTTTTACTGGAGGATGGTACACACACTTTCATTGTGCCCGGGAGCGGCACGTCGTTCGATTTGGTCGTTCGGTCGGATACGTTCGGTCAGTGTCACACACTTGAAGCGATTGAATGCACCTAAAAAAGGGCTTAAAGCTGGTTGCAAGGAACGCGTGGAAAGAGCGACTACAGGCAAAGCTTTAATTTTAACGAGTGAAAATGGACACTTGCTGGGTGTGAAATTATTCCCAACGGCGAAGAACGTTAACCACATTTCGAAGCCAAATTTCGGGCCCAAATTGTACACGCCGCTCAACCACGAACTCATATCAAATACACGTTTAGGGTAATTACCAACGCCCTCGTGCGGCTAATCGTGGAGTGTATCACGTCCCCAGGGGGTTTAACGATCTTGCTGCTGATTTCTTTTCGAAAAGGTCATTTCACTTTTCATCGAGAGTGTTTTAACATTCAGTGGGGCTGTGTGAACAAGAAATCCAACAGTTGGTTGCTTTTTGTTTTAAGATCCTTTAATGCCCTTCTTTTGTTCAGTACCCGGCACAAGTGCTCGATTGATTTAGCATGATTTAGCAATGAAATAAACGACCAGTCGGATATCTTTTGTTGTATGAATGCAAACAATTTAAAATTAAGGTATGCTCAGGAATTTTGTTATTTCAATTACAATACATCTATCGCTTGGCTAAAAATCAAACACATAGTCCGAATGGTCCACTATCCAGTCGCGATAAACTGATACACGCGTGTTTATATCGCGTTCGTTCAAATCGCACCAGTAGACTCTCATCGTAAAACCGATCAGTATTGGTCCATCTTCATCCTCCACCGTCAATCCGGCTCCATCCACACGATTGCAGAACGCACCTCCGATGAAACTGTTCGTGCAAACATACTCCTTAAGCAAGCAGTTATCATGCGGCAATACCTGATTGCGCATATAGCGCATCGTTCCATTGTAATGGTGTCCAAGTGATGTTCCCTCCATCATCTCGAAGGTGCGATTGTCGGACAATCGTGGTAGACGAATCGGTTGCACATATCGGTTCAGCGTCGCTGGATGCTCCAAGCGTATTGTGGCTATATTGTAGAACAATCCACCGCTGAACCTAGGGTGTATGCTGATGCTACTGTTCGTGAAGTCGATTACTTGTTGCCGTTCCCGGTCAGCTCCGTTCCGATAGCCCAGCTCTACGAAACCGTATGTTTTACCATTCCCAAGAATATTTTTACGCAAAACTTCGGCACTCGTTAGGATATAGTTGGGTGTAATCAGTGATCCAGCTGTTTGCACAATGCTTGATTCCCATGGTTTTGGATTCTCGTTATTAATGTAAACCAATGCATGGTACGGAAACTGACCAGCGTAAATCTCATATCCATCGCAAGAAAGTCTGTTTGTTTCGCTTACTATACGCACTTGATTCGTGTCTACTACATTTGGGCGGCGAAGCTGTTGATTGGATTCTTCTCCAGTACCTAACGACAACTGCAACTCGTCGGTGTGTGATAAAACAATTCTTATTTCACACAGGCAAACGATGCCAAAAATAGCAACCACTTTGAAGATCTGCATTGTTTGGCTTTCCTTCCACTTTCTCCGCTTTGGGAACACAACTGATAGCTACCTTGTAATTACCGCTGCCTTATATACAACTGATCAAAGCTGATGGTAAAGATACGTTCTCCATTATCTGATAAGGTGGAACAGTTTCCAGCACTGGGAATCACAGGGACACTGATTTTTGGGGTCTTCCTACAAGGAACACATTAATAAAATCTAATCTCAAGCACGATCAACAGGCGACGATAAAAACAATCAATGCTTCTTACCGTGCAACCACACATATCGAGACAATTTCTCGTCGAGAGTGGCCAAAATCAACATGAATGTAACAATTCACGCCTAAATGTATGTACAAAGGCTGTTCTGGTGACAGTGTTGTAGCAATACTTCGTATCTCTTTCCGAAGGGTTGCGCTGGTTTCTCCCGTCTTGGTACGCTGCAGGACTCTAAAAAGCTATCAAGCGTAAGCCCTACGACGTGACTTGGAGGGAGATGCCTTGCAAGCCTTGCTCATAAAAACATAAAAGCAACGAACAAGCAACAAGAAGAAGTACCGTATCGGTACCAATCGATTCAGACCCTTGCTAGGAAAAAGGACTTACGATTGGAAGCTCGGGACAGAGGACTGCAAAACCCTCTGGTCAGAAAGGAAGACCCGAATGGCGCTTGATGAGGTTTGGGCTCGCGGGCTCGAGATAATAGCAGGAAAGGCATGATGGTGCGCCAGTACGGTAGGAAATTACGATCTAAGAGAACGGTAGATATACGCACGAGCTCGGTACTGCGTTCATGGTGCTAGGTGCGATGCAACAAAAGGTGATAGGGTGGTGGCCGGTCAAAGCACGGTGCAAGTTGGGATTTGTGGCAGATTATTCAACCTGAGCATTATTAATGTGCACAGTCCGCACCTTGGGATCACCTATGACAAAAAGGAGCTTTTTTATACGCAGCTTTAGAGGAAGTACGTCCGCTGCCCAAAACATGACGTGAAGATCGTTATAGGAGATCCTAATGCCCAGGTCGAAAAGGAGGAGACATATAAAGCAACGAATGGAAGTTTCAGCGTCCTCCAGCTGACTAACGACCACGGCCTCAAGCTCATAAACTTTGCCTCCTCCAAGCACATGAGCATCCGCAGCACCTTGTTCCAGAATGCACGCCGCCTTAGTTACCCCTGGAGACACCCTAATGGCGATTCAAAGTCCCAAATCGAGCGGAAGGCAATCTCCTGACAGACGAGTGCGAGCTGATCGAAAGGTAGAAGTGCTCAAGCGCCATCAAGCAGCTTAAGAGCAATAAGTCTGCTGGCAGTGATGGACTGGTGGCCGAGATCTTCAAGATGGGGCCGGAGGCTTACCGTCGAAATGCATCAGCTGATCGTAAAAATCTGGGAACGGGAAGATCTACCGGAGTAGTGGAAGCTGGGCGTCATTCACCAAGTCTACAAAAAGGACGACAAGCTGGAATGCTCGAATTTTCGTGTCATCACTGTCCTCAATGCCGCCTAAAAGATGCTGTTCCAGATTCTGTTCTGCAGACTTGCGCCCCTTGCTACAAATTTCGTCGGTTACTAGCAAGCTGGTTTTTTGGAGGCAAATCCATCACCGACCAAATTTTCACTCTACGCCAGATCCTCTACACCAGAAGTGTCAAGAGCGCCAGATCGCTACGCACCACCTGTTCATCGACTTGAAGGCGGCCAACGACACCATAGACCGGAAGGAGCTATGGAACATCATGCAGCGGTACCACTTCCCTGGGTAGGTGATCCAGCTGGTAGAGGCCACCATGAACGGGGTGCAGTGCAAGGTGATAGTATCGAACTTGACGTCGGAATCGTTCGAATCTCACAAGAGTCTGAGGCAAGGTGACGGACTCCCCAGTCTGCTATTCAACTTCGCCCTGGAAGGTGTCATTCAAAGCGCGGGGCTAGACAACGACATCCTTGACACGATCCTCTACCGGTCTCTCCAATTTTTTGGCTTCACGGATGTCATCGACATCATCTCAAACGCGAAGCAGCAAGTATTGTATTGATAATCAATGCGACGAAGACGAAGTACCTGCTTGCCGGAGGCTCAGACCATCTGGGAAGCAGTGTATTCATTGACGGCGACAATCTCGTGGTAGTAAATGAGTTCCGCTATCTTGAGACGATCGCTACTTCGGACAACGACATCAGCAGCGAAATCCGGAGACGCATTGTGCAGGGGCAGGCATGTACCAAATGTAGAAATTTCGGGAAAAATCCACGGGTATTTGGATACCGTTCGATTATAGCCATGTCATAGATACCAATTACATCCAACAGTCAAAAACAGCTGTTGCGCCATTGAAAAAAACACAATTTTCCCGGGAAAATTCCGGAAATACGGCGAAATCTGGCTGGATAAGATAGCTGGGGCATGTTATGAGGATCATCCCGGTCTCATGCCCCACCAAGAAGGTATTTCACAGCGATCCCAGTTTAGCACGAAAGGAAGGGGAGCATAGCGAACACGTTGGCTGGGTCAGGTGAAGCGAGACCTGTCGGAGATCGAGTGTCTACAAGGGAGGTTGCAGCCAGGGACCGAGCATCCTGAAGAATAATTGTTGACCGGGCCATGTCACACCGACATGCTCTATCGTGAACAGACCAATAAGAGAGAAAAAGATATAATGTAATGTTCATAACTTTTATTAATCGTAATTTCGTAGGCTAAAAATCAAACACATAATTGGAACTGTTTGCTAACCATATCGAAAAGGCGCCCGCACAGGAACACGATAACAACCGCTTTGTAGATCTGCATCGCTAGGTTTTACTTGCACTTGCGCCGTTTTTCTGAATAAAACTGATAGCTGTCCATCTATTACCTGTTCCTTATATATATCTCAGAGCTTATGGCAAAGCTGCGTTCCCCATTATCTACAAGATGGTAAAAAATCAGCACAGGGAATCACAGATTTTATTGACGTCTTCCTACACATTACACAGAAGTAAAAATATTTTAAACACGATCAATAGAAGTCAATAAAAATGGCCTGAATAATCAATGCTTGTGTCATTATCTAGTGCACAATAATAATTTGTTCTGTCTCTGAAATAGCCCAAAACCATATCGAATACATCACTTGACAAATTTCATCTACAAATAGATCTTATTTGAGCCGGTCTAGTGGTAGAGTCGTGAACTCGTACGACTTAACAACATGCCCGTCATGGGTTCAAGCTCCAAATAAACCGTTCCGCCATACGTAGGACTGACTATCTTGCTATGGGGAGGTAATCCAAAAGTCATTGAAAGCCAATCCTATAAGTGGTACAGGCTTGACCGACAACGGTTGTTGAGCCAAAAAAAGAAGAAGAAGAATAGATCTTTAAAACTAACTTCGATTTTTTTTTTATTATTTCTCGTAAGGACGGCCTGGTTGGCCGTATCATTAACTTTGAAATTATGTTATAAGAATAAATAATGGAAATCCAACAGTCAACCTAATATTTCGTTCAAAACAGTGCCTGAAGGTAGGCATTTGGCATAACGAAACCACCTTATTTTCTCTATTTTGTTTATTACTGTTTATTATTGTTGTTTAAAACTTTTGTTTATATTTGAAAAGAGTATATGTTTTAAATTAACTTCCTTTGTGTTCTTCCAGACCTTCCTATTATATCAGACGACACACATCTTTGGTCAAGTCGTGCATATAAGTGCTACGCATATCTTCTTAATGCTTCGTTTAAAGAACTGTCATAATATTTAGTTAATTACATATCGAATGAAACTTCTATTCAATAGATGTCATTTTGGGTAACCAATCTTTAATTCGGTACAAATGTTCAATTTGGACATTAACAACTCCATACATCAAGCTGTAAACGTAAATGAACCATCGTAAACACATCACCACTCAACAAGTGTTGACGTCATGTCCTGAGGCTCATCCATTTTGAACGGGATCCGCAAAAAAGGAGGTGTTCTTTGGCCCCAAAAAAAGCTCAACCAAATACACGCCAACTACTGGCAAATGCACCCTGTGAGTACGGGTTTGGAATTCGACAAGAATGCGCACCCAAAGCACCAAGAGGAAGACAGAAAAAAACCGGAGCAGAACAGCAAAAGTATAACAGAAGTCTGATGATTCGTTTGGGGTTTGTTTTTTGTTGTACTGCAGGTGCCTGGAATAAAACCAACCCCAAACTGCTCTACATACCGGGGCGTAGTAGTGCCCGCAACCGTAACCTATATTGAAAACTAGCGGGCTCAATAAAATATTCTCCACCTGTCCCGCGGATGGGAGGAAGCCTTCTTTGCAATGCAAAAACCGTTGACCGTTCCGGCGCTGAGCGAGGGGAAATCATTCCCTCCCTCACTGCTCTCCAACGGCCCTCAGGCTTCGAGCAGCACCTAATGGTTATTCTCTACCCAAAGGGGGGCGGTTGAGGCGATACCTCGATCAACCAAAACAAAACAACAAAAAAACTAAATAAAAGCACCACCATTCTACAACACGACGGGTAACTGCAAACGCAGCTTGGTTTGCAAATGTTCCGTTAATGAAATTATTGCCATCAAAATGTGACGCGCAGCAAATGGCTCGTCCTCAAGGGGAGTGTGCGTTCTAGCGCCCCCTCCTCGCACACACTTTACTTACGGGGTAGGGCAAAAAGGGGGCTTCCAGGGCGGCCTGCCGACCGGCTGGCGTCGACCGAAACCACCAAACCCGTCACTTTTGAGTTCGCGTACCATTTCCTAAGGCAGGCGATCGAAACCGCGTCGGGTGAATAATTTATGAGTGCTAAAACTACATTCTTCATTCTATGCGCCTAGATGTGCTGCCGAGACAGACGACGAACGGAACGAGACGAAATGAGACAGAACGAGACAAAACGGGGGAAAGAAGCAGCTAAACAGGGGCCACTTGTACGAAACTCCCTCGCACACGGTACGGTAAAGTCCTCCTGGTTCTGCTTCCTCCCACAAAAGGGTAGGTCACTTCCGATGCAAGCGAATGCATCCATTCACGAGCAAAAGAAGCTCATGGGTGCCCTTTTAGGACAACTTTCTTACAGTTGCATTGCTTACAGGGGCTGCCCAAGTGCCATCTCTTTCCTACTTCCAGCGAGAAATGGTGAAAGGATCCATCTTTTCACCTCCAATGCACCACAGGTGGACAGTTCTAGTTTTAATCACACACCGCGATTGGTTTCCATCAAGCCCTCGACGCCCTCGATCTAACATTGTGTGCAAATTGATTGATTAATGTGCATGGTGCATCATGTGAGAGAGGATGGCTGCGGGAAGTAATTGCATTGCTTGTTCTAGCGGCAAAAGAAACAGAACTGGTGCCTTTTGAAGCTGTGTGTGAAGTGCTAGACATACTTTCTTCATTAACATTCATGCAAGGTGTGGTAGTGATTTTATTATTTATGTTTGCTTTTAAATGGCGACTGTGAGTCAGACACATTCCACCGCAGGCCACCGAGGAGGGATTTAAAAAAATAAATAAAAAAAAAGCGGTGTTTCTTTCGCTTCGCGCTACAGTTGAAAATGGGACGTTAAGAAATTGAACAATCTGAAGTGTTGAAAAAAGTCCATAATATAGAAAAGCATAGATCAGAACACAACTAAACACTCCTCTTGACGTTGTCCCAGATCCTGTTTTTTGTGTGTATGAAATAACTTATATACCAATAAATGGCAGGGATCGTTCATTCGGAATTAAACTACAATTGAGATTCCCCAAAAGATAGTAGCAAATATCATCCGGATCAGTTCTTTCTGCCTCAGTTTTAGTACAAAAGCATGGGTGGACTTTATAGTTAACTGTCACATAGTTTTGATATACCACCATGGTTGCATTTTGTGATATAACGATCGTAGAAAGCCATTCTTTGGTGCTAAAACCAAGCTTCCATAACGTTAATGTTCTAACGACCCTTATCCTTCTGTCAAAACAAACAAGTTTTAGCAAAAAAAAATCTAATATGAAATTATTGGTTGAAAGCGCGTTCATTGGGGGGTTTTTGCAAAATCTACAATTACAAGAATAAAGACCTCGCAAAAAATGGTCATGGATAAATTTTAAGTTCTGTAAAAAATCAGCATGATACAAGGAAAATGTTAACAGACCAATCGTTGATACTTCTTGCACGGTCGAATCTTATATTTTTTTACTATTTATTTATTTATTTGCTAAAAATCAAACACATAATTGGAACTGTTCGCTATCCAGTCACGTAAAAGTGACAAACGCATGTACAAAATGGAATTGTTTACAGAGCACGAGTAGATCAAATTTGTTAGACCGATCAGTATTGGTCCACTTTCGTCCTCTACCACCAATCCTGCCCCATACATACGATTACAGAAAGCTCCTCCGATGTAACTGTTCGTGCAAATAAACTGCGTGTTCATGCGACAGTCATCGTTCGACATTATCTGATTGCGCAAATATCGCATCGTTCCATTATACTGAAGCCCAAGTGATGTTCCCTCCATCATCTCGAAGGTGCGAGTGTCGGACAATCGTGGCAGACGAATCGGATGCACATATCGGTTCAGCGTCACCGGATGCTCCAAGCGTATTGTGGCAATATTGTTCGACGTTCCACCGTTGAACTGAGGGTGTATGTTTATGCCACTTCTCGTGAAGTCGATTACTTGTTGCCGTTCCCGGTCAGCTCGGTATCGGTATCCCAGCTCTACGAATCCGTATGTGTTTTCATGTTTGTGTAAACCTAGCGCACACGTAAGGATGTAATTGGGTGTAATCAGCGATCCGCTTGAAAGCGTGGTTGATGCTTCACGGTCATTTTTAATGTTGACTACTGCATGGTACGGAAACTGGCCAGGATAAACCTCATATCCGTCCGTGGAAAGGTTGTTTGATTCGCTTATCAAACGCACTTGATTCGTCTTCAATTCATTTGAACGATGCAGTTCTTGATTTAACTCTTCTTCAATACTAAGCGGCAACTGCCACTCCTCGCCATTTGATAAAACGATACCTATTTCGCACAGGAACACGATGACAACCGCTTTGTAGATTTGCATCGCTAGGCTTTCCTTGCACTTGCACCGTTTTGGAAACAGAACTGGTAGCTGCCCCTCTATTGCCAGTGCCTTATATACATCTGATCAGAGCTGATGGCAAAAATATGTTCGCCATTGTCTGATAAGATGGGACATTTTACAGCACTGGGAATCACAGGGACACAGATTTTATTGGTGTCTTCCAACAAGTGACACAGTAGTAAAAATATCTCAAACACGATCAAAAGAAGTCGATAAAAATGACCTGAATAATCAAAGCTTCTTTCATTATTTAGAGCAGCACTATGCATTTTCTGCCACAGCAAAGGCTCAAACTAAATGAAATGCATCACCTGACACATCTAATTCACTATGAGAAATGAGAAACCAACATAAAAAAAATATTTTCTGCTAATCCTTCTCTTTTATGCAACCTAATGACCTTATGAGATTTGTTCACTTGGCTTTGTATCAAACACACTTTAATGTTTTACCTGGGGTTTTGCTGGGGGGAAGGGGGTTAGTCAGGATCCCTGCTTATTGGGCTCCCTATAGTGTTTGAGTCCCTTCGTCCATGGAGCCTCTATCGTTCACTGAGGCCAGGGATGAGACTACTGTACACACCATATATGCTGGAGTTTATATCCACGGGGCCTTCCGCGGCCACTCAGTCCGCTTACCGTTAAATCCGCCATTGCAGAGGGGGCGTAGTAGGTTTAAATTTAAGTGACCAGATGACTTGGACGTGTCAGCCATTAAGGCCAGGATTATGGACTGGCGAGGTCGAGAGACCGTGAGCGGTTTCGGACACTCCTTATTGCACGGAATAATTGTACACCGTTGTTGGATTTATTTTTGCTCGAGAGCGTAAAATACGGACGATCACGGATCCAACCAAAGTCTATTTAATACAGAGGTCGAGTCGTCCAGAACATTTGATCAAAAAGCGTGGAAAAGTTTTGACAGCTGGATGAAAAAGCTTCAATAGTTTCATCGTAGCATACATTGAGGTTTTAGTTGTTGTGCATGCAGTCGCCTGAAAGCATTTTCGGCCATTTTTACATCGTTTGTTTGTAATATTGTACTTTAAAAAGTTGACGAATATCAAGAAAAGATAGAATTATAGTGAAATTATCAATTACAACAAGATCAGTGCCCGAAATTACGACGAGATCATGTGCAGCTCAAGAGGGTCAATGCTAAGAGGCCAGATTTCTGATTGTGGTCTTTCTATAGCGATGAATTACTGAAAAAACTACTCCATGCCACGTTCATGAAAAAGAAATGTATAGTTACACTAAATTTTGAGCACAAAATGAACAATTAGCACTGTTTGGAACTGAAAAGTGTTTGGTTGTTTGGAATCGTTTGTGAACGCTTTTTCATCTAACTTTCAAAAATAAGCTTTCAAAATGGTGGACCAAAATCGAGCTATGCATCGACCTCTGTATTATATGGACTTTGGATCCAACGGTGATACATGGCACAGGACAAGGGTCAGCGAAGGCGGCAAGTTCAGAAAGGATTCAAACCTCGTCCTCCAGTTCATACGATTTTGTTTCATCTATACTTGTTCAGGCAACAACCCGTTTTACACTTTACCCGGATTGTTTGAACAGACCTACATTCGGTACTATCTAAGGCCACTTCTGGTGTAGATTCTACACTAGAAGGTCCGTAAATAAGCCAAATTTACCATTTAATTCATTCCGCAAAACAACACCTCTAAATGTAAACAAAAATGTGATTGACAGATAGGCAAAACCAATGGCTACTCGAATCGCAAAGAGTTATCCACCAGTGGAGAAAATTATCCATCGGTGGAAAAAAAATTCTACCGGTGGATTCGAGCATATTAACCGATCGGATAAATTTTATCGACTTTCGTTGGCGATCAGGCCCAATGGTTCTATAGAGTCCAATTCTCATTACGTTAAGTTCATTTCACGTATGAAAGAGACAATGAAGTGTCGCGCAGCCCAAATGACATTTTCGAGTTCTAAAATCGGGCTTTTGAGCTATTTCCCTTTAACAGGCGCCTTAAACTTCCCTTAAACTCACCCAGGTTAAGGGACTTTTAGAACAAGCGACTTTTTCGTTGCTTTCATCTCTATTCTTAAGGATAATAACGTTTCAATAACGTTTCCAATTCGTCTTACTGGTCGTTAAGTCATTTTACACCAAAAACATCGAATTTTCACAAAATAACGACGCGTGAAATGTGCCTTTATTTATCGTCAAATATAAAAGCAAATCCCAAGTGACATTTGCTCGATAATGTTTTTCCATATCTGCTAAGATTTGGCGTGTTCGTAAATTTGACTTTCTTCTATCGATGGACTATGCCGTCGAGCTCTTTTTACATTCGTAGCGTTGATTTTTCATGAAAAATAAAATCGAATTTTGTGTGACGTTATTTTATAAAAAACCGATATCATTTAAGTGTAAAATGGCTACATAACCCACTATAACGATAGGAAACATCGTTTCCGATCAAATTTGGAAGAAAGCAACGAAAAAGTCGCATCACAGTTGATTTTACAGGACTTTTTCTAAATTCCCTTAAACTGGTGCAGTTTAAGGGAAGTTTAAGGCTCCAGTTTAAGGGAATTTGATCGAATTCCCGGTTATTCGTGCTCGAAAATGTCAATTGGGATGAATCTAAAACGAATTGAACGTTATCATCATCCGATGGACCCTTGGACAATCCTGTAAATTTATTAAAATAAATCTTCTTAGTTTTCCAAGATTGAGTAGTATCAAGTACGGTTATAAAAACACAGCCAAAAATTGTTACCTCAAACTAATGGGTCGCTTCTTCTGAACGACATTCGTAAAGTCTTCTGAAGCGACATAAAATCCACTGTTCTAAAATGTGGACATTTTTTAAAACGTCAGCTTGTCTAGAAGCAGTTTAAGAGAAATGCCTGACGAGGCTCATTTGTGGGTAAGATAGATTTTTTTCTATTCTATAATAATTCTCTACTGTTTGAAGCTTGATATTAGGCTCCTAGCACATTCACCGCTGTGCACGGGAATACTAGCGAACGAGTTGAATTAGTAACTGTCTATCATCTACACCATATCTACAAATACCACATATAGAATCTTACCTCACAAAGCTCCTCAATGAATCTATTTTAAAGCCACCGGCAGTTTGAACCCCCAGTCAACCGAACCGGGCAACTACTGCAGTTACTCTGCAGGGCTACTCCATAAACCACGCTCCGCCAAGTAACGTATTGACCCTGGCCGACTGGTACAAAAAGCCAAGTTCATCGATTCCTGCCCCTTGGAACTGCACCCTGCCCTAGAACCTTCTCCGCGCACTGATCTAATTCTAGCCTTCTAATTTTCTCACCCGAACGCGAACGCGCCGGAAGAGTGGACCAAAAATACATCCAAAGGTCATACATCCAGCCAGACCAGCCAGACCTACGGCATATTGCAGAGCCAGGCAACCCGCGCCGCATCCGGACACCCTTCCTTCCCTCTCGGATGCATGGTTGCATCCGTGGCGAGGGCAGCTCTAGCGTCAACTAACCACCGGCCAAACCGTGCGCTATGCCGCCTGCATGCATAAAAATCTCTTTCCTTCGCACATTTCTTTTCGAACTTCTACCACCACTCCCACTCCCATTCCTTGGTGCCTCTATGTGCGGGTGGATTCACCTACCCCTGTTCGCATGTGTTCGTTTTCTTACCGGTCGAGGGTGTTTGAGCCGTGTCTTACCCCCTCGCGAGGCACATATTTAGGTGAGGTGAAAACTGAACTTCGGTCGGACGACGATGTCAGAATACCGACGACGAATGATGATGATGATGACGACGAATGGCACCTTCCGCCGATATGCCGCGTTCGCTCGTGGTCGTGCGGTCTCACGTCCTCATCGCTGCTACTGCCCGGTTGGCATGGACGATCGGCCACCTTCGGGCTTGCCATCGGCGTCGAAATTTTGAGCTGCCCCGGGCCCATGCACGCGACCGGCGGGCGGCGGCTTCGATTAGTAACAGCTTTTCACTATAAATTGGTGGTGTTTGACAAATTTTCCGCACATACTGCACCTGACCAGGGACCGGACTGGAGTACCGCTGAAACCTGCGCTGCTACGAGAGAGTGTGTTTGTGTGTGTGTGTGTGTGTGAGAGAGTCCACTCAGGCCACCGTATCCCGTGTACGCGCTTCGACATAAGAATAGTGGTGGAAAACGAACTTTACACAGAATTTAATGTTAGTGCTAAGTGATCCCATTCAAGCGTGTTGGTGTATAGGAAAAGTGTAGCATGTTAATTTAACAGTGGCCAAACAGTGTGTTGGAGCTTAATCAAACCAAAAACCAAAGGATACTTCCGTTGGATACAGTGCATTTGGAAAGAAAAGAAGAATCGGTCAACCCACATCTACACGGTCTACACTGGTCTGGTCTGTGCTAAGTTCAAGATGGTGCGATTACTTCCGTTAGCAGTACTGCTCGTTCTGGCCACGCTTACCAATGCCAGAACGCTACCGAACCGAGTAAGTGACTCACGCCGGGCGCGATTTGGTAGATAAGAAGGAAAGGGCGCAGCAACAACCGGACATTCCAATCGCATCCTGTTGTCTACCGTTTTTGCCGTTGTCTGGAGTGTTGGAGTCTTTTGCCTTTTTATTAATCAGAATGTGTTAGGTGAATGGAAGAGTTGGTGCGCTTTTCGTGAATGCTTTGGTAAATGTGTGTTTTTTTGTGTTCCAGAAAAGTTTTGAAGCTAGTTGATTTTAAAGAGAATAGCCTGAATTGTTATAGGCCTTTGCAAATTGAGAACATTCATTTAATTAGACCGTTCTGTAGAATACACCAAACTGGATAAATTTTTATTAGGATTTTATTAAAAAAGCTGAGCATATTTGATCATTTAGGCAAAATTCTCTTAAACTAAGTCTTGTATAAATCATTCGTAGTTTTATTTTAAGAAAAAGGTACCAGAGATCTTTTGAAAAGCGTGATTAAATCCCTTTTATGTTCAAATTTGATATCGGGACGTATCTTAACAAATAATTGAAAGGAAGTAAAGTAAAATCTTGTTTTGAGATATTCCATTTATTTTCTACGAATTATGAAGGTGGTTTTGCTTCTGTTAAACACTATAGTTCCTGCAACAAACTATAAAAGAAGAAGGATTTTGAGGGATTATTCTGTCAATAATCGTCATCAACGAACAATTTGAGTTATGTCACATAATTTGAACATGTTGCCTAAAGAACGGTTTCATGAGCTCCTATCCGCTATTTTACTTACCACGCAATCAAAACTTTTTCTTACATTTCCCCGCTCGGTCTATTCACAAATGTCTTTCAAAGTTGCGATAAGACACATCACACTTTCATGCCTGTTTTAAGCAGAAACGTTCAACGAACCCAAAAACAAAAAACAAATGCTCTTTTCCAACGCACGTACGCAGTTTCGGCCTGGCGCCGATCCATTCCCATATCGCATTTATTATCTTCATTATTTGATAACTGCCCCATTCCCCCCGTGTACCCCTCACGCCGGGTGCATTCGAAAAATGTAAGAGTTGAGTTTTAATTGATCATCGCAAACCCTATTTTCCCCGTTCACCTCCCTTTCCCAGAGCAAACAAGTGAAAGTGTACAGCTACGTGCTGCCGGCCGGGGCGGAGGAGATACGTGACGATATTAACCACTCGTTTGCGTGCGCCAACCGTACCGATGGGTTCTACGTCGATATCGACAACGATTGTCAGGTAAGCGGCAGGTTTGGTAGAGGGTATAATAGCGATCGATTGATAGCAGGAAGGTCTCAAACCTTTCTATATGGAGAGGGGGAAAAGGGTCCGGAAATGATCCCTCCACCGGTGAAAGGTGGAGTAGGATTTGTTCGATCACCTTGAGGTGTGTCGTGGACCAAATGTAGCTGCACTGTACTAAGTATCAAACTTTTCTCCCACGATAGATTTTCCACCGTTGCCAAGATCATGCCCGGTTCAGCTTCATCTGTGCCGAGCGTACCGTCTTCAGCCAGATGTATCAAACGTGCGTGCACGACGGACAGCTTGGCTATCCGTGCGAGGAGTCCGCACAGTATTACCCCGAAGGTGAGGGATATGAGCCGTCCGCTCCGGGGGCGGAGGCAGCCGAAGAAGCCCCACAGGTGGAGGAAATGCAGCCCGAACAGCAGGCAGTCCCAGCAGAGGAGCTAGAAGCACCGCAAGCTCCTGCCAAAGCAGTCGAAACTGTGGCGCCTAGTGAACAGGACACTGCGGCAAGTTCGGAGCAGAGCTCCCAGGATAGTGTACTGCAACCATCGGAACAAGCGGAACAATCGGCCGTGGAAGTGAACGATGAATCAGAGCAACAGCATCAAGAGCATCAAGAGGAGGAGGAAATCCATCACCAGGTAAATGCTGATCTGTTTGATCCAATTGAGGAGGAGAGTGAGGTACCGTCGGAGAACTCAGCGCAGGAAGTGATGGATGAGGCTGAACCTTCTTCGTCATCTGCTGTGCCGTCGGAAGCTACCAGCTCGGATCCGGCCAACACTCAAAAAGAGGAGTCGAACGAGGTTGAAGTTATGGATGATCCCACAACCCAACAGGAAGAACAGCAACAGTCGGAACAGGAACAAACAGTGTCCTCAGAGCCTGCCCCTTCTGTTGATTACTCCGATGCCACTCCTCAGGATGAAGTTGTCGAAGCGGAACAACCTGTAAACACCGAAACGGAAGCTGAAAGTACCCCAACCGATCCGGAACCGTCCGCTACTGAGGAGCTGGAAAACGAAACACAGCACCAAGCCGACTCGCTAATCAATGCCGTGCAGGCGGTGGAAGAGCTAGAACCTATCGTACACGAGCTCGCTGCAGAGACGGAAGAACTGAAACCGCTCGTTGCCGAGCTAGTGCAAGATCCCGCTGTTCCAGCTCCTAGCCAAGAAGACAACGAACTGCTTGCACCCGAATCGGACACCAGCGCAACAACCGATATGGAAGCGCCACAAGCGGCATCGGATGCGTCATCCAGCGATAGTGAACCGACCAGCGACGCAGCGACGATGGAAAGCGATGCGGTGAACGAACTATCGCCCGAGATGGTGTTGAGCTCGGCCGTACCGGCTGATGATTCATCGAACACGATCGATACGGTCAGTGTGGAGGCGGACGAAACGGCACAGCCCGCCGCCACACCGGAAACGGTCGATGACGTCCAGCAGACGGAAGGTGAAGCAGCCACACCCGACGCACCGGAACGACCAATGGAAAGCCCCGCGATCGTGGAGGAGATGGCACCGGTGCGACCGAACGATAGTGCCGAGCTGCCGGAGCTGATCGTGTCGACCGAGTTCCACCTGGACGCCATCACCCAGGGACCACCGATTCGGCGGCGAAAAACGTTCCTCTTCCGGGCCGATGCTATCCGGAACTCGCGACACTGAGCGACACCGGGAGGCGACATGCGAAGCATGCTATATAGGTTTAGATGATTTTAGGTAGGTTCCCCACGTCCATCGCAGTTTGAACGATGCACACAAGGATGCATGGGTTTCCGGCCCGTGTTCGACCGCGCTAGGAAGTAAGTTAATTTATTGAGCAGGATTTCAAACGAACCAATCAACCCACAAAACAACACCTTCCGCGTGGTTTGTTGTGCAGAAAGCCACTGTCGAATTGCATCCAATTAAACGACTCCGAAATAAAATCTTTAAAAACGAAATTTATCGATTTTGTAATGTGTGTATTGATTGTATGTATAAAAAGGTATTGAGAAACCAATAGTAAAATGACAATCCCTATTAATATAAGACTATGCGTACACAGGTAGTCCCCAAGATACGTGGAACTTGTTATACGCGGATACGGAAAAAATCAGTTTTCTAAATTTCATTGTGTTTTTAACAAAATGTTCTGATTTGACACATATATTGTCAAATTCTTAATAAATTCCCTTTCGGTTAATATTTTAAAATCATTTCTAGAAGCTACAACACTGAAATCTTCAGTCAGAATCATTTCAAATTATAAATTTAGTGGCTTCACTAGGTTCACGGAATCCGTCAATTTGGCGTAATTTAAATTTTGAAGTGAAATACGAAAAATACCCTTGTTTAATTACGATTTTTATTTTTCGGAAATTCATCATCAAATGCCGGGAAAAATTGTTCGTACTCGCTAGTGTAAATTCGATTTTTACTAGTGCATCTGGCTGAGCGAAGCATTTGGCCAAATAATTTGGAGCCGCTTCAGAAAATATGTTATTTTCCCATGGTATTTACTTAAACTGCACTGGAAAAGTTTTGTAATGGGTAGATAAATAAGTTGTGCAAGTATTTCAGCCATTTTCATATAAAAAATGGTGAAAAATTACTAAAATTTAAGATCCGGCACGACCATTCCCTAGATGATCAAATAAAGCTTCCACCAGTTGCCGCCAGATGCGCTAGTGAAAATTCGAACTACACTAGCGATTACGGACAATGTACCCCGGCCTTTAAACAATATTAAACTGCTTTTGAACATTGTTCAACTATAACTAAACATTCGACTAAACAAGTGAACTAAGTTGATCGGTCATTTACAAAAATAGTTTTAATTTATTTTCCAGTAATTTATCCTGAAATGTTCAAAATTAATAATTAACCATTAAATAACTACTAAACTAATTAAAATGAAGCTCAAACAATTTGATTGCTACTGAATGATCATGAAAAAATGAACATTGGAAATATAAACTTACGTTAATATTTGGGATAGCAAAAGTTTAGTTACGATTGAACGATGTTCAGTAAAGCATCGGAATTTCAGTTGTTCGTCAAACGTTTATTTCCAGTTGAAAAATGTTCAAAAGCAGCTTAACATTGTTTACTGGAGCTCGAAAACAGTGTAAATAAATAATCAATAATTAAGAATCTTTAATCTTAGAAAAAAAGATTTAAAAACGTGGAAAAAAGGACTTTGAAATAAACATCTCCTAAATAACTCAAATTATTTTCTGTTATAGTAAAAATATCATTCAACACAAAACAAATTAAACTAAAAGTAAATACACGATATGCATCAACATGCTAAAACATAATTCCAAAGCGCTAAAATTATACTATGCACTGTACCTTTGCATGTGATGCAATTGCATACTTTTAGGCGGATTGAAACTTCTGGTATAATTTAAGCTTCGCGTAAGGTTATCTCGTATTTATTATGTGAATTTAAAGGAAAAAAAAACATTTAAAATAGATTCATGTCTTTCTCAACCATAAAACAATTGAACAACAATGGCAAAATGCACTCACAAATGTTTATTGAAATAAAATCACTCGCCTCTGTTAGCTTAAGGAGGGCAGCTTGCCAGCCTTCCCCATCTTACTTATCGATCTATTCAACGTATGTTTCCTTCAATAACCTCTTAAATTTCTGCGCATCCCTTACTGAAATTGCGCAGATCGCACCGTACCTACTACTATCGACAAACTACGATCGATTTAGGAAGCCTGGTTCGTGTGATTGTTTCAGTTTTAAAATTATACAACTAGTATAAAATCATGCAAGCGGTACCAACAATGGAAAAAAAACACGCGCTATGAAAAGCAAACTCAAAAAGGCAAACACAAATTAAACATTTTGGTACAGTGCGTGCGTTCTGTTGGTACGCATGTCCAGCGACCGCCCGGCGCCTGGAGACACGAGCAAAACCAAACAGCCCTCCCCCCAGGTTTCAGCGGTTCAGGTTAGCATACTAGGACTAGGATTTGCACTCAGGTTGGTCCCGTGTGAATGTTCTGTTGGTTGTTATTGTTGTTGTTGTTGCTGTGTGGAGCCACTTCCACTTTCAATCACGCTTCCGTCTCCTGCTCCGTAATGTCCTGCTGCATCTCTTCCGGCGTCCGCAAATCGATGGCAAACTTCTTTCGCAGTGATTTCTCCGTATCGCACCCACTGCCACCGTTCTTTTCTTCCGCTTCTTTCACCCGCTTGGAGTAATCCTGAAAGGAGGCGGCTAGGGCGAATGTAAGCTTCCGTGCCATTGCTCTGTGGACAAAATAGGAATAACAATGCATGATGAATACCAGCGTTAAAAGCTAATATGTCGCTGCACTATGCTTACCTACTGTCACACACGAATGCGTGCACATCGAATGGATTTTTCTCCTTCAGGTTATAGTTCTCCTTGACGACGATCATTGCAAATACTCGCGTGTAGACGAGATCCTGCACGCCGTACGAGATCGTATCGATCGTAAAGTTCGATACCGATGTCAGTTTGGAGGTGATGGACTCGATCTTAACACCGTCCAGCGAGACGGTAAGGTTACAGAAGGGAAGAATTCGATTTGGTGGTAAGTTTTTGGCAACGCTGACCTGTAAAAGGGAAGAGAGTACGATTATAGGGATTAATATTAACATTTTAAAGGACTGAAACTAGCCAAAGATCGATTGAAACTTACTAAATGATCTACTGGTAGCCTCGTGTGTTTGATTCCCCAAAGTCCTGTGGCGGGTTGACTTCCGAGATATTTTACCTTTAAAGTGAAGAATTAGAAAACCATTTAGCATGAGAATCGGAATAAAATTTGCAAATGCTAGTAAGCAAACAGCAATGAATCATTACTAAATAATAACCATAATTAATCGGAAAAATACCCTTTAACAAGATCCTAAGAGCGCTGTTTTATCTTATCAATTCGAACAATGCAATAAAGGGTTGTTTTTGCTTTCAAAGAAAGTGCAGTTTAATGCTATACATTTGCAGTTTTTACACGATCAACATTCAAAGCAACGCGATCTCGCCCCGAGCGCCTACTCTAAACGGTTCTATTAAACCGCCGACCGACAAAAGTGCGCGTTGTTTGAATAGGCATCTTGCCAACGTTCCAGCCAGTTAGAGCCCTTATGACACCTTTTCCTCCGTACCTTTCCCTTCTTTCATCAAAAGACGCCGGCGTGGAACAATAGCTTACAAAAGCTGCATGAAATTATATTGCAACCCGTTTCCCCGGACCCTTGTCGGATGTAGACCGCTTCGCTCGTCGCCAACGGTTTTACATCCAACGGGAAACATTTTCAACGGGCTCGCTGCTCGTTCAATGCTTGTCGAAAGTGATCTTTTCATTGGGGCACACGTGATGTTCGGAAAAAAGCTTTGTTCCGAATATGAATTAAGAGGTGCAATTATGGGAAGTGACGAGGGAGGGAAGTGTGGGAGCTTAATGAAACGGGACAGCAGTTGGTGCTGCTGCTATTAGTCATCAAATGATGCTTAAATAGTGCCCTATCGCAGGGTAATAAAAATGATTTTCACATGTGATTTGTGCGTGATTTTAAAAATGTGTTTCTCGGACAGTGTATCCAGTAAACGTTTCTAATATATCAATACATCTTATGCATATCAATTTAGTTAAGGCACATATTGAGATAGTTCACTCTTTTCATCCATATGACCCATATTCTGATGTCTGCATCCATAAGCGTAAATCTTTCTGTGAGGCAAATCATATTGTATTTCTCTCCAATCAAATCAGCAATTTTTGGAAAATGTCATTCACACGGTTAGCGACACGATATAAGCCTTTCTAATAACGCTTACGAGGTGCTTTTTAACATAGATTATTCACTTATTATTCGATTAGCATTAAGAAAAACCTCTACGATCGCACATTAAACTGACGCAACATTTATCGCCAGTTGCTCAAAATGAACAAATGTTTGTATTTCAAATGTGCCTTATTTTCGTTAATGATGATGATATTAAAAAACCTAAAATTAATAGCCTAAAATTAAAATTAATTAAGTTTTCTACTCCTGAGCTAAATAACATTTTTCAAACCTATTACATTACTCAATGCAGTTTTACTCCAAACGTAATAAACGCGTGCGATTAAAACCCCTACATCTATGCAACTGTTGGCACAAAGCACGCCTAACAAGTAACTTATGGTTTGCTCCAACGTGTCTGCACCCTTAAACATTTCCCGCCATTATTCTTGAACTATATATTAAATAGGCAAGCAAGTTCTGAAAAACTGGAAATTCCATATAATGCTCTCCAAAATTCAACCACGCACTCTGCATGTAATTACGAGACAGAGAAGAAAAAAAACGACCTCATGCTCCCACTTCCGGCCGTGTTTAAAGGTACGCACCATCCGCTCGGGCGGAAGTTTACGGTTGACGAACGATCGACAATACACCACCGGACCGTAGAGGATCGTGCGCTCGTAAAATAAAACTAAAAAAACGTAGTAAAATGCGGCCTGGCACTGAGCGCACTTTCAAAACGCGAACCTTCCACACATTTAGAACCATTTCACCCTTGAACGCAAGGGAGCACCGGCAGAAGGCGCACGGAACCGGAACGACATCTCACTCACATGATTTCATCCAACCAGCACCATCACCATTTCCGGTCTGGCGGGCATGGAGATGAAGGGCAGACATGGAGTTCTACCCCGCTCAGTTCAGTTTATCGTCACCACTCACCTTAAACGAGATAGGAAGATCCTTAACGGTGACCTGTACATCCGGCGAATCGTTGTTGTTATTGTTGTTATTGTTGTTGGTAGTGATTGAGGTCGTGTTGGGTGCAGTGTTGATCCCACCTCCGCTGCTGCCGTTGCTGATTTTGGTCGACATCTTTGCACGGTCTTTTACATGCACAGGCGTCCGTTTAATTGCTTTTTAATGCGATCGTCAATTATTTTTCAATTTTCTATTCACAACACACACACCCAATACGGTTAGATAACTGTGGCAAGGGCTATTGTACGCAAAATTTCACTCTACATCACATATAGAAAAGAAATGCACAAGTTCACAGTTCACTGAAATCACACCCAACACACTGTTCAGCTCCCGGGAAGCTCTGCTTTGCTCGATGCAGGACGCTAATGTAATAGAAAAAGGTTAAGAAAAATAAATTCAATTATGCACATCACCAACACTCCAAACCGCAGACACGTGATCAGATAGCACCAGATGAAATCTTGCACCTTAATTAATTACAATCAAAACAGCTACGAAAATGCACACACAAATACAATCCAAATTTTTAAACATTAAAACACAACGCGCACCGTTGCGGCAGTTATGAAAGGGTCTGGGGATGTAATTATGGCGCAATCTGGCTACCCGGCTTGGCACGAAGGTTTCGCATTTCAAAAACCTACAACAGAACACCTTGCCAAAGCTCACTCACTGGCAAGCGAGGTTGGGTTGGAAAACTGCTATTATTTAAATTACGTGTCTTTCTCGCTCTCTTTCATCTCACTGTTGTTTATAGCCGCCCACTCAACGAAAGCAAAAGCTCGGCACGTCCGACCCGAAACCAACTGATGGAGCAACTGTCCCGCCGGCCAGCAATGTCACGAAATCTGTTCAACCTCTGTACCCGGGCCGGTCCGGTCTGTATGTGTTGTGTCAGGTGCGCGGCTTTTGGTGGAAAACTGTGATGAAAACAAAAATGCTGGGCCCTGTACCGGTGGACGCGTTCGCGGGCCAGTGAGCTGTAACGCGTTGTCTCGTTGGTTGTTATTTATTTTCATCATCATCATCATCATCATCGTCACTATCGTCATCGCGTTTCGTTTCCCTTTTTTCCCCCGCCCGCTTTCCCTTTGGAGAGTTAGCAGCCCCTTTGGCATTGCTCATCTTGTTTTAATTTACTTCCGTTTTAAGCCCCCGTATGTGTGTGCGCAGGTATGTGCTGGGTACGGGTTTTGTGTACTTTTTTGTGCGCATTTTTTTCATACGTTTACTATTTCGAGGGAGGAGCATTTTGATTTTGTTACTGTTCGAAGTAAAGGTACGGGCGTCAATTTTGGAACCATTAAAATGTTCCAAACGAGCTTCGATAAATGTATGTACGTCCGGTAACAATTGCTCGGAGCAACCCTCCCTTGCTGCTGCTGACCATATCATCATTGTATAACTTTGTTGGATGGTGAATTAGAAAGTGGAGAGAGAGTGAGAGAGTGACGAGGAGGATTTCATTTACGATTCCTTGTAATTATGCATCGCTATCCAAGGGAAGGTTTTATTTGTATGAAAGTACTGCATCTACTGGTCAAATTAATTGTCCACATTTTTACAAAAATATTAACTAATAAATATGATAAATATGTTTTTTAAACCATACATTGAATGAATAACAAAATCCCGAGAGTTCAAAAATTGAAACCAAACTTGATGTAGTGCTCTATTATTTAAGTTTAAGGTACGGTATTATGCGAGTGTTCCATGGTGTCATGTCAAGCGATTAGATTCAGACTAGTGATGGGTAAAATTATCAAAAATCCGGAGTCGACTACAATCCGACTCCGACAAATTCGGAATCGACTCCGGAAGATAGTTCCACCCTGCATTATCCGGAGTCGTTCGGAATCGCCTGCAGTTGCCCGGTGTCGTCCGGAGTCGTTGGGAGTCGGAGTCGTTCAGAGTCGTCCGGAGTCATCCGGAGTCGAATTCGTCCGGAGTTGTCCGGAGTCGTTCGGAGTCGTCCGGAGTCGTCCGGAGTTGCCCAGAATCTTCGGAATCGGATTCGTCGCGAGTCGTCCGGAGTCATTCAGAGCCGTCTGGAGTCGTCCGGAGTCACCCAGAGTCATTCGGAGTCGGAATCGTCCGGAGTCATCCGGAGTCGTTCGGAGTCGTTTGGAGTCTAAAGGCTTATATACGAAGTACCTCCGGACGACTCGGAACGACTCCAGGCAGCTCAGGCCGAATCCGGGAGTATCTAGTGGTTCCATTTTGCTGGCGTCGGAATCTGACTTATAATAGTCAGAGTCGGATCGGAGTCGTGAGAGCGCTCCGGAGAACACATCACTAATTCAGACATTATAGGTTATTTGTGTTCGAATCTATGTTGAACAAACCCCCGCAGTAAAGGAAAAAATATTAAGGGGCCCTTCACGATTCTATTCAGCTTTTTTATATGGAGTGTGGATTGTTGACATAATTTTAGGCTCCAACTTTCACACAAAAATCCACACACAAAACTAGGCTGTAATTTTCAGTCTAGATTATTTCAGCCTCAAAGCTAGAATTAGATTCGAGTACCTGCTCAAAAAATGTCAAAACAAAATGTCGTTTCTCGTGTCCCAAGGTGTATTACAGAGAATAGGTAGGACGATTTTGTATCGAAACAAAAATGGCAGTTTAGTCATTCAGATTTGATATAGCTTACAATTAGTAGTATTTAACGTGTTTGTGCAACTTTTAGTGAATATAATGAAGATTTTAAGAGTGTTTTGTACGATAAAATCAACCTTCTAAACACATACACCTTGGAATGAGCCCACCTGTATATTATAAAAAACTTTGATAGCGACTTGAAAATTGCTGTACGATTCCAAGCGGGGCTGGTAACTCTCCAAAGGGAAAGCGGGGCGGGGAAAAAAGGGATTTCTGCCTAAGTACTTAAAGGGTAAGGGGCCCTAACTTAGAAAGTCTGAAACTGTGAAAATTGGGTTAATATAGATCAATAAAAGGAAAATTTTCTTAAAAACGTATTCATTTTTTATTATATATTTTTGGAAAAAACTACTCTTTTTTTAATAGATATTTGCCGTTCTGAGGTCAATTGTTGCAATATTTTTCAAAAAATACGCAAAGACAGGTGCACCAAAAATTAAGTCACAAAAATACCAAATTACACCAATCTTCACCATGACATTGCTGACAAGCCAAAGCGTAACCGACCGACCGAGAATAAAAGCTACAACCCAAAGGTCCCACAAAAAATTGAATTTTCCATTCGATTGTGTTTACTCACCACCGCCATGTGCTAAAAATCGCCATGTAACACATGCGAGAACAGCAAAGAGCACATGTGCTTTTTGTGCTGCATTCAGGCAGTCAAGCGGTAGCGGTGTGTAGGTGAGTGTGATTTGTAGTGCGCAAGTAGTTATTGTTCTTTTGTCGCGCATATGCCACTTCCTTTCGTGGCCATAGTCGCGGCCAGGGGGAACTGATACACATAGCAAACACACAGCAAACACACAGCACGGAACACATAGCAAACACACAGCATTCCACGCGGCAATGCAAATGATTCAAGGCGGTTGCAACCCGATGCACCCATGGTGGCATATGGCATAAGGGTAAACAGAGCGAGAAAGAGAAAGAGAGAGAGAGAGAGAGAGAGAGAGAGAGAGAGAGAGAAGAGTCGTTTGGGAAAATGCACACCGACATTGTGCATTGAATTTGTGGCAACGCTCAGGGTGGGAATGGAGAAGCAAGAAAACAAGTCCAATACAAGAACTCTTGCTGCCGTGGTTGAAACAACGCAAGGACACTAAATAGAATGTGTTTTGAGTAAACAAAACATCACTTTTAATATTAATAAAAGCATTTTGCTTTAGGAAAAAATTAGCTAGCAAATCTGCTTGTGCCAAAACAATTCCAACCCATCCCCAACTAATTCCATCCCTCGTCACTGTGCACATTCCCATTAATAGTTGCTCTATTCTTAGAACACGCCATTTTTCACACTTAACCACAACCATGCTAGACGTCTCCGGTTTGGCAAACTGCACAACACTTCGCAGGCAGTTTGTAATACAGCAGGCACGTTCCCAGCACAGCTTGGCTGTGTGCCAACGCAAAGCGAACAAACACATCATCTGCATCTGCGGCAACAAACGCAACGCGCTCCTCCCTTGGTTTTGAGACCAAATTATGCACCACAAACAAGATGCAGCAAAAGGATGGACGAGTGCATCGGACCGGGCTGGCTGATGGTGGCAAAACGAACGGTGGCATCCGAACCGAACCGGAACCATTTCCCTCCCGTGATTTACACTTCCTGTACAGAATGATCGTACCAAGCGTGATGCGTCAGCTTGAGAATGAGAGTTCTTTTCTTGCCTCACTGCCCACGTGCTCAGGGGGAACCACACACACACACAAATACAAACGTTTGCGCACCTGTTCCTGTCCGCAGCAACCGGCTGAGGTGCATTATCTCACCATTTCGCGGAGGTGCCGATTAATTGTAATTTAATCCAGTGCGTTGGCTAATTTCTTCGCCCGGCGTACCGAGGCCAATCGAATTAATTGCATCGATTTAGGCTTACTTTTACCCCGTGCTCATTAGGCTGTCTCGGGGCTCGGAGAACATGAAATGGATGGACATGATCAGTCGGAGCATCAGAGTCCGGGAAAGACGACAGCGTACACTAATGCTCTCTTTGCGTTCTTCGTTTCTGGGTATCTATTTTCAAATAGGGGCAATTAATACGTCAGCAAACTTTTGCACCGACTGAGCAGGTTTGCCCCTTCGAAGAGATGTGCACAGTGAACGGCAAGCAATGGTTTTATTGCAAGTCTATACCTATCTTATCTTTTTACACCCATACAAGAGGTACATGGCCAAGAGTTTTATCATTCCGCAGCACAATAGGTATCAGGCACAATCAATAATGTGCACTCGTAAAAGCGTACAAAACGAACACACTGTACAATCTTAATTACTCACCATGCGTAGGCGATAGTTACCATTGTAAAAGATTGATAATGTTTGATAGTTTTAAACATGGAAACAAAACATATAAAGGAAAAGAACAGAATAGTTAGAAACAATCCAAGAGAGAAAGTGTAAAAGGAAAGATGGTCTTCCAAGTAGATAGAAAAGTGATTTAAACAAGATCTAAAAATTATTTAAATATATCTAAAATTGATCAAGTAACTAAACAAAAAAGAACAAACTAAAACAAAAAAAAAACAAGATAACTTACAAGAAAACTTTGAATTGTCCAAAGTTTGTTTCTGATCTTTTGATATACTTCAAAATTATTTTTTTATGTTTTTCTAGGTTTTCATCATTTTAACTCTTCTGTTGTTTCCTTCGTTTGTGCTTGTCAAGATAACGTTTGCTTAAACAATTAACCACAAGTTTTGGATATTCTTTTTGTTCCTGTTTTTCTTACTTGATTTTTTACGTTATTGTTTTCTACTTTACTCTTTATCTTATTTTTACTACTTTATCTTATTTTTACTCTTTCTGATTTTGTTTAATTTACCTTTTCGTTTTTTTTTCTTGTTTTAACTCAACTTTATACAATTACGATTACGATTACCATCTGTTACATTTATTAATGTGGTTTCTTACCGCACGAGAAAGTAAGAGGGAAAGTTACACAAAACGCTACGAAAGCATTTTACACCTTAACCTACAATACAACCTGAGTAAAAACCCCCACACTAATCATTCGAAATAACCGATCGTTCATCATCAATATAATTTTGACACATTTCATACGCACACACATTCCTCCCTTCAAGTAAGGTACGCGTCCGAAACGCTTCAAAAGTTGTCGAAACACTTTCTTATCAATTATACACCGTTTTGAGGAGGGAGCAGAGGGTGCCCCATTATCGATCCATTAAAAATCGAAAATAAAGCAAAAGTATAGCTTCAGCATTTCGGGCACACTGAACAGGGGAGGGCCCCAAAAACCCAAGCGGCCGTAACCGCTGCTTCTCCATCCTCAAAATTTGCTCTCGCAATTTCGCTAGCTCAAAAATGCCCATAGGAAGGTTTTGTTTTGGGCAGCTCAAACCACGCAAAAAACCACGTGCTTTAAAGGCACTACCCTGTTCATTGCCATTTTTGGGACCATCGATAGATGCTTTCTTCAATGCCGTCCTTTGAAAGGGGGGATGCTACAGTTTTGTACACGAAAACGATGTAAACGTTTGAGGCGATGTGGAAGCCCACACAAGTAAAGGGGAGGTCGTCCTCCCCTCTTTTGGGCATAATATTGCTTCTATTGCTTTATTCCCTTACAATGAACGGGCAAGCAAGTGTAAAGAAAAGCAGAAAATAAGAAGGAAGATAAAAACTGAACAAAAAGAGATAAAAGAAAACAAAAAGATACAGAAAAAACAATGCAAGAAATGATTGAAACATGAACAAAAGGATACACAAAAAGGTAAAAAGGTACAATGGCAGAATAGAGAAGAAAATTAAACAGCACAAACCATACTGTACGAGCGCACGAAAAAGTATGAATGGAGAACAAGTGAAATATTTTCACTTTATCGCTTTTTTACGTGGAAAATGTACACACGGCCTCGCCGGTTTATGAATTAATTATTTCGCCAAACCGACCCGCTCCTCCTCGCCTTGTGTCCGGTTGCAAAATTGAATAATTCAACCCTATGGGAGGGCGCGACGAGCAAGCAAACACATTCCCAGGCCGGTTTTGTGTATGCTGGCAAATGGTGGAAAACGTTTGCTTTTGTGCGAACGAAAAAAGGCTAAATCATAGCTTGGAGCCAATCGGTTTGCTTTATCAATCATACCATTTACAGACGTGCAATCGGTTCGAAATTGATAAGAAATGGTTCTTTGTTATCTTGAAGAGGTACTCGATCGTAGCTGGATGTACTTTCGATGTACCGGACACATCACAAACACACACTCAAACACACAGCACTTGGAACAAAACACCATCGATAATGATCGACTTGTAACCATCGTGGCACTGGCCGGCCACTACACCAGGTCCCGAACAGTGTCGAAAGCCCGTGTCCAACATTGTTTTGAAAGATGGAACCCACCATTTCACACACTTCCGGCTACGAACCGTGACCGATCGCCCGGGGTTTCGCGAAAGGCCCAACACGTTCCATTTCACTTTTCTTTACGCGTTCAAAATGTGTTACCAATTTTCTTCTATTTTTCTTCGCATTTTCAATGCCTCACTTCCCTTCAAAGATATAGTTCATTGTTCACGCCGGTCTCTCTTTCTCGGTTTTATTTCACCTCCCAAAAAAAAAAGAAGTCTCACCGTACCCATCCGCACCGGGTACATCCGCGAGAATGTGGGTCACTTGCCTTGATGGCCGTTTGTGTTGTTTCACGTTGATTTTGAGCGGTCATGGGCTCCCCAACTAACGACGATAACTTTACAGGGCATTAAAGGGGGCTTCACAGGCTTACTCTCCACCCGCGTTCGATTTACTCCTCGAAGATCAGTCAAGATCACCGATGTTTTGTCCAAACACCTTTTTTTTTGGCCGTCAGACACCGAAAGAAAGTGATCCTCTAATGCTGACTCATGCCGCACGCTCACTAAAAGGGGGAAGGTTGGTGGTTTTGGTTCGTTTCGTACGGCCGTCTCACAAAACACCCCCAAAAACTCTCACTCACATTTTGTGGCACCTTGGCCGAAGATCGTTAAACAGTTCTCACAGATTTAAGGTCCGAAAGAAACTCTACCGGTACGGTGTTCGGCGAGAGCAATAGAGCTTCTTGCACGCGGTGAATCATACCACCTGTCCACCGTTCGACTGACTGACTGCTGTTGTCTGAGGTACAGCTACAAACCACTGACTGTGTGTATGATGTGTATCTTATCTACAGGGTTCGTCGCCTGCTAAGATAACAGGCAGTAGTTGTTCCACAGTTCTTACTTCTGAAAAAATACTGATCTCCATAAAGAGTTGCATCGAGATGCGGTTAGCAGCTGCTTCAGAACACACTCAATGAACCATTCCATTGCAAATGGAATGCACTGCCAAAACCCCTGCCAAAATCAACCAAACCAACCGCACAGAACCATCTGTTACCTCCCTCTTTTTTGTGTGTGCAGCATTGCGTACGTGGACCGCTTATCAGATTCAATTCAATTGCCTTCCACAGTCCTCCGTCCTACAAATAACAGGGCGGCGGTACAACGATAACGAGCGTAGCCCTTTTTTGCAGCTCCCTGATAAGCCATGGTAGCAAAATACGTAAAATGTTGAGCTGAGTTGTATCTTTTTCGATGGGGGAACGTTGCTGATGTTGCCACGGAATGAACTAGCGAATGACCTGGCGTAATGAAGCACAAAGAGTGCAGTGTGTTTAGTACATAGTGAGCTGGAGGATATATTTTGACCTTAACAGGTATCTTTGAGGCACTATTTTGGGAATATTGACCGCACAAATGTCTTCAGAAACATCAAATCCGGCTTCTTGTCTTAATTTCTGATGCATTCAATCATCTCGTTCAATCTTACTCACAACTCTACAATCAATTCTTATCTTATGGACCAACGGTTCCTGCTGAGCCAATAGAAATCCAGATTGTAACAAGCGATATTCAGCCCTCAATCAAACATATCTCGTAGCCCACATTCCAGCAAGAACCGAGCCCCAAAATACTTCCAACCGGATGCTAGTAGTTGGCCTATTATTTACCCTCCTGCCCACCACCACCCACCATGAAGCCCATTTAAGCTATCGGAAGCTAACGGCGCAATCGGCACTTTTCGGGCCAGCGCCGGATTGATACGCCCGTGCCATATTTTGACTGTGGCTACGAAACAATGCATCGAATCATGGTAAAACAAAACGGAATTATGGGGGAGCCACACACACACACACACATTCACACCGGAAGATGAAAACAGGAGAGGTGTGGTGGTGGGTTTGCACTTGGAAAGCTAATGGAAAGGAACGGTTTGTTGAGCGAGGGGTTTACATTTCCATTCTCTATCGGTACTAATTACTCACTGCTTGCCAAGTGTGGCATACTTAGCATGCGAAGGTTTATTACGCTATTCAAATTAGAACAGCATTCTAATTTTAAAATTGAAGCTTTATTTCTAAAAAAAAGAATTCCAAAACAAACGAACCCTCTTCTAATGCAAGGTCATCTAAAGGAGTATAAACTCGACTCGAATGAATCAACTTCGTTCAAATGGGTACGGGTCGAAAACAAACCCCGCCCGAGGAACAGCTGTTCTGTCCATATGAAGTGAAATTAGGTGTATTATATGCAAATTGTTCTCATCATCACTTCCGTTTTGCACCCGTTCAACGGAGAGTCTCTCCGCTTTGCGTATTGCGCTTCGTCTGGCGTAGAAAGGGGCAAGGTAGCGGCACAATTGAAATAATGCGAATGTTTGTTTGATGGAAATGATAGCTCATTTGATAAGACAATGTTCGCACGGACAGCTTCCTATAAAGATTAAATGATTTGGAAGGTTATAAATAAAAAATCGATTTGAATCGTGTAATAGAATCAGAGTATGATATAGACTGATTCAAGTATTTGTCTACTTCATGCGGCATTTTTCTACGTCTTAATTCACCCTTTTTTACATTTAATTTAATATTTTTTTAAAATAAATTTACCCTTTTTTACAATTTATGCTCTCAGATAGTTAAAAAAATGTTTTCTTATAATACAGTCTGAGTGCTGAAGAACTTGGATTTCCTTGAATATGTAATTTTTAGTTAGCACGTCCATACAATTTTATTTTAATTTTATTTTTTCTCAACAGGTGATGAGATTTTAGGGAATTTTTCAGAAACTGGTTTTACCATACAAACCCAAGCTTTTTAATTGAACTGTCAGCCAACTATCGGGCGTTCCACTAAAGAGCATGCCAACTAAACAACGTTCAACTATTGAATTCTAACTGTAATACGAACATCGATCTGAGTAGGCTTTATCTTACAATCGTGTGTCTTAGCAGGCCGAGCACTCGTGCAAAGCACGATCACGCTGACCGTGCAATCACTTGTCGAAACTGTTCTGTGTTACGCTTGTAGCACCATTTTGAATCAATTTGTTAAAATTATAACCCAATTAAAACCCACCTCCACTCACAAGTTTGCACTCCCGTAACGACGAAACGTTTTGCGTATTTAAAAATAGCCCAAAACCCCGGAACAAAACCGTTCCAAATACACGCACGATACACAAGAGCGGCGCATAATGATCATTTGCAGTATTTGCGCTACTTGCACTGCGTGTGTAATGACCGAAGGGGGAAGGATGTAAACAACGATCTTTGCTGGTTCTTGCACCGAAATAAACAAACACGTGTGGTACGTGGAAGGTTGAAGGTGAATAGTTAGACCGTTTAATCGCCTCCAAACGCAACTCAACTGGCGATCCCTCACTAACGATGCTACTGGTAAAAGGGGTTGTTTGTGAAATTTGTGAAAGACATTTCCGCGAAATCATAAAATCTTCCTCTTTCTCTCTCTCTCTCTCTCTCTCTCTCTCTCTCTCTCTCTCTCTCTCTCTTTCTCTACCACTAAACTGAGGCATTCAATTACGGATCATCCTAAACTTTGGTCCAAACAAGGAGGTTTGCGAAATTGCACACATTGCGTCGATGGGAAATTGCACCAAAAAAAAAAGCCCCGGGAAAGTGAAGGAAACCACAGCTGAACAAGCAAAATGTTTTTTTTTTGTACAACCGATCCATTATTTTGGCACAGTTTCCCCGATCGGTAACTCCTCTCCACGATCGCGTACATCCGATTTGAGAAAGCTTCAGTTCAGTCGATCGCTCTCTCTCTCTCTCGCTCTTTTTCGCTCCCTTATTTTGCCCTCTTCCGCTGACGTTGGCGTTTGTTGAGGGGTTGAAATTGTACCTGTGTGTGTGTGCTTTGTTTTGCCCCATACTTTAAAATGCAACCGCCCGCTAGAACGTTGAATGAAAGGCACTTGTTCGGTCGAGTGATTGTCAGTTTTCAACAACAGCAAAATAGGGGTTCGATCATCGCCCCCCTTGTACGGGTACAAACGCACATCAACCTGCATACGGAGATACACATGAACGCACACACACACACGTGTAAACACTTTTATGCTTTTGCTTTGATCCACACACCAATGGGGCCCGGCCGCGGGCAAAACCGTCGTTGCACGTGTTCTCGTTTCACCCTCGTGCTCCACACGAACAGGAGAGCGAATCCTTATCAGTGCGGTGTATGGGTTTCTTCACGGAAAGGGAAGGTTCTGCGCACTTAACTTCACCTTTTTGCATACGGCGTTTTTTTTTTATTTGCCTTGATAAGCGGCCACAACTTCTCACATACCGGCACAACTGATAAAGCGATCCATTACCGAGCTGGAGCTTGTCTAGGGATTTCTGTTGTTAAATGTACGCTTTGCTTTGCAAAAACCATTGAACCCTGCTTTCTTTCCTGTTTTCGGACTGTTCCGGATCTAGCACTTTGCCGGTTTCACGTGGTATAAAATTTCCTTTTTTGCCATTTGCATTTTACCGACCGGTGTACCCAGGGGTCAGGCCATCACTTCACATACCATAATCAAAAAGCCAACATTGAGAAACGAAAATAAAATTCACACCACACAGAGGACACTCACATTTCACTTCCGATCATTCGGAACGTAACACATTAACCACTTCAAACGCCCGAAAAAACTCCCTCACCCAACGGATGACGGCCGGTGTTTAACTTTGTTTAGACGCTGGCGCGAACCGGCCCCACAGAAAGCACGCCGTGTGTCTACACCGGACAATGGTTCGCGGATGACTTGTGCACGCGTTACAGTCTGTAGCGCTTCGGACCTTCGCACCGACCCAACCCAACACACTCTCGGCTCTTCCCTCTTACTTACACACAAACACACAATTCTACACCCCAGCTCACCTGCGCAATGTTGTGGAAAAAGGGGTTGAAATAATGGTGGAAAAGATAGATAGAAAGAGCACATCGCTAACTGTCTGGCCGATGTTTGTGCCCGGGGTTGATTGGAGGGAGATGGAGGGAGTGGGGGCTGCATTTCATCGCAATGCATGCTGACTGTGTATGAGCTTAGGCGCGCGCAAGCGAATGTTTTGATCAGCATTTGCGCAATTGTTCGATTTGAAAATAACGCTGTTGTGGTTAGTGGTGGGAGCTCGCAATCGGACCTACTCGAAATCGGATTTTGTGTTCGGAGTCGATTCCGGAGCCGATTCCGGGAGTCGATTCCGGAGCCAATTCCGGAGCCAATTCCGGAGCCAATTTCGGAGCCGATTCCGGAAAGGATTCCGGAAACTGATTCCGGACCTACTACCCGGAATCGATTCCCGAACACTGCGGAACTAGTCGGAATCAATTGCGGTGAAAACTTCATTTTTCCCATCACTAGTTGTGGTTGCTGGCTGCTACTCGGTAGGAGCACTAGCAAATAATGTGTTAAGCTTTTGTGTAATTTGTAGCCCTAACCCCCGCGTAAAAACGTTATTTTTTCAAGGCCAAGGGAAAAGATAAATATTATATACGCATGCTGTTACGCATGCTGCTAGAGAAAGCAGTTACTGCACAGCCACGAGACACGTTTTGGTGACAAAGTGCACAAACTGCACAATTTACATCATTTAAACTTTGCAGTAACGAACCGTACCTGTTTGTGGATTTTCGTATAGATAAATTATGTAAAAAGAGGAATAAAAATGATGGATGAATATGCTACAATTTGATCAATTCATCAATTTCAATAACTTAATATTATTCATATATTCATCAAAACCTTCGTTACCTAAATAATTTAAGAACAATTCTGTATAAAATAAGGACTTTTCCAAGATAGTCCAGCTCCTTTCTTTGTTGTTCACTTTATTGAGCAATTCTTATTGAGATTGATTTTTTCTAAGATGGAAATAATTTCGAAATATGTTTACTAGCCTGTTTCTGTCCAGAATTTATTTGTTTGATTTTAAAAATTCTATAATAATTGTAATGAATATATTTTTCTTTAAAAAAAATGCTCTAAATCTAAACTCAACCCGGTCATTGGTCGGAGACACCCTGTGGCGAATGTTTTCATTTCAGATGTAAACAATGGTGGACGTTTGTCCACGTACGACCTGTCAGTTGCTTGTGAGCCATTCCCCTATTTTGGTCATAAAAAATCAGCTCATTGTATTTATTGCACAAAATATAAATTAAATCCTGCCCCATTCCCACGATGGGGGACAAAACAAGCAATCCGTACGATATGGACGGTTCGTCCTTCGATGCGGATCGTTATCTGCAGAAGCTCCTCAAGGTAAACAGCTGGTCGCTGCTAGCGTACCGCCACATTCCATTAGCTCATTAGCCACTTACACATCACCCCTTCCGACAATGTTCGCAGGAATGTTCGCTGAAGCAAATCATGGACACCGAGGCAACGATCGTGCGCCAAACGCAAACACTCCACAGCGACATGCAAACGCTCGTGTACGAAAACTACAACAAATTCATCTCGGCCACCGACACCATCCGCAAGATGAAAACCGACTTCAAGTCGATGGAAACGGAAATGAACCTGCTGATGGCAAACATGAACTCGATCACCGAGTTTAGCGAGCGCATTACGGACACGCTGCAGGAAACGCGCTCCCAGCTGACGCGCCTGTCCGGCAAGCACCAGCTGCTGAAGAAGCTACAGTTTCTTTCCTCCCTGCCGGCGAAGCTGAAGACGCTGATCGAGGAAGAGAATTACCAGCAGGCGGTACAGGAGTACTCGCACGCCCAGAAAGTGCTGCAACAGTACGGCCAGCAGCCGTCGTTCCAGGGCATACAGGAGGACTGCATAAAGATACTGGACGAGCTGAAGGAGCGGTTGAAGGGCGAGTTCCGCCAGACGGGCAAATCGGCCCAATCGCTCACGGAAATCGGTGAACTGTTGCTGCAGCTCGGCGAACGCCCATCGTCCCTCGCGAAGGAGATGCTCGAGTGTGCCTCGAAGCGACTGCACGAGCAGATTGTCGTGCTGCAGGATCAAACCGATCGCGATATGATCGAGTTCATTGACCTGGGCATCGAGGGATTCCTGAAGGATCTGACGCTGGTAATTAGCTCGTACAGTGACATGTTTCTCACCAAGCATCTCGAGCAGGAGGCGGACGACTTTGAGCAGACGGCCCGGATCGATCTGAACGCGTTCGTGAACCGCAACGTGGACGAGTATCTGGCGCTGGTGCAGGACCGGGCCGAGCTGGAGATTGGCCACGGCGATTCGCAGATCATACTGCGCGGGCTGGACCGACTGCATCGCCGAATGACCGCCATGCGAACGCTCTGCCGTGCGGTGGACATGAGCAAGTCGGGCATTGACATCATCGTGAACGCGGCGCAACAGCTCTGCCAAACGCACATGCGCTCGCTGAAGGACCATTTCGCGGACAGTCTCAGCTCGGTACGGTTGGCGCTGGTGAGCTCGGCCAATACAGCCCCAGCAGGTACTGCCGCTACCTCCTCCTCCTCCCAGTCAGGGGCAGCCGGTGGACAGGGTAGCGCCAGTGGCCACACGACCACACCGTTGCGCGAGCTCATCTCGAACCTGTACATCTCCACCATCGAGAAGGTGAAGGGACTGATGCAGGACTTGCTCATCTTCCTACAGCCCGAATGGTCCTTCAACCTGAAAGGCGACCCCAAGGGCGTGCAGTGCATTGAGGGCATCCGGGAGAATCTGCTCGTCGCGTTCCTGCGCCACTTTTGCACCACGGTCAATGGGTACGGGACCGTTAGTTCCACCGCTCCACCGACCCTGCTGCTCGTGCTGTCGAAGGTTTGCCTCGAGATGGATCGGGCCGGTGTGCACGCGCTTACCTCGCTGGTGGACGAGCTGTACAACCTGGACGCGGAGCGTAGCGGCACACTCGTGCACGAGTCGGAACTCTGCACGGAGATGCGTGATTCCGCCCAGCTGCTGCTCGACTCGTACGTACGTCTGCAGGGTCTGCACCTGTCGCAGATGCTGCGCAAAAGTGTGGAAACGCGCGACTGGCTCAACTGTCTCGAGCCGCGCTCGGTGCGGGCCGTCATGAAGCGCGTGGTGGAGGAAATATCCGCCATCGAGGCCGTGCTCGGCGAGCTGTACGATAGCAGCGTGACGCAGCACGGCGGATCGCGTACGACGGCGAGCAGCGATTCGAGCCGCAAGACGCACTTCAGCATTGCCGCCTCGAAGCAGTCCCAGTTCCGGTCGACCTGGTCGACGTACACGCCGCAGTCGCAGCTGGACAGCAGCTTCGTGTCGAACATGCAGCGGCTGTTTTCGGAAAAGATCGAAATCTTTGCCCCGGTCGAGTTCTCGAAGGTGTCCATCATTACCGGCATCATCAAGATCTGTCTGAAGACGCTGCTCGAGTGCGTGCGGTTGCGCACGTTCAGCCGGTACGGGCTGCAGCAGATACAGGTCGATGCGCACTACCTGCAGATGAACCTGTGGCGGTTCGTGAGCGACGAAAAGTTAGTATGCAATAGGGAATGATTAGTTTAATTGCAGTATTACATCCTTACTACAATCTTTCTTTGTTTTTGCACACTACTTTCAGTCTGATTCATGTCCTGCTCGATGAAATCCTTGGCTCGGCCGTGCTGCGCTGCCTGGAACCCATCCTGATGGAACCAAACGCGGTGGAAATTATCTGCGAACGAAACTAAAGTTGCAATTGAACCAACATTCCAACGTATTAGACATTCGTATTTAAATATTTAAACTAAAGAGAAAGTAAGGTTGCAATTGTTATCGCTTTTCGGATATCGATCGGACAGAAATAAAAGAAGAAAAACCATAACACCAGCGGTGTACGCTCATTAATTTTGTTGGATTTTCTTATTTCACATTTTCTTATTCGCTTTATATAATACAAATTTATGTACAATACAATCACATTAATCTTTAATTTGTTGTTTAATTTGTTGTTTTACTCAACTGCTTCCATTCCATTCCATTCTTGCCTACTATTTATTTTCTCACTTCCTTCCTTTCCTTCTTTTGCTTCACATATCTCTACTGTTGTGGTTCTATTCTCGGCAATTTTCCTGCTCTTTTGTGTATTTTTTGTATTTTCATCATGCATTTTCACATGTGCTATTTTCTTTTCTTTTTCTTCTTCTTTTTGTATTTCCATTCATCGACAAAAAAAAGAGTAACTTTTCACGCCTTTCTCACGTGTGCTGCTGTTTGTTTGTTTTTCTTCAATTTTATATCCCACCATTTGTTTGTTTGTCTGCAATTCGCGCGTGTGTGTGGTGGGACAACTATGAATTAGAGTTGTGATACAACAAATTACCCATTGTTTCCTTTTAATAAAAAAAGCACATAACCAGCAACGAATCTCATTTTCGGTACGATTCACAACGGTTCTCCTCTATAAACTGGTCTTGCGCTTCTTCATCTCTGTTCTCCTTTTGTATGTATGTTTTTGTTTCCTGGGTGAGTATATCAATATTGATGATTTGTTTTATGCTTTTCTGCTTTCTACAACTACTACTCTCTATTAGACCACATGTGCACAATTTTTTTCTCCTGTGTTTGTCCATATTAAGCTGTGTTTAGCATTACTATTTTAAGTGTTGTGTTTTCTTCTCTTTTCTTCTTCTGTTTTGCTTTAATTGCTCCAGGACTGTGGTGTGGTGCTCTTTCCGGGGGATATAGTTAGTTAGTTAGTTAGTACTTGTAGTTGTAGTAGTAGTAGTAGTAATTTGTTCCGCATTGAGCGGTTTCATTTGGCGCATCCGGAAGGAATTGGTTTACGTTACGTTTTTGATTACTCTTACGTTCTTTTCTTTGTTTTTTTTTTCGCCCGATTTTTTTTCTCTATCAGTGCCGTACGCTTCTTCTTCATTATCCATGCTAGGGATGTATGTGTTTGCAAAATGTTGCTTCTTTTCCTGATTTTTTTTTTCTCGTTTTGTTTTTGTGTGTATTTGTGTCTGTAAGTGTTTGTGTTTTTATCTTCTTATTTTATCACAACAATCATTTGTATGAACCAGCCGCAGTAGTAGCTCCCATTGTACAAAGATACGAGAACAACATCCTTTCGGTGGTTGACAAAAAAAAACAGTAACCACAGAGACGAAGAACATTCGGTTTGGCATGTTGCTGCTGTGCAATCAAAGGAAGCGGTTAAAAGTACTGCACGAAAGGAAAGTGCCACTCTCTCCTTCTGTGTGTCACTCAATATAGAGGAAGGATAAAAGACAACAAACAGTGCCTATTTTTTATGGATTTTCATCGTTATAAAACAATGCCCAAAAGCAAAGTAGAACAAACCCTTCGCGTATTATCACACGTCGCTTGGCTGTATTAAGATTTAAAAAGGAAAGCTTCTTTCGTTGCAAGAACCTTCGGCTTTACAAGTGCATACTCTTCTCTACTTTCCAAACCCCTTAATAGAACATGCTACACAAAAGCACACACACACAGACACCCGTGTGTTGCATACATTCCAAAGATTGAGAGTATTACAAAGTGTTAACACCATGTGTTAACGTACTATTCTACTACTCTTCCTATATATGCACAAAATTGACTGCAAAAGTTGAAACTTTCAAAAAGTGTGTGGCTTCACTGTTCTCCGCCGTCCTCCAAATGCACTACCACTCCCCAAATAAAAGATCTAAGCTGGCGTGAAAAAGAATGAGTGAGAGAGACATACAATTATCTGTGCAGCAACATACACATACAGGTTGTTAAAGATAAAATTCGACAGATGCACTTTCGACCATTACGAGTAGTTTCAGGCGTGCTCGTGTGTGTGAGTGTAAGTGTGCATTATACATAAACTTATGAGTTTGGGGGAATGGTCCTTACTCATTACCCTACGAGCAGAAACTGTCTAGCATCATTCTAAACCGCACAGCTTTAACCAGTTTCTTCCCTATCCTCCCTACTACAACACTTCACCACTCTCTCTCTCTACCCGTGTTTACAACAATTCTTCCCCTCCCACAATTTCCCACCACAAGTGCATCACAATTAATTGCAATTTGTTTGTTTTGTTTAGTGTATTTTGTTTATGTGGTTGTCCTGTCTGGTTTGTTTTACTTTGTTAATGTACTTGTTTATGTGTCTCTGTCCTATTTGTTTGTTTGTTTTGCTTTGTTAGTGTATTTTATGTGAGTTTGTCCTTTTTCTTTGTTTGTTTGTTTTTTTTTATATTTGTTACCCTAGTGTGTACGTGTGTTTTTGTTTTTCTTAACAATTTCTTTTTCCCTTAAACAAGCCATTTTTATTTTGGGTGATCTTGTTTCCGACTGTCGTTTTTTTGCAAATTTTACTCCTACATCGAGGGAATTTTAGGAAAAACAACCAATCATATCCAAACTCAGGCTGCTGCTGTTAATGTATATAAACTGATCGGCCCAAACAATATGAAACGAGAATTCCGTTTTTCTCTCAAGTATTCTATATGCATGCATGTACTATGTTAGTTCCTTTAAATGTGGCTATGTATAAATCTTATGCTTCTGTTTGTTATGTAAGTGTATGTGTATGTGTGTGTGTGGTTAAATTCATTTGTAACATAATTCATCGCCTAAAACAGATGCCTAGCGCTAACTATAGACCACTCCGTGTGGTGTGCTGTTGCTGCTGCTGCTTTTCTGCATAAATGTTTTGCTTCCTCCCCCCATGTATAGCTTGTACTGTTTATCATCATCCTGCTATCCACACCTCCCGCTCTTCAATCACATACATTTCGCAGAAGAAAAAAAACAAATAAACTTATCCCTAAACTGCAACTTAGATTACACGAGTAATATTTGTTTTGTGTGTGTGTGTTTATTTTAAATGTGTTGAGTGTGCCTATTATCCTTATTTTCTGTCGACTCCCCGTTTTACGGTAAAAAGTAGCGGAATAGGTGGTACACGTACACAACTACTACTACTACTACTGCTACTAGGGAGCAAAACACAAAAAAACAGCAGCAAAACTCTTACAAACGAAACTGAGAACCAACAAATGCGCATTTCTTGTATAGAGGTATTTGACAAAATGGGAAAATTAAGTTTTAACCCTTTTCCCTCCGCCTTCACACAATCTCTCCTTCTCTCTTTCTTACAGCACCACCCGCTGGCCGACAGACGCACGCAATTATAAAATAGATTATCCACTAACGCTTCGATATATGCACTTCTCGCTTCTAACACTAACGTTGGACGCTTCTGCTACTGCTGCTGCTGCTGCTGCTTCGACAAATTGTTTCATTTTCACCTCCAAAATGTTTCTTAACATATCCTCCATGTGGCCCGTTCTGACACGCGCCTTTAACTATTGTGCTTTGCCGGTGGAAAATTGAAAAGAAAAAAAAAACGCCATAAATCGAAACATTCCTAAGCCTTTGGTCTTGCTCACCGACTCCGCGCTCGCTTATGATCACTCGCACCACACAATAATCCCGTCGTTTTTCACACGCCTTTTGCTTCGATTTACTGTAGATGGGCGGGGGGTTTGCTTTCACTTGCTTTCCTTCCTCACTGTCGCTTCATCACATGCATTTTACAACTCTGTCCAACTAACTGGCTAAAGATCACCACATTCGCTTTCATCATTCGTTATTGTTGTTATCCTTGAGTGGAGGGGCGGTGCTGCGAAGGCTGCACAGCGAAGATTCACCAGACAAGAGTTAAAGAGGATCGTGTTCCGCAGAGTAGTGGTAGAAATATTGAGAATGCAATTTAACACACACACACACACAGCACAGCACAACGAATGGGGGACATGAAGTAGGAAGAGTTATCGTGTCTCTATCATAACAATACACTCCGAACCTTACCTTCATGCCACACCCCATAGAATGATAGTCAAAAAGGATGTTGCCAACATCTCGAAAACAGCATGCTTTGTTTGTGTACGGTGTGTTAACATGTTTACAGGGTGTCTCCAGAGGTTCCCATAGTTGTGGTACACTTCCTTGACACTTTCTTATAGGAAATGAACTTCATATGATGGAAATTGGACTTTTTGGACAGCCTCCTTCCTATTAGATTTTTTTTTTCTAACAACGGTGCTGTAGAGTCCAATTCCCATTACATTAAGTTCATTTCACGCAAGAAGAAATCAATCAAGTGTCGCACAGCTATAAGTACTACTGGAAAACCCTGTAAGTGCTTTATACAATATTGCTAAGCAACAAAACCACTCTGAAAAAACGACCCCCCTCTCCTCTCGCGACGCTGTGCATCAAACGCTGTTCCCCTGCAGCAGCTACCGCCACCACCTTCACTTGTGTTTGTTACTGCAGCAGTAGTTACGCTTAGTTAATTATTAGCATTACTTCGTTATCATAGGTTTTTTAGTGTTAATATTATTATTATTATTATTAATAGTAAATTTGTACATGTTTCACATGCTACGCTTTCACATTGACCGATTGGATTTTGTTATTAGATGTTTTTGTTTTTTGTATTTTTGTTTTTTATCTCTCTTACACACACACTCCTCCCTTTTTCCAGAGATTGTTGATTTGTTTGTTTTGTTTGTTTGTTTTCCTTTACTTGCTACTCTCTTACTCTCTCTCTTTCTTTTCATTACTTTCATCCTTTTCTCTTCTTATAATTTTTCCATCTTCATTTTTTGCACTGCCCGCGTACATTTAAAAAAGATTGGCGTTCTAGAGTTGTTTGGTTGAGGGGGGAACGGGTTGGTTTTTTTTTGTTTTTAAAGATTGTTGTTACTAGCTTCCGTCCACTGTTACTCTCTTACACAACATGACAAAGGGGTGCACACACGTCCAAGGAAGTAATAGTGTCCGTTTCTGTGGCGTAAGCGCTGGGGAAGAGCACTGTTCTTAGCACTGTTTTGCTTACATTGTTTGCAGCCATTGTTGGTGCGCGTGTCTGTTGCATCAGAAAACAAAGAAGGACATAGTCATACGTTCTCGGTGCTCCTTTTACTAAAAGTCCCCTAAGCACGCATCTACACATTTTAGTAACAATCGTGCATCGTAAAAGAGCATCGTTTGCACCTATCAATATACGAGAGCACATAAAAAGCGTTTTTTTGTTTTGTTTTGCTTGTTTGCTTGAATCTCTTGCCCTTTTGACACGCCGTCTGCTTAACACTGTTTTGCTTAACTGATAAAGTTTTGTTTTTTTTTTTTTGCAATCTCCTCGTATTTTTGTGTATAATTTTTGTACGTTGTATGTTGACGGATAAGCCCCTATTGAACAGAAACACACACACACACGCATTACAGAGCGCGATACAGTCGGAACACTATTGGTACCAAATGTTTCCCCTGCACACTGAAAGGATTCTTTAGCTAACGTGTGGGTTGGTTGGTTGTTCTTCGCCTTCCTTTTAAAGTCTACTACACATAAGCTAACGCACGCGCGCGCAGCTGAGTGGTGATCGTTACGGTTGCCCGATGGAAAAATGTGGTGCTCGATAATGGAAGTGGGATGATGATGATTGGTTTCCAATTCTAAACGACTAGACGAGCACGCACATTTGTTTGTTGTGCAAATTTGTTTTTCACATCACCACCGCGCGTGCAAGCGTACGGACAAGAGAAAGAATAATAATTGTGTTGTGAATCGCTCTATCGCCCTGCACGAAAGCTCTACCATTTGTTTTTGTTTGCACGGGTGTATAGTACTTGATGAGTGTGTGTGTGTGTGTGTGTGTGTGTGTGTGAATCTATAGTGTGTTTTCATATTTGTTGTTCTATATTTTGCTGAATTTATACATATACATATATCATCCGGATCAGGGGAGCGAAGCTAGGCAGCACTTAGCCCCTTTGCTCCCTCCCCATCACCTTCTATCATGCCGTTATTCCCTGGTCTGTTTTGTCCCTTCATCTCTACAGGGATTAATCCTCCTACACCTTGTCTTCTTGTCGTTTGCATCTTCCCCGTCGTTTGTGTATAATTATTTCAATTTGTTTTCAACCTATACAACAGACACAGACACACACACACACATGCACAACAATATTTTGTAATGGATATATATATACGCGTCACGTTTTGTAATTCCGGTTACTATTTGCCAATAATAATAGCGTCCAGCGTCCAATATGCAAGTGGCCGCACTATTATTTGGATGAAACAGAACGAAGGGGATCAAAACATACCTAAGAGCATATCTCACACGTTTTTGTTTATGCGCACGAGGATCATGCACAACTGTCGGTCAATTTTGGTGTTTTATGATCGATCATCGTTGTAAAGGGTAGGTAATGTGTTTGTGTGTATTGCAATTGTATGCAACATTAGACAGAAAGCTTTAACGTGCAGCAACAGCGTTTGAATGCCAGAAGTGGTTAACTTGCTGCCCCTATTTTGTTTGTTTCTTCCTCAATTTGATTATATATTATCTGCACACACATATGTAAACTACTCATACTTGTTGTGTTGTGTATGCTTATCCGTTAGCGTTAGGTTCGCTGCTCGATGCGGGAAAACACCGTTTAGACGGGGGGTATAAACTTTGTTTGATTTTGATTTTCAGTACCAACACTTCCCAAACCTAGTCAGACTAGGGGACCACCACCACCATCTTCTTCTTCTTCGCCTCTGCTTTGCTGCTATCCTCTGTACACGCGGCAAATCACCGTTATCGATTGTTTCATTTGTTTGTTTGTTTGTTTGTTTGTTTGTTCTCTCCAATCCTTGCTTGGTCTTGTATCGGGTAAGGGTTGTTTTTGAACGATTCTACGCGTTGCTTTGTTGTTTGTTTCACAAAGTTATGTTTTTCATCACACACATACCTACACGGGCGCACATAATGGTTAGGTATTATCGGTACCTTCTACATACATATCTTATATATATCTATCTATACATACATGCAGCATGTACAACGTGGCACACATGCATCTATGTATACACACATATGTCTATACATATACATATATAATATAGAATATATAATATATAATATATATCTATCTTTACTGAACGCTTACATGGTAGTTTAACACAGTTACGCAATATTTGTTTGATTCCTAAACATTCAGACAAAACTCTAAAACATCCTTTTACACTCTCTCTTCACAGTTTGTATCCCGCACACACACAAACACTCGCTCAGACACTCACGCTCCCGTCCAGAAACCACATTCATATAATATACACACAACTCACTTTACAAATAATCCACAGATTTTTATGTTCAACCAGAGACTCGGTTCTCGTTGAGTGCGCTGTCGCCCTTAAAAAGGGGGGGAGTTACACCTACAACAGTTGTGCGCGTGCAGCGATCGGGCAAGCCAGTACAACGGAGCACAACGGGACGCGCGATCGCTCCCTTCCATTCCTTCCCGTATGTGTGTGTGTGTGTGTGTTCAGTATTTGGCCGCGTTTTTAACCTTACTTCAACCACTATATCCTCTCTATAGCCCTTCCCTCCGTTGCTTCTTTTACAGATCTGACCTTTTCCAGATGCATCTGGGCATGATGTGCAGCAAGGAAACATATCAAACAAATCGAAGAAAAAAAGAAAACAAACGTTTCCCGCTTCCTTTGCATTAAAAACATTTCAGCAAACTGATCAAAATGTGCAAAAGACACCAAAAGACCCTACGCGATCGCATTTTGCCTGCTCTTTCTTTGCTTGTCCATCTTCCGAGCGAGATGGTGTCACACTAAAATTAGGATAATGTAAATGTGTCCTTAACGATTACAGCATATACAAATGAACGAGCGAACGTAACTCTCCCCTCCCTCTTCTTTCTCTTCTTTTCTTCTCAATCGTTTTACGTCGATGTATGTCTTTTCCTTACTACGCTTCAACGCTTTCAACGCTTTTCCTTACTACACAACAACACACACACACACTTGCGTCCTTGCGTCTGTCTCTACTACCTTAGCAGCTAACAACAACACACACCTCGCAGCCGTTAATCGTCATGCCGGCGTTTTTTTGTTTTGTTTTGTATCACCCGTGTCCACTAAGCTTTGTCGCAGCTTCCCTGATTTTGTTCTCCGTACTGTCCTCCGTTCCCCATCCGTTGTGCTCGTCCGAATCAATTAACTCATGGAGTTTATAATATTTGATGCACGTAAAAGCCCAACACATCGACACTGTCCTTCCCCTCAAGCTTTGCATTTTATTATTATTTCCCAATTTTCCTTTGTGTTGCTTCCAATGGGGGGGGGGACAACAAGGAATAGCTAAAATCTCGTTTTGTTCTCCAACCGCCACGGCTATAGCTAGCAAACCAGCGCCAAAGAGCACGCAGAGGATGGTCTTGGCAAAACTTGGACGCGATACATGCTGCTTTAATGCTCTGCTACGCCGCGCTTCAATGCGAATGGGTGCTACACACGTGTTAGAATAAAAATAATACCCTTTTCAAAAAATAAACAACAAAAAAAACACGATATACACATCCTATACCTACAGCGGCCGCCGAGCACATTAATACGTAAACCCCTAACCCCGAACCGCTAATTTGACGTCGGCGGCGGCAAAGGTGAGTGCCGCCCACCAAACCAAAGCTTACTGTATTCATTATCCAATTTCTTTAATCACGGAAACACACATCCCCACCCTCGAAAGTAAAAGTAAAACCCAAATGCATCGAAACTGGAGTTTAGTGGGGCGTGCCGTGCCGTAATCGTCGTCCGGGAGAGCCGCAGCGCTTAGATCACTCCGAAACACTGCTGGAGTGGACTGCGTGTGTTATGTAATGGGCTGTCGTAGAACGTACGTCGCATACGTTAACGCCTTCATACATAAATGTAGACTTAGCATGAAAGTTTGTCTTAAAACTATCCTTCGTTCGCGCGATCCTTGCGTACACACGATCATTTTGTGGGATTGTGGGGCTGTGGTGCTGATGAGGACAATATTGTATGTGTGTGTATATGTGTGTGTGTTTTTCGTTTATAAAAGAATGAAATTGCCGCGCCATTAATATCAACTCCCCTACCTCCTTTGCGCGCGCGCATTTCGTGTAACGCAACCAAACGAGCACAGCGCGCACGTGTGTGTATACGTATTTGTAAAAATAAAAAAAAAATACACATCTACCAAACGCACTTCAAATTCCCAATTTTGGAAGCGATTGCCATGCTCTACACCGAAATACGAACAATTTAAAAGGGAAGAGACAACAACAAAAAAATAGATGGTTTCCCACTCTAGCGGGAAGAACCGGAGAGAGTCCGGTTCGAAGGTCCATTCCCTGCATTCATCGGGTCCAGTTACTTAGCCTACCTTAAATCGTGCTTGCAGCTATAACAGCAGTATGTTTTACGTACATTTTTAAATTACCGAACATCACACACACACACGCACACACAGCAGTACCACCTGCGAGCGAGAGAACAACAAAACAAAACAATACCGACGAACTGCAAAATGGTGAGCTGATGGAGGCGACGACGCAGCTCCCCTTTAGGCAGCAAACGAAGTCGACCATGGGGCCGATCCTTGCTGCCGGGAAGAAGATGAACCACCACCACCACCACCACCTCCGCTGGTTTGCCCGCTGCCACTGCCGCTGCCACTGCCACTGCCGCTGCCGCTGCCGCTCGGCATGTTCGGCGCGAACGCCGGATACTTGAGCGTCGTCTGCAGTAGATCGTTGTGCTCCTCGAGCGAGTTGGTCGCGTAGTGCACGACGAGCGATTTGAGCGAATCGTAGATGTAGTACGGCTCCGCAAAACCGTACCCCCGCTCCGTCTGGTGGATGATGCAGTGGTTGACGCGCCCGTCGCACGCAATCGACAGCGCGTAGTGGCCGGCGTTGCGCGCCCGTATCAGGAACGTGCCGGTCGGCTTGTTCGCCAGCTTCTTCTCCGCGTCCTGGCGCGAGTACCGCTCCCGCAGCCAGGTCGTCTCGTCCAGGTGGGGCAGCTCCTGCGTGCCGTCCGGGTTCGCCGTCGACAGGTAGCCGTCCTTCAGGATCTGCTTGATCTGGGCGTCCGTGATCGACTGGCGCTTGAGCGCCTCCAGGTACTGGTCCTTCTGCTTGCTGAGGTTCATGATTTCCGGCTTCAGCTTCATCGCCTCCCGCTGCAGCTCGCGCATACGCTCCCGCTCGCGCTCCATATCCTCGTCCAGGTTTTTCTTGCACTTGCGCAGCTCCTCCAGCCGGCTCTCGATGAGCGTGCGGTTCTGCGCCAGGCTGCGCTGCTCGTGCGGCTGCGCCTCCTTCTCGTAGCGGGCCTGCGTCAGCAGCTGGTCGTTGAACAGCTTGTCCGCCTCGATGAACGCTTCCTGCGCCTGGCGCCGCAGCTCCATGTGCGACTGGCAGACGTTGAACGCTTCCAGCGTCGACTCGCGCATGTTCTGCAGGTCGGTCAGCTTCTGCACCGTCTCGTAGAAGCTGGCCGCCAGCTGGTGTATGTCGCCAGCCGCCGGGTACAGGCTTTCGTCCTCGAACCGCGAGATCGGGTAGAGCAGGCTGATGTCCAGGATCGTGTTGTACTCCTTCAGCGTGGTCGTCCGGAACTCGTTGATCATGCCGACCAGGCTCTCGAACGTGCACTCCTGCGTGAAGCCGTACTTGCCGTTCTTGTGGTAGATCTTGATCGGCCGATCGGTACCGTCCTTCTTCAGCACCAGCGTGAACTCGCCCGCATCGTTGATGGCGTCGCGCACCAGAAACGACCCGTCCGGCGCGTCCATCATCTTTTCCTTCGCCACGTCGCGCGATATCTTGCCCCAGTACCATTCCGCGTCGCGCAGCTCCTGCGGCGTGTTCGGATCGGTTATCAGCGACATTAGCATACCGCCGCCATTAGGGTACTGCTGTGCCGCGCTTCGCCCAAGCGTGTTGCCGCTGCTGCCACTGCCGGTGGTTGTGGTGCTGTAATCGCTTTCGAGCAGCGGACCACCGATCGATCCGCCCTCCGGCGAGGCTATGATGGACTTTTTCGTCGACCCGGGACCGGTACCGGCACCGCTACCCGTGCGGGACGTCTTACGCGGCGGCACGGCCGGTATGGAGAGAAACTCGGGCAGCGCCTCGTTCCAGTCAATCTTGTACATCAGCAGTTCCAGCACTCGCAGATGGTTCTTTATGTTCGCCACGAAGTGCCTGCCGTTGGGAGAGGGGGAAAGGAAAGAAAGGACATAATTAGCAAGCTGCAACCATTGAAACTCCGCGAAGAGTGCTAGCGCAACCGCAACACTTACACGATCCTTTCCCACGCTGGGCGCATCAAAATATGGCACCAGTTTTGCAACAACATCGTCGGCTGCTGCTTGTTTCCGCGCATAAACTGCAACCGGCAGATTCGGATCAGGTGCCGCATGAAGTACTGCAGCGTCTTGTTGTGATGTGGCGCCATCTCTTGTATGATTCCCTTCATGCGTTCGACAGCCTGCTGATCGTCGAGCACTGTTGGTGAGATCAAGTAGAGGAACCCCCCAATTAGAGCATTGATTAGTGAGCCAACAGTCGAATACTTACACGAAGCGTCAATGAACGACTGATACCACGCAACCGGTATGAGCGGATCGGGCAGCTCGTGGAAAAACTTCTTCAGCACCGTCGCGACGCACTCCGGCGTGTAGCCGTTCAGATCGATGTTGAGCAGATTCTCGTTGAGCGCGTCGCGCAGCTTGTTCACCTCGTCGTACCGTAGCGGGGTGGTGCGATACACCACGTACAGGTCCAGCCCCTTGTCCATCACCGCCTTCTTCTCCAGGCTGGTGCAAAGGTCGACCACGATCTGGGGCGCCGCCTGCTGCTGGACGTCGAACAGCAGGCAGAGGCTCTTGCCAAACATGTGCTGGTGCTCCTGCCGGTAAGCGCCGCCCAGCATGTACCCGCCCGTCGTGGACCCCACCTGCTGTGTTGGTTGCTGTTGCTGCTGCTGTTGTTGCGACTGCTGTTGCGACTGCTGTTGCGACTGCTGCTGCTGTTGGGTGCCAGCGGCACTGCATGGCCTTAGGCCCATCACCGAGCACTGCCGGTGTACGACCATATTGCACTGGGTGCAGAACAGTCCCTGGTGGACCAGTCCTAGCAGGTAGTTCTTGCACATATCACATTTTTGCTGTTTCGAAAACGAACCGTTCACCAGGTTGTGTCCGTTGTACTGCTGCTGCTGCTGGTCGGTACCGACCGGCAGGTTGACCGGTGCCGGCACGATCGGCAGTTCGGCCGCCGCCGCCGCAGTCATCTCTGCGCTCATCAGAAGTTGCGTGATCGTCGTCAGGATGCTTTGCTGATGGAAATCATTCTTAATACCCATTTGCTGTAACGAACAGTAGGAACACAGTTACAATTTTAGCAAAAATCGAGTTGCGGTTCGAGCTAGCAAACTTACTTCAAGCTTATCACGATCCAATTTCGGTAAATCACAGCCTTTTATAGCTTTCGTTTTGAATACCTCCACATGGTCATACATATTAACAGCGGTCATCCATTCCAGCACATTTTCCGTCGTCCATTCGTTAATTGACTGCAAAAAAAAGGAAGAGTGGCGTTCGTTTCGTTACCGTTAAGTCAGGTTGAAAAAATTAACTCTTCCCCCCCCCCCTCCCTCCTTACCTTTTCCGTTCTGAAAGTACTCGGTATGTTCTGGTACATGTCCGGATTTCTTTGGCACGGCCTGTAGCAGGTGTACGGCAGACAGTTGAGATGGAAACATGCAGAGCAGTCTGGTTTTCCGCGAAGACAGATAGAAAAAATAGAGAAAAAGGAACGTTAGACATGAGTATTGTTTCCTGGAAAGAAGCGTTTATCGCGCCACGATACTTACTTCTACACTGTCCACCTTGCCTTCCAAGCCCCCAGATGTAGTCCCGGCCTACGGTGTTTCCCCGCGATTCGATGACGCCCGATGGAGCAGCGGATGGACACAGCACACAGCACACATTTTGTGTAGAAGGAAAATCCCGTCAGAAGGGGGAAAAAGGGGAAAGTTCGGAAAATCGATGTTCGGAAGGAAAGGATATATGCCGCAAATATATGAGAGGAAAGGGTAAGAGAAGTAAAGGAACAGAGCAAATGGAAACACGGAAGGAAAGAGGATTGGAAGAACAATGGAACCAAGATGAAAGAGACGTACGGGGGTAGGGGGGGGGGGGTGGATGTAAGAAGGAGTGGGTAAGAAGAAGGAGATATAAAAAGAGAACGAGAAAAAGGAAGAGAGAATAAAGAAAAGGAAAACAAACAAACAAACAAACAATAGAGTTAGTTCAAATCTTGCTGTTCTCCTCTCTTATCGTCTTATCTTTCACTCACGCACACCCGCACTCATGTATGTATGTATGTATGTGTGTATGTGTGTGCATTTGTGCGTGCAAATGGATTGAATTAGAAAAGAGTGTGTAATAAAAAACAGAACAATAGCCAACCAAAACCAGAAAAATGTTGCATTTTTAGTTCCAAAAAAAAAAGGTTAATTTGTTTCCGAGGTTCAAATTTTAGGCAAGTTTAGCGGAAAAAAATGAAGCAGCACCAAACGCGAGGATAATGCTCTAATTGTAATTGATTGCAATAGCTCTTCTACTTCTTCTTCTTCTTCGGGCTTGCTCGTTCACTCGTTCCATTCGGAATTAACATTCATCCCAAATCGCACACACAAATGCACAAAAATGCACACACACACACACAATGCCATTCTAACACACACGTTTTCATTCCTTCGTCCATTCGCTTTTCAACTCCTCTTGGCAACAAGTTTTGTTGTTTCGTTAGGGGCGGTTGGTGTGGGTGGTTTAGTTTGATTGATTAGGGGTGGTGGTGGTGGTGGTGGTTGTTTTTTATCTTTGTTCTTGTCTCTTTTTTATCTGTTTCAACTATACTTACAAAACAAACATATAATGGGTGTTACAAAATAAACAAACTCGGTCGCGTGAGCTCTGTTACTGGTTCTACTAGCCATTTCATCTTTTAGTGCTACGGAAACGGTCACAGTTACAGGAGAGATAGTGTGTGTGTGTGTGTGTGTGAGAAAGAAAGACAGTGAGAGAGAGAGAGCAGAAGAAAAGATCGAGTGAGTTGATGTTGATGCGGGGGAGGGGGGATAGGAAGCGGTAAGACGGACGGAGGAAGGAAGGAAGGAGGGAAGGGAAAGAGGTTGTAATGGTTTTTATGGCACAATAATTTGTAGACGTCGGTAGAAAAAACAGGAGTTAAAAAAAAAACATTTAAAAACAAAACAAAAAAACAAAGAAACAATACAAAAACATAACAAAATGAAATATATACAGGAAAGCGGCAATTAGAGGTAGAAACATGTGGGTGGGTGTTGTTGGTTGTTGTTTTTTTTGGTTTCAGATAGAAAAGAGAAAAAGAAAGAGAAAGAGAGAGAGAGATAGAAAAAGAGAGAAAGAGAGAGAGATAAAAAGAGAAAAAAGTATAAATCAACTTTGAATCGAGTAGAAGATTATCGGCTCGAGAGAGAGTAGGGATACAATTTATTGTTTAAACATCATTGTTTCGTTGTCACACACAGCTCAAAAACACATTAACAGAACGAACGAACACGAGAACGAAAAATACTGCAATTTTATTTGCAAAACAAAAGCGCACAATTGCCGGCACATACATGGTTGTATGCGTACCTATACAAACAACGAGAAGCAAAAGATGTGTGTGCGTGTGTCTGTGTGTGCTTCACCCAACAACAACAACAGCAGAAAGCATCGTTCTTCAAGTTTGATTTGTTGCGAAAATCGGGATTTGTGGCCACACCACGTGATCAAAGTCTACACACAGGTGGTGGGTGATATCAGGGTGTCGTCGTTGCTCTCCTGGCCGTGGGCTCCTTCTTTTTGCCTGCTTTCCAAATCATCCAAATGAAGAAGAAAAATCTATCGACCTATCTACGTGTAAAACAAAGTCTACATAAGGCGCATTTCGGTACTGTTTTTGAAGGTTTACATAAATATTTTGAAATGCAAAGTATACGCAAGATACAAATGCACACAACTCACTGTTTCATTTTAATTGAAAATAATCCGTTCCTAAACTAAACTGGCATGGTGGTGTTGGTGGTGTGGATCCAATGTGTATCTAATTCAGTTTCACTTTCAACTTTATAGTTAAAAATGCGAAATGTCAAGCAAGAAACTGACACTTAAGAACCATTCAGTAGTGTTAGCAAATGTCTCTAAAATCATTGCTCTCTCACTTTCATCGATCGCAACCACACACACACACACACACACACAACACACTCAATACTCAACAATGTAGAAATGACATTTTTGAATTCAAAATTGGACTGCGCCGCTGCTCTCTCTCTCTCTCTTTGGGGTGTAAATTTTATCATTTACCATACATAGTACGACCCGGGTACGACGACGCTGCTATAGATGCGCTTTAAGAGGGGAAGGAGGGGGGGGGGAGAAAAAACCAATGGAAACCCCATCATTGCACATGATACTAAACACAAAACTTGCATAATTGTTTGGGGGGGGGGGGGAAGATAAACGGAAGGAAATAAAATTGCTTCAAAGCACGCAGCAACGCGTAAAAACTAAAAATTAGTGGACAAAAGATATTAAAATAAACAACAGAAGTATATTAAATTTTATCTCATAAAAACAAAGAGCAAATATAAGGGAACAAAACGCTTGAAAATGTTTGAAAAAACGGTTTACCAAACATTGGACCAAACAACAAACAACAAAGATCGTTTATGCAGCAAGAGAAAAGACCATCCCTACTACCAAGCGCTTCCCGCTTCGTGTTTGCAACTACATTCGTACAATGCAATATTACCGTATGTAAACCTTTCAAATAAAATAAAAACTATCTTTACCCGATTAAATAACAGCCAAATCACAACGAAACGCAAAACGGATAAAACAAGCGGGAGAATATACATGAAACAATCTGCCGAATAAGTAGATATTACAGTTCGTCGCATGTGTGTGTGACAACACGGACACATTTCAAGGCACACAAGGGAGGGGTGGAAGGGGAAATGCATTTTCCGGCGAGGGGGCACACCATACACAGCAAACAGAATATGCTCACGCTTCCGTTTTTTTTTTTTGTTTAAACAAATGTTACTAAATAGCTGACAAGAGTGAGGAGTGAGTATATTTGCAGTGTATTTTGCAGTTAGCAGAGTTTTGGAATTTGGATTATTTTGCTATCACATTGTTAGATTGGAGGGGGGGATGGTGAGAGTATGATTGTGCACAGAATATGAAAAAATGAGATGATGATGGATGATGGTGGTTGATGATGAGTATAATAAAAATGTAATTAACTGAGTGTGAGTGTGTGAGGGGGAGTTGTTGATAGATTTTTCAACAAAATCTCAAACTGAAGCTGATGATGGCGTTTGTCCGTCCGTGTGTGATCGGTTGTGTGATTATCAAGAAACATTAGGTACTAAGTTAGATTTAACCTTTCTTCATAAAGGGGGTGTGTTTCGAGTGCTAAGAGGCATGTCTGAGATGTTTGGATCTATAACAGCACCAAAAAAAACACAAACAAAACCAACAGCAGCCATCTTTCTTCGCCAAGGAACAAACCACAGCCACTTCCGAACAAGGCACGCAGCCAGGCGGGCAGCAAACACAAAAAGCTTGGCAAACCCAACAACAGCCTTCCTAGCAAACGAACAAACCAAAAGAAGAGAAGCTTCTCTCTGCACAAACATCACCCATCCATTGCACGCATGTTAGAGCATGTAGCGTAGGGGGTCTTTTTCATCCTCTACTACTACTACTACTACTACCGCTACTCCTCCCACCTCAGTGGAGGTGGTGGTGGTGGTGGTGGTGCTGTAATCTTACCTGGATCTTTTAGCACCGTGGCGGGCGTTACGCACTTCACGTAGAGCTCTTCCGCATTGGACCCGGTCGTATCGGTGGTGCCCGGTGTGGTGCCGCTGCTGGCTAGCCGCAGCCCACCGAAGGCGTCAGAGATCGCGGTTTGTTGTGACTGTTGTTGTTGCTGCTGCTGCTGTTGGTGCTGATGCTGTTGTTGCTGCAGACCACCGGCAACGCAAGCGCAACCGATGGACACGCAGGTACCGGCGGGAACGGTACCGATGTACTGGCGCGCTGTGCCCCCGCTGTACACAACGGGGTCAATGTTTTCCAGCGGCGAGAGTTTGCTCACTAAAAAAAAAAAAAAGAAAGTAAATTTAGAACATTTTAGTACAGCGGGTTTTGATGTAAAAAACAAATCGATAATCGGTAGATATATTCTGCTATCCTAAACTTTTTCCAATGAAACAGTAACGCTCTAGTAACGCAAAGACCCTACGACTCAAGCCTCTTTTGCCTGTCACGGACCTGAACACCCCTCAGGCGTTAGAATCTAATTCAGTCCTTCCCTTCCCTTCAACCACACCACCGGAAATGATCTTCAACTTACACTGCACGTAGCCGGTCTGCTTGGTGCGCGCGTTGGTGGCCTTGTACCAGGCGACGCGCGGTCCACCTTCACCTTCGGCCGCCGTACTGGTCGGCGGTTTGGTCACCGTCGGCATCCACACGTGCACGATGTCATCCTTCTCGAAGGCTAGCTCGTCCACCAGCGTCGGCGGCCCGGTACTGTCCTCCAGCGCAATGTACGTCCCAAAGCCCTGCTGCTGTTGCTGGGGCGGTGGTGCCGGCTGCGACGGCTGCTGCTGCTGCTGCTGCTGCTGTTCCTTCTGCTGCTGTTCCGCCTGCGATGCTGTCGTCTGTTGCGATTCCTCCATTACTACTCTCCACCGCACCCCGTCGTGTGTATGGTGTGTCTCTCGTGATGTCCCCTCCTACGGTCGTTTCCCGTTCGTTTCCTCTGCTATGCAAACACTTCCGCCGCTGCTACTGGGGCCAGTGAGTACGACCCTCGACGTTGCATGCAGCAGCACCAGAGTACTCGTCGCTTGATGCACCGTTCATGCACACATGTACAATGAACGACCCTCGGGCAACGACGGCAGAAGGAAGCACAGGAAGCACGTAACAAAAAAGACGGGCTAACGGCGGTTACAACCACGGTGGAAGTGTATTAGGATCCTCTTGCTCTCTCTCTCTCTCTCTCTCTTCGGTTCTCTTCGTTCTCTTCCACTTGCTTACTGTCTTACAGCAAACGGACCGGAAGGCTGTGATCCTCTTCTCCTTCTTCTTCTTCTTCTTCTTCGTGCGTTCCTTATCTTTGTAGATTTTTCCTTTGAGGATTCGATCCCCCTCTCTGTCTCTCGTTCTTAATCGTATGGCGATGTGAATATAATCTGCATGAGTTGCTTTTTTTACGTTTTACAAACTAATCACACCTGTCTACGACAAGCGTTTGTTGTACTACCGGGTTAATATTATTATTATTATTATTATTTGTATGCGCTCTCTTCTCCTTCTATCTCTCGCTATCTCCGCCGTATTTCTTGCTCTTCCTTCTTGTGTGTTGTGCTGCGCTTCACACGTCCAAATTCGAAATTCGTTGTACTTCTGTATAGACACAAACACACTGCACAAGTAGCCTGGAGCAGCCGAAACCTGTCCCCACCGCCTAATTGATTGCTTCCTTCCGGTGCGCGTGAAAGGATACGCACGCAACACACGCAGACACGCGTTCACAGCAAGATTTGCACTGGGCTCGAGAAGCGTCGAGTGGCGTCGTGTGTGTGTGTGTTAAGGTTTAGATTTTGTTTAAAATATAAAACTACAAATGTAAATTTGTATATAAATCCGGAGAGTCCAGGACACACCGCAACAGGACACCAGGGCGATGATGATGCACACCGAGCGGAAAGGTGTGCAGTTTCGTTGGAGTATAATGCGGGGGGGGGGGGGGAAAGAATACGCGCGTACTTTCCTTTCTTTATCCTTCCTGTTACCCCCCGACCGATCCGATCCTGATTCGTCCCGCTAGGATGCGCTTGCGGTGATTGATTGACTGGCTGGTGGTTGTGGTTGATTGTTTCTGCCTTTCTTCCTCTCGCTCTCCCTCTCTCTCTCTTCGCCTTGGCTCTGGAGTTGGGTTTTACAACTATCCACAGTTCTGGAAGGACTGTAGCAAGGAGTAGTAGTAGTTGGTTGTTGATGAAAACTGGATGGTTTTTTCTTCTGTAGTTTTGTTTGCAGACTGGTTCAATGTTGCAGATGTTACTGCGCCTGACGATAGGGTAAGTATGGGTGTATGTTGTGCGCGTTCGGTTTTTTAACTCGTCCCAGGATTAACAGGACACTCAGGACGTGTAGTTATAGCTTGTGTGAGTTTGTAGGTTGTGTGTGTGTTTTTTTTTAGCAATGAGATAAGGCACACATATAAGTTGTTCACGAGGAAAGTTTACACTTTCGCTTCTTGCGATGCATCATCGTCGTTGATGGCGGCTGCGTTGACGGCGACAGTGGCGGCCGTTGGACAGATAGTGGTGTTGGTGATTGCTGTGGCCGCCTCGTAGTAGCTGCTACCGAGGATAGTGGTGGTGGTGGTGTTGATGGCACTACCAGCGTTCCGCTGCTTCGCAAGCCGTTTACCGTTTACACTGGTGACAGGGTTGCCGTGGTGTGAAGGCTGCATCCAGCCCGACCGATGCATTGCTAGAGTAGATCAATGGAAAGACGGAAAAGAAGAGACATTAGAAAAAAGGCATTCAATTGAGGCATTGCTTTGAGTAGAAAAAAGAACGGCTGTCGCCGTAAAATAAATAAACAATCAAATGTTTATTTGTACAACTCTTCCAAAATATATAATCAACTCACTTTTTTTTTATTTACACAAACAAAACGAGACAGTTTATAAATTTGTCCATAGACAGCAAACACAAAGTGAATCATAGTGCACGGTACACATTCCTAGCAAAAAAATAAATAAAAACGAACGTTTCATATTCATTCTACCATAAATCGTTGCTTATTTTCTTGCAAATTATAATCCCGGCTTCAGCTAGATTTGCTTAATTTGTTGTTTATCAAAACAATTGCTATTATCTTCCTTCTCAACAGCAACAAAAGCCCCGTGTATCATTGCCTCCACCCCACCTACTTCCTCACAACTTCTCCCCACCAAGCTGTGTTAGACGCAACACAACACAAGCGGGGGGAGCTTTGCACGGTTGAATAATGGTACACATTCTCCTGCCCGGCCTGGGAAGCGCGAGCATGGCTGGAAACGTTATTTATTCCACATACACACACACACGCATACGAGTCGCACCGAACTGGAACCGATAAATTATACGCAGCACACAGCCACACACACACGCAGGCAAATCATGGAGACGATCGGTAAACATTCATCAGGAGACCCTTCCCTCTCCTTCCCCCTCCGTTGTTGCATTGATCGAAACTTCGAAACAGAACGGAAAAAAGAACGCACACGCGGGTTTTACTACACAACCACCACCCACCCACCCGCTGCTGATTGTTTCACCCCACAATTTCGGTCCATCATCACCATCGTCGATCGTCATTTGGGAGAGGAGGGGGAGAGGGATGGAAGATGTTGTCCAGATTGACATTCTGAGTTCGCGCTTCGCGCATCACGGAACCGATTCCGCGCGCCAAATGTACGTCATCGGCTCGGATCGGTCCATCTTGCCCGCTTTAATTGACAACAGAAACAAAAGCCCAACACTGCCCCCCGTCCTTCTCATCACCCTCACCTCCTTTATCAGCCCACGCACAACGAGAACGCTTTCAAGGGGGATGGTGGGCGGCGCTTGCCAAGAGCTACGCGACAAACGCCGTGTACAATCAAAACTCGAGAGCATCACCATCATTATCATATGTGTAGCAGGCTTTATTGTCCCCTGTGTCCCCTGTTTCTTCTTCATACCTTGTACACCGGGCCAATTGCCGTTATAAAGATGATCCTTCCTTTTCTCTCGCTATCTCTCTCTCTCTCTCTTATTCTTTCCCTTCTTCTATCCATTCCATGCCGACCACTTGGTAGTGCAGCAACGCAACACAACTGCTGCCGATGCATGGCGATGCACCACAATCACAGCAACCACGCACACGCGCACGTAATAATTATTCATTGCACACTTGATCGCATTTTCGGAACGGGCCGGTGGAACAAGCAAATGCAACCCGCGACAGGAATATCTCAACCCACAACGCGTCGAGATTTAACCATAGGGTGATATTGCAGAGACCTCACGGAATAAAGCGAGGCTTTTATTTTAATTTTGTTTACAACTTTTTTTCAACTTTTTTGTATGCTTTAAAACAACTATCACTTTGACTACCTCAATAGGTGATTGGGGAGGTCTTTTGGGGTATGCTGCTTTTAGGCACTCCTCGGCAGATTCGGTGGTCCTCATTTTAATGGCTCTGGGGGGTGGTTTGGTAATAAAATGCCTTCCAACTAGTGATGGAAAAAGTTGGCAAAAATCCGGAGTCGGCTTCAATCCGATTCTGATAAATACGGAACCGACTCCGGAAGGTAGGTCCACCCAGCATTATCCGGAGTCGTTCAAAATCGTCCGGAATCGCCCGAAGTTATCCAGAGTCGTCCGGAGTCGTTTGGAGTCGGAGTCGTCTGGAGTCGTTTGGAGTCCTCCAGAGTTGTTCGGAGTCACCCGGAATCGTTTGGAGTCACCCGGAATCTGACAACTCCAACTCAGACTCCGACTCCAAACGACTCCAAACGACTCCGGGCGACTCCGGGCGACTCCGGGCGACTCCGGGCGACTCCGGGCGACTCCGAGCAACTCCGGGTGACTCCGGGCGACTCCGAGCAACTCCGGGTGACTCCGAACGACTCCGGAGGATTCAGGAGGACTCCAAACGATTCCAGAAGGCTCCGACTTCAAATGACTCCGGGTGACTCCGAACGACTCCGGAGGACTCCAGACAACTCAGAACAACTACGGACGACTCCGACTCCAAACGACTCCGGATGACTCCGGACGACTCCGACTCCAAACGACTCCGGATGACTCCGGATGACTCCGGACGACTCCACACGACTCCGAACGACTACTTCGGGCGTCACCAGACGACTCCGGCGGCACTACTGGTGCGGATTTTTTCGGAGTCGGAGTCGGACTAACAATAGCCGGAGTCGGATCGAAGCCGTGGGTGCACTCCAAAGAGCACTACTACCAACAAAGAGAACTACAAAATCAGGCAGTTTTTTTGCTTTGTTTCTGCGATTCCTCTCTGCGGCTTTTGCAGCTTATCAACACACACCACACCTCTGTGTAGTAGGAATGAGCGGCGTGTGTAGGAGAAGTAATAGGACAACATCGATTACAGTGCGCTTCACAATTGTATGCAGAAGGTGCACACTTTTATATATAAGCAAATATAATTTGAAATAAAACACGTTTTTTTTTTTTAAATAAGCCCATTTCACAATGATAGCAAACTGTTCAAAATAAAATAGAGGCCATTTTACATTCCAAACATTAAATAAATCGCAATAAAGTGATCATCGCCTTCACACAGACAAAAACGCCTGTTAGAAGCAGAAACATCATAACAACATTTTCACACGCTTTTCCATTGAGGAGGGAGGGGCTGGCACAGCACAATCCCCAAAACATCTGTCAGTCTTCTAGAAAGGTCCTACTACAACCCGTATGACAAACATTTCGGCGGCGGCGACGAATATGAGGAACCGTGTGCCTCACAGACCAGAGAGCTAACGCGCGCGCATCTGGGCTGCAATCGTATTCTCACTCCATACACACACACACACATACTAAAACAGACTTCTTCTCTCCCCGCACTATGCCCCCCTTCGACTCCCTTTTGGGATCAAATCATTTTCAAATGGTCAAAACTCCAACTCTAGAACCCACCCAACCCATCCAGCTGCTCTCTAGAGAGCCGCACCAAGGAAGGAAGTGAGCGAGAACCGAAAGACGCGCAATTCCGGCTCGCGCACACAGTCACACATATACCGAGAGGGGGGGGGGACCCGACCGACCAACCAGCCGGCCGGCAGCAGCAGCAGTGATATATTCTCGTAGCACGCGGAGTTTGGCTTTTTTTTTTTGTTCGTTGAGTGTGTATTGTAAAAAAAGAACGACGCAATATACCCCCGGCTCCGTGGCATCGCCTTCCCCTCAATCTGGCACCCCACCACCCTGGCGCTCTGGTGGTACAAGAAAATTGCGACTATTTATCCCTTTTTTTTGCCTGGTTTTGGTTCGTGCCTGAATGGGTGCTTTAAACGCAACACGCCAATGCTTTTCCCCCAAGCGCCGCCGCCGTCGTGGTCGTCCGTCTTCGTTGAACAACGCATTTGGCATAGGCATTTGACGACCGATGTGGAGACGACAACGACGACGAACGGTGCTGCTGCATAATTGCTGAATATTGTGAAACTATGCTCATAAGGGAGTGTGCGGCTGTGTGTGCGTATCGTCGTCCTGCCGGTAGGGTTGACGAGTATGTAGGTATCTCTATCTCCGTCAGCGCTATGAATTTTTAATTAATGAATATATTTTGAGCTATTTACGAAATACTCGCCACCAGGCACAGGTACATTTGGCCATTGGAGGATGAGTCAGATGAGGTTAGTGTAGCTGAAGCAAAATCAATTCAGTAGGACCCTATTCCAGTCCACAGCTGTAGTTCCAAACAATTCTGGAATATCTCTTCCAGAAGATCTCTTGAATTCTGGAATTTTGTTCTGTCCTTTCGAGACCAAACGCTTAAAGATCTTCTACAACAATGCAACACACCAGCAATGGCAGAAATTGTGTTAAAATTGAACAACTGGTACTCCCCAAAATAACTCTCCAAATAGACACACTTTCCCTTGTCACAAGCTCTATGCAGCTTCGCCACCTCGAATAACCTCGAAAGGTCCTTGCCCTCGTTTTTGCACGACTCTGCAGGCGGATGTCGTTGCTGCGTTTTCCTGCCATATTTCCAGCACGGTGCATCATCAGCATCGCACTACTCTGCCGCACCTGATAAAACAAAGTGTCAGTGCAGAAAGAATTCCCCACAGCAACAGCTGTTCTACAATTTCGCGCAGCACTGTACGTTCTAGGTAGTAGACTTTGCTGTGACACAGCCACACACACACACCGACACTACCTGGGCAGCAGTGTTTCTACTCGATATCTACATACGTCCAGCCCCCCCAAAGCCCATCAAGCGCGTACGAACGATAGACAGCGAGTGACGAACCCTGATACCAACACGATAAGGACACAGAGCGGAGCAGAGCCGCACACAGAGTGGACAAAACCACGGCTGCTGCTCTGCGGTAAAAAATCTTCTCTCGCTTACACCTCAACCCACCTAATTGTCTGTGGTGGTCCTATCACCTCCCTATACCACCGTTTGAAGACACACATACACACACATGAAGCTGATAAGTTCGCGTCGACTAATGCTTATCTTTCGTATCATCAAACTTCAAACAGCTTCACATTCCCTCCCACAACAACTCCCTTCTTTCGTCCCCCCCACATATCTTCGTCTCTTATCAAAAAACCCTTTCCCTTTTTTGTGTCGCTTGGCAGACTTGTTGAATGGGTTTGGTCTTTATCACAGACCGGCGACTCCCCAACCCAATCGTTTTGCCGATGCAGCAGACTACCGGGAGACTTCTATTCGAACCCCCGGGCGACGACAACAAGCAGGATCGTTCAAGTTCGCGCACATCGTTTCATACACTGTCGTGTGTGGAGATGCAGTAGCAGAATTCATTAAAAAAAGGCATCTTTTCAAGATTGATGTGGTTCACATTTAGAACAGAAATTAGGGCATTATTATCAAAATGATTGAGATGGAAAATGTTCCATAAACATACTCGAAAGGATCTTCACTTATGAAATGCACGATGATCGTCGATCATTAACCGACCCCCACACACTCTACTTGCATATTGTTTTGTCGGCAGGGATTCTGTTGTTGTTTTCCACCGCTAATCAACACAATCGAACTATTCAAAAGCGGGTAGCGGCAGTAAAATTATGCACTGATCCTAATCTAAGCCACAAGCTCCTAATCACCTATCCGTAACCAGTGGGAGTCTGTGTTCGCTACTTTAGATTACTTAATGTTCGATGCACTGCGGCTAATGTACAGGCAGGTTGGGGTATTCTATTTTAAAAAAACACACAACTTTGCTCGCACGTTGTGATTTACGCATAGTTGGCACAAACAATCAGCATTTGAAGAGAAGAAAAAACACGCACAGTACTTTAGCACACAGCACACTGCCGAGAGAGGGGTGGCGAACGGACGGACGGGCTTCACTCTAATACAGCATTAATCTTCTACCGCAAACACCTTTTACCTTGACATTTGACACATCGGAGGGGAATGGAATCACAACTTTCTTGCTCGCGCGCGTTCTTCTTCGCGCGGTGTTGTGCGCGATTGCGATTATCTTCGCGTAATTCCGTTTTACGACACACGAGACTTTTTGGCCGCCAAAGAAAACCGGGCCACCAAAGGAAGGGAGAGAGCAAGCGACCGAGCGGGCGCAAGAGAAAGATTAATGGAGCTGAGAAGGAGCCCCACTGCTGCCGGCCGGCTGGTTCCTCTTCCTCAGTGCAATTGAAACGACGGTCTTAAGTCCTTATCAACGCACGACGAAGACGACGACGACGACGTTCGTGCACGAAAACCCTGACGCACTCAACGCTCGACTGTCCCCACACGTTTCATTAACCCAACCGAACAGTTTCTTCCAATTTCCTTTTTTTTTTGTGTGTGTGTATTTGCAAACTGATTATCGGACACTTCGCGGCGCAGCTAATTGTGCTGCTGCAACCGGGGTGTGTGTGTGGGCAGGGGGAAAAAACAAAAACCATCACCACACGATTGTGATGAATTTGCAAAATGTCGAAAACGCGAATCAAATCCTATCGCGCGATTAGCAGTGGCACACCACCCGGCCCTGCATATCAAGTGGATTCGGCAAAGTCCCCTACATAAGAACACACACACGCGCGCACACAACCATACATATACAAAAACGATAGAAGAGGATCGTATGTTCACTAACATCCGGGTGGGTTGAGGTTGAGCAGGTACGTACGCGTGATGATACGATCATCAAGTGGTGCAGTATATTTTTTGTTATTTTGGAACGAATTCCTACACAAATTGTGCGCAACATTTCCAAAAACTGACGGGAATGTATGTGTCGTGGAGCAGTATTTGTCAATTGTTGGATCAGAATAGGAAACTGTATCGGTTCCAGGCAATGTTGAGGACATCTATGTGAGGACTGTAGATGAGGAATATCAATTCCAGCACTGGTATTAGGTTCACAATCACTCTCAGAACTAGTATAGGTTCTGTATCAGTTCCAGGGCCGAAGCCGGTTTCAATATCACTTCCAGGACCGGAACGGGATCAATATGAGTTCCAGGAATGGTATGGGATCAGTATCAGATCGAGATCAGGTATGGATTCGATATCAGTTCTTGAACCGATATGGGTTCGATATCAGATCTAGATCCTTTATGATAACAGATACAATTGCAGATCCAGTTTGGATACAATATTAGTTCCAGTGCCTGCATAGGTTTTAGTATCACTAACCTATACCAGGACCGGTATAGGTTCAGTATTAGTTAGGACCGGGATTGGTTCAGAAACAACTCCACGACTGGGGTATGGGTGCAGTAGCAGTTTCACTACCGGTATGGGTTCAGTGTTAGTTCCAGGACCAGTATGCGTTTAGGATCAGTTGTAGAATCGGTATAGGTTAAGTATCAATTCCAAAATCAGAATGGATTCAAAATCATTTTCAGATCCTAGTATTCAATGCCTAAATGCCTTTTTATATCAGGACTACTTAACCACCATATTGATGCTCCTACTCTATTAGCTACGATAGAATTTAACGCGCCATCTAGGAATCTACGTACACGTCAATTCATATCCGTCCCTCGTTATAGAACTCGTTTTGGCCAGTCTGATCCTATGTCAGCTATGTGTCGAACTTTCATAAGTAACTTTGATTTATTTGATTTCAACATACCACAGAATGTTTTTAGAGATAGACTCAGGACACAACTTACGTAATAATTTTATTTTCAAAATACATTTTCTATTCTTGTGCACCTGTTCTCCCCTATCGATTTATGTACCCTACATAGTCTATAAGAACTAATTTAAGTACATTCATGTAGGATCTTCAAGATCCCGATGGATTAATCAATAAACATATTAAACATATTAAACATATTCATTAAGCATGAGTTCCAGGACCGGTATAGGAGCAATTGGAGTTCAGTATCACTTCCAGGACCGTTAAGAATTCAGTATCATTTTCACCTGTTCATACGGAACAGGTTTAAATACAAATCCAGAGTTCCGTAATCAGTTCGACGACCGGTAAGCAGTAAGAATTAATTTCCAATAGCGTGACCCTTCAATTTCAGGGATTGATATAACATGAATTAGGTTACGTGCCCAAATTAACTATTGGTTACAAAAATCCTATACTTTCAAAATGCCATGCCAATAATGAGCATGCCTTTTTTGCATACCAATAATATGTTCAAGGTTAGATGGAAAAATACAAAAACCCCTTAATCCAATGATAAGCTATTTCGGTCAACCCTTTGTGTATCTTATCGCAAGGTGTATGCAACCGATTAGTTCTTTAGACATTGTATTGGAATGTCTAAGCCTCTTAGCATAGCCAAAGCATATCGCGTGTCTCGAACGATTGCTTCACTTTCACATATTATTAAACGTAAATATTTAATACCCATCGCACTCCTCTCGCACGCAGTTCCTTCAAATCTCTGCCATTAGAATAAACACGTCTAAACGACGCAATAGACGCTGTCGCTCTAGAAAAAAAAAAAGCGCACACGATCTTATCAAGAACCGCGGGAGAGGCTATAATAACATGCCATAATAGAATAAATACACAAATCAAGCTTTAAACAAAGCATTCATGCACCGGGGAAAAGGTCGACCTAATCGACCTAATTTTTATTCCCACCAACCGCCGGAGCCATTTAGCATCGCCGGTTGCACACGCTAAAAACGGAACCGTGTCTCATTTACAATGGAATCATCATCATCCTCATCCGATGATGCCTTCCCGTCCTCTCTCCGGTCAGACGCCAAAAAAAAAACGAACAGGGAAAGGATTTGCACAGACGTCTTCGTTTATTTGTTTTCCTCCCCCAGGTACTTCACACCCTTTTTTGCGTACAAATCATCCGACTATTGCCCCTCCGCCTTCACCGCGGGTGTGTACATAACACCAGCACGACAAAATTAGCAATCAATATACCACTGCGACCGGCCAGCCGGGGCTATTTCGGGGCAAAAGTGGCTGCGTGTGGCTGCCCTGAAGTGAGCTCACGGGGTAATATAAAACAGGAACACGGGATCGCATGCATACAACACTCCTGACACACCCCTTCACACTTGCCACCCCATTTGGTCACCCAATCGGTGTGGGGTGGGGGGGGGGGAGGGTGCGATGGTTGCCTCGAATGTTAATAGATTTTACTTTATTGATTATCGCTATCAAAAAATTGGCTTTTCACACCCATCGCAAACAGAGGGTGCGATAATGGAACGGGAAAGCAGACTGCTTGGTTCCTTCTCCTTCTCTCTCTATCCCTTCCTCTCTCTTTTCCTCTTCTCCCAACCCACCCGCTTCTTTTAGACTCACACACCCTCTCTCGCAATTTGGCAACGGAGAGACAACGCCATTGCGCAAAAAGGTCGAAGCTATTCAGGGTTTAATGGCATGGTGTAACATCGACTCTTTTCAACTTTGGTCCTTCGAACCGGATCGATCAGCAAGAGCAACGAATTTTCGATCTGATTAATGATCTTTCCATCAACTTTATTGCTTTCAGCTCTTTTAGGGGGCTCCTTCTCTCTCCCTCTCTTTCTTCAAGGAGACTGAGTGCGTTCTGTGTCACCTGCCGGACACACCAGTGGTCACCACAATCAATCGATTATCAGCACAACACATCACCCGCCCATAATTTGCACCAAGCCTCTAATCGACATCCATATGTTGTGGTGGGCGAGCAAGATTTTCCAACACAAAGTCTCTCTCTCTCTCTCTCTCTCTCTCTCTTGCTCTTCCTCAATTTACCAGCGAGCCCAACCCAACCCATCACGATACAGAAGGGAATAAAAACCGTCATTACACACATTGGGATGGGAGAAAGGAGGGCGGTCCTGTAAAACGAGCCCCGTGTCCGAAGGGGGCGGGGGGGAAGAAACAAGGTCGCGCACGATCGGAATCCGCAACAGCTATCTAAATATAGTTTTATTTATTGTCTCGGGCACGATGAAATATAAACCTCAAGCAATGAACCACACCGCCAGCAGTGTCGGTCGTCGGTGTCACGTCGTCTCCACATGGGAAAGTATGTGTGTGTGTGGGCATTCCTTAAGGAATGAGTTAATGAGTTGCTTCCCAAGATTCCATCACCCCCCCCCCCCCCCCCACCCCTTACTGGACCACTACCACCTTAACAACTCGACCTCCTCACCCGCAACACCACCACACACTGTGCGCGATCACACCCCTAAAACCCATCGATCTAGACGAGACGATCGCTAGACGGACGAGCTGTGCAAACAGTCGCGGTGTGTAAAATTCGTGTTGGAACCAACCCCAAAGACAACCCCCCCCCCTCCCTCTTCCCTCTCCCATTCCATCAAACAAAGCAAACACATTACTTTAGTAGGTGGTGCGGACACCACCACCACCTCTCGTTCTCACATTCACGGTCCAGTGAGGTTATGGTGGGGGATTTTTTTTTGTTTTTTCATTTTGTTTTGTTTGATTTGCGCTGGTGTGCACGGCACACGTGTGTGAAAAGGGCTTCAATAATGGGGGGACAGAGGTTGTGTGGGAGATAGTTCGAGGTTAACACCTTGAAAGAGAAGCTGATGAATAACCTCATCTGCTCTCACAAGCTGCGGCACGCACGTGGACACACTTCACGTCCAGCGGAGCATTATCAATTCGGCGCTGCCAAAGGTCTAGTGATGGGGAGAATGAAGTTTTCGACGGAATCGATTCCGGCTAGCTCCGAAGTTGTCTGGAATCGATTTCGGATAGCAGGTCCGGAATCAATTTCTGGAATGGACTCCGGAATTAGAACCGGAATTGATTCCGGAATCTTAATCAGCTCCGGAATCGATATCGGCTCCGTACTCGGAATTGGCTCCGAAATCAGAATCGGCTTCGAAATCGGACTTAGTTTCGACATCTCCATATAATAGACGTTCGGATCCAATGTTGCTACGTATTGATAGCCGCAAAGAATCAAAATTAACTTGTAAACGATCCGTTCTCATGGAGATGCCCGGACTGATCTTGCTAGTGAAGCTTCTTCTTTTAATTCAAGAACGGATTCTCATTCCGAAGCTAATTCCGATTCAGGAGTCAATTCTGATTCCGTTACCGGAACAAATTGTGATTCCCAGGCCGATTCCGATTCCAGGGCAGATTCTGATACCTGAGCCGATTCCGAATACGATTCCGATTCCGGATCCGATTCCGATTCCGATTCCCGAGCCGATTTCGATTCCGGAGCCGATTCCGATTTCGGAGCCGATTCCGATTCCGGAGCCGATTCCGATTCCGGAGCCGATTTCGATTCCGGAGACTATTCTGATTCCGAAGCCAATTCTGATTCCGATTCCGGACCCACTTCTGATTCCGATTCTGGAGCCGATTTCGAGTTCGATTCCGGATCCGAATCCGGACCCAACTCCGGAATCTGCTACGGATTACAATCCGGAATCGGCTCCGGTGTCACCTCCGGAAAAAGCTATAAGGTCAACTCCGGAATCGGCTCCGGAAACGAAATCAATTACAGCTTCGAAATCAGCTCTGGAATTGATTCCGAACACGAAATTTTGCACGGTCTATTTGCATTTTATGATGGATTAGGAATTTTGGAATATTTTGTTTAAAAACACACACCAACACACAACGCCAAGAGAGTACCAGAACACAAAGGGACAGAACTCTGCGAGCGACGATGAGAGTTGTCTCTGAGTCAGGCCGATTCCTTTGCTCTCCTTGAAAATGAAAGTCCTTGAAAACAAATCGTCTGTTGACTGTACAAGTGACAAGTATATTCCTTTCTTTAATGCATCCTTTGTACTATCACAGAGGTTTGATAGGTTTCGGAGTTTTATCACCTTCTTCTCAGCCTTTCTTTCACCGCTCTCCCCTGCTATCTAATACACAATCGGTCATTATTATCCTAAGCAATATAATGCCGACCCGCGTTCGTCCACCTTACACACAGCAGCGCGAATCTGCTTCTCACAAGAAAGGCCACTGCACCGAGAAAACACATCTGAAGGTTACTAGTGTCGTTTCTTTTTCTGCTTTTTTGCTTGTTTTACGTCCACACACACACACACGCGGAAATCTGTGGATGAATTGCACATGATAAGAGACCTATATCAGCAAAGGAGGACCCGTTGTCAGAGGCCCCGGTTGTATTAGTCATTTGGTAAGAAAAAAGGTACGCCATGTCGGTTGTTACGATGACCACTCGCGGGGCAAGTTATGCGAGACCCCATCCCGCCACTAAAGCAACGGCCGATCATCGCAAAGTCAGAGCGGAGCAGAAGCGTAACCCCCATTCCATTCCGCTCGGGGGCATATTCCGCAAAACCCGGACCCAAGGAGAGCGAGAGGGATTGAGTCACATTGTGGCACGTGGAAACAACGAACAGTGTGCGTTTCCATGTGTGTTTCCATGCAACATCACAACGGGGTATATTATACAAAAAGCAAGAGAGAGAAAGAGAGAGAAATAGATAGAGGAGAGATAGAGAGAGAGAGAGAGAGAGAAACCGGAAGCCGGGAGAAGGTGAACCAACCAAAGTGCCAATTTGACAGGTGGTGGAAAACTCGCCATACTCTGTTACCAACACAAAGCTCCGACGGGCACATACACACATAATCACACAGAGGAAAATGTGTGTATGTGTGCGCGCGCCCGCGCTCTTTCGGCCGGAGCTTTTCCTTCGTGAAAACTCCATTTTCAAGGTGAGAAATGAGCCAAATGCCAAACTTTCCACGAGAATCGGATGTGTCGGGGCGCTCACCTGCGCTTCATCGCTGCCAGCTGTGCACGTGTGTGCCCTTCGGTGTGTGCGCGTGGACAGCCGGAAGCGTCGTGTCAGTGGCCGGTTGTCAGGTTTGCCTGCGGCCATTGCGGCTCGTCCCGAAGCGATCGCCCTCACCGGCACCGTTACATTAACACCAGTTTCAGATTGAAGTAGTATATTGGATGTTTGAATTAATATTTTCACAAGACACACCACACTTTGACCCATGGAAACACACACAAAGCGCAGGGACAGGTTTTGTCGGGTCGGAGGAAGTCGTCAGCCAAGAATGGAAGTAGCAGTGAAAGAGACAACCCATCTTGTACCGCGCCGCTTCCGCCTTACCGGGGAGACAGACACGCATGCGCGCACAGTCACAACCATTTCTCGCTTGGGATGGGAGAGCTGCTGCTGCTGCTCCCTACACAACGCGCGGCACGCTTCTCACCCAATTTCCATTAATGGAAGGTGGCCAGGCACGATTTGAGTGTAGGAAAAACAGTGAGTTTTCTCTCCACAGAGGGAGAAAAAAGCGAGAGAGAGAGAGAGAGAGAGAGAGAGAGAGAGAGAGAGAGAGAGAGAGAGAGCCGGCCTGCCGAGTGAAACAGTAATTTTGGCAAGAGCGCACCACAAGTGGAGAAAATTCCGGATGGCGTTGACCCGATTTTAACCGGCATTATTCAATTTCATGCTAAACACACGCAGAACAACCTTCACGATATGGAGGAAGAGAGCATGCATGACCGAGTGTATGTGTGTTAGTAGAAAGGGAAACAAAGACATTTCCTATTTTTTGATTATTATAGAAGAACCTGTGCTGTCAACATGTGTGTGTTAATGTTTAAGGAATGCATTTAATTATTGAGCAAAGATTATTATATTGAAACCCACACACATACACATTACAGGTACAATTTTAGGGTAACAAAAAGACAGATAGGATGAAAAACGTGCATATCAACAGGGAAAAAACAGAGGCTCAACACCCAGGGAAGCATAATTCCCGTAACAAATCACCCCCAAAACGGTACTAAAAGTATGCTGCCACACACACACACACGTAATGATATATGAAGGTGACAATTACACACACGCACCAGCATTTTCCAGCAATTATACATTGTCATCCCCCTTCCCATCCATCCCATCCCATAAAAAAATCACCCCAAAACAGCCCAACAGAACAAAGGAACCCTCGCACACATAGCAACACACCACCAACACTAGAAAAGGGGGTAGGGAAAATTTTATTAGAAAGCAAACACACCACACAAAAACCACACGGGAAGAGGGGGGAAATGAAGCACAAGTGGGGGGACAGCAGTATGCTGGTTCCTCCCCATTCTCTCTCACTCTCGCTCTCTCGCTCTAGCAGGTGTCGCTAACGACCTTGAGCTATATAAGCGCGTGCAAACCATTCCCTTTTCCGTCTCCCTTCAACAGGATGTGCAACAAGAAGAAGAAGAAGAAGAGGAAGAGGAAGAGGAGGAAGAAGAAAAAGAAAAAAAGAAAGAAGAGGCCACGCGAGCACTATAGTGAATGGCATTGTAACGCCGATTGAACAGGGGGAAGAATTCATGCGGTGAAGGAAGAAGTGTAGAGGGGCAGCGGCTAAGCCGGTTGGAGCACGGATTGAAAAGGATGGATTGGGTTGTTTCTTCTCTCTCTTCGCTCCCCTTCTCCTCCTCCTATTGCAGCACAAAACCTCACCAACCTCGGACGCACAGCAGCAGCAGCAGCAGGGCAACGACGACGCGCGTGTGAAAGTGAAATCGCGTGCTTCGGAGCGAACAAAAAAGGATATTTTTTGTGTATAAGGAAACAAAGGTGTTGAGGAGGAAGGGGGAGGGGGGTTGGGTGGGAGGCAAACTAGCGTTCCCTTTCTTCCGAGCTTGCACAACAATTTAAGAGTCCCTCTCCTCTCTTTGCTCGATAATGACTTGCTTTTATTCCTGAGGTTCTCTCTCTCTCTCTCTCTCTCTCTCTCTCTCTCTCTCTCTCTCTCTCTCTCTCTCTCTCTCTTTTATTTCCTCTATTTCTCTCTTTTCAATCACTCAACCCCCTTGCAATGGGTGGGAAGGAGGGGGGTAGGTAACACACTTGTGGAGAAGAAATTTGCTACACCACCCTTCTCCCACTCCCACCACCCCCAACGAAAAAAGAACCAGTTCAATCCGGACAAAGAATCATTGACGAAACGATATTGGGCGGACGGAAGCGTATGTGTGTGTGTGTGCAGATTTTTATGAGCCGATAGAGTTGGCGATCAGTGGGACAGAGAGAGAAAGAGAGAGAGAGAGAGAGAGAGAGTTCGATAGAGGGACACCACGGAATGGAGATTCGATCAACAATCGGTTTCTATGCATTTATAGACCTCTCTTCACTCCCAACCCCTCTGTTTTGACCCCCGCAAACTCCAGCTCAGTGACAACTGGCCGGCTTTTCTCTTCCGCTGTGCATGAAGAATTCCCTCTTTCAACCTTTCAGAGCAACACGCACACACAAACACGCGAACAATTTCGACAAAAGAACACGCCAACTGATTGACACAAAGGTGTGCTTCTAGTGTGTGCAGAGACAATGGGCACAAGAAAGCAAATAGAGCGAACAAACGGAACATAAAATAAAACACCAGCAACAAGAAGAGCAGGAGCCGTGCGGCGATGGGAACACTCCATGGAACCGTTGTACTGTACACACACACACGCACACACACGCACACACATAACCCATCCTGGAGGGAGAGGAGGCGCGGTCCCCGGTCGCGCAAATTATGCAATGGGAAGATGGATGTGGAGACCCGACCGCTACACACACTGCCGGCGCGGCACACGGTTAATTTCCGCGGATGAGAACCAACGGGGAACGACGAGGGAAGGGGGATGTGGAAGAAGAACGAAGGGAGCAAGAAAGAGAGAGAGAGAAAGAGAGAGGAAGCAGCGGTCTCACACACATTCAACGACAAAGCGGCATCATCTCGCGGCGCACACAGTAAACGGACACAGGCGGCGGCAGGGCACAACACACGGGACACGACACCGGGGACCGGCGACCAAATGGCGTTTCTAAAAATTGTGTGTATTAGAATGGCACACACACACACACGCATGTACGCAAGCACACACCAAAAAAAAACATTCAAGCAAGCCGTGACAACCATGCTCTGCTCGGCGTTAGACACTTCCGCTAATTCTTTGCAAATGTGCTTGCTGTGCTGTGTTGATATATGTGTGTGTGTGTGTGTGTATGTGTGCTTAGTGCGTGTTTTACATGCAACTAATATGCTGCGTCCAAAAAATGTAAACACCAGACACAGACCAGTCCTTTTTTGTTCATTTATAGTTTATAGTATAGACAGCATTTAGTAGCCGCTGTTACATTTCGGTCACCAAGTAACACAGTAGAAGTGGCCGAAACAAGGTACCTGGGGAAAGGCACAGATTTGAGCTTCCCCACCCCTTCTTCCCCCCGTCGACAATTCTTGTTTGGAGTCTCTATTCGGATCGACATTACGAAGTTCTTACACACACACACACACATATGCTGTCTTGGCTAAAATAAAAATCCTACCACCACCCCCCTTTGCTTCAATCTCCCATCATCCCCCTCCTAAGCGATGACCGAATTAAAAAAGAAAAAACCGGCTCTCGGTCAAAAACTGAACCCCAGCAAGCAGTCAATTAGCGAACCTAAACCCAGCGGCCGCAGCACACACACGCGCACGTAAGCGTGCCGGCAGCAATCGTTGGGCAAAAGCAAAAAAAAAAAAGAGAAAAAAAGAAGCCAACCAGCCAGCAGCAAAAATGTAAAGCGCAACAGAGCAGCAACAGCAGCAGCAGCAGCAGCAATAGCCAGCAAGAACCGCTGTGGTTCCTTTCTCAAGGACAAATCGCTCCCCCTTTTGCGAGCGCACACACAAACACACACACACCGATACTCATACACACGCGCACACCCGCGACTCGCTCACGCACACACCCGCGGCACACCTTTTTTTTCGCTCCAACTGCTGCTGCTGCTACTGCTCTGTTTCGCTCTCTCGCTTGGGCACCACAGCAGCAGCATGCCGTGTCTGTTTCGCTTTCGCAGCCGCTGCACACACACACACACACACTCCTTTTACACTCATTCAAAGCAGTGAGCGTTCTGACGTTTTCCACAAGCTTCGACGAAGCGCACCACCCTGTGCCCCCTGCCACCACTCACTCTTCCTCTTTGCTTCTCTCTATCGTTCGCTCTGTCAACCCCTAAAAAGAGGGTAACAAAAAAAACTCATCCAAGCAGCAGCAGCTTCTGCTTCACGACCTGATGATGATGATGATGATGATGACGGTCAGGGCTTGGCTCTCCTGCTTGCTTGCTTGCTTTGCATATGTGTATTAGATTCGACTTTTCGATTGACTTTCGCCTCGCCGCCGCCGTCATTCGCTATCCCCTCCTCCTCCCTTCCCTCGCCCGTTCTTCCCTCTCATTGGCGCCTCTCTGCACCTTCCCCGTTCCTTCATTTCTACCACCAACCACCAAACCACAATCGCAGGCAGCAGCAGCATCGCCACCAGAAAAGCATGACGCGACGACACAGCAGCGCACACCGCACACCCCACCACCGCCATCTCCCCCACCCCACCCCATCTATCGGTCCACGGATCGGTGTTGTGTGCGTTCATCGTGTGTGTGTGTGGGTTTTTTTTTTCGGGGGGACCCATATGCTTACATGTGGGACAGGCAACACAGCGCGTAACAAGCAGCGACACACGGTTAGACTGTCCGTAGACGCGCGCTCGGCCGAATAGGTTTCCTCGTGCACACATTTTGCTGTGCCTGTATGGATCATACAAAGGTGTGTGTGTCTCTGTGTTTCGGTATGATTAACAAACTAATTCAATGCGTACACCTTACCCTATACAAACCCCTAATCCATTCGTCCTTTCCTCCTGTCCTGGATCGACGACTTTGATGATGGAATTCCGGAAGAACTACACACGCACACATGCTCAAAAACGGAACAATCTCCCTCCATTCACCCCCCCCCCCCCCCCCCCAGCCTCGCCCCAGTTCGACTCGATCAGCAAGACAAAATGTAAATCCTAGCTACTCATCCCCCTTTGCTCCCAACCCGAGCGCGCATACCTCTTTCCTTACTAAGCGCCCCTACAGCAGACTACCACACGATCGGTGTTGTCCGCTACTAAGTAGCCTCCCCCCTCCCCTCCACTACCACCTTGGCATAGGAAACAGGCAAAGGAGCGCCCCGTTCGCTATGTGCGTGTGTAGAATCGACGATCTGATCGTCGCCGAAGGTAACTTCCGCAGCGGCAGTGGTCTGCCCCCTGTGTTGGCGCTGCCGCCATGATGATGGTGGTCGGCTAGAAATATAATCGCCGTACACCGTCCCATTCAAGCTCACGTATACCAGACCGCGCACACACACACACACGGCAGGAAACAGCGTACGGCAAAGCGCACGGCAATGTAGAAAATATTCAAATTTATATCACCCTTCTGTGCGCCACCACCCTTCATCATTCGCCCTCTTACCCACCACCCACCACTAGAAATTGGGGGGGATATCGAGCGGTGGATGGACACGAGTAACACGAGACGCTTGCGAGACACATACACACACACACAGACACGATCATATATGCTGGGTGAGGGTGGTGTTTTAGAGAGCTCGTATCCTACCCTGCACCCCAAGAGCACATGGTTGAGAGGAGCTTTTACGATGCTACTTAGAGGATTGGAGGAGCATGCAAAACTCAACTTTGAACCATTCTGGGATTTCGTGATGTAAATTAAAGCACTAAGCCTCAATTGATCATTTACACCACCACACCATTAAAGCGCTTTATAACTGTCATGTAAACTGTAGTTTACAGTATCAACCGGGTGGTACAAACATGGTATCAAAGACAGCATTCCACAACAGTGTAGTATACCAGTTTCAGCCAGAGCTGACCCACGTCAAAGGTAAAAGAGATTAATTCGATTTCGTGTTTGAATTGAATCCACAAGCCTATGTAACACTCGCACTTGCTATTGTTGAAAAACTTGGTGTCTAATTCTTTGTAATTCTATTCCAAAGTAGCTCTCTCCTTCCTGATTCAATGTAATTCTATGCAATCGCAATTGGTCTTTAGATCGTACCAATTATAATATTGGAGCAATTGAAGATCGTTTGATATCTCCAGAATTATGAGGGGTGTTATGTTTGACACAGGCCTCTTGTATTGGATTGGTAATGTTATCGAACCACCCTCAAAGGACTTTTAGGACATCCATATGGGCGTATTTCCGGCACTCCAAAGTAAGGAAACAAGATCGATTCAAAAGCTAACAAAAAAGGTTCTCTATCGCCGGATTTTAGCAAAACTATTCGTAGCAAGTGTTACCTATAGGGAGGAAGTCTCCGAAGCCTGTCTAACACGGCATGATCGCGTAAGTTGTTACGCCAAAAACCAGGACTTATCCAAAGAGTTGAGGCTTTCGATATGTCTCGGTTAGTCGGTTGTGTGATAGAATAAGTCTCGTATGACGCGCATGACCGTACCGCATCTCATGACGTTTTTATTTGGTGCAACAATCGTAGTCCTAGACGCTAATGAGCTTGGCTATCAGTGACTTATTTGATTTACCCATAGCGGGATAGTCGGTATGAGAGGTTCGGTCTATACGGAACGTGAACCCTTGTTGTTAGGTCGTACGACTTGACCACTATAACACGCAACCGGTCCAGAGATACATACTAGTGATGTCCTCTCTGGAGCGCACCCACGACTCTGTTCCGACTTTTACTATTGTTAGTCCGATTCCTAGTCGTCCAGAGTCGTCCGGATTCGTTCGGAGTTGTCCGGAATCTGAGTCGTCCGGAGTCGGCTGGAATTGATCAGAGTCGGATTCATTAGCAGTCGTCCAGAGCTAATCGGAGATGACCGGAGTTAACGGAGCCGTTTGAGCAAAGTGCTTGTGATCAGACATTTCATTTTGTTGTATTTTTTTATCTTCCACTTTGTGCGTACACTTCGTATACAGGCCTTAGTTTCGAAGGCCGACTACGGACGACTACGGACGATTCCGATTCCGGATGACTCCGGGAGACACTGGACGACTCCGCGCAATTCTGGTCGGATCAGATGACTCCGGATAATGCTGGGTAGACCTCCTTCCTGAAATGGTTCTGAAATGGTCGGAGTCGACTCCGGTTTTTTGACAACTTTACCCATCACTTCACCAAAAATAGTATTCAAAGATCCAAAATCTCTTATTGATTGCTTGCCCTACCTCTCTACGCCAATCCCAGGACTGCAGACCCAGCAGAAGCCATCTATGAGTCTCATATGTTTTAATCTGTTCCACATTCCACATTAAGGTTCCTGTTACGCGCGCGAACAGAGTTCTAACGCAGAACAGAACCTTTCATTCCAATCTCCGAAATAGGACAGAGACCCTGGATTTCCAAGCTAAACTATCCCTTCCGACAGCAAATACTGCAACTAGTGGGAAGAACTGGTAAATGGGCAATGTGTCAAAGACTCTGCCCAAAATCCTTTGCGTGGCCTGCCGAAGAGGCTCGGATCGTAACAGTTTGAATAGCTACTCTGGTGAATTTCGTCTCAATACGCTCAATAAGTGCGGAACATGCGGACACCAGTATGTTATGGATAGACCATGACCATGTTACAACATTGAACTCGAGTATGGACCGGACATTGGTTTTAAACAGAAAGGGTCATTGAAATCAGACGTCTGGCTGATAAAATAAACCACACAGCCGATATGCTTTGTCGATAATATTCATATTCATATTCATACACATTTTTGCTTGCTGTGGATTCCTTGTTTTTGAGGACCCACTCAAACTGGAAGTTAAGGTGGACTTTTGCAAGGCAAAATTCATCAACTCGTAGCATTTAGAACATCGAGCAAATCCAGCAGAATTAAAACGCTGATTTTAAGCAGATTTTTGGATTGGGATGCCATTCTCTAACAGGTTGATTGTAAATTTGACCAACTATAAGCTTATCACTCATCGTATTATGCTTACTTTTCCTCACGCAGTTGCCGATGCGTCCCTTCTATCCATAACTGCAAAAGGAGAGAGAGAAAGAGAAAAAAAGACAATATTAATACATTTCTAACTTTTAGGGCAAGTTTTAAGAGTTAGGCGAAACAAATTAACAACATAATTTACATCGAAACCATTGCCAAACTGGGTGACCCCTGTGTGAGAGGGTTCGAACTCTCTTCTCTCCCGCCGAACACTGCACCCCACCAGGGGAGGGAAACGTTTTGGCAAGATATTTAATTTCATATGTAAAAATCGACAATGGTACAATGACTTTTGGTAGCGTTTGCACTAGCCCTCGGGAGGGAGTGGGGATGGGGCGATGATGGGGTGTGTAAGTAGTTCACCGCACACCGTCGACCACGCGGGGGGATGGTGGGAGAGACCAATGCATGCATGTGCGTACGTGAAAAAGGTCTGTTCAGCGCTTGTGCTCTAACACGATACACACAATGGCTTTTCTTTCGCTCCCTCTCTCTAGCTCTCTCTCTCTCTATACAGCTCTCTATCTCTCCGTTTATTTCCCTCGGACGGACCACGGACCATCACTTTTTTTTGCGGCCAACATGGCACACATACACACACACACCAGTAGAGCGAGCTGGCCGCAACACCGGAGGGGCCCGCCGGTAAGGAAATCGCGCAACGCCAACTGTGGTGGTGGTTCGCCCAATTTCGAATGGAAAGGAGCAGCAAGCAGCAGCAGCAGCAGCAGCGCCAACTCTCAATTTCATGTTCGGCTTTCGCAACAAACCTGAATATATTCACACACAGGCGAAGGAAGAGGGCAACAAAAAAAAAAAAGCGACACGAAAAGATCTTCTTCGCTGAACACACATATGTGCGAGCTCACTCAACACAACCACCAACCCAACCCAGCACCACCAGTCAGCAGCTCAAACCCCATTCATGTAAGTTTTCTTTCTCCAGCTCCGTTTTGAGCGCTTTTTTTTGGTCTTTATTCAAGTCCAAAACGATGGTGCGATGGGGTGGTGAGCCAGTGCAAAAGGGAGGGGTGGATGGTTGGCTTCCAAATTTATTCACATTACCTCCCACACTCCCGCAGTTTCAGGGGACCAGCAGCGGTGGAGGAAGAGGTGGAGAATCGTCCGATCTAGAGACAAATTAAAATGATCTCTTCGCTCGGTCTTCGGTCTCGGCTCTCCAAACATGTGATCTCTAGACCATCATCTTGCCCTCTCACTGCTGGTTTGGTTGTACGTGGTGTGGTTGGCCATACCTAATGCTCTATACAAGTTAAGTTAGTAAAATACACCCTCTCTCTCTCCCACTCTCTCTCTCTTTCTTGCTCTCTCACTCTCCCCATCACTGCAGGAAGCATAAAAGCAGCGAATGTTAAGCTTTTATCACGTTAATAACTTTTTGATTCGTTAAATCATAACTTCACACATTGTAATAAACCATCAGTCGTACGTGTCCGTCCGCACACACAACCTTGCTACTACAAAGTGCTGCGTCTATGTGTGTGTGTGTGTGGGGCTGTATGTATCCGTGTGGCAGCACACAATTAAGTAGTTTATCGTGGTCTAGCTGCAATGTACGGAATCAAAGTAACCTCTGCGGACTGACTTCTTGCTGCCTACCTCTTCAAAAATGCGTGCACATTTGCTCATTACCTCACACTGAATATCCCCCCCATCCTCATTACAATAGTACATAGAAAAACACTTAAAAAAGGACCATTCATCCTATTTTAATTACCTTTTTTTTGGTTGGTTTGAGCCAATGATGGTTGCCGTTTTCGCCCTTTAGTCGGTCAACTACACTCGCCTCCAATCGATGGTGGGGTGGTGGTCAACACACTTTGTTGCCAGCTGAACCCACCGACGGTGATGTGTGCGGCGCACCCGTCTCGCTCTCGCTCACAGGCCAGCAGCGGCAGAGCCAGCAGCATACATAACCACCGACAGCATCTCTTCTCATCGGCTCATCTCTTCCGCGCTGCTGCTGGTGTATGAGGGGGGAGAGGGGGTTGTATGTGTGACTGACTTGTATAGCTGTGTGCGACCCGCAATGTTCCCAGTGTGTGCGTACGGGTTTCTTTCGCTGTGTTTGTGTGTTTGTTGGTTGGATATGTACGCGTTTTCCGAAATGAATGAGAAGCAGCCCCGCACACACACGAGCCCGCGCGCGCACGCACGCAAGAGAGCGAAGACGATGTCTGTCTCTTTTGCCCTTCCTTGGCTCGTGTTGCACACACCGAAACCAGCGCACACCGTCCCTCTTGCGACAGCCACTAACTAGCTTCCTAATTCATCAATTTCACGCGCACACACACACACCAACACGGGTGAGCTTCTCTTTGTATGAGCGCTCGTCGTGACGTTTCTGTGACCGAACCGTGGGGAGTGGGGAGCGAGATCGACAGAGACACGCGGGGCGCGATCGACGAGTTGCTACCACTTTTTCCCCCCTCACTTCCACTTTGACCCACACTAGCACGCACACGCCCGAGCGGACGGACACATCATTTCGCGCACACGGCGACGTCGTTCCACGGCCAACTACTACTGCTTTTCTCTATTCACGTTGCGCGACACCACACCACACACACACACATCCCGTCGCCCGACATTCGGGACCCGGTGTGAGCGAGCGAGCGTGCACACGACAGAGATAGCGGAACCGGTCTCTAGCGCGTTGCTTCTCTAGCGCGCTTTCGCTTCCCTCTAGCTTGCGCTCCGCAAGGATAGACGACACACTGTGCTGGGTTGCACAGTTCCCTTGCGCTCTCTCTCTCACACTCGTTCACCCGCAAGCGTGCGAGTTAACAAAAACCCGAAAAAGCAGAAACCTCACCACACTGACAGGCACGCGCGCACAAAAGCACACACACACACAGCCACTCGCAATTTCTTTCCACTTTTGCTGCTGCTGCTATGGGTGGTTACGGAATCTTTTCGCTTCTTCTCACTTTTCAACCTCGTTTTCGTTGCACTCGTGCAATCTTCCTATAGCGGCACCGCTTTTCACCTCACACTGCAAACACTGTGTGTGTGTTTGGAGGTTTTTGTATGTGTGCTTGGAGTGTGTGTATTAATGTGTTGCATTAGCAAAAGGGGGACGGGACGCAAGCGGGTTGCCTTATTCCACCCCTGCACAAAACACACGCACACACACCGCAACACACATGCACGATCACTTTATCTTCTTCTGATGGGTGTAAAAGCGCTGCTGTTGCTACCGCTGGCAAGCAGCTTTAACAGCGAACGGGACAATCCTTCCGGTAGATGTACGGGGGAGGATGTGGGGAGTACGACACCTCCTTGCTGCTGCTGCTGCTGCCCGGCAACCAACACCAAACACGTTTCGTGACACCGCTGGCTTCGACCGACCGACCGAAAAATTGATCCCAGTGTCGCCGCCGCAGCTCTCTCTCTCTCTCTCACTCACACTCTGGTCTTCCTTCAACGGCCGAAAAAAAAATCGAAGGAAACCACGTCGAGAGACCGCTGCTGTGCGTTTTTAATCGGCACCGCACACCACACACTTCACACTGCACAACGGCTGATCGCGGGGAGGGAGCAACGCCACCATACACACACATACACGAACTAAAAAAAAGCCACCCTTCTGCCGCACGTCACTTCACGTTACTTTTCACGTCTCTTCCGTGATCATTCACACCCCCACCCCGTGTGCACGCACACACACACACGCATGCACGTCCGCACGCGACACAATCAATGGGAGCGAACACACACTCACACGCGCTCACACGGCACATACACTACCGCGTAGCGGGAGGAAATCCGACCAGTTAGATAGGGGGGGAGGGGGGCAAGAAAAACGAGTGCGGTGTGGAATGGAATTGAGAAGAAAAAAAATCTCCTTCTTCACGTTCACAGCCGGGCCCGCAAGTTGGGTGTTCGTTTTCCTTTCCTTTTCTTCTTCTCACACTTTCATCCTTTTTTATCACACAGCTCTGTCACCTCGCGTTAGAATTCGATTCGAATCCGAGTTCCGATTGGAAATACTGCTTCCAAGCACAGTAGTAACCGACCGCAGAGAGCGATTAGTGTTACAACTTTCTTTGTCCTTTCTTTTCACACCGTCGACACGAACGCACGGTGGTGGGGGGAGGCCGTCTCTTGGGTTCTGCTGGCTGCACCGTGCTGCTGCTCGCCTGCCCTGCTACTGACTACTGCTGCTGCTGCTTTTTCGCTGCTGCTGACAGCCACTGCCGAAGCTGCTGCTTCCGTCGACCGATGGACCACTTACAAGTGGACGGGCCGGCACAAACACTACCAAGCTGCCCAGCACCGTACGTACACGCCAGCGCACGCACACTGCGATGCGTGCGCACGGGTTCCATGGCACGCGCCCGCACACACACACACCCACAGCTGATCGTAGGAACGTCCTTGTGCCGGGGCCCGACAACCGGGTTCGCTTACTTTGTACGGGTTTTGCTCGACCAAATGGCGAAACAATGGCTAAACAATGGTTTGCACTTAGCTTTAGGGTAGTTTTTCAAGCCACCGAGCTGTCCGAAATGATTTGCATTTGCGTTCTGTGCACGAGAAAGTGGTTAGCAACGGGGATGGAGATGGTTAGAAAAAAAAATTGCTTCCCAACACCCAGGCAACGAAAGTTGACGGGTCTTGATGGTAGCGTCAGTTTGTCGTCAGATAAGAGAATGTGGGAAGCGATGTAACAGTGAATAGGTACGTTCTCACAAGTCATATCTTTCTTCAAACTTTTCCCCTTCCACCAGCAACAAGTGTAAAAAAATGCGTTCACACACCACGATTGATAAAATTATAGTAATTTAACAAAATAATTAAATTTGTGGGTTTTTTTTGGTAAATTTTTCCCACGTCACTACTCAACATCAGAACAAAATCGAAAAATCCAGCAATTGCTACACAGAAAACATTAATGAGGAAAGCTTAAGAGTCGAACCCATTATCGCAAGGAAAACTTGTAAAACATAATTACATTTAATGCTTCGAATTCAAATAAACAACTACTACTACTACTACTACTAACAAAATAATTATTAAAACACGGGTTCTGGTCAAGGACTGTTCGTTACAACAGTTTGACATCTGACAGCGCTTTTCGATTCAAATTTGAATTATGATTTTAATAATGAATCGGGCTGGTAATAGCAAGAAAATAGTGAATTAGTTTATACATTTTACAGGAAGAGTATGTATGCATCTAGTAATAATTTTTGAACAATTGTGTTTGACTGATATTTTCTAGCAGAATATGCCGTGTGAGAACGCGGCTAATAGAATGTGAAAAACGCGTTGATTGTGATTTTTTGTGAAAGGAAAAAAATGGTAAAATAGATATCATCAAAAACATAACTAATGTACATATTAAGTATGGTTGTCTACCTATTTCAGCTCTAGTATGCGGAGCTACGATCAAATTCAATATGACTCGAGCGTTTCCTATACAACGTTCTTTCAATATACGTGGAATATGAACATGTTATTACAGTATGAGCTCAGCGGTTTCGGATACAATTGCGTGCCAACTAGTGAGGTCGCACACGATAGCTGAGTTGCTTGGCAGACAATGTGATGAATCAAATCGCCACCGAACAGTTTTGTACATAAACCTTTTGTTAACCAAACTTAAATTCATTGCAAGGGCTATGCTTCTTAACTCGATGACGACCATGCCGGTGTATCTTTCTGCCAAAGCTACCTCGTTGGTTAGCTGACAACCCAACTATTGAGCTGCCAACTGACGAAACAACGCAACTAAAAAAGACACAAACAGTGAGGTTAAACTATATTACACCTGTCCTCACTATCCTTCAAATCTTTATCTGGTTGCTATGGATCGCAATCTATGAGAATAGATCGTCATCAACTACGTTCGAATCGGTTTCAGCTACATTTGGATTTAGCAGTAGCTACACATTGTTCACTGCAACGCACCGTTTATTCGATGTAGGCCTTCCGGTTTGTAAGGAAAAACGAGTTGCATAGCAAAAAAAAAACATTTTTAAGAAAAGTACAAAAATCTCATGACCTGTTGAAAAATATGTTTTTTTTTTTTTTTGTATGGAAAAAACGTGCCACCTAAACAGCACAAATTAAATAGTTGGCATGCAATCGAAGTTCAATCAGTGAGGTCAGACTGTAAAACAATTATACAAATGTTAAATAAAGAATTCAAAGTCTATCAACAAGCATTTCACAAGCATGCAATGATCATCGTGGATCAATGCACAATCATGTGAATTTCAATGTTTCAGAATCCGTGCAATTTGCTCTTTGGGTCAGCATCGATTTTGTTCCTTGGGTACGCTGTTTCCAACCAGATGAGAACGATTAGCTTTTGCTGAAATCTTGATAATTTACATGAAAAAGGACTAAAACCAATGTTTTCTTAATGCCTAACCTGTTGAAAATACACTGCTCGATCGTTTGTAAGTCGTTTCTCTTTGCACTAAGCCGTTTCTGCTCGCAGAAAACTTCCTGCATCCGTTGGCAATGTGATTGCACATGTCCTACTGCGAACTGTCAAACGCACGTTTTCTTGTTTACATTCCTCTCCAGAATAGCGGTCCAGTTGAGCCGAACGGTCCAACAGCTAGGAAAGCAGTGAGGAGTGGCTATTCTGCGAGATGGAGGTTACTTCGGTAGATTTAGGTTTTCTGGAACCGTGTGAACCGTGGCTGCTGACGAACAAATTCTTCCGCAGCAAGATTGGCGGCAAACCGGCATGGCTAGAATTGAAACACCTGCCAAAACCGGACGATCTGCTGTGTGGCCAGTGCAATGAGCCGCTTGGATTCCTGTGTCAGGTAAGTGGGTAAGAACGGGCGGGTGAACCCGATACATTTTCAATTGTATTGTCTCATTTTTAGGTTTATGCCCCGGTAGAGGCAAACGAAAACAGCTTCCACCGAACGCTGTACGTGTTTGTCTGCTTAACGGCGGCCTGTAATCAATCACCCGAACCGGAAGCACGGTAAAAGCAGCAGCGTAGAAGATGAAAAACAAGACGGATAAATCAATTTATTGTTACCATTACAGCACCATCAAAGTACTACGCAGCCAGCTGCCACGGCGGAACGAGTACTACGAATATGATCCACCGGATGAGACGAAAGAATCGGTAAATGTCTTCAGATTGACACCTGCGACGCTCTTCTAGCGGGAAAATTACATTCCAGTGTCCTCTTTCCCCTTCCTCAGTCGGCGATCAAGTCTCCCGTACCGCTTTGCGTCGTATGTGGTTGCCGTGGGCCCAAGCTTTGCTCGCGCTGCAAAGCGGTCAATTACTGCAGTGCGGCCCACCAGCGGCTCGATTGGAAAGCGGTCCACAAAAGTGTGTGCTGCAGCGAGGAGGGGTCCACCGTCCCGGCGAGCGCTACAAGCAGCATTCAATTTCCGGAATTTGAAATCATTACCGAAGAGGAAGAATATGTAAGTTTGCAATCGCAAAAACACAATCGAAAACACTGTAATACGGCATTTACTGGGGCATTTTAAGGAGCCAAAGGCAAAGCTTTCGGAGGAAGAGAACGCAAAGCGGCAGCTGGCCGAACTGGAGCGACTGAAGCAGGAGGGCAAAGCGGGCGCCCTGGACGAGCTGTCCGAGGCGGAGCTGGACCAGTATTCGTCCGACCAGGTGGAGGATAAAACGTTCGACAAGTTCAAGGATCGCATCTCGGCCGACCCAGAGCAGGTGCTGCGGTACGAGCGGGGCGGCAAACCGCTCTGGCTGTCGCCCAAGCTCCCGCAGGCCATTCCGCCCTGCGGACGGTGTGCCGGACGGCGGGTGTTTGAATTTCAAATTATGCCCCAGCTGCTGAACAGCCTGAACAGCGAGCAGCTTGACTGGGGCACCCTCGTGTGCTACACCTGCGAGGCAAGCTGTGATGTGCAAGGGTACGCGGAAGAGTACATCTTCCGGCAGGACGTGCTCAATACCGATACGGCGAAGCACTGAATAAAGCGAACGACTGTAAGTATGGAAACGATGGTTATTATTGGGATGAATGGGATAGGGTAATCGGGTGTAATAATCCTAATGAGTTAAATTAACCAACACCATGATTCCGAAACATGAGCTTGATTATCTAACTCTACTAATCCCATTTCTCGTAGTAAATGCACACACCACGTGTTGATTGAAATTTGAAAAATAAAATCTAAACGACCGTTTATTGGCGTTTCATAAATGCATGCTCTGGAAGACTGTATGCGCTACCTGGGTGCGTTTTTTCCGGTAAGCGCCGCGCCTGGTCAGACCGTTTACCCACCAAACCCCCGTCGCTTCTCGCTCTTCGCTCACTTGCCCTCCGTGTTCTTGAGGAAATCGTACACCACGGAAAAGTCCTTGTTGGCCAAACCCTTCGCCATCAGCGTCCGGTAGATCTGGTGCGTGAGCGCACCGAGCGGGATGGGCGAGTTCGAGCTGGTGGCCACGGCCGACGCAATGCCGAGATCCTTCGTGATCAGCCCGGTGGCGAAACCGCCCGCATAGCCGCTGGCAGCCGGTGCGGTCGGAATGATGCCCGGCACCGGGTTGTTCACCTCCGACGCCCAGCTACGGCCGGTCGACGCGTTCACGATGTCGGCGAACACTTTCGGATCGAGCCCGAGCCGGATGGCCAGATTCATGCACTCGGCCAGCCCGCACATCGAGATGCCCAGCATCATGTTGTTGCACACCTTGGCCGCCTGGCCCATGCCGTAGCCGCCGCAGTGCGTAATCTTCTTGCCCATGCCCTCGAGCAGCTCCTTCACCGCCTGGTACTCCTCGCTCGTGCCGCCGACCATGAACGTGAGCGTCGCGTTCTTCGCACCGGGCACACCGCCGGACACGGGCGCATCGACGAACGTTGCTCCGGCCGCCTTAACCTTCTTCTGGACCTGCAAGGGGGAGAGTAAAAGCCGTTTCCCGTTCAGTACAATAAGGACGATTCGTATTGCATGCGCGTTCGTATGCGTACCGCCTTCGCCACGTTCGGATCGATCGTGCTGGAGTCGATGAAGATGGTCTGGTTCTTGATGCCGCCGCCACCGATGATGGTGTCGTACGTGTCCGCCACGATGTCGTTGTTCGGCAGCATCGTCACCACAAAGTCGGACGCTTTGGCCAGTTCGGCCACATTGTCGTACGGCACGGCACCCTTCGCCTTCAGCGATTCCTTCGCGTCTTTCGAGATGTCGAACACGTGCAGCTTGTGGCCCTGTGTGGAGGAAAAAAACGTTAATGATATAGAAACATTTCATTCCAATTGAAAGACATTTAAAAGTTTAACTACGGTTGTCCGTAAATATGATATTTTTTACAATAGGAAAATGACGCACTCTCACAGATATTGCGCAGTATCCATCGAACGCAAAACGGGTAACCACGGCAACATTCTATGCATACGTAGCCGTTTCACTTTCGTTCTAACCGCTGCCGCGTGTAAATGAACTGTCCTCCTCTTGCTCCCCGCCATCCTCCTGCCCCCCGTCCCCCTCCTTTTCGTGGGCCCTTTTTCGCGATCGCTGTATATGATTGATTTTCAAGGTCAGCTAAGAATAGCAGTTCCGTGCGCAACGTGAACACACTAAACCGGAACGCAAGGTGATCTCTAAAATGTAACGTGAAGGAACTTTGTGTTTCGCACATTTCCTTAGCGGGGCACGAGTTATCAGTAATTAGCAACATTGCGCATTGACATGCTCGCAGTTTCTAATGCCCAACGGGACGTTGCGTATGTCTCTGTGTGTGTGTCTTTCTGTTTGTCCGTGCGTACGTAACACACACGTATACGTTATCAAAGTAGGCGTGAGATGTGTGTTCCGCCAAGCCTCCACGCGTTTGACGATCACCACCAACACCGGGATAACGACCACTGATGGCGAGACAATTTTTATCAATTTGACATTGAGCTTATCATACGCGGGGCTGACTTTCGATAAAGAAAAAAGCAAAGAAATTACCCCATATGCGGTGGGGTGCGGTGTAAGGAAGTTTCTTCCCCTACCGGCACACGTGAGTGTTTGTGTGCAATTTTGGACCACAAAAAAGAAGAAAAAAAACGAAATCAAAACGCCCTTTACGTAACGCGATCCGGCGGTGTGTATGCGGCGGATCGGAAATGTGAGCCCCCCACTTACCTTCGCCATCAGGTTGCTTGCCATCGGACCGCCCATGTTGCCGAGCCCGATGAACCCAACATTCTTGGGGCCGCTGCTGAACGAACGGATCAACAGGTCGGACAGCAACTTGAGCTGCTGCTGCTGCTGGCTGCTGCCGGCGGTACGCGTCAGTACACGGTAGGCCATTTCGATGGGTTTTTTTTTTCCTTACTGTTCTGGGGCTGCTACCACACGCTAACCACACAACGCAATCCGATCGGCACACCGGGTGGATCTGGCACGGGCAACTGTGAAGTTGGCGAGAGCTGTGTTCAGCCGCTAGAAACGCTCCGCTACGGTCGTTTATTTGCTCGGTACTGTGGTGGAGCAGCCTGGTGTTGTGCAGCGAGTGCCCGGTTGGCCTGTGCCCCAATACAGACGTGTAGCTAATATCAGCTAGTGTGGCGCAAAACATACGCACACCGATGCACGCGTGGAACCCAGCAAACCGGCTTTACATTGTTGCGGCGACGTTGCTGTTTTTTTGTAACCCAAAATAATACGCACAAGCGGTACACACTAGCGGTACCGAGGTTGGAAGTTGCCGAACACATTTCGTCGGTGAATAAGCCGGAGCACATGCATTTAACTTTAAATAATCATTTGCTTGCACTTGTGTTGGTTTTTTATTTGAAAAAGAATGTAAAAGTTTTGCAATAAGCAGTAGCACTTAACAATAAGGTAAATTTAACTTTTATTGTTAAATGTTCACAAATTACCTGAATATGTGTAAACCTTCATATATTTTTTTCGGATTCAAAATTTCACAAAAATTTGAGTATTTTTTATATTTTATCTAAAATCTTCGATCATCAAACCATATCGATGGGAACCGCTTGCATGCAGGTTGTATGCAATATATTCCGATAAACGCCACCTCTTGGGAAATTCTGGTACTACAGTCTGGCGGTAAAATGACACAATGAGCCAATTGAATTTTAAATCCATTATTTAGTGATTTTTTTTTACTGTAATTGTTTTGATTCTACTCTGCACATATTCACAGATTTAAAATTCTCCTCATATCTATTGTCAATCATTTTTATCCTCTATGAGCAAAGACTAATAAGTAAAGTTTTTCGTCGAAGCTCGATTTTTGCACTGCTGCATCGCTTCCTTGAAACCTTCGCAAATTTTTACATCCGCCTCCCTGTCGACGCACGTAAGAAATTGCTTAATCTCCAAGTTGCATACGTCCGGGGGTGCACTCTTCTCCGTAACAGCAGCCCCCTGCTCCACGGCGGATTGTTTTTCCTTTTCTAGTGCATCCGCACTTTGCGGATCCTTCGGCTCCGTTCGTTCAAACAGCCCTCCCAGTGCACGGCCCAACACAGATCCTAGCGCAACTCCGCCGGCCGTTGCTGCCATTTGGGAGAATAATCCTGGTGCCGCGGGTGTTGCTGGTATGGCCGACGGGGCCGGTTTCGTTGGTTCGGCAGCGCTGCTGCCGCTGGACGGTGGACTGGCACTTTTGCCAGTACCACCATGATGGGATTTGGTATCGGTAGTTTTACGGGACGGTGGAACCGTTCTTGCACGTGTATCACGACGCGGCATGTTTAGATTTTGTTCTGTGTGTGTGTGTGTACTTTTTTACAGCGTGTACTCTTCGCGACGTGACATTCAATCAATCAAAGCCTACTGCATTTGACGGTTGCGTGGGGAAGTTTGCTGGGTTTTTTTTTCCAGCCATGTCCTTGATCGTGTATTAAATGATCATTCTATGTGTCTACAATGGTCATAGTAAAAGCGTAAAATAATTTTTAAAAAATAAAGCATTAATGCACAAACAATTTTCTAATGGCGCCACTCCAAAAACCAAAGGTTGTTTGGCATATGCTTGTGGTATATAGCAAATGATAGACGATGTGTACCATGACGATCGCCTAGCCCCAATATAGTAAGTGAGTGCTAATTAGCTCCATCACGAACTGCAACCTCAAACCGGTGCTACAGGTGAAACTCGCATATTTAGCCTTTCCTTAACCCCGTTTTATACCACAGCCCACAGTTGTATGGGGGAATGATTTCGTTTGTTATTGTTCGCGCTCACAAAAATGAGATCAATCAACAAGCTAGAAGCAAGATAAGAAAGAGTTGATCGCAAATGAAATGTAACTTTTGCTACGAGCAAAATGTAGAAGCGCCTAGATGTGAAGTACAATGTTTAAATCCGATTCGAGACGATTCTTTATCATCATCATCATCATTTTGCTTTTTTTCCTTTCCTTTTTGTCACGTTGTGTTTGTTTGATGCGGTATCTCCGAGTATTTACCTGTCCCGGAGCATCCGGGCTCATAAGATGTGTGTGTCCCGAATGGTCTATATCCCTTGACGCTATATCTTTGTTGGCACTCTGGCGCCATATTGGAGCAAACAGTGCGCGGGAACATAGAAATCTCTGCAATCTCCAAGTCCCTGTCCCTGTGCGGGGTACTTGTTGGAGTGGTGATATGGAAGGAAAGTGGTAGACGACACCAGGGAACAACAACACAAATTAAAACAATACTAAAGGAAAGGGAGTAGAAGAAGAAGAAGAAGTAGGACTTCAAGGTGCTGGGGTGCAGGAATATTGCAGTGAATGTGAAGAAGCACCAGCCACCGACGTCTTGACTTGAGCAATCTAATTGCCTTCTTTGAAGGTTCCCCCATCCGGGCGGGTGATACTCATTTCAACAACGTGTACAGCGCACACCGCTGCTGCTGTTGCTGCTACGGCTGCTATCTGGGCGCTATGGCTGGATGTGATACTAAAATTGTGCTCTCGCCATTATCTTATCTCCCATCCTGGTTGGAATGTGTGTGTGTGTTTCGATTTCGATGAGCTCTGGGTGTGCGGCAGGGCCGGCAACCTGTGGCACGGACGATACTATTTACCTGCAAGAGATGCCTATGGTATGAATAACGCCTGTTGTTCTACAGAGATCCACGTCATATAAGAAAAGAGTGTTATCCAACTTCTGCACCGAACGACATGTGGTTTAAAAAAAGGGGGAAACATTATTCTTACTCTCATTTTACTCCATTTTTAATTGCTTGTTCCGAAGATATTTTCACATTCTTCAAACTAATGCTCGATCAAGATCGTCTCAATAATTATGAGTCACCGTGTGAAATGAGTAAGTTATTTCACGAGAAATTATCTCGCCAAAGGTTGCAACAATAAACACTACTTTCTTTGCGCCCTGCGCACGTTACCACCGTTATCAGTTTATCTTTCAGCAATCATAAAATTGATTTTGTTAGGTCGTAGCTTTCGATGGAGCGTTTTTTTCTGTCAGCATAAGGCTATTTTTTGATATGAATTTATAAAGTACCATGAAAGAGTGTAAGAATAGATTGCTTTACGTAGAACAGTAGAATATTGGAGTTGGAATTACCAGCAACTTTAAATGATCGTCTGCCAAAAAAGATCCTCCAATGTAGTTAACAATCAGCAGCTGGTGGTACATCTACCATAGGTTCTTGTTAGTTGATTTTGTCAACCTTCAAGAAGCTCATAAGAAGCAATTTCTTAAACAAAATCATTCCTTATATTGTTATCTACTCGTAGACCATTAAAGATAACAGCTTAGCGCAATGTTTCTGCGCCTGTTTCTGAAATCATGTAAACGCATTTTTATGCTTCAAATGCCTTCAACGGTTGCCTTTAATCAAATTCCCATCTTTAATTGGATTTTAGTGTTTGAGCACCCCCACCACGACCACCAATGATGGTCGACTGGGTGTTGCAACAACAGTCATTGGAAGACGTTGTCGCTTCCCTTCAATTACCGGTCGTGCAATGATCGATCGGTGGCTCCTCCAAGTCCAAGTTGATCACAGAGCGCCACCCAAGACACAGACCGTTTGGTTGTTCGTTGTTCCCCTTGGTGCACCGGAAGCTATCAGAACGAGTGCGTGTCTGTGTGCGCGTGTGTATGTGTGTGATTCAAAATTAGATTGCTCCGGCAAAGTAGAACAGCAAACAGGCTGCGACCGAATACGACCGTGGCAGGCGGCGTACCCGTTCCGGTGATAATGGTGCGATCATGTGCGCCTACGACAGCGCCTGTGTGTGTGTGTGTGTCAGCAAGCGCAGCAGAAGTAAAGCAGAAGATCTGCTTTCCCTCATAGCCCCATTATTACCTCCGTCCAAAGGTGTATGATTTATCAGCGACAACATCCTGCAATCACACGCCAACGCCCAACACCGTATATCAAAAACAAGGCCCTAAATAAAGTTAAACAAAAACCATCAACCTGCTGGCTTATATTGCAGTGCGGATGCTCGACGCGACGGAAGCCTTTCGTCAGTGGGGGTTTTTTTTTTGTCTCTTACAAAATCTCCATCGTGGCCTCGGTGACAGGTGACAGGGCTGCTGATATACCTCTCACCCATCCGATATCTACACGCCAAAGGAGAGATGACTCTCCGTGGACACACATTAAGCAAACCGTGTTAACATATTGGACAAACACAGTGTGCGCGCGCGCCCTCGGCCGGTCACTCTTACACACACACACACACACACACACCGGTCTGTGTTTGAGAGTGTGGCCGAATACTGTGACCTGGTGTCCCTGCTATATCTCTCCCCTCCTGCCAGCACATTAGCGCAGCAATATAGAGGGACACGGAATACAGTGTCATCCTCCCGGGTGTATTGTGCTTCTTGTTCGTGTAACCCTCTGGTAACCCTTTCTGTGTAGCACCCCCCCCCCCCCCCCCCTCCCGAAATGTCCTGCACACGAGCGTCGAGTATATTGCGCCTGAAGATCGCTGTTTGTTTTGTCGAAATAAAATCAATATTTCGCTTTCGGTTTGTTCCGTTTTTTCTGGCTTCTCCTTCTTTGCCTTTCCGATCGAAACGAGGAAGGGAAGGAAGAGAGGAGGGAGCGTTTTTTTTTTTCGTGTCTTAAAATTGTCAAATGTACTTCTGTAAAGATCCCACCTAACATAATGGGCGCACGAAGAACAAAGGAAATGTCCCGAGATTGAAGGTGTGAAGATGCTGTTGGGGGAAACATTATGTATATAGCGACCACAACACACACACACATACACGCATACCATCACCATTGGCTTTTATTAATTGTATTGTAACTTCAATTATCAACAACATTCCACTGTATAACCATAACGTATTGTGAAGGTGATCGTTAGGGAAGATCATAGAGTACAGTTGATAAAACTCCACTTTATAAGCAACTGGTAGAGTTGATCATGTACAAAAGATCGTTTTATTAGTAACCTCAAACAATATATCTCCAAATTTAATCTGATATATCATTCCCTTGCTCATATTGATCATACATAATTGATCATCTCGTTGGAACGATCGTTCAATATTCAATTCCAACATTAGGAAGTTGAAGTTGATCATCGAAGGAAATCATCTAATAACATTTCCAATTAAAACCAACACCTGTTTGCATTTGCGTAAACAGGATCATATAGGAAGGATCATATCATTACTCTACGATCAATAGCCACTTCCTCTAATCGCTCTTGCTACAAATTTCTTTGGAAATTTCCATCTCTTTAAGCTTCTTCTTTGTAAAAAAACAAATGTACAAATTGTTGCAACGGCTTAACTGTTTTTTATCTCGACAGCACCTCGAATGCGATCCTCCACTTCTTCCCCCTCGCTCCCGGGAGCGCAAAGAGATGCGCAGACGCTTCGCACCGTAAAGCCAACAATAAAACAATCCAATACGAATAGAGGGTGCATGTATTTGCATAGATAACACCATTTTCCAGCTCCAGCATCTACACTACCAGTTGGCGCGATTTAGTAGTACCCTGAGTGTGTGTTAGTGCTTGCTCTACGGGTAGAGTAGTTGTGCAGTGTTGTGTAGTGTCGTGTGCCGCACAAGTTTCGCTCGTCTAGTAGGAAGCGAGACAGCACCAGCAGCAGCAGCAGCACGACGATCGCGTCAGGTAAGAAGATCGCCCGCTATTAGTACACAGACGGTGTTGCCCTGTGCAAGGTGTTAGCAAAGAGCCTCACCATACCAGACCCCAGACACAGACAGCAGCAGCAGCAGTACGTACGAGCGTAGTGTGCCGGCATGGAGCGATATCTTATCAATTATCACATATTTGTTCTTTTCGCACACACACATACACATACACTCTAGCGTTGCAGAAGCACCTCTTTACCCTTGGCCATAGGCCACGAGGCACAGGAAAGGAAGACAGGGAGACGGCCATGATGACGTGAACCTTTAGCTCCTTCCTTTCGGTGACAGACGACGGGGTGGGGTTTTTTTTGGTACAAAAAGGTACACGGGGGGAGGGGGGGGGGGAGGTACAAGTGGTTCCACTGTACCGTACACGAACGGGGTGGTTTTGTGTGCAGAGCAGCAGGGTCCCGCTTTCGGAAGGCTATAGGAAGCTATCGCACCGGCACGTCAGCTCATTTCGTGTCGAAACGTGGTCGAAGTCACATTGCTCTGCGGGGTGGGACGATGTCACCTAGAGTGCCTACGTCGTCGTCGTTGGATCTGTCCGTGCAAGGGAAGCAGCGGTGGTCATGTCACCACATCCAACCAGCCAACCAACCGGTCAGTAGCGATCGTTTGGCGTCGGGAGCAAGCTGGTTTCGTTGTGACACCAAAGTGACTGTATGTGTGCGCGCGTGTGTGTGTGCGTGTTTGTGTGACTGTGTGCGTGCACCCGTATGTGTGTACAGTTTGTGGCTGCCGTGGCAAAGGGGGTTCTGTTTTGTTTTTTTTAGGTAAATATTAGCCCAGCAAGCCCATCTTTTGCTCATCGATCCGGACACACGGACGGGCGGATGGACCCGCAACGCATCAGCTTCACGTGCACGCAACTGAGTGGACTGAGAAGAGGGTCCGTGACCGATCTTGTTTGTGTATTAACAGTACGGTTTGCGCATCGGTCGTTCGGATAGGTTGCCATTAAGAACAACCTGGGGGCGGCCACGTTTTCTGCGGGGTTGAAAAGGCGGTACAGAGTACGGTACAGGAAAGGGCTACGGGATCACATCCCAAACGTGCGATGATGTAAGCGATCAATAGCTCATTGTACGCATTGGGCAGACACCTGTACGCAGTAGCTCTCTTCTCGGTGGTGGTGATGGTTGCCAAGTTCGATCGTACCAGGATCGCAATCGAATATGAAAATAAAGAGAGCTATCCGTCGACAGTAGGGATATAATTCACTGTCATGGAATTGCTCTCTTTATGTACAATTCGATATTCAACGTGCAACGTGCCGGAGGTGTCAACGTTGCGTCATTAAAGGGGAGGGGGGGAGGGTCGTCTTCATCTCTCGCATTGATGGACCATGCCATGTGACCGCTATATGACGCAGAAGAAGAATGCCGCATTTATTGCACCTCAAATTCGATAAAAATCTATTTCCTAAATATCGGGTGGACTAATGATAATGCAGCTTAATGATGACCTTAATTTTATTTCTCCCAAAATGACAACACACACGCTCTCGTGCTCTCCAATTATTGTGTAGGTATACGATCGGCCATTACTGTGACTTTCCTTCCCACGTGTACCGGGCAGCAAGAAGAAGAAAAAGAAAAGAAAAAAAACACAGCAAACAACAATAAATTCATTTTTTTCCCTGACTCGTTTAGTTCAACAAGTTTGTAGGCACTTAAAATATCATTTATTTCAACCACACACACTCTCGTTACGACGTGAGGGTACCCCCGGGGAGAGGTATTACAATGTGAGTTGATTGTATGGCAAAAAGAGAGAGAGAGAGAGAGAGTGAGAGAGAGAGAGAGAGAGAGAGAGAGAGAGAGAGAGAGTGAGAGAGAGACTACAAAATAGGATGGAACGGTGGGATGGGGGATGCAGGGGCGGCAGAAAGTCTCTTATCAGGCGTGTGTGGTTGCAGTTGTTTGCCTCTAATACCGGCACGAAAGTACAATGATTTAGCACGTCGTAGCAGTTGGAACATGGCGGGAAAGAGAGAGAGAGAGCGGGGAACCCATCAGGTGTTCCGAGGTGATCAGAACAGGAGCGGCATACGTGCGTTTGCTGGATCGCTAGATGTGTTAACGTGGCGCAATAGGTATCGAGAGTAGTCGCACTATCGCACATCTTATCGCACAACACCGGCACTGGATCGCCCCCTTACGAGGGGCACACAGAGAGAAAGCGGGAGGACAACTGTACTGCAAGTGCTTTATCGATTGCTGCCTTTTTAACCATTAGAAGAAAAAAAAAACAACACACAATGTGTTGCAGTGTGCAATCGATGATGGTAACATTTTTATGTAGCAAAAAACGAGAAATTTTACAATAAAAATTACATTACAACAGCAAACGTGTGTGGGTCACGTGTTTTTACAACCTCTCTTTGTTTAGCAAAACTGGAAATGATTATATAGCTAAGGCACAAATGCTAAAATGCTGGTGTTGGTATGACTGTTGGTTGGTGTTGGTACGATGATTTAGGAATTGTTCATCCCGGCTCCCGATTCGACGTCGAGCGACCGCATGTAGTCCTCGATCTGCTGCTTCAGTTTGCCATTTTCCACCAGCTCGTCTGTCGACAGTTCCAGGTTGGTCATTGGCGAGACGGCTTTCTCGCGGGAAAACCATTCCCTAATTGCGGACCGTTCGTACGTGAACCCGTCTGAGATGTGGGGAAAGTGAACAATAAAGAAACTTTATATTAATATTCCAATATTGTAGAGAAAAAAATGCCCTTTCAAAGAAAACTCCCCCCAAAACTCTACCTTCCGCGTAGACCGGATCCTTCATCAGCTCGTGCGTGATCGGACAGATAAACTCGAGCGGTATCTCGGACGTCTTCACCGCCAACGAGAACAGCAGCGAGCGTATGCCGGTTATGTGCGAGCCGACGCTTAGCCGGCTGGTCAAATCCCACACCACGATCGTGCGATCGTTCGACCCGGAAGCGATCACCGTCGAATCGCTATTGATTGCCAAACAGTTGACGTACCGCAGGTGTTCCGACAGGGTCTTGAGGCACGTGCCCTGCTGGTTCCAGATTTTGATCGTCTTGTCCAGGCTGCAGGAAAATAGCAGCGTCCCGGTTGGATTGAACCTACAGCAACCCAAAACCCGCAGCAAAAAAAAAAGAAACAGCGCCCCCATTGTAGGAAAATCCTTTCAGTGCCTAACCGCTCGAACGGGTCTTACCGTACGCAGGTGACGGAGCTACCGTGGGCCGAGATGGTTTGCACGCAGCTAGCATTCATCACCTCGGTACTGTAGATGGTCGACTGGCCGGCAAAGTGTTCCTGGGGGCTGGTGGGAATGAGCCGCGATCGGCGACTTCGGTCGATGTTGCTTGGCATAAAGAAGATTCTCCAGATTTTGATGTAATGGTCCGTGCCGCACGTAGCGACCGTGTAAATTAGCGAACATTTGTCGGTTGCTGATCGGTAGTGGCGAGGGGAGAGAAGAAGAGGTAAATTGCAATTGTGACCTTAAAACTATGGCTTTAGCAAGGGCACTTACGATCCGTGTGGACAATTTTGCAAAAATCCGCCGACAGCACTCCCATATCATGTGCGGCATCGATCGAACAGTCTGCCGACGAGAGATCGCCTGCGAAGAAAGAGACACAATTTATTGATAAATGCACAACGCCATGACCTGCAGTGAACGTACCAGCAAAATCATTCTCAACAGCATACAGTCTCACATTGCCCAACGTGCATGCGGTCAGCAGGATGTCCGAGTCGCTTGAAAACGCCATCGTATGAACGGCCTCATCGTGTACCTTTACATGGCTGGAAAACGAGAGAGAATGTCAGTTAGAAAAGCACGACCAAAATAATCGCCATACAAAACCGTACCCCTTTAGGCTTTTATCCTGCCCCCAGATGCAAATCGAACCACTGTCGTCCGAGCTGACGATCGTCGATCCGTTCGGACTGAAGATGCAGGCCCGGATCGCTTCGCCGCCCTCCTGATTGATCACATTTGAAATTTGGCCATTGCTCAGATTCCACAGTATCACTGTACCGTCGACGGAAGCGGATGCAAGCACGGCTCCCTGTGAAGAAAGTGACGCGCAAAAAAAAACCGTTATATTTAGTAGATACCAAAGCGCCACAGATTAAGGTTAAAGGATTATGAAATTAAATATCTATAGTAAAAACGAGTCTTTCTAAGAAAAGTCTTTATATGCCGTCCACAAGCACAAAGGAAGCGTGGTAGGCCCAAATTGAGGTGGCAGGATGGCGTGGAGGCATCCGCTTTAATGGCCGGGATAACGGATTGGCAGACGAAGACGCGAGGCCGTTAAGGCCGGGGTGCATTATCCGTACTCGCTAATGTAATTTGTATTTCCATTAGGACATCTGGCGGCGGCTGGGGGAACCTTTTTTTGGTCATCGAGGGAATGGTCATCTCAAATTTAAGTAGTTTTTTCACCGTTTTTATGCGAAAATGGCTGAAATACTTTCACAACATATTTACCTATCAATTACAAAGCTTTTCCAGTCCTGTTAATTATTATTAACGGTCGATTCGCTGGCGATGTTGTATTTCTTATGATTCCCGAAAGAGGGCGACACAGACAGTGTTTAGTGTGGTCAACGTCTACCACTGATCGGGTAAAGCATTCTCGAAGGATCTCGATCTAGGCTAAGCGAAAGATGCAAGGTCACTCTTTCGTCAAAGCCCACGACAAGTAACAAGGATTTTTTAGCGTTACTAACGAAAAAATAATTAATAAGACAGCATAAAAAAGCTTGTTTTAACTTAAAAAAGAATTACCAACTGGCGAAAGAAAGAGCCCTGTTGCAGTGTGTCCAGTTTAAGTAAAAAACATGGAAAAATAACATATTTTCTGAAGCGGCTCCAAATTGTTTGGCAAAATGCTTCAGTCAGCCGCCAGATGCGCTAGTGAAAATTGAAATTAATCTAGCGAGTACGGACAATGTACCCCAGCATTTATCGGTTTCTGACACTCCTGAGACATGCCAAGACCGCAATGCGGTTGTGGCGCCAGATAAGTTAGTATTTAGCTGTCCTTTTTCTTACAATACGTTTCGCCTAACTTAATATCTAATCTAATGAAAAAGCTCTCAAAGCGAAGAAAGCTCCGCAAAGAAACCAACAGATGGCGCCACCAGCTTTTTTTGCTGTTTTTAGAATGCATCAGTTGTTTTCCGTCTGCTAAACGAAGCCTTTTTAGATTCCTTTTAGGTTGAGAGCTTGAGCCGTTTAGAACCCGTTTAGTGGTCGTTTAGTGGAATTGTGGTACTTGGGTAGTAGTTTGTTTAGCACACAATTAAAATTAATTAATTTATAGCGGAATGTGGGCAAGTGTGCCACCTTAAGCATTTCAAGTTATAACTCACTAAAACGTGTTTTTCAAAAGCCGATTTAAATCTCATAACCATTTTACATCTATTTCCTCACTTATAAATGAGTTTCGCTTGAAAAAAGTGCAAATAAAACAGTTTTTGAAGCGTTTTAAAAAGGGTCCAAAAAGACGTTGTTTTTTGGGCTATGGGGCAAGAGTGCCACTCGTATGGGGCAAGACGGCCACCTGGTTAAAATAGCCGTATTTCTTAGATAATAGGAAATAATTACGTTTGTACCACTAGTGTATGTATTCCTACATGTATTTAGTCACCAATGAACCCTTTTTGACCACCAACTGTACCACAATATGGTTTGTTAGGCCAAAAATACACGGACCGGAATTTCGCGGCCGCGGAATTCCGCCTGCTGTCAAACCCATATACAAAGTGTCAACGGCAACTCTCCCGAACTATCATATCCATACATTTTTCAGCAATCGAAATTCCGCGGCCGCGAAATTCCGGTCCGTGTATTTTCGGCCTTACTGTTCTGTTTTTCTGGCGTGGAATCCGCTCACAATAGCGCACCATTCCGCAGCATGCTACAACAATGTTTACATTTTTGACAGCTCGCGCCTATGAAAGATGGTGGCACACTTGCCCCAAACAGAGATGGCACACTTGCCCCAAAAGTTGTAACTTTTTTGAAATTGAATTTTTCAGTGACAAAAAGAAAGTTTTTTTCAACTAACCCCACAAAAAATTTCACGTTTTCTCAGCTATACGGTGGTGTAAATATTTTCTCGGTTGATTGTTCGCATGATTTTTGAGAGCTTACCCAAGCGCCACAGATTAAGCTTAAACGACTGGAAAATTGAATATCCATAGAAAAAAAATGAAAGCTCCAAAGCTTCATTGGTTTGATCAATAGATGGCGTATTAAAACTAATCATTATATTGCTATCCTTTTCTTGTAATGTGTTTCGACAAGTTTCTTCTTATTATGACCTATATAGCCTTCTAACTTTCTGAGCAAAAATCTATATAAATAGTCGTGTGGTCAGATACGTGGATATCAACACCAACGACCATTATTCGAATCTCACTTGCTTCAGTGCTGGTGATTTCCGTTGGAGTTTAGTATTTAAACAATCGTATCGCCGTTCTGGTTCTAGCGATGCATAACTTCAATGCGAAACCATACAACAGTACAGAGGAAATGAGAAAGCTCTCCTCCAAGCGATGAAGCTCCACTGGTTGGGGTATCCCACCAACAGAGAGCGCCACCAGCTTTTTTGCTATTTTTAGAATGCATTAGTCGTTTGCCGTCTGCTAAACGAAGTCTTTCTATATTCCGTTTAGGTAGAGAACTTGAGTCGTTTAGAAGCCGTTTAGTGGTCGTTTAGTGGATTTGTGGCACTTGGGTATTTGATTGGATTAAAAAATTATAATATTCTGCTCAATTTTGAAACTCAACATAAATCAGTTCAAAACAATGGGAAATATCGATTGATCTATATGTAATTTGGCTCAGTATACCCAGTCATTGGAAAACAACCAACTGTATACAAAATTGATCATTAAACTAAAGTTTTCAAGGAAAAATGCTTGGTGGCATTCTTGCCCCGTATGGCACACTTGCCCCAAATTCCGCTACGTGAATTTAACTCCGTGAGATGCAATTTGGATTAAGGCCACGTTATTGCTTGTTTGCCTCCATTCAAATAGCGCCGCTTGTTTTCAATATTTGAGCAATCGTTTGCTGAAAGAATCGTGAATGCATAAAAAAAATTAAAAGAAGAATAAACAAAATCAGTTTTTCCAATCCATTCTTTCAAAATTCAAATTTGCCTGACCTAACCTGACTGTATTGCAAGAGCCCTTTACCAGCTGTCATTGCCGTCAAGCGCAATCGCGCCAAACGTCACAACACAAAACAAACGCCGGTTTCCAACGCAACGGTACGCATTCCAACCCGCCCGGGAGGTTTTGTTATCGTTTTTTTTTCGTGCTTATTGGCGTGTCCCCGATGGCTCTAACCCGATGGGCACACCTTCTAGCCCGTAAACTGTTTCAGTGAAACTATTATCAACACACCAGAAAGTTCTGTACCTTCGCAGAACCCCTTTGTATCACGCGCAATACACCACATCTCCTCCACCGTGTCAACATGAGCAAAAAAGACTCGGAAAATGTGTGCTTCTGGCTGCCGAACCAGACCGCCGGCAAGATGGACGTACTGACGCCGCACAAAATGATCGTCGTGTTTCTGATCCAGGAGTACCTGCGGCTAAAGAAAACGGTCACGGACGGGCAGGCGCACGCCGAGCAGCCGCACCAGATCGAGGTGAGTGCGGGCGACCGGAAGCGGTTCTGCATGCTGCTGCTGAAGCTGATCCAGTACCCCGACCTGCCGTACAAGGAGCTGTACGGGCTGCTGCTCTCCCCGGAGTACGGCGTCCATCCGGTGCAACTGGAGGAGTTTAAGAAGCTGATGAAGCTGCTAAAAACGGTCGGCATCGATGTGATGTTCGATCTGTACAATGAAATCGACAAGCTCATCATGGACAATACGGCCAGCTTTCAGATCGGCATCGTGGGCCTGTACCTGCGCAAAGTGTTCGTCACGATGGACCGGATGAGCTTTCACGAGATGAAGGACCTGTACCTGGCCACGATTGCGTACTACGACAAGGGCATGCACGCGATCCGGCTCGAGCCGGGGTCGGATGCGAACTACACCGACAGCGATAGTTTCCGGCAGCCGCCGCCAAACCAGTACACCCCGATCGAACCCTCCGACCATGGATCGCACTCGGCCAAGTGGTCGGTCAAACAGTCGGAGCTGTTCATCGCCCAGCAGAGCGCCCTGCTGAAGGAGAACGAAGCGAAGGCACTGCCGCCGAAGGAGCTGCAGAAGCGGCTGAACGAAATCATCCACGACCGGCCGCACTGTTCGCAGGCCTACTTTCTCAGCTACATGAACAACGTGCGGGTGCGCGAGTTCTTCGGTGCGGTGCACGCGCTGCAGCGCGTGTTCGATCGCACCCCGTCGGCCGGTGCACCACCGCCGGCCACCTCGGCGGGCGCATCGGAAGGGAAGGACTACCAGTACTCCAGCCTGAACCTGGCCATCCTGCACGCCGAGTTCGGGCACCCGCGGCTGGCCCGGGCCTGTTTGCGCGAGTGCGTCATGCTGGCGCAGGAAAACGGCGACCCGACCTGTTTGCAGCTGGCCCACGCCTGGCTGTCCCACCTGGAGGGCCACTGTATGCCGCTGCCGGACAAAACCACCAGCGGCAGTCTCTTCCATGCCACCTCGCTGCATATCCTGTCCCACCTGCGGCAAGGGTCGATTGCGGGCCGCCGCCCATCGGAGCTGTTCGGGCTGCTGATGGTAAACGATCTGCTCAACTGTCAGCGCTCGATGATGGACCTGGTCGCGACTGGCATTGCGGAACGGACCGCACTCTGGACGGTGTACGGCAAGCATGAGCAGGCATCACTTTGCGCCCAGCTGCTGCTTAACGTCGAGCTGAAATCGCTCGACAAAACGTACAACGGGAACGGCATCTGCCAGGTGCTCTGTGCGCTGGTCGTACGGCTGGCACATCTGGGCGAGTTTGGGCACGCGCTCGTAGTGCTCCAGCACGCCAAGCAACGGTTCCCGCGGTACCCGCAGTCCCGCGACTGGCACCTAACCGACCATTACGTCAGCGTGCTGCGGGCCCTCTACCGTGGTCGGTTTGCCGAAGCGAACGCCGAATGTCAGCACCTGCACTCGTACGACCCGCACCTGGCCCTGCTCCAGTTCGCGCACGTCGCGCTGGGCAGGCAGGACTTTGGCACGGCGGAAACATTCCTCGCCCAGCTGCTGGCGGACGAAGCGCTGGCCCCGCTGATGCGCATCCGCGCGCTGCTACTGTCCGCCAACGTGCACATCCACAACGGGCAGGCGAAAGCGTTCAACCAGCTGAACGTCGCCCAAATGTACGCCCAAAAGTATCACCTACAGTACGAGGAGGCGCTGGTGAATCTGCACCAGGCGTACCTGCTGCTGACGCACCTGCACGCACCGAAACAAGCGTTCGCTGCACTGAAAGCCGGCCTGGAGACGATCCTTGCCAACGGGCCGCTGTACGATCGGGCCCGTGCACTGTTCCTGTTTGCCCGTACGCTCGTCGAGATGGAGCGACACGGGGCGACAGATGGGGAGGAGGCTTGGGAGGAGGCCGCCGCCACGGCACAACTGCAGCAACTCACGACCATGCTGCCAACGTTCGAGGAAGCGGTCGAAATGTTCGAAAAGCTCGAATGCTACAGCAAGGCAAAGGATGTGTACGTGTACCTGGCGCGGACGTACCACGAGCTCGGTGAGGTCGAGAAGCGCAACCGGTACTCGTACCGGTACCGGCTGCTCGAGGAGCAGTACCCAACGGAGCGCCAGTACCTAAATGTGTTCCTGTGAACCGCCGCCACGTGCATTTTGTTGCTACTTACCTTCGGCGACACACGTACACTCGTCACTCCGTACCGGTGGCCGAGCAGGGGCGAGAATGGTTCTTCCCGGTAGCCGCTACCCGCCACCCAACGCCACACACGCACCGTTTTGTCACTGTATCGGGGGGAGAGAGAGAGAGTTAAATAAAACGAAAATGCATTAGTCACGAGCAATTGCGTCGTCCCAAGGCACTTATTTCTCAGAAAAGCTCACAAGCACATACAGACTAGTGATGGGTAAAGTTGGTAAACATCTGGAGTCGACTTCGATAATTTCGGAAATGGACACCGGAAGGTAGGTCCGTCCAGCATTATCCGGAGTCGTGCGGAATCTCCCGAAGTTGCCCTGAGTCGTTCGGAGTCGTTCGGAGTCATCCGGAATCAGTTGGAGTCGAAGTCGTCCGGAGCCGGCCTTCCAAACAAAGGCCTGTATACGAAGTGCACGCGCAAATTGAAAGACAAAAAACAAAATGCCTGATCACAATCACATTTCACCGGACGGCTCCTGTTGACTCAGGCCGACTCTGAACGACTTTGGACGACTCCGAATGACCCCGACTCTGGTCGACTACGGCCGACTCCAGACGACTGCAGACGACTCCGGCCAACTCCGAACGACTCCAGACGACTCCGAACGACTCCAGGCGACTCCGGGCGACTCCGAACGACTCCGGGGTGGAACTCGGGGTGGAACTAGTGGTTCAGATTTTGATGAAGTCGAAATCGGACTAATAATAGCCAGAGTCAGATCGGAGTCCTGGGTGGGCTCCAAAGAGCACATCACTAATACAGACGACACAGTGGGAAGGAGGACAGCATGGTGGTGACGGTAATGAACCTAATGTGTGCCAACCGATGCCATAACTCATCATCACCGGTAAAAGCTCGGACCTTTCGAGATGGTTATCGGGTGTGTGCATGACAATTGGAAACACATTGAAGTTGATTCGCTCGATAATGTTATTTTAAACTTTTTACACAGCAATTAAGCTAAAAGAAATTATTAAATCCATTTTTTCCTTGATTTGTTTTCATTTGTGACATCTTTCTTCTACATTATTTTGCAGAAAGCATTCCCAGCCTACTGTGTTAAGCAAACAGTCGAAACAAAGGCGGCCAGGTGTCCAGTGCACACCTTACCTCATTACCACCTGCACCATCTTCCCGGGTGGTGGGGTGGGTTGGCATGGATTGGCGGGAAAAATGGCAAAAATATCGATTCTAACGGTTTGAAAGCAAATGATGAATAATTAAACCCCGAAGTCGATGAGAACAGCCGATCGATCCTCGGTGCATCATTGATACACGAATGGCATATGAGTGTGTGAGCGAGCGGTGCCATATTTTTCGAGCATTCATTAGCATGGGAGTCATGGGAGACGTTGGAAGGGCATAGGGGTCAGGTTAGGAACAGGGGGAAATGGTAAAAATAATTGCACCCTAATGCATAATGATCGATCCGGCGGCGTCTTACCTTGACCCTGTCACCAGCAGCGCATTACCGTAGAAATCGAGCGACGTCACGTCGCTCGTGTGAGCAGTTAATTTTTGAAGAATGGTCGTCTTGGCCGCACTCATCGCACAGGCAGGAAGTGTAGATAAAATAGTACGATAGATTATTACACACTTATTGGCACACGAAATTTCTTCTATCTACTGCTTGTCGAGCTGTAAGAGAGCTGTTGCTAATTGGAGTGTTGTTGCTCTACACTTGCTATGCTCTTGCCTATCTTATCACATCACTAGAAGAAAAAAAGGGCACACTAGCAGCACAAAAAACACAGCCAAACACCCACAGCCATAAGTAACAGTGACACCTTGTCGTAATGTATGCACTCTTGGCTCACGATTGACACAATCTCCTAATAACTGAGTGAAACATCCGGTTCGCATGAGCACGCGACCGGTTATGCCGTGAGGACGACGATATGGTACATCCTTTCTCCCAGAAGGGTTTTTGTTTTGATTAAGCTTCACCACTCCCCATCCAAAACCCTTATCGTGCTACACCCCAAAACCCCCAACACACAAACACACATTTGATTGGTGTTAGCTGGAGTTTGCCTTAGTGTGCGGGTTGATGCTTGTCATTCTATGTGTAGCTACACACACATACGCATGCCTATGGACTAATACTAAACTACAGATTTCCCATGGCCCCCTTCCCGTACTTAGGTGTGTAAGGGAGGGAGGGGGGGGGGGGGGGTAATGAGCACCTGTTGTTTGGCGTCCTTTAATGCACCATGCGGGGTACATAAGCATGCGGACGGCGCATGTACGTACATGGCTAGCTGTACTGCACTACTGCCCACCAACACAGCCATGCGGACTATGTTGATGTTAGTAACCCAGTGGCTGATTACTTTCAAAACAAAGCATGCGCTGCTGTGCTTTCGGATTGTTGTTGTTTTCGAACTTTCATCCCTTCTAGGGGAGGCACTTACTTCAGCGAACCAACTTCTTCATTTAAGGCTGTGTAAGTTATTGGTGCAGGTTTATTGCCTCCTGTTCCTTTTTTTATTCCTTAGCATTCGTGGTTGCATTGTTTGCGTGTTTTGCCAATCAGTCGTTTTCGATATTCTTATCCAAGCCAATCCACCCTCGGGCGCGTTTTTTTGTGTCTGTCTTTTAAGTAACAGCAAACGGGGCTTTCCAATTCTCTTTGCACTGCCGAATGTGTGCGCTTTTGTCGACGACGACGACGACTAACCACCACCACCTTAGGGTGTTAATCGTTTCGGGTCGCGCGGGAACATGGACGTTTTGCGGATGTTGTCCAGCCCGAGGTAGAGCATCACGACCCGCTCCATGCCGATGCCGCCGCCGGCGTGCGGCGGACACCCGTACCGGAATGCGTCGATGTACGCGGCAATCTTCGACAGATCGATACCGTGCAGCTTGGCCCGCTCGATCAGATACTCGGGATCGTGTATTCGCTGCGCGCCGGACAGTATTTCCTCCCCGCGCATAAACATGTCGTACGAGTTGGAGTACTTCGCGTTCGCCGGATCCGGCATCGTGTAGAACGGGCGCACCGCCAGCGGGAACTTGTCCAGGATGTAGAAGTCGGTGTCGTACTTGGCCTTCACCAGCCGGCCGAGCAGCTTCTCGCTCGGCGTGGACAGGTCCTCCTCGTCGTCCATCTGCACGCCCGCCTCGCGCAGCATCGCGACGGCCTGCGCGAACTCGAGCTTCAGCGGCGGCTCCAGGAACTTGAACGGTTCCACATTGTACTGCTGCCCGACGGCGGCAATCTCTTTCGCGTAGCTGCAAAAGAAAAGAAAAGAACGGATTAACGCGTCAACAGGTCTGCCAGTTGGAACATTTGGCGCGCGCTTGCTACACGTACTGGTCGCGTAATCCTTTAAACATTTCCGTGAACGTGTTGCCGATCGTGTCGAGCACTTCGTGGTAGTGGTACTTGAACGCCATCTCCAGATCTAGCCCGACGAACTCGGTCAAGTGCCGGTGAGTGTTGGAATCTTCCGCCCGGAACACGGCCCCCACCGTAAACACCTTGTCGAAGTCGGCAGCGATCGCCATCTGTTTGTATAGCTGTGGCGACTGGGCCAAGTAAGCGGAATCTGTGAAATTTACCACAAAAATAAACTTATTAATAACTTTATAAACAGTCGTACAAACAAACGGTGCGCACGCACACACGTACCTTTAAAATAGCTAACCGTAAACACGTTCGCGCCTCCCTCGCTGGCCGCCGAAATGATCTTCGGCGTGTGTATTTCGGTGAACCCCTTCGCCGTCAGCACGTCGCGGAACAGCTTGCAGACGCCCGCCTCCAGCCGGAAGATGGCCTGGTTGGCCGGTGTGCGCAGATCCAGCACGCGATTGTCCAGCCGCGTGTCCTGGTTGACGCGAATCTTGAGCGCTTCCGGATCGTCCGACTTTTCCGGCCGCGACGCGTCCTCGATCTGTAGCGGCAGCTGCGCCTTGGCCGCCGACAGCAGGAACAGCTCCAGCACGTGCAGCTCGAGCGTCTGCTCGGTGCACGATTCGATCCGCTGCTCCACCGGCACCACCTTCGCCTTCAGATCGATGATGCTTTCGCGCGGTATGCTGCCGGAGAACTTGACCATCTGCTTCGACACCTGCTCGTTCACGGCCAGCAGGCACTGCACGGTGCTGCTCTGCTGGCGCAGCACCAGGAAGCACTGTTTGCCCTTGCAGCGGGACGTGTGCACCCGGCCCCGTACCCACACCAGCGCATCCTTCTGGCAGTGGGACAGATCGAACACGTTGACAAACACTCGCTCGGCACGCTTTTCGGCACTCTGTATCATCGGCATCGTACCATACCGGCCTGCCGATTGGTCGACACCGTCGGCACCGGTGTCGTCAGCGACCGCTCCCCCCGTACCTGCGGCAGCCGCTGCCGCTGCCTTATGTTCCGCTTTCTGTGATTGAAGAGAGGGGAGAGGAGAATGAGTTTGAGATTATTACATGCGCACTCGCTATCAACCGGCAATGATGCAATGCTGGTGCAACATTTCCAGCAAGGTGAGCCAACACCGCCAACGATTGCTTACCTTTGCCGCCTTCTCCGCATCTTTGGCTGCCTTTTTCGCGGCCTTCTTCGATGTCGCTTCCGCACCGGCACCAACCGGCTCTTCCTTGATCGTCTCGGTCACCATCGTCTCTGTTCAGAGTACCGTCTAGGTTGCGTGAAGATTCATAAATATACCGATGGTTGCCAAAAAAAAGAGAGAGGAAAAAACGATCAAGTACACTCAATTAGAGGAAGTACGCGAATAGAACTCGTGTGTCGTCATGCGGTGTGTCACTCTGCCGTCTGATGAGGAAGTGGCACGGAACGGCTCTCCTAAATCTAGCTTGCATAATGTGATACACGCACACCTTCTCTGCGTATTCTGCTTAAGAATATTCTTGTTAAGAAAACCTCTCTTCTCGCTTATCGCTTTCATGCGGCCACGAGTGCACCCATGCTTATCGCTTTTTGGGGAGATACTCGAAAGCTGTAGACTAGAAGAGCTAGACAAAAAAAAAACACCCGGCTTCCTACGCAAAACTTAACCTCGTGGAGATTTGCAATCGCTGTGCACTGGGTATACTAATAAATATTGTTCTACTCTAACAACTCACCTGCAAAACACAACACTTTGAAGGGAAACACAACTTATAAAAACACACTTTTTGATTACAATCGGCCGCAATGCTCTCGCATTTCCAATGGTGAGCGCAGGAGGACGAAAAATTGCATCAAGTTCAAGGGAGGCTAGCACACCACGTCGTTTGACGTTTCGGCTCGTTCGTGGAAGTGTTTAGGTGCGAGTGGGAGAAGAGAGAGGCAATTCCCAATGGACAAAATTCGACTATATGGCGCAGAGCCGACATTTATTTTCTATCGTTCGGAGTAGTGATGAGTGCAGATGGCAAGACTCCGAACATTTCGGAATCGTCGGCAGGATTCGGAATCGTCTAGTCTCTGAAGCCGAAGCCGAAGCTCCTCGGTGTCGTAATCGGCTGGAAATTGTTTTATATGACGAATGGCTTTATTCGAAATTCATTTTTTTCTAAATGATGTTTTTCCAAGCACCACAGATCCACTAAACGACACCTAAATGGGGTGTAACGAGATCTCAAGCTTTCAGTCTTTAGGGGCGCCAAAAATGTGGTCTTTACTTTTTTTAATAATACGCAACACGCTTTGCGAACTACATTTCACAAGAGTTCGATTTATTCGTAATTTTTCTAGCGCTAACCCAAGCGCCACAGATTAAGCTTAAACGACTGGAAAATTGAATATCCATAGAAAAAAAATGAAAGCTCCACAGCTTCATTGGTTTGATCAATAGATGGCGTATTAAAACTGATTATTATATTGCTATCCTTTTCTTGCAATGTGTGTCGACAAGTTTCATCTTATCATGACCTATATAGTCTTCTAACTTTACGAGCAAAAATCTATATCAATGGTCGTGTGGTCAGATACGTGGGTATCAACACCAACGACCATTACTCAAATCTCACTTCCTTCAGTGCTGGTGGTTTCCGTGGGAGTTTAGTATTTAAACAAGCGTATCGCCGTTCTAGTTCTAGCGATGCATAACTTCAATGCGAAACCATACAACAGTACAGAGAAAATGAGAAAGCTCTCCTCCAAGCGATGAAGCTCAACTGGTTGGGGTATCCCACCAACAGAGAACGCCACCAGCTTTTTCGCTATTTTTAGAATGCATGAGTCGTTTGCCGTCTGCTAAACGAAGTCTTTCTATATTCCGTTTAGGTAGAGAACTTGAGTCGTTTAGAACCCGTTTAGTGGTCGTTTAGTGGATTGGTGGCACTTGGGAAGCCGCGGAACGGTGAATTCGGTAGAGATGTGAAAATAGTTGTTACTCGGTTGAGAGTTGTTGGAGAAGAGAGTGTATTGGTTAAGCCGGACGGATATGCGCGTGTCGGTTTTGAAACGTTTAGGACGAGAGAGAAAGTGTATGGAGCAGGCCACCGTTTTTATAGCTGCGATGAAGCATGCTGCCACTGTTTGTCCTACACTAGCTTTGTGTGCAGTCCCTGCCTAACTAGCCCGTTAAACATTTTTGGTCGGTAGTTCTAGGTGTACGCACTAGATGGCGCTCTGGTCGCTACAAGTCTAAAAGGGATATTAAGATACAGTAGAACGTCGATTATCCGGGCAGCTCTCCAAGTGCCACAAATCCACTAAACGACCACTAAACGGCTTCTAAACGACTCAAGCTCTCTACCTAAACGGAATATAGAAAGACTTCGTTTAGCAGACGGCAAACGACTTATGCATTCTAAAAATAGCAAAAAAAAAAGCTGGTGGCGCCATCTGTTTGAGGGATACTCAAGCAGTTGAGCTTCCTCGCTTGGAGGAGAGCTTTCTCATTTCCTCTGTACTGTTGTATGGTTTCGCATTGAAGTTATGCATCGCTAGAACTAGAACGGCGATACGATTGTTTAAATACTAAACTCCAATGGAAACCACCAGCACTGAAGCAAGTGAGATTTGAGTAATGGTCGTTGGTGTTGATACCCACGTATCTGACCACGCGACCATTCATATAGATTTTTGCTCGGAAAGTTAGAAGGCTATATAGGTCATGATAAGATGAAACTTGTCGAAACACATTGCAAGAAAAGGATAGCAATATAATAATCAGTTTTAATAACGCCATCTATTGATCCCAAATAGCCAGCTCGTACTTTATAGCTGATTTAGGGCTGTTTAACGAAAAATCGTTCCGATGTCGTACTTTGTGGCTGATTAAGAGATAGACGGTACTTTGCGGAACTATGGAGCTTATTAACAGGCACATGGTACTCTTTGGAACTTTGCGGCTGATTAGCACTATGCGTAGGGTTCATGATGGAACTTGAAGGCTTGTTAAGAACGTGTACCGAACTTGGTGGAACTTCATAGCTTTTTAATGCATGACATCGGTACAAGGTGGGTCTTGTCAAAGTGTAAAAGACAGACGCCGCCAATCATCTCATTGCTGCTGTAAAAGTTAGATTAGTTCTTTGAAGAAGGGATTTTGAAGGAAGTAATTGTGATTGTACAGTAAATTGTGATACGTTTCGTGTAATTTATGAATATTAAGGATTGAAAAATATACACATGTACACAAACAAAACAAATTCTGTTGTTTATTTCATCGATGACGCTTGCTTGAAAATAAAACACAATGAAAAATATTCCCCGGCACCCTGGCCTAAGGAAGCTGCTTAGGCGCTATTTAGAAGGACCGCCTGGAACTTTGATGCTGTTTATCTACTGCAAAAGGCGAATTAGAGCAGCGATCTTTAGCGTGCCAAAATGAGCTGCTTAAGCAATTCTGGCTATTTGGGGATCAAACTATTGAAGCTGTGGAGCTTTCATTTTTTCTATGGATATTCAATTTTCCAGTCGTTTAAGCTTAATCTGTGGCGCTTGGGTCGGGACCGGGCGGATGCCGGTTAATCGATTTCCACGGATAATGGCCCAAGAAATGTCACGAAAATACACGGATCGGAATTTCGCGGCCACAGAATTCCGCCTGCTGTCAAACCTATGTACAAAGTGTCAACGGCAACTTTCCCGAACTGTCATATCCATACATTTTCAGCATGCGGAATTCCGTGGCCGCGAAATTCCGGTCCGTGTATTTTTGGCCTCATATTCATATAAAAATTATAAAATTTACAGGTTTCGACAAATCAAAAAAAAAAAATCGCAGGGCAGAGGTTTCGTAATTCGACAAATTTGTGGATAGTGCATCCACTAAAACACTCCGAACAGTATTGCGTGTTCAGATACTTCCAAACAATTTGCGAAACAACGTTGTAGGCTAGCTGATGGTCATTTTTTATTTACGACCCACCGCATTTTTGTCATTTGGGAGAATTTTGTTCATTGGGAATTGTTACCGTCCTGTCAGTGTCAGGGCTGATGCAAATGCTTCAAAGCTGCCGACGAAATTTTGAATCAAATTCTATGCCAAGAAAAGCACTCTCCAGAAAAAAAGGAAAAACTGTACAAAGCTGCCTTTTTCCTCCCGTATAATTCAACGCATCACTTCAAAAAATAGGATTTATACCTCAAGTTCCCTTCCCAAATAAAGTAAAACCGTTTGACATTCCGATGGTAAACGGCCAACGGCGTTCTATGTTGTCAGTGCGCCAGTCCTGTTGTTGTTGGTAAATTTTCCTGCGAACGCTCCGCGGTTTCATCGTCGCGGCGCTTAATTTTCACAAAAACTCCTCACACCCCGGAACTTGCCGAGCGTTGGCGTACGCACTGTGATGTCTACAGAAATCGTGGCCAAGAAGCTGCTTGCTGAACTAGTCAAAAAATCGGGGTAAGTTGATTTCTCCGAACGCGAACAACCCCCCCGTTCCGTGGTGATGCTCAAGTGAAGGCAGCGGATAAACAACACGCGCGGATGGAGGAACAAACAATAGACCAGCTGGCGCTTTTCACGTTCGTACCGGTTTCTTTACAGCCTCACCTACACTACGGACAACATAGTGACCATATTCCTCAATCGCGATGGCAAATACAGCAACAAGCGACTGGCCACGCTTTTGGCGCAACTCTTCAAACCCTTCCCTAACGGGAGCAAGTACGTGGACATGTACGCACCTGCTAATACGTACGTATGCCGAGCCGCCGCCAGTGCGTGGATGGTCCCAACTAACCCGCCGCTTGGTTAACCTTGCAGGAAAGAGTCATATCCCGCCCTGGTGATGGTGCTGAACCGATTTGCGAACGATTTAAAAACGGCTCACGCGGAAAAGGCTGCCGCCAATGTCGCCTCCGCCGCTGCCACCGTCGCGGCGCAGGAACATTCGATAAAGTCGGACACGTCGGGCACGGCCGTGCCGACCGTCAGCTCGGAACCGGTGCACAAACGCGTATCGCTGTTTGAAAGTCCGCCCCTCTCCTCCACCCGCATCATCCCCGACCAGGTAACGCCGGAAAATGTGCAGGAAATAAAGGAGAAGCTTGTGCAGGCCACGTCCAATCCGGCGAGCAACCGGCTATCGTCCTCGACATCGCTTCCGCCGGGCAGTATGATGGCGGCGCATCATCACCACAACTATCCGTCGCTGAGCCGTCCGGCAGGGTTTGAGTTTTCGCACCGCAAGGCACCGATCGTGTCGTGGAACTTCAACTACGACGAGCTCTACCCGCTGCAGAGCAAAGCGAACGTGGCCGCCATCCCGGTCGCGTCCCAGGAACCGATCGTGCTGAAGGAGGTGCTGAACTGTCTGATCGGCATCAAGGGTACGCTGATTACGCCCCGCAAGGGGGCCACCACGCTCGATCCGGACGGTGCGCTGGCGGTGGAGTTTCAGCTCTCCAACCAGCTGACCGAATCGTGCCGCGATATGGTGGTGGAGGTGTTGCCGCTGGCCGCCAACTACTCCGCCGTGCAGTCGTTCATCGAGGGCGCGAGCGTGACCGAGGGTGGCGTCGTGCTGCAGGCCCTCCGCTCCGTGCTGAAAACGATCATGACCGACTACTACCTGTCGATCGCGCAGCTGGACGATTTGCGGTGCCGCCGGGGGCTCAGCCTGCAGCGGCTGATCCAGTTCCTGAAGCCCGTCTACCCGACGATGGAGGAGCTGGCGGCGACGGTGTCCGAGATCCGGCGCAGCAATGCCCGGGGCGGTCAGGTGCTGTCGCTGCTGCACGACCGCATCACGGCCAAGAGCGGGACGAACCACGCGCAGAAGGTGCTGGTGCATCTGGTCGAGTCGGCCGCGGCGCCGTTCATGGAGATGCTGGAACTGTGGATCTACCGGGGCGTCATTAACGATCCGCAGCAGGAGTTTTTCATCGACCACAGCTCGATGGAGCTGACCGAGAACGAGCTGGTCGACTACTGGGAGAAGCAGTACACCATCCGGAACGAGAAGGTGCCGTGCTTTTTGGCCAAACACGCGGACATCATACTGCGCACCGGCAAGTACCTGAACGTGGTGCGCGTGTGCGGCGGGGCTGAGTTTCAACCGGGCAATGCGAACGGCGGCGGCGGCGGCGGCGCCACCACGACGACCGATCTGCTCAACGCGTCGAGCGCGACGGCCCGGACCACGACCGCGGTCAAACGGCTGCAGTACGCACATTTCGACCAGTCGTACCTGGACGAGATTGAGGAGGCGTACAATTTCGCCTCCTCCTCGCTGCTGAATCTCATCATGAACAAGTACGATCTGATGGGCCGGCTGCTGTCCGTCAAGCGCTACTTTCTGCTGCAGCAGGGTGACTTCATTACCGAGTTCATGGACGCGGTCGAGGAGGATCTGCGCAAGAGCGTGGACACGCTGCACCCGATCCGGCTGGCCAACCTGCTGGACGTGACGCTGGGGCTGTCGTCCGCCAAGTACGACGAGTATCACGACGATCTGAAAACGATGCTGCTACCGTACGGCATCGTGACGCAGATCTCGAAAATCGTCAACAACGAGGACGCGTTCGTGGACACGCTGAGCGACACGTCCCAGCTGAAGGGTGTCGAGTGCTTTACCTTCACCTACAAGGCGCAGTGGCCGGTGTCAATCGTGCTGAACCTGTGGACCATCTCGAAGTACCAGATGATCTTCCGGCAGCTCTTCTACCTGAAGTACGTCGAGCGCATCCTTTGCCGGGTGTGGATCGCCAACAACGAGACGCGCCAGTTTGCGCCGAACCCGGCCAAGCTGTACCGGTCCGCGTTTACCCTGCGCCAGAAGATGCTGATCGCCATCCAGAGCTTCGAGTCGTACATGATGATCGAGGTGATCGAACCGAACTGGCACATTTTTTACCAAAACATGAAACAGGTAGGATGGAGATGGGTTTGCATTAAATTAAAGGGTCATATTTAATCGTTATCTATTCTAACCGTTTGTAGGTCAAAAACATTGATGATGTGCTGAACTATCATCAGGACTTTCTGGATCAATGTTTGAAGAATTGCATGCTTACCGAGCCCGATTTGCTGAAACCGATCATCAATCTATGCAATATATGCATCAAATTTTGTGACTTTCTAGCGGTAAGTAGAACCGGTTCCATTTTACTAATTGTTACTCGTACACAGAGCGGATTATTACGTTTTTTTTTCTTCTTCACGATCAGTGTTCGAGGATGGAATGTTTCTAAATGTTTTCTCAATCTTCTCTCTTTCTCCCTCTTGTTCTCTTTTTCTCCTTCGTCCTTATGGCACTTTCTTTTTCGATATTTTGTTTGTTTTGCATTTGATTGGAATGCTTTTTTTCAATTTAAAATGATTTTTTTCCGTGATGATGTTTTTGCTTCCGTTTTTTTGCTACTTAATTTATGCTCCCCACGGTGCATTGGCGTATGAGTTACGTTTTGTTGTTGGTTGTTTTTGTGGCATTTATGTTTCGCCCTGGTTTGCTTGCGCAAAACTTGCGCAACAAATTAATACTAAATTAAACAGGAATCACAGCGCCATTTTGTCGATGCAGAACTAACATGCATGCTCGCGTCCGGTGACGACTGCTCACTGTCTTCCGAATCCGATTACGAACAGGTACAGATAGAAATGGTGTTAACCGATACGTGTAGCGCAATCGTAGCGAAAACTCTCCACCCCACAAACGACAAAATACTAACCAACGCATGAACGCATCGCCGCGCCTCATACAGTTGCTAACCCTCTCTTTCACGCGAAATAATAGTCGCCGACACGCAAATTGAAGGATATGAGATTTTTTTTGAATTTTTCCAAACAAATCATCACTGTCCTCTGAACATATGTTTGGTTTTTGAGGATGTTTTGGCAACAAAAAGCTAAAAAAATGTAGATTCTTCAGCCCAGCAGCTCACCCTTCACTTGATGTGGATCATACTGGCGCTTCATCTTAACCGTGCCTTTTATTATACTAATATAAACTTTTGCATCTTCTCGCAGACCGCAACTACCATGGCACCGACGGAAACGTTCTCGGAGCGGGTGGAACAATTTCGTCACGATTTTACCGACCAGCTCATGACGCTGCTGCGCAAGATTGCCGACGTTGCGACGTTAAGCACCTCAGAACGTTTTATCAACCTCATTTACCGGCAAGTAGAAACGATCAGCGGATGTGAGATGAAGAATTTGGACCTGTTTTTTATTAACACTCTGTGTAACCCCATTCACCAACAGAATCAACTTCAACTCGTACTACAGTGAGACGAACGAAAACTAGAGGAAAGGTAACCCACCATTTGTGAGCAAAAAGGAAGGAGGAAAAAAAGTACAACTCTTTAAAAAAAAAAGCATCCCCGCTTGCCAAACTCTGTCCAGCACCCAACACAGCCGCCCGTGTAAAGCACCTTTCCTTATTTCCGTTAGAGTATGCATAAAATTAATATTTTTTGTTAAAAAGCCGTTGCATTCAAATTCTGTCCTCCACGCTATCGTACGCGATGTGACACAAGTGCGCAGGCACGCTGACATTTGAGTGGAGTTGAAAACAGAAAGAAATAAGAAATCTGACACATAGTTTGGGCTTGTTTTGGTTTCGAGCGTAAAATCTCCCGCAAGTTCGCTTGGTTCGCTGTGGTTGGCCGTGATATTGGCTGGCTGCTTGTTTTTCCTTCTGAGAGCAACTTTCTGAAGCCAGTAAGACGGTAAGATTAAGGGTTTGTACTTACCTTTTTTTTGTAATGTCATTAACTAACCTTTCCTCTGCCCGCTGCAGCGAACGAACAAGCCGACAAGATGCCGTTTTCGTGCTGCTCCGCGTCGTTCTGCAAAAACAATCGCTACAACGTAAACAGACGCGGCCTAGACATTACGTTCCACACGTTTCCACCGCTGAACTATCACAACGTAAGGCAGTGGATCGAGTTTTGCCAGCGCGAGGAAGATTGGCTGCCGAACAAACACTCGGTACTGTGCTCGGCACACTTCAGGGACGATGATTTTCAGATGAACAACTGTCCGATCATCAAGCAGGGCAAACGGTTGAGACATCTCAAGGGTTATGGTATGTGGGATGGGTTGTGCAGTGCAACTTTTTATGTGGTGTTACAAGCGTTTTTGTCATTTCGTTCTCGTTTCAGCCGTTCCTTCCGTCATGAGCCGTCCGCCGATTACACTGTCCAAGCGTCAAAAGCTTGACGAGGTGCGGATAAAGCTGCTGGCCAATCTTTACAACAAGGACGAGCACAATACAGGATCGGAAAATGATCACACGTACAGCGAGGCGAAGACGGACGAGCCGGAACAGAGGGTATGGGAAGAGAGGGAACGGGATGTAACGGATGGTTTTATCACAACGTGTTTCGTTTTGCGTTGACAGGATCCTTTGAATGGGTGTAAGAAGAGTATCTACTTTTTGCAACGATATCCCAACGTGTGCGCATTCTGCTTGAGACTAATGGAAGACGATTCGGTGTTCCTGCCGCTGGGGCACTTCCACGACTCGCTGGAGTGCACCATCGAGCAAAAGCTGGATGAAATAACGGGTGATCCGATGGATCAAGAGGTATGGTGCGACAAAGCTCATTCCCATTGGCGTTAGTTAAAATCATTCATGTTCGTTTTAGGATCGAAGCGATGTGCAAAACCTGCTCCCCGACAAGGTGTGTGAAGAATGTCTAGAAACGCTGATAAAATTCCACCAGTACCAAAGACAGCTGGATTGTATGAAGAAATTCAGCACCAGTATTGCACACCTGCTGCACGGCAATCCGAACCCGTTGGAAAATCTGTACCAAGACCAGGGTCCTTATCTGGTAAACATACTGCGCAATCTGGATATTGCTCAAGGCAAGCGGATAAACCAATCGCTGGAGCAGGTGCTGGAAGAGGTGACATCGTACGGGCAGGATAAGCAGAACCTACCCATATACGCGGAAGGTCCAGCGGATCCGCGATCGTTCGACCAGAGTTCTAGCACGGACGATGCACTGTCGGAGAGTATGGACATATGCGACGAAAGCGGTGCAACCGGGCCAGCAGTGTACAAGTCTCCCGGTACGGCACGGTCCGGCGAACGGACGCTAGAAATCTATGAAGTGCCGCACGGCAATTCACGCAAGCGGTTGGCTGAAAAGAATGAGACCCAAAAGCTGCACACCTGCCCGTACTCTACGATCTGCCAAAAGTGGTTCCTCACGGAAGAGGCCGTGCAGCAGCACATCAAGGAGGAGCACAAATCGTTCGATTGTCACATTTGCGGCAGTAAGATAGCGTTCTACGATCTGTACCAGAAGCACATGGAGAGTCACACGATTGCGCGCGCCCTGCTGAGGTCTCACAATCGAACGAGAGCGCTGTCGGAATCGATTAGCAGTGTAATAAGGTAATGGGAGGGTGTTTTAAAGCAAGCAATTATTAATGTGATGGCTTCTCCCTCTGTCCACAGAGATGAATCGTCCCAGCTGGAGCAGAAGAAGCGACCCAAACCGACCGGCAATTATGTGTGCGGAACTTGCCTTGGCGTGTTTGTGGACGATCAAGATTTCAGCAGCCATCGGTGTTCTTTAGCATCCAGCACAAAGCTTGCAACGCCCCAGGATATTTTGCTGTCCAAACGAAACAGAAACTTTACAATCACGGTAAGGGGCCTACCCACGGTAGCAGAAACTTTACTACTGCCCGCCATATTAATTGTGATCTGATTCTTTTCTGTTTCAGCCTGAACATGCTCTAAGTGCTACTGCTGGATCGAAATGTATAGCGAGTAAAACTTTCTTCCCACCCGTTGGTACTGCAAACCACAGTAACGACAACAGCGTCAAGCTACTTGACATCGAAATTCTCCATCAAGAGCATTCGGCAGCAGAATCGGAAGAGAACGATTGAACTGAACGGATGCTCGCGTCACGATGGGTTGTCCTGTCCTGTGATTGATAATAAAATCAAAAATCAATTAGGAAAAAGGGCCACAAGAATTGTAACAATATGAAATGTACAATGTAAAAACGCTGAATTCGCTAAAGATTCCACGAATACTTTTTTTTTATTAGCGCCATTAATAATTCTGATTTCTGATTGTGAAATATATAATATTTTTGTAAATAATAAAATAAAAAAAAATATTTACAAAAATGCTACTGCTTAGTATTTAGAATTGATTCAAACACGTGCGCGATTCCAAGGTTAACGCGTGAACGCCTTTGCGCTCAAAGTTTCGATTAAATTTATACTTATATTCAATGGACAACACAATATCGAACATCAAATGCTTAGTTTTTGATATCTTAATTAGTTTCATTAATTTTTGTTGAATATATTATGCATTTCGTAATACGCAACCATTTGCGCGACAATTACGCATGGAAGAGGCAATCTCAACGGTTTGTTTGGGTTTAAAATAAACGCACACCAATACAATGACGCATCAAGCTGTATAGAACAATTGCGACGCACACACGCACACAACCAAACGTCTCTTTACCTTTGGTTGGAGTTGTCAAAAAAATCTTTCCTTTTTTCTTTGTTTACAAAGTTTGTTGTTAGTGGTTCGTGCAAAGAAGTTGGCGTACAGAATCAAACACAAATTCGTTATTTATGTGAATTTATCCGCTCTGATCGATTTTTTTACTCTTTAAATACATTTTTTACTTGTTACAGTTGTCAAACGCAACAGCGCGTCGGTGCGTAATAGTGTATGAAAGCCGATCGACGGTACAAGCGTGTGTGGTGGTGACTATGAGTAATGTTTCCCGTTTTCCTATCTGTTTTTTTTTTTCCAGCAATATGACCAATTGTTCGTGTGCCGTAGCGGACTGCAACAACAACAGGCGGAATGTGAGAAAACGCATGCTCGACATTGGTTTCCACACGTTCCCGAGTGATCCGGTGCAGAGGCAGCGATGGGTGAAGTTTTGCCAGCGCGAACCATCCTGGCAGCCAAAGTCCTGCGATTCAATGTGTTCGGTCCATTTCAAAGACACCGATTATCAAATGTCCCACTCGCCGCTGATACGATTGGCAACGAATTTGAGAAGGCTCAAGCCGGATGGTATGGTGGCACCGAGTGTCTTACCGCCTTTCTTGGGGCCTTTTTTCTGACTTGCGCTTCCCGGTATCTTTCCAGTGATTCCCACCATCCGGAAGGGCCGTGCTATTCCAGTAGCAGCGCGAAATAAGCTTGCCCGGGAAGCCCGGCAGAAGCTCGAGCAGGAGCTGTACAGCAAAGACGATCAGGATGTAGACATTGACGAAATATGTAAAACGAAATACAAGGTTGGTGGGGTACTGTAGCGCTGTAAACAGAACAGCTCATTCGAAAGCATTATTTTTGAACGAATTTCTTCAACAGCGCAGCGGCAACAGCTCCTCTGTGCTGAGCAAAGTTGTGTACCGGTTGAACAAATTCCCCAACATTTGTGCATTCTGTTACAAAACCATCACGGACGAGAGCGTGTTCGTGCCGTTCGACTCGCAAAACGAGGAACTGCAATGTACGATCGGCCAGAAGTTTGACGAAATAACGGGCGAAACGATGGACCGAACGGTAGGTGTATTTTAAAGGTTCGTTAAAACCGCGGAGAAACTTATAACATCCTGCTTCCCGGTACTCCAAAACTAGGAACGAATCACGCTGAATCATCTGCTGCCGGACAAGGTGTGCACGGAGTGTCTGGACGTTATGGTAAAATTTCACCAGTACCAAAGACAGCTGCAGTGTTTGCGCAAATTCAGCTACGGGCTGGCACGGCTGCTCAAGGGCAGCCGAAAACCACTGGAAACACTGTACCAGGAACAGGGCAGCTACCTGGCCCGCGTGCTAAAGAACCTAAACATTTGCCCCGGGCCGGAAGAGAAGGTGACACTCGAACGGCTAGAGGCGGAGGTGGCAACGTACGGGCGCATCAAGAAGTACACGCTGTTCGTACCGAAACCAATGTCGATGTGCAGCCTACTGCACCAATATGCAGCGGTAGTGCAGCGGACGGACAAGTGTGCCCCAAAAAACAGCTCGGCCCCAGTCAACAAAGACCATAACGAGCAGCGAGTGCAAATGATTCACGAGGTAAACATCGTGGAAAAGCCACCAGTTACTACTGCTTCCACCAGCCAGGTGGCAACCGCGCCCGCGCACAGAGACGAAGGACAAGGTTCACCGCCCGAGAAGAAAGCACGCAGCAGACCGCGGAAAGCGGAGAACGAGGCGAATCACGCTAGGCTCTGCCCGTACGCGGCCATCTGTAAGGAGAGGTTTGCGGATGAACAGTCGTTGCAGGAGCACATTGCGAATCGGCACAAATTTTTCCACTGCAACGCCTGTGGTGTTAAGATAAAGTTCTACGAGCTGTACACAAAGCATATTGAGAGTCACGCTATCGCACGTGCGTTGCTGCTGTCGCATAACAAGAAAGCGACGAACCAGGAGCTGGAGTGTAAAAACTGTGGCAAGACGTTCCAAAGGTAAGCGAATACAACATAGCAATTGCAAGTGCCGTGCGGTATGTAATCACATTATTTACGCAGCGAGCAGATTCTTCGACGCCACGAAACAACCCATGCCGGAGAGCGCAACTACGTGTGTGGCACCTGCCTGGGGGTGTTTTTAACGAACGAGGAGTTTGGCAAACACAAATGTCCCACCGTAGAAATGAGGGTGGAAACGGCCGAGGATCCGTTCTCGGAAAATGTTGGAGTCGAACCGGCGCTTAAAAGGGTACATGAAAAGACCGTCTTTGGGTTTGGGTACACTAATTAATCTCTTCTTTTTGTATCGATTTCCTTCATCCGTTCTTCATAGCCCGACTATAAACCGGACATTCAAGTTGTATCAACGCGTGCTATGCAAGAGTACAGTAGTACTGAGGAGATGATAACGGAGGAAGAATATTTGGAGGAAATCCTGGAGGACGATACCGACGAAAAGGAGATAGAAGATTGAGCATAAGAGCTTAAACTTGATGACCATAACAACTCTACCGAACTGGATGGTTCCAATAAAATGACACTTTATAATTGAACTCTATTCAAGCGATCAAAAGTGTTAAGCAATTTAAACTCTCTTTAGCTGTTACCTGGTGGCCGGAGGTTTCATTCTTTGGAGCGTGCGATAAATGACTTTCCAGTCTTTAAGTCTCTAGCTCGAGCTTGTTTTCTTGTTAAATTTAATATTAAAAAAATTGGTTAATTGATTTAGAAATTGATTTTTAAAAGTTAAAAAGACAGTTGACATTAAAGATGTGCTCTTTGGAGCGTAACCACAACTCCGATCCGATTCCGGCTATTGTTAGTCCGATTCCTGCTCCGGCAAAATCTGAACCACTATTTCCGCTCAGAGATTTCCGTCCGCTGCAATTTGCTTGTGATCAGGCATTTCATTTCGTTGTGTTTGTGTTTCCTTCACTTTGTGCGTGCACTTCGTATACAGATCTTTGAATCGAAGGCAGACTCCGGATGATTCCGGATAACTCCGACGACTCCAACCGATTCCGGACGAATTCGGATGACTCCGAACGATTCCGAACGACTCTGGATAATGCTGGGCGGACCTTTCTTCCGGAGTCGGTTCCGAAATTATCGGAGTTGACACCGGATTTTGGCAAACTTTATCCATCACTAGTCGACATGCTACGTATCCGAATATATTTCATCGTGTATAGGGTACTTCATGTTGGAGGACAAACAAATCGTTTGACAGTCTTGTTGGTGTTGTTTATCTTTTTTAGCGCCTTCCGAGTTGATTGGTTTCATTCGTGTGTTGGACATATCGTAAATCTAATTTCTAACATCAAATACACTCTTTTTGCGAGGTATTTATCAGTTTTCTTCCGCACCGCAGCGTTACTTTACTCCGGATGCTCTGGGGAACAACAACTTGGTTTGTTTACCTTTGTATGTAAATGGGCTAGTGAAGCAAAGGCACTAAGCAGGCGACGACTTTAGAAAGCATATTTCAGTGTAAATTACTCCACAAAGCAATAACGATCCTTGGTACGTAATTTGGATATGACCAATTGAACGTTTTATAGTGATGGTACCTCTTATTTCCAGCACATTTACCACAAAATGCCCGAAGGCTGTTCGGTAGCGTCCTGTACCTTCAACCGGGAGCGGGTGAAATCCCTTCAGCTGGACATCATCTTCCACAAGTTTCCCACTGACCCGCTGCTGAAGCAGAAATGGCACGAGTTCTGCAAACAGGGCCCGAACTGGAAGCCACCCAAGAACGGTTTGGTGTGTTCGAATCACTTCACAAAGGATGATTATCAAATGACCCGGTCCCCGCTGCTGCAAGCGAACCGGCTGTATCGAATGCTTAAAATCAATGGTACGGTTGGGCGGAGTTTAGGTTGCTTTGTTTAGGGAGTAGTAATTAAATCGTTGTTTCGATCCCTTCCCGATTCCAGCGGTACCATCCATCCGGAATGGTGTGCCCATTCCCATAGCGACGAGCAGAGTGATTGAAGAGGCGACACGCAAACAGCTGTACGAACAGCTGTACAACAACGGCACTGCCCACGGCATAGACGCGGTCGAGGAGCTGCTGCAAGGCCACAAGGTACTAAACTGACCATGTAGTGTCGCTGGATTGTTCGTAACGATTGCTTTCTGTCGTTGTAGAACCGCTTACCGAGCTACGTTTACCGCCTGCACCAATTCCCGAACCTGTGCGCCTTCTGCTTTACAGCTTGCGCGGACAACAAACAGTTCTTTCCGCTCACTCAATACCATAACGAGCTGCGTTGCACGATTGGTGAAAAGTTTGACGAAATTGCAGCAACAGCGACGGATAAAGAGGTACGTGAGCTTCGTGGCTTGGAGTGTGTTGGCATGGTACCGACATATTAAGAATTGTTTCTTTGGCTCCTACAGGAACGTGCCGCTCTGCAGCACATGCTGCCCGAGAAAGTGTGCAAGGCGTGCTTGGATGCGCTCGTATCGTACCACCAGTACCAAAGACAGCTGAAATGCCTGCGCATGTTTAGCACCGGGATGGCACAGCTGCGCAAAGGGAACCGCAAACCGCTACAAACCCTGTACGCAGTGGAAGGCGACTACTTGACGAACGTGCTGAAGAATCTCAACATTTGTCCGGAGACGGAGAAAGTGTTTAACCTGTATCCCGAGACGGCACAGGGCGTTACGCTGGATATGTACGTGCAGGAACAGAAACCGGAGGTGGCGGTTGCCTTCCCACACGTACAGCAGCACACAAAGATAAAGGTAAATGAGGCACCCGCGGTGGAAATGGTTGTCGAGCAGGCTACGGTAGATGCGGCTCCTAGCATCTCTGCTTCTGCCAGCGGCCTTCTGGCGCAGAAACTAAAACGCGGCAGACCGCGGAAACGTGAGCCGGACGGCAGCTGGAAGGAGACCTGGTGCTGTCCGTTCGTGAACGTTTGCAACAGGTGGTTCGCGGACCAAGCCTCCCTGAAGCTACACATGGCCACCCGGCATAAGTACTTCAAATGCGACACCTGTGGGTTGAAGGTGAAGTTTTACGACGTGTTTAAAAAGCACCTCGAAAGTCACGCCGTCGCACGTGCGCTGCTGTTGGACCATAATAGTAAAAGTAAGAGCGCGGGAGTGAAATGTGACATCTGCTTGAAGGTATTTCAAAGGTAAGGGACACACGGCAACGGGACATATGGGACATTCTTTTCATTCCCATTCTTTCGCGATTTCAGTGCCGCAGTTCTTGAGCATCACATGCAAAGTCATTCTTCGGCTGGGACCGGTGTGTTTATTAGTTTGCCCCAGTCTGGCAGCAACAGATTCAGTACAAAAAAAGGTGGCCACCAAACGAGTGAATCAACATGTATCGATGATTCGGAAAATGATGCGTGGAGTGTCGATCCGCTAGGCTCGGAAGAGGTGCCCACAAAGGGGGCATTACTGTCTTATTTAGATCATGACTACATGTAGGTAAGGTTGGAAGCGACGAAAATGAAATGGCAGAACAGAATAAATGAACACATGTTTTCAGAACTCAGCGGAATGGCTTCGAATTTTTCTGAACAAGTTTAGCCATTTCTGCGTCTCAAATCTCAAAGATTCATGAATCTCCAAAGATTCACAAATTTCAAAAGAATCACGAATTTCTGGGAATTCATAAATCTCAAGGGATTCATACATCTCCAAAAATTCATAGAGCTTGGCCTGCTCATTATTCTTCTTGTTGGCGTAGCAACCTTCGTAGTCATGCCAGCCTATACATTTATCTTTCGAGATTCATTAATCCTTAGAGATTTATGTTTCTTTAAAGATTTATGAATCTTTGAAGAGTTGGGACGCGATTTGAATCACTCATCACTGTAAGATTCATATGAATGAATCAATACGAAAGATTCGTGAAACCCAACGTGTGGTTGATATCTGTCAAACTGTGCTAATCAAAATGGCTGCCATAGGAAGTGGATGAAAATACCTGCTTGGACCAGGTGTCGGCGTGTTTCTGTTTGATTGTTTGTTTATTTCGTTTCAAAAGTGAACAGTCCTTTTTAGCCTCTAAATTGAATCTTGTGCCAACACTTGCATACCTTTGGTAAGCTCCTGGCGATGATAATAACACGTGAGACACCATTGTTAAATGTATATCCCCATCCCGTTTCCAGCATAACCCACGGCCCCCGAAATGCCCAATTCCAAATGTGCGGCTGCATTCTGCAACAACCGCCGGGTGGATGTCAGGAAGCGCAAGCTGGCCCTAATCTTTCACGCCTTCCCAGCGGACGAGGCGCTGCGCAGCCGATGGATGGCGTTTTGCCGTCGGGGCGTCGACTGGACGCCCTTCAAGACCGACGCCGTCTGTTCGGCCCACTTTCGCCACGAGGACTATCAGATGGCTCACTCGCCGTTGCTAAAGTTGAGCAAAAATCTGCGCCGTTTGCGTGTGGATGCGGTGCCTTCGGTGCGGGAGGGGATGGTTGTTACCATTTCCAAAAAGCAGAAGCTCGAGGAGCTTGTGCGCCAGCAGCGTTTGGAAGAGCTGTACCGGCAAAACAATCCGTCCGCGGAACCGTCGACAGATTTCGATCACACGTACAGTGGGGTGACGGTAGCGGAAGAACTGAGGGTACAATTTTTCGCTCACAGTGGAGTGGAAAATGGGATGAAAACGAAGTTAAAAAGTTTAATCTTTTCCTGCAGGATGAATCGCCCATGCTGGAGAAGATTGTCTATCGGTTGCAGAAATTTCCCAACCTTTGTGCGCTCTGTCTTCGGGCGATCGATGATGAGAAGCTGTTCACACCGTTCGCTTCCTACAGCGAGGCACTGGAAAGTACGATCGAGCAAAAGTTTGATGAAATAACGGGAGAAGTAATCGATTCGAAGGTAATAATTAGGGCGAAGTATCAAATGCGGGTTACGGAACCATCCTCTGAACGTTCGTTCTTTATTCTTTCCAACGGGTACAGGAACGAACCGACATACACCATCTACTGCCGGATAAGGTGTGTGCGGAGTGTTTGGAGGTGCTGATACAATTCCACCACTACCAAAGACAGTTGCAGTGTTTGAAAAGGTTTAGCACTGGAATGGCACAGCTGCTCAAGGGCAACAGGCAACCACTGGCAGAGCTTTACGCCGCCCAGGGAGACTACTTGGCGAACGTTCTTAAGAATCTCAACATATGCCAAGCAGCAGAGGAAAACATTACCCTGCAGCGGCTGGAGGCGGAAGTGGCAACATACGGACGGGTGAAAAAGTACACAACGTTTGAGCAAGACCTTCCCCGACCTGACACCAACGCGGTGGCGAATCGATGCGAGGAAACAATTCCTGCAAGCTGTTTTCAAATCGATTGCAGTGCCACTTCCCCCAGAGCGGTAGAACAACGGCATCGATCCCGATCGTCCCAAGAAGCGGATGGTACGGGTAGAGCGAAAAAATGGATCTGTCCTTATGAGGAAATTTGCCGCGAGTGGTTCCTGGATCAAGCCTCGTTGCAGAAACATATCCATGATGATCATAAGGTTTTCAAGTGCCGTACCTGTGGGTATAGGATAAAATTCTACGATCTTTTCAAAAAGCACGTCGAAAGCCATGATATCGCCCGGGCGCTATTGCTGTCGCACAACAAAAAAGACACACCAACGGAAGGGAAATGTGAAACGTGCGGGAAGCAGTTCCAAAGGTATTTTAATGCTGGTGTGTACTGCTGAAAAGTACCAACAATCGATCTTTTGTATCATTTACAGTGACGAACAGTTACGGCGCCATAGAGAGATTCATGCACATTCCGGGAACTATGTGTGCGGTAGGTGTCTCGGTGTGTACGCCAGTGAGCATAAGTACAACAATCATCGGTGCAGTAGGAGAGTGCATGAGGCCACCGGTTTGGGACAGTTTGAAGCTATGGGTGCAACAGCACAAGTAAGTAAATTTAGCCATTTTCATAAATGTTGTGAAATAAGAAAAATAATCCATTTCTTTATGACTTATTTCCAGTATGATTGTGAGTCAGATATAGAGGACGAATTATTATCCCAACAATCGGACGAAACTGGTCAATTTGCAGACTCTAGGCACGATAGGAGTGTTGAACTGCTTAGTATCGAGATTCTACAGTAAAATCTTTGTTTTTCTCGTTTAGAGGAAGACATTTGTACAAATTGTGAGCTCCTGCTGGATGAATGATTAATCGATTGTGATTAAAAAGTGTAATTTTGAAATCGGCGATATTTTTTTCAAAAATTAAATACGATTTTACATTTTTTTGCATAACAATCCTATTATTTTATTTAATGTTTTGCCAAAAAAGAAATAATCCATATAAATTGAAAGAAATGTACAGCGCAACCAACGGTCACCACAAAACATCAAACTAAATCTGTCATCCACGCGACCCGTTGCGATGCGCGCAAAACGATCGATTGCGTCTGCTGCGTGTAAACGTCACGCTCGTCTTGATGGTAAACAATTTGGAAAACAACAATCTCGCTTGTGCCCCCTAAAAACCAAAGAGCGACGACTACAGCGTAACATATTTTCCGCCATCCTGCGATCACTGAAACCGCCGACCGTCGTGGTAAATGGTAAGCCAAAAACGTTTCCCTCTCCCTACGCTCGCCATTGCGCGGGGCAAAACTTCGGCAAATGCCAAGGGGATGCCTCCTGCTACCGCAAGCTACCAAGCCACCGTGCGTCCATTGTGGAAGGTGAAGCAAGACGGACCGAAGCTCTTAAGTAAATAGTTTGTTTGGGGGGAAAACTATCAGCATCATCATCTTTCCGGTTAGAACAAGTTTCGTCCCCCGAATGTGTGGGAGCGTGTGTTTTGTTTTTGAGGTTGATTTTGCTACACGGCTGGCACAATGACGCCCCGCTGAGTGTGTGGTGCAGTGACGTACACACGATGTCCTGCTGTGCGTAGAAGTAGAGGAAGCGAGCAAATGATGCGGAAAGACGTCTCGAAGCAATCCTTTTTTCATTCATTTTCCTGTTTAATTACAGCGATTGAAAGTGACTGTTGAAGACATTTGAAGACATTGAACGCTATTCCTCGACCTGATGCGTGGATAGAGTAATACGTAAACTTCGTGGTGCCTTTTGAATCTGGTGAAAGCTCCCAACTACCGCTAAAGCTTCGCTTCAGGTGCAAATACCGGGATCGGGCATACCGAAAACAGCACACACACACATCCAAGCGTGTACCCATGCCTTACGCCTCTAGCCGCTCGCAGGAACACTAAGCCCCACTCCCCCTCTCCATGGACGAAGCACGCATGCATCCAAACGCTGGCGCCGTGGGCAGATCACAACCAATGCCGAACTACGACCAATTCACGCCAGCCGATATGAAAAAGTATTACCCACCCGGTGCAATGGCGAATGTGCCGCCGAATGTAGCGGAAGGCTCCTCGATACCGCTACACTTTGCGTCGCTCGCCGGGCTAGATCTCGGCAAGCGGTTAGGCCAGCCGGATATGTACTTCAAAAACCCTTACAACACGGAAAGCGACGAAGATGGATCACCGGAGGCTGCCAACGGGATGCATCTGGCTGCGGCGGCGGCAGCGGCAGCAGCAGCAGCGGCTGCATCGGTCACTGGTGGCGGGGCGGCCCAAAAAACCAAACAACCTCGAAAACGGCAAAGTACCGGCAAGCGCAAGCCAAAGCTTCCGAAGGAGGAGTCACCGGCCGAGCTGGCGCTGCGCAAGTTCCCCTGTCCGGAGTGTCCCCTGTCGTTCAAGACGGGGTACCACCTAAAGCGCCACCATGCGACGATCCATCAGGACCAGCGGTTCCCCTGCACGGTGTGCCACACGTCGTACGGGCGGCGCGAGAAGCTTCGTGCGCACATGGAGCTCATACACAAGGTAAGGATGCCAATGGGAGGTTTGGGGGAGAAGATAGGGGAACAAGATTGAAAAGCATCGCTCAAACTAATTCCCCCGCTTCGATTCAGATTCAAAGCTACTTCGTGTGCGAAATCTGTCTGGTTTCGTACGAAAGCGAGGATCTGCTGCAGCGACACGTGTACCGCCACGAGCACCCGAAGCCGCTCGAGTGCGCCACGTGTCTCACGCCGAACGCGCGCACGTCCGACGGGAACTACAGCGGCAACCATATCTGCATCACGTACCAGAACAGCTACGAGTGTTGTGGGAAGGATTTCGGGTACCATTACTACTACAACCGGCACATGCTGACGGTGCACAACATTAAGACGAATGCGCGGGTCAAGATACCGAAGGGCACGCTGCTGAGCCAGTTTCGCGCAATGCGCTCCTCGCGAGGATCGTGAAATGGGTGTGTGTGTGTTCGTGTTGTCCCCCTCCCAGGATTATTTTAGTATATAGCAGCAAGTTGTGTACTGGTGCTGGGCTGAGTGCGGTGGCAGCAGGTCTTGTTTGTCCCGGTGACTACGGAAGGTGGAGAACGTTCTTCTTCTTTTTTTTTAAACAATAATTTAACAGCAAAACAAGAGGATAAATCTCAACACTGGTCAAGGGATGGGAAAACCTTTTTACTAGATTTAATTGAAGAACATATTTTGTGTCCTCAGCTTATATCAGTTAAAGTAACTTTCATTTAAATGCTGCTAGTTTAACGTGCAATCTGGAATTGATTTGTGTGCGATTAGTAGTACTTCAATTCTTCAGATGATTGTGTCTGTTTTACTGATTTTTAAATAGTCTGATCGAAGGAAGGACAGAAAGAGAGGCACAGAGAATCGTGAATAATTCATAACAAAAGGTCAAACACGCTGTACCCTGTTCACAAGCGAGCATTGCGAGTAGATATTTTCTATAAAGTCTTCTAAACGAAATTGGGATTGAATTTATGCAACAACTCTTACATGGACAGTACAGTACAGAGCCAGTCAGTCAGTCAGGCGACCAATATTCTTCCACCATCCCGCATTGAGCCCGTTTCGTGCCGCGTTTGGAAGTATTACACCTCAGCAGCAGCAGCAACAATAAAAAAAAACGAAAGAAAGTAACAATCACACATTTTAAACCCGTCGAATCGTGTGGTGTGTGAGACGTTAGAATAATTGATTATTAAAAATTAAACACTCTTCTACATGGTCCAGCCCTACGCACGTTGCTGTGTGTAGGTAGGGGTCGGAACTACGTTTAGGCAGTACCATTTCACATAGCGCTAAAACACACACAGAAACCCTTTGAATTTGTATATAGTTCGCCCTTCTTTTTGTTTTTCAGCTGTATCCACCCGGAACAGGGTGGTAGTGGGAGCGTGGAAAACAATACACAATTTAATGGACGAATAAAACCCGCAAATCGCAAAGAGTAAAGAAGCACGTGAGTGTGGTAGAGTTAATGTTTTGTAGGATGTCATCCGAACGAATGAAGTGAACCACGGGTTGTTGGATTCTCCTTCCAAAGATTCATCTTTATTGTTTATCCATATTGTTTTTGTAATGGGAAGAGATTGGGATGGGGCAATTAGGGGGGGATAAGCATCGACATACCCAAATTTTAAGGAAGGAAGAAATTGAAATAGTTAATTCAAACATATATACTCTAACGGTTATTTTATAGATGCATTTATTTCACGATCACCTAACGACTTGGGTTGATTCATTTGAAAAAAAAACCCTCCTCAGCGTCGTACGCCATTCCAGCCCAGGAGAGAGAGAGAACCACGAATTGGGGGGTTTAAGGTGTGTGTTTGTTAAAACAATAATCATAAAAAAAGACACAGGGTAAAACATAATATGCTAAAGATATCCACGCCATGCTTAACAGGAGGACCACGTGATCGCATCAACGACTGGCGGAAGTGGAAAAGGAGTGACAAAACAGATACGCAGGGAAGGGAAAGCGTCTTTGCCCTTAACACATACTCTCATAGTTTCACCACATACATCCACTAATTATTATGCTCCACTACGGGGGGTCGCTTGTGTCCACGCTCGACATCAATTCACTGCGGGAGATCTCGGCTCAGCTCTGTCTGCCTTCCCTGCTTCACCACTTCCGGTCTGCCGCGTTGCTGTTTTCTTCTCTCCGATCCGTCACGGTTAGCGGGGAGTTGTGAACGGTTTTTCTAAATTAACCCCCTGTGGAGGGGCAATGTTGTGGGGTGATTGGTTTAAATAACGAACAGCGACTACTCTACGACAGTAACAACAAATATGTAAAACAAACGAAATGCATATCCTGCCAACAAACAGCCTACTACTACTAGCTAGCAGCGAGCGTGAATTGATCGATGAGCGTCCCTCCTCCCTCTGAGCAGATGTGGGCTGGGGAAGGGAGACTACCGTTGAGGGAGCGGGTAAGTTTTATTTCTTATTCTTTCCTCTTCCTGTTGTTCATAATCACCCCCCGACCTCCCTCGCCCCGTGTTAACCAATGGGTTGGATTGGTAGAAGGGGGTGGTGGGAATGGGGATTTCAGAGGCGGCCATTTTGAGGGTATTGTTTTTTTTTATTAATATTTGATTTCACTTTAATTACAAAAGAAAAGAGCAGAACAAAATACCTGTTTTGTAATAATCCTAGCGTTCTTTTTTGTTTCGTTTTGTTTGTTTGTTTAAATCTGTTTCTATATAAACTGCTGTTTTGCTTACAATGAGAAAAAAAAGATGGGGAGGAAACGGAAAGTAGTAGACACGAGCGAAAAACAAAGCATGGTGGTGCGCACAGGCTAAGAGGGTGTGTGTGTGTGTGCTTGTGGGAAGAACCGCACAAAGCTAAGTGTAAAACGAGAGAAAGTCTAGCATAAGTCGGTGAGGAAAAGAAATAATTGAGATACATTTAAAAACACAAAACGATGGAAACGTTGGATACTAGCGAAGAGTTTAATGAAAATGAGAGAACCTTAGAGAGAGAGACATAGAGAAACGAGAACAGATGGTTTTAAAAGGATACAAAAGAAATGAAATAGCAAGAAGAGGGAAAGCATAAACACATCAATTCTTCTCATCATAATCAAACAATCCTACTGGGGGGAGGAGCGATACAATCAAACATCAAGGGCACCACTACTTTACGAGTACGTTTGTGGGAATTGGTGGCGTTTTTCCCCCCTTTCCAAATTACAAAGCGAAACCCATTTTCACGAGCAAGTGAAAAGAACTGAAGGAATTAGCTAGCGCAGAACTTTCACCGTGAGACATTTTACTCCAACTCCATCTTGCATTTCTATGGGGGATGGTGGTAGTTGGTTGTTTGCAAAAACGCGTCCGACCTTCAAGTGTTACGTACCGAAAGAACCTTCACCAAACACAAGCCCCGGGGGTTTGCTTCCGCGCTTTTTCTGTGTTGCGCGCGCTTCTTTTTTTGTCGCAATATTTTTCATGTTCACACACGGGTACACAGCGGCTGCACGATCGATACCCAATAATTAGTGTCGCGATACGCTCACGCACTCACAAACTGAACCACGTAGCAAAATAGAGAGAGAGAGAGAGTGAGATAGGAAGGTATGCACTATGAGCTTAGTGCACATCGAAATTCAAATGACCATGGGGTATGAGTGTTAGGAGTTCTTCTTCTGTTCGCTTGCTATCCTGCGTGGTGTAAATGCGTAAGCCTACTATGCTGCTTCCTGCTTTTGCAAAAAGGATACACCGCCATGAAGCTTCTGTTGCACCTCAGCAACGCCGGGTTTTTTTTGAAAAAGGGAGTTACGGTTGTCGAATTCATCCTGGGTTTATATTTATATCTCATTGAAGCATGATCATTATATGTGGTGCTAAGAAATGTTCACTACCCTGCTTAATAAATGAGTGTTTTTGCGGGTGAGGTGGTGGGGCGTGAAGGGGCTGTCTCCTGATTCCTAGCCTTCGCTTTCTAGTACCCGTTCTACTAACCGGGGCTTTCTGCTGCGGGGTTTGAATGGGATTTGCTGCAAATGCTTCGGTCACGGCACGACAGGCGAAGCGGGCAAAACATGTTCATGTCCTTTCTGGCTGCCGTGTGTCCCGGTTATACGACTCCTATCCTTCGTAAGGTTAGTGGTTTGATGTTCGTGCCTTGCATTATTCCTTGTTTTACTAGATTTACCGATGTTTGTTTGCTTTTGTTTTCCTCCATTTCCCTTTTATGCTTTTCTCCCTGCTGAGAAGATGGGGATGGAGATAAAGCGCATTTTACATGAAAGGTTACTTATTTGATGTTCTTAGCATCTTCTCCTCAAACTCGCACTCGTACTTTCTCTGTTCGCTATCTCTCTCTCTCTCTCTCTATCTCTCTCTCTCTCTCTCTCTCGATCCTTCATTTAATCGCTCTCGCTTCGTACTTGCCACTTTCCCTCAGTTGTTCAATGCGTTTTCTGCTACGTTTTAAATTCTCTCGTTTAGCATATGTGAACCTATTCTAAAATAATCCCCGCTTTTTTTGTTTTGTTTTGCTGTTTGTTGTTTGTTTCAAATATTCGGGCTAAACTTTTTCTTCCCCTACTAGCTGTTTTCTTCATGTTTTGTTATACGTTTCTTTTTCTGTGTTTATCAATATGCCGATTATTCGTTTTTCTTCTTCACTCTCTGCGAAAGCGCACGGCAATGAACACGCACTCAATCCGGAATGGGAAAGAACGGCATCCAAAGCTCCCGCGTTCCCGCTCTCACGCCCGTTCCGTCAAAACCTTACTCGTTTTAAGCGCGCTACTTACTCTTCATTTTCGCTCGACACCTCCCCGGCGCTCGGTCATGTCTGGCCGACAAGCACGCACCATCGTCGTCGTTCTCGTTCCGTCCCAGGTGTGAATGGTTAGCAGCGCCGCGTACGCACCACATCCTCCCAGCAGCATCCGTGCCAGGCGCGATCCTCCACCGAGGGCGGCGAAAGGAAGGGAGACGGGCACACCGAACGGAGTGGGGTGGCGTCGGCTGCATCTTATCCACCCGTTGCTGCTGCTGCTACTCCACTGCTGTCCGAGGTGGAAATGCTTGCTCCCTCCTCGCTGCGGTACGTTGGTGCGCAAGGACAGGGCGGCGGCAGACAAGGTGGTGGTGGTGGTGTGGACGGGCATGACGGAGGAGGGCAGGGCGCATGTTTAGTTGGTGCCGCCCTTGGCGGAGGAGGTCGGCGGTGGCGGCATCTGCCCGTTGACGATGATGGCAAAGTACGGATGCTCCATGGCCTCCCGCGCGGTCAGGCGCTCGAAGTGGTCGTAGCGCAGCAGCTTGTCGAGAAAGTCGAGCCCCTCGGGCGACACCAGGTGCTGGTTCTCCGAGTGGACGAAGCGCTCCCATCGCTTGCGCGAGTGGCGCGACAGGATGTCGTTGAAGCGCGGATCGAGCTCGATGTTGTATTTGTCCAGATAGGCGAACAGGTCCTCGGTGCCGAGCACCTTCGCGATGCGCACGAGCTGGTCGTAGTTGTCGTGGCCGTGGAAGAACGGCTCCTTGCGGAAGATCATCGACGCGAGCATGCACCCCAGCGACCACATATCGAGCGAGTAGTCGTACATCTGGTAGTCGACCAGCAGCTCCGGCCCCTTGAAGTAGCGGCTCGCGACCCGCACGTTGTACTCCTGCCCCGGATGGTAGAACTCGGCCAGGCCCCAGTCGATCAGGCGCAGCTTGCGGTTCTCGTGATCGATCATCACGTTGTGTGGCTTCACGTCACGGTGCATGATGCCCAGGCTGTGGCAGTAGTCGAGCGCCTTCAGCAGCTCGTACAGATAGTACCGGATGTCGTAATCGCTGAGCGTTTGGTACAGCTGCTTGAAGTCCGTGTTGTTCACATGCTCGAAGATGAGGGCCGGCGTGCGGGAGACCGGATCCTTCACCACCGCCAGCAGCGTGATGATGTTGGTGCCGCCCCGCAGATTCTCCAGGATCTTGATCTCGCGCTTGATCTTTTTCTTCTTGACCGGCTTCAGAATCTTCACCACGCACTTCTCGTTGCTCGTCATTTTGATCGCCTCGAACACCTCGCTGTACTTGCCCCGGCCCAGCTTCCGCACTAGCTGGTAGTCATCCTGGTTCACCCAGTCGACGATGTAGTTCTCGTAGTCCCAATATTCACGTGGTTTATGCGAATTTACATCCGCGTACACCCGCGCACTGCTCGGCAGCGTCATTCTGCTGGTTGCCGTCGTTGCAAACGTAGGGACTGGTGGCGTTTCTGTTCACCTTCTGCTCGCCGTTTTGCTATCTTTTCGACCGACCTTTTGCTACTTCGCCGTCCCCGTTTGCTGCGCGCTGCTGTTGCTGCTGTTGGTCTTTCCTTTTTTTCCTACGGCAACTTTTCTTCCCTATCCGAAAAGGGCTGCCAAAAGACAAACGTCGCAAACGTTGACATGACAAGCGGTTTTGACAACGGCTCGGGGCCGCCCGTTTACGGTGCACCGTTGCGTACTTCAAGCCGGCTGCAGCTGCTCGATCGCAATGGAAAACGCTCTTTTGGGTGGCAAAAATTGCAGCAATTGTGTGAAATGCGCTGAGAAAAGCTAAAACCACATTTTTGGGAGGATTTCATTCGATTTTGAACCATTTTTACAGTGATTCATTTCATGCAAAGGTATCTTGCCATTCCAGGGTGCAGCTGGCCTCTGGATTGGTGAATTTTGGTCTTATTGCTAAGCTTTACTAATGTTTGGCAAGAGTTTTGTGCTTATGTAGCTATAATTAGTAAAGCAATGCAGCAAGCCATCAAAAGAGCGAATGGAAAATGTTTTTTCTGCCTTGCAAAAAGGCGTGCAAAGCACACGAAAACAAGAAAAGACATCGATGCGGGCCAAGTACACAGCGTCGGCAGTGTAAACGCAACGACCGAGAGCGGCGTCCAACGAAAACAACAAAACTTTCCACACAGGGTGAACAACCGGCCGCAGTGTTTATGTTGTGTGAAACTATTTTGTGATTTAATTTTTTAAATTTCCCCACATGCTGGTGTTGCTAAAATGACCGTTTTTAATTTACTAACGTTTCCGAACGTTTGCCGTGCCTGTTTGCAGTCGGTACACCCCGATCAGATGGAGACGCTGGACACGCATCGTCCACTGCTGGACGGAACGATTGGAACCTTCCTGCAGGACATCACGTTTCGACTGCCCGCGAATGTCCTGCCCTACCTGCCTGGCTCCGTGTGCATAGCCTGTTTGGAGGTGATGGAATTTTTCAGCAAATATCGCCGAAAGATGCATCATCTGCACGAGTTCCTTGTCGCGCTGGTGCGTGTGAAGCTGGGCGATGAAATGCCGCTCAGGGCGCTGTTTGAGAGCCGAACGGAACAGCTGGAACTATTGTTTCGCGATCTCGACCTGTGCAACGCGACGGAGGCTGGCGTGGAGGATCTCTTGCTGGAGTACGATCAGTACATGATTGCTTCCATGAAGCAAGATGATGGCGAAAGCAACGAGCAGGGGGACAGCTTGGAGGACCAGATTGCACTAGCAGAGTCGGTGCAGTTGGAAGAGCTGGTCCCGTTCGAGGAATCGGCCATGGTGGACGAGCCTGTGATATTGGAACAGCTGGTGCCATTGGATGATCCATCCGAAGAAGAGGTCACTCCGGATGATAACTCGATAGTGGAAGACGAAGTAGAAGAAGAGTCGATTCCGGCAAAGCATAATGAAAAGAAGAAACGGAAAGTTATCCAAACAAGCAAACGCGGTCGATTGAAAATAGAGCTCGAAGTGGATGTGGAAAAGGATGCAACCGCGACGGACGATAGCGAGGGCGAGAAGGAGAAAAGCAATCTCGATCGGGAACGCTATCAGTGCGAAAAATGCCCTTACAAATCGTACCACACCGTTGCGTTCACTATGCACACGAAAAAGCACCAGCTGAACGAGGGAAAGGTCGGGTACGTGTGCAACAATCCGTTCTGCTTGCAGCTGTTTGGTACGGTGGACGAGCTAGAGCAGCACAAGGCCAGCAACCCGCACAGCCGGTACAGGTGCGAAATTTGCGGCAACGAGCTGAAGCATCGCGTCTCGCTCGAGGTGCACATGGAGCGCCACGTCGGCATCACGCGCTATGAGTGCCAGTACTGTTCGGCGTCGTTTCACACGCGCACCGAGCTGACCAACCATCTGGCCGCCATTCACATCAGCGAGGATCGGGCCGAGTGCGTGCAGTGCGGGGCCGTGTTTACGAGCAAGAAGCTGCTGAAGCAGCACCTGGAATCGCACACCCTGGTGCGCAAATTTGGCTGTGCGGTGTGTGGACGACCGTTCAAGACGCAGCACCATTTGAATCGACACGTGAAAGCGGTCCACACCGAGGACGCCCGGTTCCAGTGTGAGCACTGCGATGCGTCGTACAGCCGGCGGGACAAGTGGCGAATGCACGTGGAGAGCTTTCATGGGGTATGGGAACGCGAGACGCGTTTGAATTTCAATTGCAGTTCGAATTAATGTACCATTTTCGTTGTAGATACAAACATACTTCGTGTGCGACATTTGTGTCCGATCGTTCGACACTAGTGAAGCACTGCAGGAGCACCGCCATCATCACGAGCATCCGAAAAAGCTGGAATGTGGCACGTGTCTGATCGTTTGCCTCACACAGGAAAGCTTCGACCGGCACACGTGCATCACGTACCAGGAGGATTATGTTTGCTGTGGGCGCGATTTTAAGTACCACATGCTGTACAACAAGCACATGATGAGCCACGGCATTAAGGTGAACGCTAGGGTAAAACCGAAGACGAATCTGCTGCTGGGACAGGAAAGGGCTATGCGAGCGGCACAATTGTCTAAGCAGAGTTATCGGCGGAAGATAAATAAGGTAAGCGGAATGTGTTGCGAGAGTTAAAAACGGTTAATTTAACGGTCCATCTTGCGTCGTTTCATTGTAGATGAAATCTTCCAAGCAAACTAGCACGCAGCAACGTGGCCAAAAGTATGTCCAGAAAGGCGAAAACAGTGTAGAAATAATAGAAATTAAGGAAGAGGAGCTTTTCCCAAACGACGCACAGCAGCACCGTATGGATTGAATTGGCTGTAGTGGCTTAAATTGATTTAGCTTGACCCGTAAGGACAGCTCTCTATCCCTCCAACATTCCAAACAAGAGACAAAAGTGAATAAAACTGTTACGGGTACGTAAAACATAATTACAGTAATTTCGGATTCGCTTCATTTTGTGCAAACGGATGCCGACTAAAGAAGAAGGGTACGCTAACACCATTTGGTCTAGGTTGTGTTATGCATTACTAGTAATACTTGTTTGTTTTTGCTAACCATTTTATTCTCAAGTGTTGTATGACCACATTATCATTATCGTTTTGGTGTGGTTGTGGTATTGAACGAATAGAGTGCCCTGTCTGTTAATGCCACCCCTCCTTTGCGCAGGGAATACTGTTCATCATTCATGCGTAGTTCATATATATATATATAATATCGTTATCACTAGTTTCAACGGAAAGTACTAAAAAAACACTCAAAGTTGAAACAACTCGTAGTTGTGCAGTGGGTGGTAGCACGTGCAATGGCAATATAGCATCGACACAAGGTTACATGAAACCCATGCATCGTAATTAGAGACACTTACTTAGTACACCTACTTCTATTTGCCGAGGTTTTGTTTTGCTTTTAGCTGGCATACCAGACCTCGTCTTTTGTCAGCCCTTTGGTTAGCTCTCTTACTCTCTCTCTACTCGGCCTTTTGACTACATTCTCTACGTAATGTCCTTTAATGAAGGATCGAAGAGATCCAAACTTCTATAAAGTGAGTAAGAATTACCCTTGTTTTACGGGTGTTTGTTTTACTACTTCTACCACTGTCGTGTTGGTGTGGAACAAAAACCTCACACCTTGTTGTGTGTAATGTGGTGTGGCATTACACATCAGTCCATTACGGCTTACGGCGCACTGTTGCTGCTTAGCGTGTGCAACAGCTTCCCGGCATTCTTTACTGGAGCACCCACCTGAACAGGTCTAGGATGTCTTTGCAATCCTTTCTCCAAGGCATTGCGCATATCAAAGAGTATCATTTGGAGCATATCAAATACTTTTAAAGTTCTGTAGCTTCATTATTTATGATAGGAAATAATGAAAATGCTTCTTTGCATTAGAATCTTCCGCAGATGTATACTGGCCATAAAGGATTATGCTACTGAAAGGAATTTATTCAGGTCCAGTCCAAACATGACTAATTAGACACGTTCTGCATCTTTTTAATAATTCCAATATTGAGATATTGAGCTTTTCCTATCATGTCCTCTTGATAAGCACAATTTTTCCACTAAAACCTTGGAAGGCCATTGGCCGCCCAGTTTTGCTGAAGAGCCGCTGAGTGCACAGTGAGATAAATTAGTTCATATAAAAGGCATCCGCTGGAAGCAAACTGATGGCAGGCAGGTAATAAATAAGAGAAAGGCCACCGGAGCTTGTCTTTTTGAAAGTTACGCCCTCTATCTCCAGACACACTTTAACGTGGCCAACGGCAAATTCGGCTCAATGAAAAAAAAGCCATCTTCAAACCTGGGACCCACCAATGACAGAGTCATATCGGCTCCATAGACTGAAGGGGGTCTGATCAATCGACTAGTGAGTAAAAATAAGCCTAATGACTTTGATTGGGCAATCTGTGGGACTAATTGCACCAGAGTGGAGGCAAAAGGTTCTCCCCAGCACTTCCCAAAGCCGCGCATCGCGCATACGGAATCGTTTACAGCTCCAGCAGCAGCACCTCCTCGTGCTATACGGAGTTTGCTAAGCGAGTTCCGCTCCCGGGTGCCACCGTCGCCGTCATCATCCGGTCGTCATAGAGCGACAGCGTCTTCGATGCACGCACCTTCCGCACCGAGGGCGGTACATCGCCCGGTGTCTTGACGCGCTGGCTAGGATTGCGCAGCCGCTCGATGCTACCCTTCGGGCCGAACACCTCCTGAAACACTTCTAGCGAACGCTGCCGCTTCAGGGACCGATCGTCCAGAAAGGGCGGTGGCGACGATGCTTCAGATCCTTGCCGGGTGTGTCTCGACCCTCTGGGCGGATGCATGGCATTGGCCGATTTGGAAACGACGATGCGTAGCTTCTGCGGGTCGTGATGTTCATCCACGGTAGCGCCGTCGTCGTCCACCGCCATCTCGTCCAGTATGGCGAACGACTGTCTGGTGAAATCTGCATCGGCAAGCGCTTTGGCTCGGCCGCGCGCACTAACGGCACCTTCGGTGGCGGTAACATTGCCGACGGAATGTGGTTCGTGCAGCAGTAGGTTGCTCTCGTACTTGCCCGTACCGAGGTCCAGATTCGTGGGACGTTCCACACCGCCAGACTGTTGAACGTGCTGCTGTTGCACATGCTGCTGCTGCTGATGCTGCTGCTGGTTGTTGTGATGATTCATCAGGATCTCTTCCTCTGAGAGCAATGCATTGCGCGGCGAGCACGTGTCACTGGTTTCGACCACCACGACCAGGTTGGACCGATCACCGTCCGTATCGTCACATTTCTGTTGCACATCGTACGCGTGGCGCACTAGCGACGGTGCGGTTACGCCCGCGAGATGATTCTTGTGGAATGTTTTCTGCAGCATTACCTTCACGCTCCCGCCCAGCCCTTTGCCGGGCGGCATTGCCTTTCCCTCGAACGAGCCTTCCCCCCGCTGTATTAGTGGGGCGAGTCCTTTTCGCCCGACCGTATGCTGTTCGTCCTCGTCCGACTGCGAGCGGGACGGTGCGCCACTGTGCGTGGTCGAGCTGGCACCGCCCGACGACGACAGCTTACCGTACTTGTACGAGCCGGTCGTGTCCTCCCGGTACCCGGCCGGCGGTACCTGAGGGATGATCTGCTGGTTCGGCGGTGTCATGAATGCGATCGTGCCGTCCGGACTGTAGCGCTGGTGCCCCATCATCGCGGCGATGGCCGTACCGTCGCTCTCCAGCTGATACAGCTGGGCCTTCTCCAGCGCCGGGCCATCGTCGTGGCTGCAGCCCTTTGGCGGCATGGTGCGGGCCCGCGGGTTGATCTGCGCCACCTCCTGCAGCCGCTCCTGCACGCACATGGCCGTCAGGCGAGCTTCCGCATCGTGGTCCCAGCAGTCCTCGCACGTGTCGCGCACGATCTGCGTCACCAGCCCGGTACCGAAGTGGGCCGGGAAGGTGGGTCGCGCCTTGTTGCGCGATACCAGCACCTGCATCTGCTCAAAGTTCGGGTTCGAGCCGACGTACTCCTCGTACGGTGCCCGGTACTCCGGGACGGTGGTGCCCTCGGGGTAGAAATCTTCGCACCGGTTCGCCAGCTCCCACAGCACCAGCGCGAGCGTGTACACGTCGATCTGCTTGAGGGCGGACTCGCAGTCGCGCAGGTTCACTGCGCCCTCCAGCACCTCCGGCGCCATGTAGCGCACCGTGCCGACCTCGTTGATGCTCTTCGTCTCGGCGAGCGTTATCTCGCCCCGGTACTCGTACCGTGCGCCGAACGTTTTCAGCGCAAAGCCCAGATCGCCGATGCAGCAGGACAGGTCCGATTTGACGAGAATGTTGCGCGAGTTCAGGTCCCGGTGGCAGATGCACGGCTTCACCAGCTCTCCCTTCCGGATCTCGGTGTGCAGGTGGGCCAACCCGTTGGCGATCGATTTGCCCATCCGGCAGAAGGTGCTGAACGGCACACTGTTGTCGGTCAGCCAGTCCTGCAGGCAGCCGAGCGGGGCTAGGGACAGCACCAGCATGTACTCGATACGATCGTCCAGCGTGCGGCGCTCGTCCGATCCTAATGGTGGGAGTGCGATGGGAAAGACGGGGCATTAGTAAGCATTGGGGCAAAGAAAAAGCAAAACTCCTACCGAAATATGCCAATAGAGAAGGAGATTCCATCAGTGGCACCGTGTAGATGTCACGCTCGTTGAGGAAGTACTGCCGATGCTGGGCGGAAAAGATCTTCACCGCCACTGGCTTCTCGTTTACGATACCCTTCCAAACGGTCCCGTACCTTGTGTGTGTGTGTGTGTGTGCAGAGCACCAATAGAAAAAGAAGTAGTTTTTAGCAAAAAAAACATTCAATCCACTTTCCAAACCTGCCACACAGCTACCACTCACTTGCCCTGCCCGATCATCGACACAAGCTTCAGATTGTCGACGTTGTAGAGATTCGAGCTGTAGCCCGGGCCGGACGGTTCCATGTGCTCCAGCAGCTCACCGGTACCCTTCTTCGGTAGCTGGCGGCAGCTGAGGAACCCACCGATGCCGAGCGTCATGATGGCGACCAGCGCAAAGCAGATGTACACCGTCGGCGAGCTCCAGATCGAGGTGTACGGTGCGAACGGCGTAATGCTTTCGTTCTCGTCCCGCATGCTCAACCCGTCCGCGGCGGTTGGTGGCGGCAGGTAGCTAAAGTTGCCGTTGCAATTATCGCCTCTGCAGCAGCAAAAGAAGTGCCGGGTGGGTGTTTCCGTCGTGCTGATGCACTCGTTGCTGCTGCACGATTCCTGATCGTCGTTCGATCCCCAGCATCCTGTTTGGGCGGGGAGTGTGTCAATTAGGGTCAAGCGGTTAGAAGGTTCAAATCAGTTGCAAAACAAATTCGTAGCCTCCTCTTACCTTGCACAACCACTCGCGTTACGTTCTTCACGATGTCGAACGTCCACAGCGTGTAGCAGAACGGTGCCGTGCGGGAACAGGTGGCGACGGTGGACTGCAAACGTAATCGAGATAGCATGTAAGTGCTTCATGTAGGACATTCGATAGCTTTATCGTCTACTTACAACGTTCTTTTCGAACACGGGCTCATCCGATGGTTCCGGCTGATCGTCGTAGCTGTCGTAATCGTCGACAAACTCCTGCCCGTTCTGCTGCTGCGTGTTGGTAGTGGACGTCGTCCCAAACTGTAGACAGCGGTTTTTCAGTGGATTTGCTACGATTGCATCGTCGAAGGAAACGAAGATCAATGAAATCAATTATGTTATGTTCACTAAAGGATATTGGGGAATTAGGCCAAAGTAGGATTGATTGGAACTTATTTTTGGAATTTGAAATAGTTGTTTTCTTCTATTTTTATGCTCCAATAGTCTTCATATCGGCACAAAAATGAATCCAGAGCACGTGAGGACTATCACTACCAGCCATGCCATAAATAACCAAACCCCGATCGATCAGTACCTTTTGCTAGTTGACGTGAAATCGACTCTAAAAAAAAGGTGTTTGCTTCCTTTTTGATTTAGACTACCCGTAAGGCTTTTTTATACCGTTTTATGACGCAGTTGGAAAGTTATAATTAGGATAATGGACCTACATTTATTTGTATCAGTATCCTACATTTATTTATTGATTTTCAGCAATATTTTCCGCACAAAAGGACGAGGAAGGTTCAATTTCAGACATGGCATGACGGACGTGCTGAATGGAAGAACAAAAAGGAAGCAGTTTTGGACGACACCCGATGAAACAGGCATTTATCAATTCATGTTGAGGTACACATGATGGAAAACGTAATTCATATTTGAATTTCACAATTCATTACACAATTCAATTAATTTAGTTGAATTTCAAAAGTTTCCATCCTTTCTTTTCAATTTCATCTATTTTGAATCTCGAAAGGTTCTATTGAGCTTAAAGAATCTTCTTCTGCTTCTATTTGGCGTAACGTCCTACGTGGACATGCCGGTTTCTATACTAGGCTACAGGCTTTCTAGACTAGGCTCGGGCAATTCGGTTCATTTTGTTGAACGTGAACATACTAGTTCTTTAATATGAACTGAACGTGAATCGCTATTCATTCGTTAATTTCAGTTGAAGAAAATATGGAAAATTGTTTCCTTTTGCAAGAAGAATATCATATTATTACATCTTGAAAATTATTTGGCAGACCAGGATGATCTTTACAACGACGGGCAGGACATTCTTTTCCTGAACGTCCTGGTATTACGGTTCACGTTCACATCAACAACTCAGTACATTACAGATTTTCGAATCATATAATGGAATAGTTCAATCAAGCATTCTGTGGAGGTTTGCAATCATATAATGCAGGGGTCTCCAAACTTTTCAGTTCGCGGGCCGCATTGCTTCACAATCAACGTTGTTGAGGGCCATTTTGACGCTTCCTTTAGAATGAATGGAATTTCAAATCTCGTTTTAATAAGAAAATACTAACAAAATATATCAAATTTCTGCTGCTTTATGTCATTGAATCTTGATTTTCGCCTTCCAGAAGTAAACAAAATTATTTTGATTAATTAGTGAGAAAAGACAGCTATTTAATTCAACCATTACCCAGTCATCGCGGGCCGCATTAAAGGCTCTTGAGGGCCCGCGGGCCGTAGTTTGGAGACCCCTGATATAATGGATTGTTGCAACCGAATTGTGGAATTTTGCGAGCATACTGTGGGGCGGTTGTCAGACTGTGGGTGCCGCTGTAGATATCTCAACACATTTTCGTTAATTTTATTTATTTTTCATGTTTAATTATGCCAAGATTTACTTAGTTTATCATGTGTACTGAATGCTGAATGCTATACGAAAACAACTCAAAATAATGTTTTTTAGAAACCATCATCGGTATTAACACCGAAACTTTTTACACCGGTAGCAACACTCCATTATATGATTGCAAACCTCCACAGAATGCTTGCACAATTGTACTACCCGGTTCAAACATTCCCTTAACCGGTTGAATTATTCGATTATATGACTCGAAACTCTGTATAAAGAACCGGTGAACATGATGAATGTAGGACGTTCTTTAGATTGAACTGAATGAATTATCGTACGGTTCTGGTTCTTGGGGCACACCCAAGGACTGTGTACGAACGAGGTTAAGTAATATGGAACGATTTGGCAAGTAACCAAAAGTTCGTTACAGGCAGTTTGACATCTAAGAGTCCTGTTCGATTCAAATTTTAACTGTGATAAAAATGATAAATCGTTATTTCATTTCATTTCATTTCATTTATTAATACAATATCCGCCATCAAGGCTAAATAAGGCAGACTTAAAACTAAATAAACCCTAACAAATAAACAAAATAATTCATGAAAAACTAAGCCTAACTAAACTAGTCTAGACCTAGCAAAAAAATTAAAGAAAAAAAACAAAGGTAGAGCGTAGAGACTATCAAAACTTAATGAAACTTAGAAGAATAATTAAAGAGAATTAGAAGAAAAAATACGGTTACGGAAAGAGTTGAGAGAGGAGTCGAAATCAAAGAGATAGTAAAAGTGGTTAAACAACCTGAAACAGGATAGAATAGGATCATTGAAAGTATAGAGAGTATGACGTGTTTCAATTGACAGAGGATCACGAGGACGAAGGGAACGAGAGGGAACATACAACGAGATGGACGAGAGTAAATCAGGAGCATCAGTATCAGAAAGTAATAAGCCACCAATAAAACATGCCTGAGACACTTGGCGGCGGAAGCTTAAAGAGTGAAGATTGAGTAACTGCAATCGCGTTTCATAGGGAGGTAGTGAGGCAGCACCGAACAAACGACGAAAAGCAACCCTGGTAAAAAGGCGCTGAATGCTTTCAATTCTCGAACAGCCATCAATAGTAGGAGGATTCCAGATGATGCTAGCATATTCAAGAAGAGGCCTTACCAGAGCACAATAAAGGTTTCTTAAGAAGCTTTGATCTCTAAAAATAGAGGTAAAACGTAAAATAAACCCAAGAGTTCGATTAGCTTTTAGTAGAACCTCATCAAGCTGCAGTTTAAAGTTAAGACGACTGTCGAGTATAATACCAAGGTCACGGATGGACAAAACACGAGAGAGAGACGAGTTAGAGAGAGTATAGTTAAATGAAATAGGAGAAAGAGAGTGAGAGAAAGAAATAACAGAACATTTATCAGGGCACAAGCGAAGTAAGTTGGATGAACACCAATGAACAAATGCATTAAGGTAATGCTGAAGACTCATACAATCAGAAGAAGAGGACACAGGTAAAAAGATTTTGATATCATCCGCATAAAGGAGATGACCATCAGGAGGTAAAACATTACAGACATCATTGATGAACAAAGAAAACAGAAGTGGACTTAGCACACAACCCTGAGGGACACCTGACGTACAAAAAAACTCCTCAGATAAGTACGACCCGGTTTTAACCCTGCAAGATCGATTACTTAAGTATGAGGACAGCCAGCTAATAATGCCATCACCAAAACCAAGTTTAGATAGTTTAGCTAATAGTAAAGAGTGGGGCAAACTATCAAATGCAGCATGAAAGTCAGTGTATATTGCATCAAGTTGGGTACCTGCCTCAAAAGATCTGAAAATATTGGTAACAAAAGACATGAGATTAGTAGAAGTAGACCTACCAGGCATAAACCCATGCTGTTTAGGGCTAATAGCGGAACTACAACTATGAAGTATGGTTGGAAAGATACATAGCTCAAAAGTTTTGGCTGTGGCACATGTTTGAGTTATCCCACGATAATTAGAGACAATGCTACGGCATCCCTTTTTGTGTACCGGAAAAAGCCAACAGGATTTCCAAAGAGCAGGAAAGACCCCGAGAGAAAGTGAAAGGTTGAAAATTTTAGCAAGGTGTGGAGCAAGCACGTCCTTACAGTTTATTAAAACTGAGGCAGGAATGCCATCTGGACCAGGAGTAAAAGAACGTTTCAACCCAAATAACACCTGTACAACTGTTTCAGAGCTAACCGAAATATCGGAGAGATTAATTAAGTTCTCTGGCGTGTAGAGTAGCCCACCCTCAATAAGGTTAGGGTCACTAACCGGTGGCTCAAACATTTGGGAAAAATGTGCAGAGAATAGCTCACAGATCTCAACAGGCGTAGAGGCAGTTCGAGAATCAAGTACCATTTCATTAGGTAACGTATTGCACCCTCTTCGAATCCTAACAAATTGCCAGAAGGATGCTGGATCAGAACGGAAACGCGATTGCAGTCTACTCGAATAGGCCTCAAAACAAGCCCTGTTGTATAGTCGATGCGCAGAGGCAGCGTACTTAAATAAACGAAAGTTGAAAGCAGATCGGTTCAGACGATACCTCCTAAGATATTTCATTCTATCCTTTTTCAGGTTGCGAAGAGTACGATTGGACCAGGGAGGATTAGGAGGGGAACGAAAAATAGGTGTACATGAAAGGAGTGCAGAGGTTAACAAAGCATTAAACGATTGGACAGCCTCGTCGACCGATGTACATTGATAAAAAAAAGACCAGTCGGCACGAGATAGAATAGAATTAAGTTTACGATAGTCTGTAAGACGAAAATTATAACGAACACTCAATGAATTAGGAGCAGAAGGCAATTCATTCCTAACCCTACTAGCCCTAAATAAAGAAGACGGTAACGCAATTTCCAGAGCAGGATGATGGGCATCCTGGGGCAGGAGCAGTGACGAAGCAGGATACACAGAACAACAAGCAGCTGCAGCAGAGTTGGAGAGCACCAGGTCCAAATAATGATTTAAATGGTTATGCACCCCGTTCAGCTGATAGAGTTCATGCAGGTTTAACATATCCAAAAAGCAGGAACTGGATGTATTCGAAGAAATATGTGGCACATAATGTCTTATAGCTGAAGATGAATCTGGCCTTACTGCGGTAGAAAGCGCAGTCATGGTCATCACAAGACAATTGTAAATTGGTTATTGAATATTTCACCAAATGTATTGATGTCTCTTTTAATAATAATGGTTTAAGAGTTTGATGAGTTTTCCAGGGCTTTTTGCCGTCAAATGGCATCCAAGATGATGGCCAACCTATTCGAGTCCTAGTCTGTTCGAGATTTGTTTAGTACCACGCAATCGGATAGTCAATGCTTGCTACGGGAGGACGCTCATTTCGAGGCTTGAACCCATGACGGATCTGTTATTGAGTCGTTGACGACTGTACCACGGGACCACCCCTAAGCTTAAAGAATACAATAGTTAATCAGCACTTACCTTGCCCTCCGGTAATCGAACATGCCAATACCACCAACAATCCCAAACACATCACGTGTCTTTGCATCTTGAAAGCTGCTTTGCAGCTCCTTGCAGCTTTGAAGCTGCTATTTGAGTGTTCGACACTCAGATGGCGCTGACGATGCATTCTTCTTGTTTGCCAACGCAGGCTACTGCTGTTCACTAGATCGGAAACACCAACTTCAAATACTGGATTTGCAATATGACGAGGACTAGAATTGATTTCCTCTGTGAGGTGTTCACAGCTCCACGCACTTGCACGAGCGCCCTTTAATCGCTCTTACTGCTGCCGTGGGGCAACATTCTATATCGTTGTTTGCTTTAGGTGGGTTCACAATGTTTATCGCCAGTGTAATAGGTCATGTTCGGGGTGTTTGGGTCAGTTGTCTGGAAAAGAAAGGCAAACATACTTATCGATTTATACAATTAAAATAAAAAAAATGTTAGAAACAAGACTGGAAGATGGATGGTTGAGCATGGTTTAAATGCAACAGTTCAAATTCCATCCCAGTCTCAATTCCAGGCTTGGTTTGCACCAGACCGAGAGGGGGCGTTTTCTCGTGTTTGTTTATAATTTCTAATCGTCGGCGTCGGCACAGTTGGCGGCACACGATTAGGACAACCGTTCTCGATGGCGTCATCGATGGGGGAATGTCGCCGGAATGAGGTTTCTATGGTCCTGTATCGTACTGGGGTTTTAGAAGCTTTGCAAGATCGTTTACGCTCGTTTTGGATGGGTAGTTGTACACACTGGAAAACATTCTCACTATGCATCCTTATCATGTTTTGGTGCGCGAGCCCTTATCCGCAACCAAATCCGCGTACCACTGTCGCGTAGTTGGGGAGGGAGGGCGCACATTTAATCACGAGGTGTTCGAGGGGCACAAACACATAAACACAAATCACACTTGTTATCGTGTTTGGTGCTCCATGCTGGTTGTTTTTTTTTTCGTCACAAATCATTGTGCGTTAAATAGTTTACTGGTTCTTGTCGGCAACACAAACAGAGGGACAGACCCTTGAAGGAAAACGCAACACTACTCACGTGAGTTGGACACTATGGGCGTATGGCTGCGTTTATGCTTGCTTTTTTTTCGGCAAACTTTAGAAAAATCTATATTTCACGGTACACAATCGGGACAAACAGCAAAACCATCAAAACATTATCCGCCCGTTTCATTGACCGTGAGCGGCAAACGCGCGCGCGCGCCCCTACACACACACACACATGCTCGAGGTTTGGTGCTTGCTTCGCGGCTGAAAACGCGAAGCGACATCGCCAACTACAGATGGTAGAGAGAGAGAGAGAGCAAGATAACGACAGAGAGACAAGTTGCCGACAGAGTTCACATCACGACAGCAGTCCCTTCCTGGCCGGTGCACCACAGTCTCTTCCACCCCACCACGCGTGTCTTCTTGCGACTGAAAATGGCCCATCTTCCAATTTGGGGTGGTGCGTCTGGGTGTCATTATCGGTTGGAGCCCATCACAATCCGTGTTTTTTTTTTTAACAATTTACTTACGATACACCGAAACACAGCCGGACTCTGGCACTTTAGAAATTCAATGCACTAAAATGTCAGACGATCGCCCCCCTCTGGCAAAGGCTACTGCGTATTTAAGGGCGTCTCTGTTGCAACCCTCTGTTCGTCATCCCTTCAAGGATATTGATTTTTTCACCGCAAAACACACTAGTGGGGGGGACCTCTCAATCTCTCTCTCTCTTTCTCTCGCTCGGATGGCCAAAAAAGGCGTCGTCTATCAATGTGCTTCAATCTCGCTGAAATCAAAGCGCAACCCTTACCCGGTATGTTTTTTTTTTCGCTACGGCAAACTGCACACTGCTTGTGCAACGTATTTTAGTTACAGAATTGCATTTTTGTTTATTTTTTTTTTTGCTGCTCTCCTTTGCGGCGTACAAACACTTCGAACGGAACGATTTTACGACCCTGCACAACACCGGACCGAAACCGACGAAACGCGAATCTGTACTATTGGGGCAGACATCTGTATGTATTTTTTTTGTGTGTTTTTCGCTCTGCGTATCCGCGAAGGGACAGCGTGTTGCACACTTGCGCAGTTTCGAGATCTTCGTTCTTCTCGCGTGCAAGCTCCGTACCACACAGCGGTGAGCAAATGAGAGATAAAGAGAAAGAAAGAGGGAGAAAGAAAGAGACAGAGAAAGAGAGAGATAGAGAGAGAGAGAGAGAGAGAGAGAGAGAGAAAGGGTTTATTGTTTTGTCTCTTGTCCACAGCACCACACAGTACGGCACCACAAATTTGTGTGATTTCTTCTGTGTCATATTTTGTACACTACAGTGACGGATAATTATTAGCGACAGAAAGTGACAGTTGTAAAATGAAAAGAGAGCTGAATTTCAATTCAAAGCCACTTATAATGCTGTTCAAAATATATATTTAGCCATGTATAATCAATTATAACCCTTAAAAACGTGTATTTTTTGCACATTCAGGCACTTCCCGCGTTTTACCTCGGAATGTGGTGTTACGTGTAAACATACACTAAGCCACGGTGCCGCGCGGCTACCCTGTCAGGCAGCACTGGTGTTGTTTTGCTGTGGATTCGCTTTTCAAGTGCAAAAACACAAAGCAAACGTAGGAGGGCATGGGTGCTGGACAGAAGTCACACAAGTCGCAGAACTGCTGAGGTAAGTCCTTTTTATCCTCGAAATGGTCCCGAACTGTGAATGCGGAAATGTTGCACGAAACGTATTTGTTGCTCAGCAGTACGAATAAAAACTTGGTTTGTTTCTTTTGGCAGTGCCGATCGCAGGGTTCCGGATTAAGATGCGTTTTGTTTAGCGCGGGAACATGCATTCGAACTGCAGGATGAGTCCGTTTCATGGGCGACCACCGTACGACCGGTCGGACAGTGTACCGTACGAAAGACAGCAGCACCATCGGCCGATGCGACCAAACGAACCACCGTCATGTAACCGGGTGCCGGATACGACTGTTCCTTCCGCACCGGGGACGCCCGAAACCATGTGCTACAACGGCGCGACAACGTTTCGTGCCAATCCGCCGGCGGACGGGAGTTTGTTGAGTTTATTAACGTCCAATGAACAGCCGGCAGGAAGCTACTTCACACCACCACCACCACCTCCACTGGCAGCTTCCATTTCTCCATCGGTGGGACCACCTGCCCCCATACAGCAGCCCCTTCCACACGACCCGTCCGAGCAGGTGGTAGTGAAAGATGGTTGCATTTTCTACATCCGCTACGTCGACGAACCAGAGGTACCGGTACCGGCAGAGGACGTACCGGTTGTGCGAAGCAACGGCGAAGAGTTCTCCGAAAGTCTGCCTTCGATCGCGAACGAGCTGTCCATGCTGCTGGACGATAGTGCTGCGCTTGCCGACGGCGGGCACCCTTCGTTGGCGGACGAACACAGCGCAGAAGTGACGGCTCGCGACTGGATCAACTATGACGAGCTGCCGTTGCTGAATCAGCAAAAGCTACAACAGCCAGTCCCGATCGCCGATCATGTTACCAGACGCTCCAGCGGCACCGCTCGGGTGGAGACCGAACGCTGCAAAGATTGCCATAAGCCGGCGAGGGCGAGCGAGAGCCGAATGACGCACGGTGATGTTTGCTGGTGCAGTGCCACCCCTGGTATGATGTCACCGTTGGAAGCGAACTTGTCGTTTTGCTCCCCGGAACCGCCAACGCCAACGAACGCCGCTACCATGGTGCCTGATTTTAGTTACTACTGTGTGGAGTGTGAAAAATTTTTCCCCACGAACGAATGTCTCCAGGAGCACATGGAGCTGAATCATCGGTTGATCGACGAATCGTTGCCGGTAGTGACGTCAATACCGCGGGCGGCGTACGCTGCGCCGGAAGTGGCCGGTGCGAGCGCCGGATACGCTTGGCCCTGCCTGTCGGTCGTCGATTCTAGCAACCAGTGTGCGAAGATGCCCTTTTTCTGTGATTTGTGTAGCATATCGTTCAACCAGGCGGATAGTTACTACCTGCACAATTACAGCGTTCACGCAGGACTTCACAGTTCGCATTATAGATGAGTGTAGGAGAAGGCTGCCGTGGCTGCCCGATCACCGGACCGGTTCGGTTAGGTTAGGTAGTGAGTTCGTTACCGATGATGAATTCAGTACGTGTACAGATGCGTGTGGAGCCTTATCGATTGGAGATTAGCAGCGGCCGAGTTGATTATGGTTTTCCAACAATGAGGAGAAGAGTGTCTTTTAGACAAGGTGATTGATTTCTTTGAATAGAACCAATTGCATAGCCAATGAATATGTCCAAAGGAATAGTCGGATTGTGAGGTTAGTTGTACTATTTTTTTGTTTTTGTTTGGATTGATGTTCATGAAATGAATTCAGTTGAGATTCCATTAATGCTGGTTGATATTTTCTGTTGAAGAGATGTATTTTCTTAATAAACAAATAAGAAATAGCAAAGCTGTAGAATTGAATTGCTTTTTTATGATTTTAGGAAATTATGATCATTTTGATTGTTTAGAATATCCGATAAAATAGGAGAATAGCCGATGTTCGAGGGAGTGATGATTATTTTATAAATTTAACACCGAAGAACCTGCTATTGAATCTTAAAATTGAACTTAAAAAAAAACAACTAGTTACAGTTTTATTATAACATTCAATTAAACCTACTTAATCCTTTTAAACCAACTGTAATATCCGCTTCAAACCTTAACAATAAGAAAACTTCAATTGATAAGAGCTATGATAAAATCCGAAACAGAAAAACAAATTTAAAAAATCGTTCCCCAAAACCGTTGCCCGTTCTGGCAACACTGCCAGCGCGAAGCGCACTTTGTTTTGCTTCCGTTTTGACAGGTCGAGGGAGAAGCAGCGAAGAATAGGAAAAGAAATTCCTCAACAGAACAAAAGTCCTCCCCACACACAATCAAAGATGCAAGTGCACTCCGTTCGTCCCGCATTCCCTCGCATGTTACGCCGTGCAGCAGCGCGATGTGTAATCAATTAAGAATCAGTTGTCCGCACAAAGAGAGACGGCCGTGAGTAAGCTTTCGGGGCCAATCGATGTCGGCGACGGCAGCGTAAGCAGCGTGTGGTGCGACAGGTCAATAATGATTCATCGCTGTGCGCTAGCAGCAACGCACCACAGTGTTGTTGTGGTGGTGGTGTTGACGGTGCTGGAAAACGGTGCATTTTCAGGGCTTTCCATCGGTGGTGCTGATTAAGCGGTGGCTGCAGTACAACTCGCTCCAACTTGAAGAAAGTGGAAAAGATTCGAAAATCTATACCGCGTACGGCTCAGTGTACGCGCAATTGAGCCAGAAGGACACCAGCCAGCCAGCCAACCACAAGAGACCATTTCTCGCTGGGTGTCGCGGTGAGACGACGGTGTGTGCGTGTGTGGGCATCGTGTAGTGTGACGTCTGTGTGAGTGCGTACGTGCGTATGTGTGGGCTGATCCTTTGAAGTGTTTCTTGTTATTGTCCCCGTGGGTTGTGACGGTAGCACCCCCGGATCGTCCTTTCTTATTGCCGTACGCAAACACTTCTCTTATTGATACGTAGGAGGACACGGACGGACTGTGTCGATGAGGTGAGTCCACTCGCTGGTGGTGAGGTGTTGGAAAAAAATTAGGTTCATTTTTTCCCTGACCAGAAGCGCTGCTGTGGCTCTGTTGTTAGTGTTCGATTTTCCGCCCTACGTTGGGAAATCAAAAGCCCCAACCGTGCGTGTGTCGAAAGAGGGAACATAATCGCGTCACAAATTATCGACATGAATATGTAGAAGTTGTGTCGATGGTTTTTGGTGCTTAGAATGAATATTGCAGCCAAAACACTTCTGTGTCCAATTAAATTTCGTATTGGAAGTGTTTGCACATATTGCAATTCTGGAGAGAGTAATTGGAATTCTTATTGGAATTGTAATTGGAATGTTAAACATTCCCGTACTGTCTTTCATTGCAATTCCATCACGTAACGGCACAACATTCCTGACCTTCCCCATTCTAAACCGTTCTCCCTTTTTTCTCTCTCTCTCTCTCTTTCTCTTCCACATGTTTCCCATTTATCAGTGAAAGCTTGGAAGATAGTCCACTGTCGGACAATAGGATGGACATATCGGAGAACACGACCTCGCACGGCTCGTCGCCTCCACTGCCGGTGGAAGGGTCGCCGGACTACTCTCCAGTGCACGACTCGGGCGGTGTGTCGGTGGGGCAGCAACCGCTGCTGTCCCACTGTCCCTCCGATACGGCACTTGGCAACGGCGTAGAACGTTCGCACGATGCTACGAGCGCAACGACTGGCGCCACGACGGAATCGATAGCAATACACAAGCTGACGATAAACAGTGCGCCGGCGGTCGTATCCCCGCGGCTCACGACGACCATCACGGCCGGTCTCACGCCCGTCAGCAGCCATCCGCTGATGATGTCACCGACGGGCAGCGAATCGGACGTGTCGGAGTTTCTGGCCGAAGCGCCGCAGCAGCAGCAGCCGGCCGGCTGCCGCGAGGTGACACCCGTGCGCAACTACTACCACTACCCGGACGTGGTGCCGGCGAGCGAGCAGCCACTGCGGCTGGCCAGCCCGTACGCCAATCGGGGAGCGCGCACGGAAACGCGCGCGGCGAACGGATCGATAGCAGCCGACGAGAAGCGTTCTCACGTAGCCATGGTGACGCCAGCCAGGCGTGGTAAAAGTTCGCCAGCTAAGAGGCAGCCGGCAGCGGACGGCTCGAAAGGCAGAGCGACGGTACCGGCCGCCACCTCGACGCTTGACGTTATTAACAACGTCATCCACAGGGATGACGAAAGTGGAGGTGGTGGTGGTGGTGGAGGTGGATTGCCTGCCGTGCCGCGTCAACTAGGTACGGAGGACATGGGATCGGATTTCTTCAGCACCGACTCGGAAGGGGGCGAACCGTTCGATGAGGAAGATGTGTCGCTGTTTCATGCTTCCGTGACGCCGACCTTTCAGTCGGTGGCCCTGCACGCTTCGCCGCCCCAGTCCGATGGACCGTCGCCGACCGGTGGTGGGCAGCAGCGGAAGCAGAAACATCCTTCGAAATCGATCTCGCCCCGGTTGCACCAGCGCCGCAAAGTTCCACTGCCGAGCGATCTGCTCGTGGACGACGTCAGCTCGATGGAGGACACGCTGTCGAACCAGAGCGTGGACGAGCTACAGCAGAACCTGGTGTCGCTGAGTCCCTCGTCCTCGATTTTGGATGACAATGGCTTCAACGTCGATATCGATGAGGATTTCCTCGACCTGCCGGGCACACCGAAAGCGACGGGATCGTCGGCGGACGCGGGCCACGATGCCGTGCTGGGCCGGTCTTCCACCCTGCCCCAGTATTCGGCCCGCGAGGAAGCGCGCGACATACGGAACTGGCAGAAGATCACGCTGCCGGATGGGAAAACGCGCGAGATCGATATGAAGGTGATCGAACCGTACAAGTGTGTGCTGTCGCACGGTGGCTACCTGCAGTCCGGTGGCCACAACGCGATCGTGGTGTTCAGTGCGTGCCATCTGCCGGATCGATCGCGGGCGGACTACCACTACGTGATGAACAACTTGTTCCTGTACGTGGTGAAAACGCTCGAGCAGCTGGTCACCGAGGACTACGTGCTGGTGTATCTGCACGGTGGCTCGAGCCGTGGCAACGTTCCTCCCTTTCCGTGGTTGAAAAAGTAAGAAAACAAGAATTACGCTTCAAAATAGATATTAAAGACTAACATGTTTTCCTTTCGCTCTCTCTTCCCGCTAGATGTTATCAGTTGCTGGATCGTAGACTGAGAAAAAGCTTGCGCAATCTTTACATGGTGCATCCGACGTTTTGGCTAAAGAGCGTCGTCTGGATGGCGCGGCCGTTCATAAGGTGAGTTAGCGGTCAGCGTTCTCTCTGTAGATGCAGTTAACACAGGTTGTCTTTCTAATTTTAGTTCTAAATTCTGGCGAAAACTCGTGTACGTGACTTCGCTCGAGGAGCTGTACAAGCTTGTGCCGGTGGAGAAGGCAGCCGTTCCGGATAAGGTGAAGAACTACAACGCTCGGTAAAGTAATTCACTACTCAGTACGCGATTCATAATGGTGTTAGGGAAGACGGGGTGCAATATTTTTCCTCAATCGTTTGTACGTTGATTTGTCATGTTTTTTTCCCTATTTAATGATGAAGGGCCTATCCTTGCATTCTTGTGTTTGTGTATGTGTGTGTTTGTGTTTGTGTCTCGGAGGACGCAGAAGTACTGATCTCCTTATGTGTTTGTCTCTTGTGTGTTCGAAAAGATTTCGATTCCAACGGTAATGGGAAGGGAAAGAAGGTAGCAATGAAGAAACATGCAAAAGCGAACGTAAGCATCCCTGTGCGGCGTGTCTGCAAAGACTTTGCACTGTAATCGATGAAAACAAGCAATGATATCTTTAAGAAGTAGATGAAATCGACATATAATATGAGCAAGAGGTAGCAAGCTAGTGCGAAATCTGCGTAGAACGTAGCGGTAGTTATCGCAATGCACTTCTCATCTCAGCCCAGCTGGCCGCTAGTGCCATGGGCGTCACTATCAATCAAACGAAATGGTAGAATAGAATTCGAAAGAACGGGATCCGGTGCAATTTGGTGCCGCTCGTTGTTTTCTTTTGTCCTTTCGGGTAGATAAATACGACACTACTGAAACGAAGCGAAACGTTGGTTCCAGGAACCCCGTTGCTAGTTAAATCGTGGCTGGAGAGATGAATCGGTGGAGAGAATTAGTATTGAGAGTAGAATTGTGAACGCATATCGAACTGCCTAAAGAATGGGATACATAATCTGATCTCGGTTAGTGTGTGTGTAGTGAAGGCTTTTTGGAAGATAGATTGTGCAAAGTCCTAAGCCACGCGTAGCTCGGTCGACTGTTGCCGTGTGCGAACTGAAGAACCGATGAGATTAGTTTGCGGAAATGAAAAATCTAGCCACACTGGGACTCGAATTAGGTTTACGAATATAATGATTCTTAGATTACACCGAGTAAGCTTGTTTGATTCAATTTTTCAAAGCTTTGTTTCGTGATAAAGAGTACTATCCATCTAAGACAAACTCGCAAATACAAGGAATACAATATGACACATTACCAAAAAAGAAAGAACAAAACAAAATCGAATTTCCCTAAACGGGAAGGAACTGCCTGATTGTATTAGCAACGTAGGAGCTGATATCTTTCTCCATATTGGCGAAGCGCACTGACACGTGTTATCGGGGCGAAGCCTGGCACGAGCACGAGTGCACGATGAAAGAGAAATACTGATAATAACTATTTTTTGTAAGAACACAACATAAAGCAATGCAGAAACAATAATGTTAAAACAAGAATACCGGACGCCAGGGAAATCAATCATTCCGGCAAAACAGAACAAAAACTATGTACCAGAGCTGGGACATAAACTTGTTGACGCTGTTATAAAAGTATGTGTTTTGTAAGTATCTAATTTTGTACGAGAAAGATTTCCGACACGCGCGTCAGTAATGATTTCAGCTGTGTTAGCTTATTAAACCAGAAACAACAATTGAAACTAATACAGCGGATAATCCGTCGAACAGATAGAATATCATTTCCATAAGAAATATTAGAGATGTATGGAATATTTTCCTAAAGATTAAAAAAAAAACAAACAGTATAACCCAGACTGCTGGAAGAGGGCGAACAGGTTGGAAAAGTTGTTGTTAAATTGTTAAACAAAAGACCAATATTTAGACCTTTGCGTCAGAGACCGAAGCTAATTGGAAATGTATGGTTTGGCTAAATGGCAATGGTTTGTTTGTGTGTGTGTGTGCAAAAACGCACTTGAAATTATCCGGTATCTATAAACTCCAGTACAAAACAAAACGATACGACTACTTAAGCCAGCCACACCCTGTATTGCAAAAACCAATACTCATACCAATCTTCTTCGCAAAGCAAAATGGGAATCCTGGTTTGTATACCAGCGCAGTATGCAAAAATTTTCCGTTAGTCCGGTATACGGGTTAGGCGAATCATGCGAGTTGTAGCTATATAGAACGATGAAAAGCAGCATTTACATTTATTCTAAATGTGCGTGTATTGTGAAAAGTAGTGAAACATTTGGGAAACCAAAACGATGTTGTAAGCAAAAGCATGATGTTAGGAGGTAAATTTGTGTTGATCTACTGTTCTTCTGTGAGAGAAATGTTTTGGCCAGTAATTAGTTTCGGTTCTATTTAACTTTCCGTTGTACTCTTTCTGTGCAAATAGTTACTTTGTGCACAGCTTGTTTGTTTATGTTAGTCTAATTGGTGCTGAATCGATCTTTATTTTTACGGCACCATTGGAAATGTACAGCTCATTGAATTTGTTTCGATAATGTAACGAGTTTCAAGCATACATACGCAAACCTTTGTTTGGTTTGTTTGGATTTTATCGATTGAACTTTGCTTTGCGTGAAGTTTAATAAGAAGCCACCGATCACAGTTTACCTCCTAATGCATGGTACGATCTCAATGGGAGCAAGACTATGTATTGAATCGTGAAAATAAACCTCCATAATTGTAGTGTTCACGCAGACTTATCGACCGTGTATTTTATTTATCTTCGGTGCGTTAGCTGTTCGTTTACTTAATATAAGCGACCCATTGGGTCGTTAATCCGAAAGACTTCTGTGTTATAATTTATATTAATCTATTCTTAAATTGCATGTATAATCCATGTTTGATTGTCTCAATATTTAATGTTTGTTTTGTTGATTAGGAAAAATAACTAAAAGCAAGAGCTAACTAAACGACTAAGATTAACATTTTCTATTAAATTTGCATCTGCATGATGTGAAGAGTCATCATGCAGATGCAAATTATATACGATCTTTAATTTCTGTGGTTGTGGGTTGGAGTTATCTGTGTATTTGTTATCATTTGTTATACTAATGATGATTTTGATGATTTTTTTTTTATTTTTATTCGAAAGATATAGTAGGCGACCGCTAACTGGATATGTTTTAACTGGAGTGCTTTTTAACTGGAGGTTCTCTAACTGGAGTGATTCTCAGTTAAAGAACATTTAAACGTCAAAACATGAACCATCCGGAATCTCATGAAGAGAAATTTGTCGCAAATGTGCATTTCATACACAAATTTAGGGTCTTTTGCCTACGTTTGCTATTAATTTATGGCATCACACGAATTATTATACTTTATATGAACATAAATGAAAAAAAGTTTGGTATGTTTATTCCAGTCCACGCCAATCAAAACAATCAATACATAGAAACGTCAATCCAGTTAACGAACATCGTTGGAGCTTGTTTACCTCTCCACTTAGTAGTCATCTTCTTCTTCTTCTACTTGGCGTAACGTCCTACGCGGACATGCCGGCCTATACACACAGGCTTTCGAGACTTTATTCATTACCACACAGCCGGATAGGATAGTCAAATCCTTACTACGAACGGACGGTCCCATTCTAGGCTTGAACCCATGACGGCACGTTATTGAGTCGTTCGAGTTGACGACTGTACCACGGGACCGCCCCCAGCGGTCATCTACTGTATTGATGATTGAAATAGTATATCTGTCACTTTGAAAATAGAATAACCAGTAGACTATGTTTCTCGTGAATGGTTGTCCATGTTTCAACACAATGCTATTCTTGCTATTAACATTGATAGTAAATGACATTGTTTTTACATTACTATTTTTTAATATACCCAAAATTGCAAAGTCTATTATTTTTGTTTCTTAAAACAACAGCACGGTGTGAACGGACAGTGTCCTTTACTTCAATCAGATGGACAGCTGTTGATTATTTAGAATAATCAGATATCCCAGCTGAAGTTAGGGGACGTTAGAATTTCGTTCCACTGATGGGTCATTGTAAATAAATCTACTGCTCGTACAGAATCTGGTCAGCAAATAGAAGGGATTGAAGAAAACTTCACTCTTCCTTAGATTATGCAAATTATGCATCCGAATATGTATAAAGTAAGTCTCAGGGGAACGGGTCAGCAACGGTCAGTTTTGTGTCCGTTGGTTATGCTGAAGATGATTATACCGTTGGTTATGCTGAAGAGATGAGAAGTCCTGTGTAAGGATATCCATGAGAAGTATTGTTATCCATTATGTTGCTGTTGATGATTAACTCCATATTGACGTTTAAAGTTTAAAGAGAATGCTTTAATTTAAAAAAAAAACATATAATAGGTAACCGCTATCTTTGCATTTCTGCCCAAACCGTATTTTGTTTCACTCCATTAATGCATCCCATAAAAGGTGCATTTTATTAGCACCCATAGAGAGGCTGCTTTCCTTACTTCATCTCTATTAAAAGTAATCCTCGATCGGCGATCTCTAGCGCTTTGCGCTCGGAATGAGCGAACGCTTACCAAGCGATGGTGGTACTCTTACTATCCATTAAAGATTGATTACGGCGCGAAAGCGTGGCGCACAGCAGGGTTCGATGGGGACGCTTTGATAAATGAAGAATTTCAACCCGACGAGATGCCCCTGCCGCTCTTCCGCCAGCAGAAGGTAAACAGAAGGGTGAATCCTCACCCGTTTTTCGGTGTTCAAAGAGGTGCGGTGGAGGTTTCGCTTATCCGCACCGATTAAATAAGCGATGCGATGTGATATGCCGGTACGCGCAAATTGATTTTTATGGTGCGTTTCGAATTTTAACAGCGCAGAACTAATTTTACGACCGATTGAAGCTCCGATCGTACACCGTACCACCCCCCGTACGATGGCACGCATTACAAAGTATTGTACGATCTCTCGGGAGTTGGGTCCTGGGACCAGTCGGAGATGCAATCATGCTCACGGGGGAGGTCTTCTTATCTCTAATGAAAGATAATTTTACGGTCCAAGCATTCGTATGCACATTCGCATGAGCATCTCACTAGGAAAAAGGGGATAGGGCAATATTTGATTGGCTAGATGAAGTCGAGGAGGATTTGTTTCGTTTTTTTGCCTGCAAGGTGCAACGATTTGGCTAATAGTAACAGATAAACGTTAAGCAATACGGCAAAGCCGTCCCTACTGAATAAAAAAAAAACAGATAAACGTCTTCTGGAAGCTATTTTGTGGTGTTTTCTATACTTTGTTTTTCTCGCAACATGGAAAATCCATTCCGTTGTCCAACATTCTGCACAACTTCACGTAAAACGTTTTGCCATAAACACGATTAATAATTTCCTTAAGGCGATCTTCAAAGAGCTGAAGATGCTTGTTGCACGCCCTTGAATGACAGTTCATAACAGGAACATGAGCGGGGACCACTGCTACACAACAGCAGCATATGGAAGGAAAATTACGCACGCCTCGGTTCGTATGAGATTGGCCGCACAGAATGTAATTATCTCTTAATTGCAGACTTTTCATCGAGCGCTTCTCAATCAAGCCCAATGTAGGATATTTTTTGCGTCGCGTTTCTCTCAACAGGATGGCAAAAATAATCAAAATTTAATTACACTTCATTGTTGTATAATGTTGATGCACTTTTAATTTATTAGCGTTGGCAGAACTTGAAGAAACAGTTAAATTTTTATTAACAATTTGATATTTGAATTCGAAGACGCTCTAATGTCTATTCAGTCTAAAGAGTCTAATAAAAATACGATCACCTTTCAACAGCATATTTTACTGTTATGGTTGTTAATGGTTGTTTGCATTAAAATAGAACGATTGATCGTTATAGTGTCAAGAGTTTTGGCGTGTAAGTAGTGGCGAGTTTGGTATCTCACATCCCTCTGCCGTGTCCTCGCGACGGACGGGACGAGCAAGATGCAGCTGGGCCGTTGGTACCATTCTTGTTCGTACCGTTTCGCCACTGTCAGCAAATGGTTGGACATTGATAAATTGGACGCTCGTTTGTGGTGGACCCCATGACGGCGCAGTTCACCATGTTGTTGGGCGATCATTTTTGCGATCGATGCCACGGTGCCGGGATGTGCGTGCACGCGGATGATGCTGATGTGCGCGCGCGCACACACCAAGCTTTACGGTATGATGGTTCTCACGCGCTCACAGCACGACGACGAATCATCATCGCAAGTCGCGAGTGGTGTGCATCGGGATTGTGCTGGGCGCGATTACGCTGCCTTCCTGCCCATATGATCGATGCGCGCTGCCAGCAGTGCGCCGATGCGACGCGCAGAAATGATGGGACGGTTTTTATCCGATGCAATATCGTCATCCAGCTTCAGGTGGCACAGGAAGGGGGCGGTGCACTCAGGCAGGCTGTCTTTGCCTTCAAATCATCGATAATTGTTGTTTACAGCCGTCCACAATTCATCCGGAGGCAGAAATGACACAACCAGCCGAATGTGTGTTGTCTTGTGGACAGCTTCGAATGCGTGTAGAATGAAAAGGAATGAAAAGGTGACGATGAGGTTAACTGCAAATTGAATTGCACTCGCTGTTTGCGTGTGCAGAGGAATGCATCAAGCGAGGTGTGTGCGGGGAGGTGTGCTATGGGGGAATGCATCTTTTAGAGGCAGTGTTACACAGGATAAGAATTTTGTTGTTCTCAAGTGAGGTTCGTGGACGGATTAGCGAGGAAAAGGTTAGTTTTTAAAAGGGTTTTGTTTAAAAAAGTGGCAAATGAGTCCAGGGAAATTGTGATTGTGATAAATATGGTCCTGTCACGACATTGTTCAGGTTAAATTATAGTATGGACTATTTCAAATAGTTCCGTCGATATTTATCAATTCTTGCGTTTCATGTTAAAAGTATTAGATCAATTTCGTTCAAGTTTTTATTAATATTTGAATATTAAACAACATTCAATTCAATTAAAAAACAATTTAATTTTTTTTAATATTCCAGAACATAACTAAATGCGAGAAAGATTTTTATAATAAATAGATAAATGTAATTATGATATATTTCAACTTTGCAGCATTCAATGTGAATGAGTGAAAACATATTTGAGAACCATTATTTTTGCAAAATATGTTTCATCTTTTTCAAATTTTGAAACAAAATATGTGTTTGATCGTGCGCACGTTTGTGAGTGTAATTAAATAATTTACATTTTTTGTATTTTCGGCAGAGTGCCTAGATGAATCAGCTGTAATAATTTTAAAGAATGGCATGGGTGACTGGGAGACTCAATAAACATTTATTTATTTTGGAGGGCAAGAGAGAGAGAGTGATCTCACGAAGAGATGAACGAAAAAAATGGTATAGTTGACATCTGGTTTCAATTATTAAGTAACTGATGTTAGCACATTAACATATATAAGAGGAACTAGAAGTGAAAACCAAGATGTTTATTTAGCATGAAACATAAAGCAATAGCTACTGTAAAAATATACTGAACATCTGGAAATCCCAATGTTTTATAAATGTGTTCATCTTACCCATATCAAGTGTCAGCTTGTATCGTAATGCTTTATGATGTACAAGTGTGTAACATGACATATTGACTAGTGCTGCAGATTTAATGCCAATTCATTTATAGTAATCTTTGAAAAAATAGTTCGTACTGAAGAATATTTTCATCAGATTTTCAATCGTGATCGAAGAAATCGATAATAAATACTAGCTAGAAATGTATATAATTTGACAAATCAAGTCTTACTAAACATAAACCGATAATAGATCGTTCAACAGTTGTATGAGCAATGCAAACAGTAATTTGAAACTGTTGACTCAATTATTGATGAATAAAACTAATGAATAATAGTGACAGAAAAATAGTGAACTACAAATATCTTCCATTATTTTAGTAATGTGACGACATTTTTCATTTTTTTTTCTGATGCATTTGTGCATTTATACTAGGATATTTGTGGACCTGGGATCACTTATGTCATTTATGTCGTAAATATTACATTGAAAAGAGTTTTCGCATAACAAATGAGTCACTCAAACGGATAAACGGACTTTATCGTGATTTTTACAATATGGCTTAAGCTATACATGCACTGCACTTCTCTTAATTATTGTTAGTCACATAATTATCTGATTTGATCTTAGGATCTGATTATGTTGCGAACAAAAAATAAAACAATTCATTTTGTATAGATATGAAAACATATTTTAAGTTTTTTAAACAATTTTAAACATCTAACGATGTTAATTGCAAAAGTAATATCGCTTTTGCCTAACCTACCTAACCTTTTTGTATGAATAGCACTCTCGTCATATGAAGTCCACATAGTGTAACTGCAATTATAACGATTTAACAACCGTTTAATGATGGACAGTCTTATCGTTTTCTTCTCATTCGTACCTGCTGTGAAGTAATCTTTCTTTCGAAAACAAGTATGTGCCTTGTGTGTGTTGCTCTGTAATTAAATGTACTTTAATTAAAAATTTAATTGTAACGCAACGTTAAATTATCCTTTGCAGAGGAACAAAATTCCACTCCCAGCACGAAACCAAAGCTCTCGCGTTATTTTTTTTCAATTTTTTTCAGCACAACCGTCCTTTAATAGCTTCATTTGGCCGCATCGCTTTTGCTGATCACGCATGAATGGCCAAATGGCCAATGGACTATAAGAATGATTTTAATTACATCCGCAAAGAAATACCAAAAAAACCCATCCTCAATGCGTACAAAGCACTGCTCATTGCGCGACCCTTCCAGCGAAGGGGACGCACATAAAGCATTCCGCCGTCGGTGTGTGGCTCGAACATTTTCCAGTATTCTGTCCGCTTAATTACAACACCTTCAGGCTATGGTGGTACAATACGACTGCTGTCTTCGCGTGTACACACGCACTAAACCGATCCTCCCTGTGTTTACTGTTTTGCGAGAAAATTGCTGGCTTATAGTTCTGAGTGGCATGGGGGTATGGTCGAATACGATCGACGAAAGTCCATGGACACAGGAGAGATTTATTTGCACAATAAAAAAAGAATGTTTCTCCGATGTGAAAGGGTGTAGCGCGTTTGTGCGTTTCGGATAGCAGGGATAGTAAGGAAAATGTGTTTCCTTCCGCCTAACGAATCCTTCTTGACAAAAAAAAAAGAAGCGGGCCAAAGAAAAAGGGGGAAAAAGTGACAAACGAGTTCCGAAAGGTGCTGCTAGCAGCGCTATTGAGCGAAGGTTTGGTTCCATCATGAATGGGTCCGTAAGGTAGCGATCGAGAGAATAAATGGCCCATTCGTCCTTGTGTTACAATCCATTACACATTTTCATTTTTGCTTGGTGTACAGGCTCATTCCAGGACGTTCTCTGTGTGCTATTTCCCGTTCAAATGGTATCCTGATCATCGTCAACCCCTTCTTAGAATGTTGCTCTTCCATATCCAGTACGGTACGGTAGCTGAGGATATCAATCTTAACCAAATGTCCAGCAGATATGACCACGAGGGAGAGTTATGAGGACAAAATGTAAGAAAAAAAAACCTCTGCTCTATCATAGAAACTGACACGCTCAACCCAAAGCAACCCATCCTTTAATTGTCCACTTCGTTACGCAGTGGACAACGCCTTCCCTGCACTGCTGCTGCTGCTGCTGCTCCTGCTTTGCATGAATGTATTTAGAATGGAGGGGAATGAAGGTTTTTTTTTGCAACTTTCGTCCCTTCAGCCTCACGGCAGTGTTGGTAATGGCCACTGCCCTACTGTCCTGCCGTGCAGCGAAATGCCGAAAGGGAAAGAAAAGGAAGCGCCGGTAGACGGATGACAGAATCCTGTCTCGAAGGGGTTAACCCCGCCGCTGGACACTGGTCAGCTCGTGAACAGTGGCCGGGTAATCTTCACCATTCAGACACGTTTCGCCGTTTCAAAGACAGTTTTTTTCTTCTCGTCTTCCGCGCTCGTCCGCTTCGCCACACAGTTGCGTCCTGCTTGCGTAAGATGACCCTCAGAGCTGTAGCAAAGGGGGTTGCGGCACGATGTGGACGCTTCTTCCTTCAGATTAGGCTGCTGAGAAACGGCCAAGCAGCTGTGTGTGTGCGTGTGTTTGCCGATCGGCAACGCTTGACCGGTGCGAATGGACAAGCAAGGCAGGACGCATCCATGGGAATGTACCGGTCAAACGGGTTATCCTTAGGCGAGGATTGTGACGGTTTGTGTCTTTCCGCGGGATGCTACCGGCTAGTGTTGGGTATATTTTTTTTCGTTTTGTTTTGGGCTGCTCTTATGTTTCTGAGCTATAGAATTTAAAATTTTGAATGCTAATGGTCCTTCGTCTAATTCGTGGGAAAGTCGTTCTGTGCGGGCTTTTGGGTCGGGCGAAAAATCTTCACTTCCTAAGTTGCTTTCTAACGGCTAACGGCTAAATGTGGTACGTTTTTTTCTTTAGACTCGGCAGCTGGCCATCAGGGTGGACAGTGGTCATCGGGAGAAATCGGATTTTCAACGGACGAGTTTGTGTAAAGGGCTGCAGAATAAGATGTGAGATGGGACAAAGACGTAGACTGATTAATTTTTGGATGTTTTTTTTGGTTAGATCCTTATGAAACTGATTTAAAAAAAAAAAAAGATTTGAAGTTAATGGTCATGGGGAAGGTAAAATTGTCCGTTAGAAAATGATTACGACCAAAAAAGCATAGTTTCACGCCTCTGCGACCATTTTGTTACGAAAAACAACCAGCAAAGGGCATGAGTTGATTGATTACTAACAAAATGACTTATTTCCCGTATTTGCGGAGAGTTCTCAAATGATGAAAATACTTTTTATGTATTAGTTATGTTTCTAAAATTTAGTTAAAATAACGTACTTCTTGTAATGATAAATGCTACTGTTTGATTTCAAATAATTTGTTTCCTATTTCTAGCGACAATCCATCGAGGATAACCCGAGTGGAATTAACCATTAATTTAGGCTTGCAAAAAAGGCTCTCCGAAGAATAAAAGGAAGCATTTTCAACAGATGCCTTCACTCTCTCTTGTTGGCCTGCTCACGATAGAGCACGTCGATGTGACATGGCCTGCTCAATAATTATGCTCCAGGATGCTCGGTCTCTGGCTGAAGCCTCCCATGCATCCCACCTGATCTCCGACAGGTCTCGCTTCACCTGATCCTGCCATCGAGTTCGCTGTGCTCCCCAGCGCCTTGTGCCGAAGTAGGGATCGCTGTCGAACACCTTCTTGGTGGACTATGAGTCCGGTATCCTCATAACATGCCCTAGCCAGCCTTTGCCACCGTCACGATGCTCGGTTCGCCGTACAGCTCAGCAAGCTCAAGAATTCATGTCCCATTCTTAACACTGATTTATTTTAATTGAAAGTATTTTCCTACTTACACTGTTTTGAAAACAATTGAATGCCACAGCTTCTTCTTCTATTTGACGCAACGTCCTACGTGGACATGCCGACCTATACAGGCTTTCAACACTTAATTCATTACCACGAATCCGGATAGTCAATCCTTGCTACGGGGAGACGGTCCATTCTAGGCTTAAACCCATGACGGACATGTTATTGAGTCGTTCGAGTTGACGACTGTACCACGCCATTCCAGAATGCCAAAGCTACAATATACACATTTTATACCACAAAGTTACAATGCGACTTTGTTATGCTGCTGCTATGAATGCAACAATGTTAAAGCAATCCCACTAATAGCTTTACCTAAGTTTGAACGTTTCGAAAACTTCATCATGCTTTCGATCGTGTCCATCGTGGCTATCACGAGATATGGACCACCATAATGACACTAATCAACATTACAACGAAACGCGTTGCGTTCCTTGTGTGGGATGGCTGGACCCCAGACCTTCTACGGTCAACTCTCCTCTCTGTCTTTTACAGTGTTATCAGCGTCTGTCCCGCGTGCGCAAAAAAACCCTTGGCATGTACCAATCAGCGAGCTCTTTGGGCTGGCCAAACTACTGCTGAATGCTGTGTGTGCGTGTGTGTTTGTGTCTCGTGCCCAAAACCGAACATAAAAAACCGCAACCTTTCACAAGCTATCAGCGCTTCGCTAGATAAATGAAAGCTGCATCCTAGAAAAGGAGATTTATTTCCTGCCCACCCGTCCCATTGCGATTGGAATCGCCAGCAAAAAAAAAAACAGCCGCCCTATTGGAAAGCAGCGATCCAACTTGCGTCCCGATTGTGCACTAATTCATCGTGCTCGTGCGCTTGTCATTTGCAATTCGCGTGCGTTTGCCAGGAAGGCGAGGGCAGGAAGCGCTTGTTGCATTCGTATTGGTCCAGATCCGGTTGGAGCTGGGTCGCGCAGCTTCGAATTTATTGAACATTTTTACTATGTGTTGGAATTAAGAGCGGAGAAACTGCAAGAGGGAAACAACAAGAAGTAGGGTTGCTAGCGATGAATGGATTGCATGAATGAAACCGGCGCTTAATGGAAATCGTGATAATGGCCGCCTCTAGATAAGGATGATGATGTTACTACTAACGAACCGTACTCGTCCATTGGCTCTCGCTGTTAGCAGGCGTTGAGTTGCCTCTCTGAAAGGTTATTAGTCTTGGAGGTTATGTGAAACGGTCGTTTGGTTACAAAATGAGTTTTCTGGATGTATCGTAGTTTTAAATCTTTTTAACGAGGAATATTATTTATTTTGAACATTTTCCAAAATTGATCTAAAGTTCTATGAGGTTGTTTGTATTTGTTGCTGCAATTCTGCAATTTATTTTATTTTTCATTAGAATGTGTATAAAATGAATGAAATCTCGCATACTGCTCGTTCTAGTAACTATTCCATCTAGATGAAATATGAATTGTTAAATCCTTCGCCTAAACTTTATGGTGCCATTTCCATTTAGTGCGTATTTAGAGCTGAAACATGAACCGCCATGTCACCCTGTCCCGGTTTAATGATTATTTATCTACTCAATTCGCTCGCTCTCAAAACGGCACACATATTGCACCGGAAACCATTTCCGATTATGTTTTCAACTAAATGCAACCAACAGTGGGTACATAAATTCAGGAGAAAAAAATGGTCAATCTATTGCAACGTTTGCGCTGCACACCAGAACAACAAACCCGCCGTAAAGGCGGTCGTTTTGATGTCAACGCACCTTTCGTCGCGATCGTCCAGCGATTACGACGACCTGTGGTGGCCACATGAATCACGGTATCATTGATCGGGTGAAATGGGAGAGAAAATGCGGTTGCGTAAAGCTTAGCTGCGTAACCAGAACGTGTTGATCGGTGGGCGCCGCCAGCGAAACGTTCGGAGAACCTGTTCGATGGCGGCCCGCGTTATGAGAAAAAGGGAGCCAATTAGCGAAACCCTTTGCGTACGGGTTTGTTTGTACACCGTTTATAAAATGTGCAAATGTGGCTTTACAACCAGGCCGGTTGGGGCTATAAACCGCGAACCGAGGGCTGGAGGATGCTTTGCGTTTTACCCAAATAATTACCTTTATGCGTTTATGAAGCTTCTTTGTACGGAATCTTTATAATCTTTCGGTACGTAATTTTTAAAACGCATCAATCCATGTAGTGCACAAAATGTGGTAATGGGGTTTTATTACATTACAGTCAGTAATATTGTTTTATGATTCATCCGTCACCTTAACTCGGGGGGAATATTCGGGACGACGAGGCCGGGCTGCGCCCAATGCATTGCCGAGATTTATCGTTTTTTCGCTTAATTAACGAATTAATATCACGCTGAGGGTAGTTTTAGACTCTTTTTTTTTCTTCATCAAGCCACTGCACCACTCATCGCCAATTTATGCCGATTAATGACGATGACGGTTGCCCGGGCTGGCAGATGGCGCTTTAGTGCGGTACAGTGATTATTCCTCTCGCTCATTCACTCACTCACTCACCTCTGGGTGCGATGAGTAATACTGTGATCGTGGTTGTGATGGCGAATGAAAGTGTAATAAAAGAAGAAACGAAGATTTCAAGAAAACACATCAACGGTTAACGAAAGTGATGGATGCAATAAAATGTAGAAAGGATGCCGTGCCGCCCGTATCGCCGCGACCTCCATTAATCGAGGATCCCGGATTCGCCATGGTGTTGCAATCGGTGGAAAGTTTGTGCATGCGAATGAATGTGAAGCGTATCCTGTTGCTCGTTGGTTGCTGGTGCATTACTGCGTAAAAAGTGCAGAATAAAGTGAATAACTTAACATCCGAAACGCAAAAGCACAGTCCAAAAACTGGAGCGGCTGCGATACCGAAAGGTACTCTCGCCTACGCAAACTTTCGGTTTATGTTGGTGTCCTGTCCGGTTGATTGTCGTCCGTGTACTTTTGTATTTTTTGTGTACAGTGCGTCATGCCAAGCTATTGTTGGGTTTCCTCTTTTATGTATTTTGTAAATCATATGCCGATTTTATTGCTTTCCTTTAATAATCTGAAGTAATGACTTACATAGCGATAGCGATACTAAATAACTTCTTCGAATCAATCGAGTGAAGGACCACTTTTATTAAGTACCGATGCATTTGATTGCATTGATGTAGGGTTTTTTCGCTACAAACTGTACAGCAAACCAGATCCTGATCGATCAAGAACCTTGCAACGTTTCAAAACGGCAAAAAAAAAACGATTCAAATTTCCAGAGAGAAAGTGTTTCAACCAAAACCGATTCAACATTGCAACGCTCCTCGCTTGAATTGTTTTGGAACGTTTTCCATTGCCTTTCCATTTATTTAAAAGCAATGCATTCCCTTCCCAATAAGCAACAAAAAAAAAACCTTCGATAATGTTTTCTGCCCTCCATACTCGCAACTGGCACATGTCCTGGCCGGGACGGTGCACGGCTGTAATCGGTGCGGCGTGGAAGTGAGACGAGTTTTACATTCTCCTCGAGTTTCTGCACGAAACTCCGAGCCCCAAACAACTCCTTACAAGTCCTTCCCATGCGCTCGTGGCCGTTTCGTAAACGTTTTAGCTTGTTTTTCCCCTGACTGCGTTTCCCCCTCGCTTCACTGCGAGCCCCATGCGCATCCGTTCGCAGTGTAAAATCCTTAGCTACGAACGAAGTACCACCACCACCAGCCCCGGTGTAGGATGCGATGGAAAGCTGAACAGGGACATGAGACAGCGCCAACCGCAGCGCAGTGCCCATCCCCGGCTCGAACAGATAACTCATTATCTTTTGTCTTTAATCATTCACGAAATGAAATGTTCTCTTGGGCTTTGTTTTGGGTCCGTTTTCCGCTTGGGAGCCCGCACGATTGTTTGTTGCTATTGGATGTGAATGATGTTTTTTTGATAACTTCGTCTTCGGGCCTTTACGGGCGTTCCGTTTCCCAAGGGAGGCACACGTAGTAAAATTTGTAAGGGGTTCAGCTGCAGACAGCATCACCAGCAGCAGCACTTTCCAAAAAGGAGTTGAGCGAAACGAAAATTGTACAAGAGCAAAACAGTAAAAAAAAAAAATAAATAAGAAAATGTTTAAAACGTCGTCCTGTTTGGGCTCGTTGGCTCACTCACTCACTCACGTGCACGTGATCATTCTTTCGGTCAACGTTTTTGGAGTTGCCGCAGTTTTTTGTTTTTGAAGTTTTGCCTCTGATGCTTCCTTTTATTTTATCATCTCCACTTTTGGGGAGTAGCAAAGTCGGAATGGCATTTTTTCTTGCTCTGCGCACGGTGTTTTCAGGGTGGTGGGGGGGGGGGGGGGGAGCTTTCCTTCACTTTCCATTTACTGATGCTGATTGCGAGCCAAATGCACGAACCATTTTCATGCCTGCAAACCAGCACACACACACAGGACGCTATCGCTTGGCCTGGTCGGCAGTTCCGTGCAGTTCCTAGTTTGTGTTGACGGCGGGGGTTTTTGTGTGTCGTTTGTGGTTTTGGGTTTTTGTTAACCGCAGAGCACCTCGGACGGATTTTGTTGTTTGTTTTTGAGCGTTCGTTTTTTTGTTCGTTAATGTTTCACTTTATCTCGTTCTTTGTTTGTTTTCTTGTCCCATTTGGGTGGACGATACGGTAAGGTTTTGGTAAGTGTGTGGGCCACATCAAAGGGCCAGGCGATAGTCCTGGTGCAGTTTTGTACGGTGTGGTTCGCACTCGCAAGCGTAAGTGCAGACGAATGTCGCATATCTGCTGGTTCGTTTACTTTGTCGATGTTGCACAATGACAGGTCACGAATTTTGGGCAGAGATGTTGATGAGAAATGAAAGTGTGTAAAATTAACATAAAATAGAAGTATTTATAGAGCAACGAACTAGCTTAAACTCTTTTTGCCGGAGTTAAAATCTTCTTACAGTAATTGATTCTACAGTAATTGATAATTTACTCAACATAGCTAAACTTAAATTTTACTCATAATTTATTTACGAATTATATATGTATGATCAGCCCTTTTTTTACCAGAATAAAGATGCTTATGCAGCTGTTATAACTTTGTTTTTTAAATTTAAATAGCGTAGTTACCTTTATCAAGGTTCAATAATTTTAAGTTGTTATCGAAATTCCTGCAACTACATGTCCTCCAGCACAGATATTTGTTTTTGGCTTGTTCAGAAATCTTGATCTGATATTTAAAAGTACATTATCTTGATGTGCTTTTGCTCTTGCTGCTGTATCTCTGCACAAGGAAGTACCGATCTCCCTTCTTATGAAACTTCTCCCTTTTTGTTTGCCCCTCCCTCCACCCCCCTCGCTGACTAGCTACTGGATGGAAGCGGCCGTATTCTTGCTGTCCATTCCATGCATCATTCCCAATGGAGGAAGCATACATACATTTATTTATTACACCTCCATAAAAAAAGGAAAACAACAAATGATCGTTCATATACATATAATTAAGGCAAAACAAGCGGCAGGAGATGAGGTGATAGGGGAGGAAAGGGAGGGGAGGAGAGGGGGGAGTATAACAACGCGATCGCGTACGTACACACGAGCGCAGCACACAAACACACCGGCGCACTCAAGCCCCACTACGATCGGGATCGGCGAACGTCCGCGGAAGCCATGTTGGATTCGCAGCATCCCCTGGCGCAGCGGCCGGCACAGAAGTATTGGTGCGATCCGGGCGTGTAACCGGAGTGCGTGCCAGAGTCAACACTTGCCTTTCGTGTGGATCGTGATTTCAGTGCGCGGGAGAGCCACGCGGAGATGGCGCAGTTCGGCGTCTGTGCGCAACGCGCTGCGTTTCCCATTTTTGGACCGTACGGGGACGACAGAGAGATAGAGAGAGAAAAACGATCGTTATTAAAATCGTTTCACCGGCGTCCGGCGACCGGTGGTGGTGGACCAAGTTTGATGATGATAAGTCTCTCCTTTAGTGGCCATCCCCGCTCGCCACGGAACCTCTCGTGTGGTTTCGTTCGCGCATCTGTACGGAAGGGGTTCGTCGCCATGCACGCGCATGAACGCATCGAAGTGTTTTGATGGACGAACGCGCACGCACCGCGGGCCGATCGATTTGAGCGGATCGTTTGGAAAAGGAGAACTAAACGGCACGAATAACTAACATCACTCCGTTGGTGAGCTGTGGTTGCTGGAGCCTCTTCTAGAGTGCGCTAAGGGTTACCGCTTCGAGAGGTCCCAAAGAGCTCTCGAGCAGGAGTTGCGTGCATTGAACAGTGCCTCATTCCAGGTAGCAACATTTGGGGTTTGAACTTCCGCACAATCTACAATCGAAGAGCTTATTTTACGTTGTTGTCTATTGTAATAATAGTGAAACTGTTTCATCTTTAACACACTTTCAGAAAAAAAACACCCAATTCTTTTGAAATACCGAACCGGCCCATTATACCAGAAAGACTATCTTTCGATGACGTGCGTCATCAAAACCCTTCTCTTAAACGCCTGCCGGGGAAATGTGGGTTTTCCCCAATGACATAGTTGCCGCAGGTAGATTTTGGTCCGCAGCCCCTGATAAATACTATCACCACTGATGGTGAGTTTCCCGTACTAGGGTGTTCCCTTCCGTAGTATGGTGGGCGCGATATTAATTTTGACGCAAGCGTTATTCCCCCCTTCGTGCAAAAGAAGATGGTGCGAAAGAGAAATAGTTTCCGTATCGAATCGAATCGGATTAATTCCGTTGCCAGAAGGCATTTGAATTTTATTGTCATGGAAACGATCAACGATCGCGCACAGTGAGTTTAGCATGGTACGGTATCTTCGGTGACTGTAGTTTTCTCGTTTAGCATTTTATTCTTTACCAAGCAGAAGAAGAGAAAACACTTTTTGTGAAACAGTGAAATCAATCAAAATCATAAAAAATCTCCCAACTGCCGGCGAGCGCGTTGGGCATTTGGTGATGAAAAGGTTCGTCGTCTGTTTGCTTTCTATGGGCGTTTAAGATGAAATCTTTCGTTTGTTACCTCTGCCGTCGCTTACTAATGTATTTTGGTATTCGACTGTGTCGATAAAGATTTATGTTAGGCGTAACTTCCCGCTAAACTCAGTGTGTAACGTTCAAATGTGAACGTTCCCTGGAGATGATGCCTAAGAACTCTTCTCCGAGCCGGTTTCTTTGTGCGCACGTGCCTGTTTAACCACAGTATCTTGGTGCAATTGTCGGCAAAAAACACTCTGACCAATAGCAAAAAAAGTAGAATGCGAAGCGTAAAGAAATACTGAGCACAAAAAAAAAGAATAATAATCCGCTCTTACTTCCACCTTGATTTTGTGGCGCGATTCGCCGATTAAAGCTTCTTCCTGGTTGTGTGTTGCTGTTGCCATAGCTTCTTCCGCGGCTTGTCTCCCACGCAATTTTGGCAGCACTTGAAAGGCAGCTTCGCATCCCCCGCTGGCAGCTGCACCAATCCCAATCCCGAAACTCCCTGCAGCATCCCAAACGCGATGGTCCAACGGGGAAGACGAAGATTATTCGGCCTTTGCCTTTGTGCCGTACGTCTTGTCTACGGTCAAAATACCCCTTGCCGTAATAAAATGCGCGCTGTCTCTGACTTCTTGAAAGTTAAGCTTTTGCCGGGCCGCACGTTGTTGGTCGTGGAGTGTGTGGGTCCACCACCGTCGTGCCTCGCCGCTGTAAGCGAAGGTACCACATATACACACACACACGTGCACACCGCTGCAGCCCACCTGACAACGGGCGCGCGCTAGTATGACGGAATGACAGCCCGGCAGCCTTCGAGGTGACCGCGATTGAGAGCAGACCTCGATCGAGGCAGTCATCGTTGTGTGTGGATGTGTGTTGTTGCTTTAGGGCCAAGCACCGTCCTGGCGTTCGAGCGTTTGTGAGCTTTGCGCTTGAGTCATGCGCAAGAAGCGCTTCGGGGGTGATCGTTACCAACACACGCGCAAGGATATGTGCGTATCACCCTAGAGCACGTGTCGAGCTGAGAGTTAATGTTAAATATTATTATTTTTGAATCTATTTCACGGAGTGTTATGGCAAGTTTTTATGATATAATTGTACGAAAATGTTTTAAACATGATTATGACTTTTCTGTCTTTGTTGTGAGACTGCAAGAATCATCTTGTCTTATTTTAATACAAGTTTATATGAGGGAAATGAACAGTATTATTCGAGGTTGATATGTTGCTGTATACTTTTACTGTAGATCGTAGCTTAGCTATATATTCCTAAACTCGAGTAAAATTTAAATAACTAAGATTGCAGCACCATTTCTGGGGCAGCGTTGAAGTCTTTCGATCCGAGTGCGTATTAGCTGCTCGCAGATATTATTCTCTCGCACTGTCGATCTCTTTCATAAATCTTTACTTCTCCCTCGACAGAAGTGGCAGGTCCCATCTTACCTTTTACCTCTCACGCCCCTCCAACCACCAACCGTACACTATCGTTGACATTTGCCGGAGCGGAGCTCGCTGGTTTGCGTAAGTGAGTGGGCAGCACCGTGCCAGAACGAGAGGCATCATAGGACAGGTACATGTACGACGAAGAGAGAAAGAGAGAGAGAGAGAGAGATAGAGAGTGAGAAAGAGGGAGAGAGAGTTGCTCAGCCTGCTTCTGGATGATGGTGTGCGTGTGAAGTCGATCGTTTTCCATCCGCTTCATTGGTTCGCTGATCGGTTGCCCTGGACTCTGGGATTCCCTTTCTCTCGCTCCTGGCAAGTTCGGCGCTAAACGGATCGGCGCATTGCATTGCTTGTGCAGGTGTGTTGGTGGGAGAGTTGTAATATCGATGCCACACACACACACACATACAGCTGCACAGTGGGTGAGGGAGGCGGATCGCGGTAGTGGAACGCGCTGCCGGGTTGTTGGTGCTGTTGCCGTCGACGCTGAAGCGTTCCGTAAGCTTCGGTTGTTGGCTAGCAGGGTCGTGTCGTATGTCTCAGATCGTTACTGCTCTGCTGCCCCGTTGCTGCGCAGTTGCTAAGAAACGCAACGGAAAACGTTTCGTACGTGCGTCCCGCGGTTGAACGTTTCGTAGCGCTTCTCGTTAGTGGCAGATTACGCTGCCACCTGCTTTAAACACGGCGAATTTGTGCAAAAGGTTCGGATTTGTGGTTTGTGTTAGATGTGAACAGTGCAAACATTGCGTGAAACAGGTCCGGAAGGACTTGAGGCGTCCGCTAGAGCCGAAAGGACGACCCTCTCTATCTCTTTCTCTGTCTTTCAAAGCAGCACGGCAGTAGTGAAACGTGCTGAATCTTCCGCTGGTTTGGCGGGGCTGCGGGTAACGTGCGAGGAATAGTGAAGTGTGATACATACAGTAGCGTGCTGTAGGCCCAGCGTCCTCACTGAAATCAGCACCACAATCGCGCCCAAACTGTGCGCTTACACGGGGTGCGTGTGTTCTGCGTGTGGTTGTGCTGCCGTGTAGTATAGAATACGGTGCGAAGCTTTGCGTGGGCTGCCGTGAGTGTGTTCTTAACGGTAGGGCAAGGTAGCCAAGTGCCATTAGCCTTTTGAATGACAAGGAATCGTTCGTCGGCTTAAAGTGTCCCGGGTTCGTCGCTTGTTTGGTCCATACATTGCATTGAAGTCTTTCCCGTTGCCCAAGTGCAATCGCAACCAGCCAGGTGCCCTGCAGTGATGCGTGCGTGTGCGTTTACTGTTCGTTTGAAGTGAATTCAGTGAGTGTTTCTTAAAATTAAAAGGAGCACCTATGAGTAGCCGAAAAATAGTGAATATTGCTAAATATCTTCCAGTGGGAGCATGGAGATGTAGTGTTGCTTAGTCAAAAAGCATAAAACAACACAAATAAAACGCGGATGTAAAGGCGTTAAGCGTGTGATATCGAACGGAGTAAGTGGAACCGGCGCTGCAGCGCGGAAAGAAAAGTGCAATCAAAGTGAAGGAGCAAAAGTATTAAAAGGCAAAAATAGCGCCAGCCAATATTCGCGTGCGCCTTCCGGCAGCAG